>NC_143035.1:26895000-27495000 GCF_057628025.1 Oncorhynchus mykiss | reverse complement strand
TATAGTGTGGTGGTGACTCAGACTCAGTGGTATAGTGTGGTGGTGGCCCAGACTCAGTGGTATAGTGTGGTGGTGGCCCAGACTCAGTGGTATAGTGTGGTGGTGGCTCAGACTCAGTGGTATAGTGTGGTAGTTACTCAGACTCAGTGGTATAGTGTGGTGGTGGCTCAGACTCAGTGGTATAGTGTGGTGGTGACTCAGACTCAGTGGTATAGTGTGGTGGTGACTCAGACTCAGTGGTATAGTGTGGTGGTGGCCCAGACTCAGTGGTATAGTGTGGTGGTGGCTCAGACTCAGTGGTATAGTGTGGTAGTTACTCAGACTCTGTGGTATAGTGTGGTGGTGACTCAGACTCAGTGGTATAGTGTGGTGGTGACTCAGTGGTATAATGTGGTGGTGGCCCAGACTCAGTGGTATAGTGTGGTGGTGGCCCAGACTCAGTGGTATAGTGTGGTGGTGGCCCAGACTCAGTGGTATAGTGTGGTGGTGGCCCAGACTCAGTGGTATAGTGTGGTGGTGGCTCAGACTCAGTGGTATAGTGTGGTAGTTACTCAGACTCTGTGGTATAGTGTGGTGGTGACTCAGACTCAGTGGTATAGTGTGGTGGTGACTCAGTGGTATAATGTGGTGGTGGCTCAGACTCAGTGGTATAGTGTGGTGGTGGCTCAGACTCAGTGGTATAGTTTGGTGGTGACTCAGACTCAGTGGTATAGTGTGGTGGTGACTCAGTGGTATAGTGTGGTCGTGGCCCAGACTCAGTGGTATAGTGTGGTGGTGACTCAGTGGTATAGTGTGGTGGTGACTCAGACTCAGTGGTATAATGTGGAGGTGGCTCAGACTCAGTGGTATAGTGTGGTGGTGGCTCAGACTCAGTGGTATAGTGTGGTGGTGGCTCAGACTCAGTGGTATAGTGTGGTGGTGACTCAGACTCAGTGGTATAGTGTGGTGGTGGCTCAGACTCAGTGGTATAGTGTGGTGGTGGCTCAGACTCAGTGGTATAGTGTGGTGGTGACTCAGAATCAGTGGTATAGTGTGGTGGTGGCCCAGACTCAGTGGTATAGTGTGGTGGTGGCTCAGACTCAGTGGTATAGTGTGGTAGTTACTCAGACTCTGTGGTATAGTGTGGTGGTGACTCAGACTCAGTGGTATAGTGTGGTGGTGACTCAGACTCAGTGGTATAGTGTGGTGGTGGCCCAGACTCAGTGGTATAGTGTGGTGGTGGCTCAGACTCAGTGGTATAGTGTGGTAGTTACTCAGACTCTGTGGTATAGTGTGGTGGTGACTCAGACTCAGTGGTATAATGTGGTGGTGGCTCAGACTCAGTGGTATAGTGTGGTGGTGACTCAGACTCAGTGGTATAGTTTGGTGGTGACTCAGACTCAGTGGTATAGTGTGGTGGTGACTCAGTGGTATAGTGTGGTCGTGGCCCAGACTCAGTGGTATAGTGTGGTGGTGACTCAGTGGTATAGTGTGGTGGTGACTCAGACTCAGTGGTATAGTGTGGTGGTGACTCAGACTCCGTGGTATAATGTGGTGGTGGCTTAGACTCAGTGGTATAGTGTGCTGGTGACTCAGACTCAGTGGTATAGTGTGGTAGTTACTCAGACTCTGTGGTATAGTGTGGTGGTGACTCAGACTCAGTGGTATAGTGTGGTGGTGACTCAGTGGTATAGTGTGGTCGTGGCCCAGACTCAGTGGTATAGTGTGGTGGTGGCCCAGACTCAGTGGTATAGTGTGGTGGTGACTCAGACTCCGTGGTATAATGTGGTAATGACTCAGTGGTATAGTGTGGTGGTGGCTCAGACTCAGTGGTATAGTTTGGTGGTGACTCAGACTCAGTGGTATAGTGTGGTGGTGACTCAGTGGTATAATGTGGTGGTGGCCCAGACTCAGTGGTATAGTGTGGTAGTGACTCAGTGGTATAGTGTGCTGGTGACTCAGACTCAGTGGTATAGTGTGGTGGTGACTCAGACTCAGTGGTATAGTGTGGTGGTGACTCAGTGGTATAGTGTGGTGGTGACTCAGTGGTATAGTGTGGTGGTGACTCAGTGGTATAGTGTGGTGGTGACTCAGTGGTATAGTGTGGTGGTGACTCAGACTCTGTGGTATAGTGTGGTGGTGGCTCAGACTCAGTGGTGTTGACTCAGACTCAGTGGTATAGTGTGGTGGTGACTCAGTGGTATAATGTGGTGGTGGCTCAGACTCAGTGGTATAGTGTGGTGGTGACTCAGACTCAGTGGTATAATGTGGTGGTGGCTCAGAGTCAGTGGTATAGTGTGGTGGTGACTTAGACTCAGTGGTATAGTGTGGTGGTGACTCAGACTCAGTGGTATAGTGTGGTGGTGGCTCAGACTCAGTGGTATAGTGTGGTGATGACTCAGACTCAGTGGTGTAATGTGGTGGTGGCTCAGACTCAGTGGTATAATGTGGTGGTGGCTCAGACTCAGTGGTATAGTGTGGTGGTGACTCAGACTCAGTGGTATAGTGTGGTGGTGACTCAGACTCAGTGGTATAGTGTGGTACTGACTCAGACTCAGTGGTATAGTGTGGTGGTGACTCAGACTCAGTGGTATAGTGTGGTAATGACTCAGTGGTATAGTGTGGTGGTGGCTCAGACTCAGTGGTATAGTGTGGTGGTGGCTCAGACTCAGTGGTATAGTTTGGTGGTGACTCAGACTCAGTGGTATAGTGTGGTGGTGACTCAGTGGTATAATGTGGTGGTGGCCCAGACTCAGTGGTATAGTGTGGTAGTGACTCAGTGGTATAGTGTGGTGGTGACTCAGACTCAGTGATATAGTGTGGTGGTGACTCAGACTCAGTGGTATAATGTGGTGGTGGCTCAGACTCAGTGGTATAGTGTGCTGGTGACTCAGACTCAGTGGTATAGTGTGGTGGTGACTCAGTGGTATAGTGTGGTGGTGACTCAGTGGTATAATGTGGTGGTGGCCCAGACTCAGTGGTATAGTGTGGTAGTGACTCTGTGGTATAGTGTGGTGGTGGCTCAGACTCAGTGGTATAGTGTGGTGCTGACTCAGACTCAGTGGTATAATGTGGTGGTGGCTCAGACTCAGTGGTATAATGTGGTGGTGGCTCAGAGTCAGTGGTATAGTGTGGTGGTGACTTAGACTCAGTGGTATAGTGTGGTGGTGACTTAGACTCAGTGGTATAGTGTGGTGGAGACTCAGTGGTATAGTGTGGTGGTGACTCAGACTCTGTGGTATAGTGTGGTGGTGGCTCAGACTCAGTGGTGGTGACTCAGACTCAGTGGTATAGTGTGGTGATGACTCAGACTCAGTGGTATAATGTGGTGGTGGCTCAGACT
Organism: Oncorhynchus mykiss; assembly: GCF_057628025.1. Taxonomy (NCBI): domain Eukaryota; kingdom Metazoa; phylum Chordata; class Actinopteri; order Salmoniformes; family Salmonidae; genus Oncorhynchus; species Oncorhynchus mykiss. The sequence continues at coordinate 27,491,678 of NC_143035.1, read as the reverse complement.
CAGTGGTATAATGTGGTGGTGGCTCAGACTCAGTGGTATAGTGTGGTAGTGACTCAGACTCTGTGGTATAGTGTGGTGGTGACTCAGACTCAGTGGTATAGTGTGGTGGTGACTCAGTGGTATAGTGTGGTCGTGCCCCAGACTCAGTGGTATAGTGTGGTGGTGGCTCAGACTCAGTGGTATAGTGTGGTGGTGGCTCAGACTCAGTGGTATAGTGTGGTGGTGACTCAGACTCAGTGGTATAGTGTGGTGGTGACTCAGACTCAGTGGTATAGTGTGGTGGTGACTCAGTGGTATAGTGTGGTGGTGACTCTGTGGTATAGTGTGGTGGTGACTCAGTGGTATAATGTGGTGGTGGCCCAGACTCAGTGGTATAGTGTGGTAGTGACTCAGTGGTATAGTGTGGTGGTGACTCAGACTCAGTGGTATAGTGTGGTGGTGACTCAGACTCAGTGGTATAGTGTGCTGGTGACTCAGACTCAGTGGTATAGTGTGGTGGTGACTCAGTGGTATAGTGTGGTGGTGACTCAGTGGTATAGTGTGGTGGTAACTCAGACTCTGTGGTATAGTGTGGTGGTGGCTCAGACTCAGTGGTGGTGACTCAGACTCAGTGGTATAGTGTGGTGCTGACTCAGACTCAGTGGTATAGTGTGGTGGTGACTCAGTGGTATAATGTGGTGGTGGCTCAGACTCAGTGGTATAATGTGGTGGTGGCTCAGAGTCAGTGGTATAGTGTGGTGGTGACTTAGACTCAGTGGTATAGTGTGGTGGTGACTTAGACTCAGTGGTATAGTGTATAGAGTCATGTTGGGCTTTTAACTGGAGTACTGTGATGGTTGACCTTTGTGTTACTAACAGTGACCCCCCCCTAGACCCCCTCTAACCCCTACTATCCCCACCCAGACCCCCAAAGGTCCCCTTGCTCTTGACTGAGGCTCAGTGCACAGAGCTAATGTACTCTGAGACAAGCCAGCCCAGTAGGAAAAGGGCTTCAGTGTAGTAATAGATTGATGCAGTGTCCCTGTAGGAATTGTGTTCAGAATACCAGAGTAGTGCAGTTTGTTGATTGCAGTGTGCTGTAAATGAACGTAATCTCGCTCTTCGTCTCTCTCTCTCTCTCTCTCTGACTCTTTCTCTCTCTATATATATATGTCTGTCTGTGTGTTCCAGATGTGATCCACACAGTGGGGCCCATAGCGATGGGGGAAGTGGGGGAGGAGGAGAGGAGCCGCCTCAGGGACTGCTACCATCACAGCCTGCAGAAGGCCACCGATACCAAGCTACGCACTGTGGTGGGTGGAAGGGTTATTATCATCAATCAGTTTTAAATGTATTTTCTCTGTTTTACACTGTGTTTTATACCCCCAGGCGTTCCCGTGCATCTCCACTGGAATCTACGGTTAGTCAACAAAAGTGTTTGTCTCTGTGTGTTCTCTGTGTGTTGTCTGTGTGTTGTTGTGTTTTCCAGCATCACTACTCAGAGGGTAGTGATGCAGAGGGGTGAATTGAGTTCAGCACACTAGATATCAGTTTTCAGTAGAAAGAGGTTTCCAGATTAGGGGTTGAGATTAAACAGGCAGATTAACAGAGATTAGGGATGAGATGGTGTCAACTGGGATGTAATCCCTCCATTTGCTGCTGGTGAGTTTAGCCATGGCAGCGCTCCAAGACTTCCCACGGTTTCTGACTAGTGTTCTTCACACAGAGTTCAGAGAAGGTCAAACTCAATGAAACTGTCTCAAACTCTATAGTTTAGAGTTAAATGCTGATTTGTGTGTTTTTACTCAATATTGTCACCAATTGAATTGTAGCGGGAAGATGATTGAGACAGTGGGAACATCCACAGTTAGTGCGCTATATAGGGAATAGGTTGCCATTTGGTACTCAGGAATATAAAATGTAGATAAAAGTGAAGCAGAGAGAAGAAGAGAGTAGACAGCCACTCTGTTAGAAGAGAGTAGACAGCCACTCTGTTAGAAGAGAGTAGACAGCCACTCTGTTAGAGAGAAGACGAGGGTAGACAGCCACTCTGTTAGAGAGAAGACGAGGGTAGACAGCCACTCTGTTAGAGAGAAGACGAGGGTAGACAGCCACTCTGTTAGAGAGAAGACGAGGGTAGACAGCCACTCTGTTAGAGAGAAGACGAGGGTAGACAGCCACTCTGTTAGAGAGAAGACGAGGGTAGACAGCCACTCTGTTAGAGAGAAGAAGAGGGTAGACAGCCACTCTGTTAGAGAGAAGACGAGGGTAGACAGCCACTCTGTTAGAGAGAAGACGAGGGTAGACAGCCACTCTGTTAGAGAGAAGAAGAGGGTAGACAGCCACTCTGTTAGAGAGAAGACGAGAGTAGACAGCCACTCTGTTAGAGAGAAGACGAGAGTAGACAGCCACTCTGTTAGAGAGAAGACGAGAGTAGACAGCCACTCTGTTAGAGAGAAGACGAGAGTAGACAGCCACTCTGTTAGAGAGAAGACGAGGGTAGACAGCCACTCTGTTAGAAGAGAGTAGACAGCCACTCTGTTAGAGAGAAGACGAGGGTAGACAGCCACTCTGTTAGAAGAGAGTAGACAGCCACTCTGTTAGAGAGAAGACGAGGGTAGACAGCCACTCTGTTAGAAGAGAGTAGACAGCCACTCTGTTAGAGAGAAGACGAGGGTAGACAGCCACTCTGTTAGAAGAGAGTAGACAGCCACTCTGTTAGAGAGAAGACGAGGGTAGACAGCCACTCTGTTAGAAGAGAGTAGACAGCCACTCTGTTAGAGAGAAGACGAGGGTAGACAGCCACTCTGTTAGAAGAGAGTAGACAGCCACTCTGTTAGAGAGAAGACGAGGGTAGACAGCCACTCTGTTAGAGAGAAGAAGAGGGTAGACAGCCACTCTGTTAGAAGAGTAGACAGCCACTCTGTTAGAAGAGAGTAGACAGCCACTCTGTTAGAAGAGAGTAGACAGCCACTCTCTTAGAAGAGAGTAGACAGCCACTCTGTTAGAAGAGAGTAGACAGCCACTCTGTTAGAAGAGAGTAGACAGCCACTCTGTTAGAAGAGAGTAGACAGCCACTCTGTTAGAAGAGAGTAGACAGCCACTCTGTTAGAAGAGAGTAGACAGCCACTTTGTTAGAAGAGAGTAGACAGCCACTCTGTTAGAAGAGAGTAGACAGCCACTCTCTTAGCAGAGAGAATAAGAGAGTAGACAGCCACTCTGTTAGAAGAGGGAAGAAGAGAGTAGACAGCCACTCTGTTAGAAGAGAGAAGAAGAGAGTAGACAGCCACTCTGTTAGAAGAGAGTAGACAGCCACTCTGTTAGAAGAGAGAAGAAGAGAGTAGACAGCCACTCTGTTAGATGAGAGTAGACAGCCACTCTGTTAGAAGAGAGAAGAAGAGAGTAGACAGCCACTCTGTTAGCAGAGAAAAGAAGAGAGTAGACAGCCACTCTGTTAGATGAGAGTAGACAGCCACTCTGTTAGAAGAGAGAAGAAGAGAGTAGGCAGCCACTCTGTTAGAAGAGGGAAGAAGAGAGTAGACAGCCACTCTGTTAGAAGAGAGAAGTGAGTAGACAGCCACTCTGTTAGCAGAAAGAAGAAGAGAGTAGACAGCCACTCTGTTAACAGAGAGAAGAAGAGAGTAGACAGCCACTCTGTTAGAAGAGAGAAGAAGAGAGTAGACAGCCACTCTGTTAGCTGGTCCAAACAAATGGGTGTTTCTCTAATTGTATTGATTCGACAGTTCTCTTGGCCACCCATAACACAGTGCTCTTGGCCACCCATAACACAGTTCTCTTGGCCACCCATAACACAGTGCTCTTGGCCACCCATAACACAGTGCTCTTGGCCACCCATAACACAGTTCTCTTGGCCACCCATAACACAGTGCTCTTGGCCACTCATAACACAGTGCTCTTGGCCACCCATAACACAGTGCTCTTGGCCACCCATAACACAGTGCTCTTGGCCACCCATAACACAGTTCTCTTGGCCACCCATAACACAGTGCTCTTGGCCACCCATAACACAGTGCTCTTGGCCACCCATAACACAGTGCTCTTGGCCACCCATAACACAGTGCTCTTGGCCACCCATAACACAGTGCTCTTGGCCACCCATAACACAGTTCTCTTGGCCACCCATAACACAGTGCTCTTGGCCACCCATAACACAGTGCTCTTGGCCACCCATAACACAGTTCTCTTGGCCACCCATAACACAGTGCTCTTGGCCACTCATAACACAGTGCTCTTGGCCACCCATAACACAGTGCTCTTGGCCACCCATAACACAGTGCTCTTGGCCACCCATAACACAGTGCTCTTGGCCACCCATAACACAGTGCTCTTGGCCACCCATAACACAGTGCTCTTGGCCACCCATAACACAGTGCTCTTGGCCACCCATAACACAGTTCTCTTGGCCACCCGTAACACAGTGCTCTTGGCCACCCGTAACACAGTGCTCTTGGCCACCCATAACACAGTGCTCTTGGCCACCTGCACACCACAGTAATTGCTGTGTTTTTGTGTCTAGGATACCCACCTGAGCAGGCTGTGCACGTCGCGTTGGAGACTGTCAGGAAGTACCTGGATGAACACCATGAGAAGGTGTGTGTGCTCTTGTTTGTTTGTGTGTGTGTCTAATTATTATTTTTTTCCTTTCCTTCTGGTATTCTGTCTCACAGCTGTTGTTTTTGGTTTTCTGGAGAGAGTCAGGAGAGGGCGGACTGCGACAACACGCACACACACACACCCACACACACACACTCGTGGCTAAGGCTGTGTTTTAATTGGCTCCTGACGGGCTTAGAGGACTAATACACACCTTTTCCTGACAGAAGAGAGAAGAGGGAAAAGAGGAATAGATGACTGGAGGGAAGTTGGTCTGTCTGTTATCTTTACTATCTTCTTCTTCATCATTCACTCCTTCCTCCTCTACTCTTCCTCCAGTTCTCCAGTGTACACTATTTTATACTAGTTGACACAACACAACAGCATGAGATATCTACATATTAAACCAAAACAAAAAGGAAGTCCCTAAATTCATAGTACTACAAAATATTCTATTTTGACCTTCAGATTCTGATCTATTGTCAATGTTACTCTGCACTCGGCCAGCATCCATGCAGCTGACTGTTTACCTGATGCCAATAACACCTGCTTCCTACCAAACCCCATGATATATACTGTATAGATAATGATAGCTTCTGCTGGATCTGTGGCGTAATTGTAATGGACCAGCATCCAGCTCTGCTCCAGTCCAAACACGGACTTAATGGCAGTGTGTTCATTGAGTAATGAGGATGTGAAGGGATGGGAGGCTTCACTGCCAGCAGCAGGGTACCTTATAGAAGTCACTGCCAGCAGCAGGGTACCTTATAGAAGTCACTGGCAGCAGCAGGGTACCTTATAGAAGTCACTGTCAGCAGCAGGGTACCTTATAGAAGTCACTGTCAGCAGCAGGGTACCTTATAGAAGTCACTGCCAGCAGCAGGGTACCTTATAGAAGTCACTGCCAGCAGCAGGGTACCTTATAGAAGTCACTGCCAGCAGCAGGGTACCTTATAGAAGTCACTGCCAGCAGCAGGGTACCTTATAGAAGTCACTGCCAGCAGCAGGGTACCTTATAGAAGTCACTGCCAGCAGCAGGGTACCTTATAGAAGTCACTGCCAGCAGCAGGGTACCTTATAGAAGTCACTGCCAGCAGCAGGGTACCTTATAGAAGTCACTGCCAGCAGTAGGGTACCTTATAGAAGTCACTGCCAGCAGCAGGGTACCTTATAGAAGTCACTGCCAGCAGCAGGGTACCTTATAGAAGTCACTGCCAGCAGCAGGGTACCTTATAGAAGTCACTGCCAGCAGCAGGGTACCTTATAGAAGTCACTGCCAGCAGCAGGGTACCTTATAGAAGTCACTGCCAGCAGCAGGGTACCTTATAGAAGTCACTGCTGGTCATTATTAAGTGTTCTGATATCGTAGAGATCTTTTCTCTGGGCTGATGAAGACGTAGTCCGGACATACAGCTGTTATATTACAACTCGTTTTGTATGAAAACGCTTTGTTCTCAGTATTTAGCATCGCTTCTGAAGATCAACATTATTCTACAGTTATACCAGCGGTAGACAACGTCCATTCAGCCCATTCAATCTTTTTGTTGTTGTTGATGGGGTAATTATTATTCTGGGGTCAAATAAAACCTCCAGGCCACTGTTGAAAGTCTAAAACTTGATAGAAAGTAGGTAGAAATACTAATGGACCTATACATTTTCAGATAACTGCTCTTTTTCTGACGAACAAATTGTTCCAAAGAAAGTCTGTGCTGCCCTCCGCTGAACTTTGAAATCCTGCTGTGGCCCTCGAGACAAAATGATGGTCTTCCACTTATTTATATGGATGTTTGTGTGTCTCATAAAGCTGGACAGAGTGATCTTCTGTGTGTTCCTGCCCACTGATAAGGAGCTGTACCTGAAAAACCTCCCTCTCTACTTCCCTTCCGGTGAGTCAACACATACACAGTGACACCATACATATCCTACACAGCCAAATCATCACCTCTGACTCATTTGACACCAGTGGGAGTAGCTAGTAGTTAACACTGGTTTGCTCTGGTAACACCACTCCATGTAAAAGGACTTGTCATGGTGGCTCCATATCTGGAGCTACTGTACTGACAGGCCTCTTAGCCAATCATCTCTCTTTACCCCTTATCTTTGTACCCGCCCTTAGCCTGCTGATCAGAGCGCCCTGTTTGAACACAGGTAACACGCATGGTGTGGAGTAGTGTCATGTGTGTCGCTAGCTGTAGCTATGGCAACGATGGTAGTTTTGCTATCAACGGTCTGACAGTGATTGACCTGATCGTGCTGTGGTGTTTGTGGAACCCTTCTGTAGTTTCCTAACTCCTAACCTAGACCCTTTCCTAACCAACTGACAATGTAGCAGACTGTACAAATTGTGCTGTGCTAGTATTCTAGAAGAAGTCTAACCAAGGATCCCCATAGGTTAAGACTAGCCTTGAGGTGAATGTTCGCTGTTCAAACTGACTGTGTGGAATATTGTACTTGTCTTTTCCTGTGAGAGATGTATGGTGAGATCCTGGTTGAATGACTGTGGTTAACCCTCTCAGCCCTGCTTGTGTTGACAGATATTACTCACAGTATAATACATTATGTATATTACACTGAACTAAAATAGAAACGCAACAATTTATAAGATTTTACTGAGTTACGGTTCATATAAGAAAATCAGTCAATTTAAATTCATTAGGGCCTAGTCTATGGATTTCACGACTGGGAATACAGATATGCTGATGGTCACAGACACCTTAAAACCAGTAGGTTCATGGATCAGAAAACCAGTCAGTATCTGGGGTGACCACCATTTGACTCAACACATCTCCTTCACATAGAGTTGATCAGGCTGTTGATTGTGGCCTGTGGAATGTTGTCCCACTCTTCTTCAATGGCTGTGTGAAGTTCCTGGATATTGGCGGGAACTGGAACACGCTGTCGTACACGTCGATCCAGAGCATCCCAAACATGCTGAATGGGTGACATGTCTGGTGATTAGGCAGTCCATGGAAGAACTAGGACTTTTTCATCTTCCATGAATTGTGTACAGATCCTTGCTACATGGTCGCTGTGCATTATCATACTGAAACATGAGGTGATGGCGGCGGATGAATGGTACGACAATGGGCCTCAGGATCTCATCACGGTATCTCTGTGCATTCAAATTGCCATAGATAAAATGCTGTTGTGTTTGTTGTCCGTAACTCATGCCTTCTCATAATATTACCCTGAGTTTCCCTGAGTTGATTTCTGACAGTTTTTGCAGAAATTCTTCGGTTGTGCAAACCCACAGTTTCATCAGCTGTCCGGGTGGCTGGTCTCAGACGATCCCGCAGGTGAAGAAGCCGGATGTGGAGGTCCTGGGCTGACGTGGTTACACGTGGTCTGCGGTTGTGAGGCCGGTTGGACGTACTGACAAATTCTCTAAAACAACATTGGAGGAGGCTTATGGTAGAGAAATAAAGATTAAATTATCTGGCAACATCTCTGATGGATATTCCTGAGGTTATCTTGCCAATTGCACGCTCCTTCAAAACTTGAGAGATCTGTGGCGTTGTGTTTTAGTGGCCTTTTATTGTCCCCAACCCAAGGTGCACCTGTGTAATGATCATGCTGTTTAATCAGCTTCTTGATATGCCACACCTGTCAGGTGGATGGATTATCTTGGCAAAGGAGAAATAAACAACTGTGTACAAAAGTTGAGAGAAATACAGTGCCTTGCGAAAGTATTCGGCCCCCTTGAACTTTGCGACCTTTTGCCACATTTCAGGCTTCAAACATAAAGATATAAAACTGTATTTTTTTTGTGAAGAATCAACAACAAATGGAACACAATCATGGAGTGGAACGACATTTATTGGATATTTCAAACTTTTTGAACAAATCAAAAACTGAAAAATTGGGCGTGCAAAATGATTCAGCCCCCTTAAGTTGATACTTTGTAGCGCCACCTTTTGCTGCGATTACAGCTGTAAGTCGCTTGGGGTATGTCTCTATCAGTTTTGCACATCGAGAGACTGAAATGTTTTCCCATTCCTCCTTGCAAAACAGCTCGAGCTCAGTGAGGTTGGATGGAGAGCATTTGTGAACAGCAGTTTTCAGTTCTTTCCACAGATTCTCGATTGGATTCAGGTCTGGACTTTGACTTGACCATTCTAACACCTGGATATGTTTATTATTGAACCATTCCATTGTAGATTTTGCTTTATGTTTTGGATCATTGTCTTGTTGGAAGACAAATCTCCGTCCCAGTCTCAGGTCTTTTGCAGACTCCATCAGGTTTTCTTCCAGAATGGTCCTGTATTTGGCTCCATCCATCTTCCCATCAATTTTAACCATCTTCCCTGTCCCTGCTGAAGAAAAGCAGGCCCAAACCATGATGCTGCCACCACCATGTTTGACAGTGGGGATGGTGTGTTCAGCTGTGTTGCTTTTACGCCAAACATAACGTTTTGCATTGTTGCCAAAAAGTTCAATTTTGGTTTCATCTGACCAGAGCACCTTCTTCCACATGTTTGGTGTGTCTCCCAGGTGGCTTGTGGCAAACTTTAAACAACACTTTTTATGGATATCTTTAAGAAATGGCTTTCTTCTTGCCACTCTTCCATAAAGGCCAGATTTGTGCAATATACGACTGATTGTTGTCCTATGGACAGAGTCTCCCACCTCAGCTGTAGATCTCTGCAGTTCATCCAGAGTGATCATGGGCCTCTTGGCTGCATCTCTGATCAGTCTTCTCCTTGTATGAGCTGAAAGTTTAGAGGGACGGCCAGGTCTTGGTAGATTTGCAGTGGTCTGATACTCCTTCCATTTCAATATTATCGCTTGCACAGTGCTACTTGGGATGTTTAAAGCTTGGGAAATCTTTTTGTATCCAAATCCGGTTTTAAACTTCTTCACAACAGTATCTCGGACCTGCCTGGTGTGTTCCTTGTTCTTCATGATGCTCTCTGCGCTTTTAACGGACCTCTGAGACTATCACAGTGCAGGTGCATTTATACGGAGACTTGATTACACACAGGTGGATTGTATTTATCATCATTAGTCATTTAGGTCAACATTGGATCATTCAGAGATCCTCACTGAACTTCTGGAGAGAGTTTGCTGCACTGAAAGTAAAGGGGCTGAATAATTTTGCACGCCCAATTTTTCAGTTTTTGATTTGTTAAAAAGGTTTGAAATATCCAATAAATGTCGTTCCACTTCATGATTGTGTCCCACTTGTCGTTGATTCTTCACAAAAAAATACAGTTTTATATGTTTATGTTTGAAGCCTGAAATGTGGCAAAAGGTCGCAAAGTTCAAGGGGGCCGAATACTTTCGCAAGGCACTGTAAGCTTTTTGTGCATATGGAACATTCCTGGGATCTTTTATCCAGCTCATGAAACATGGGACCAACACTTTACATGTGGCATTTATATTTTTGTTCACTGTGTGTGTGTATATATATATATATATATATATATAATATAAAATGTAGTCATGGCTACTGAATTTCACAGGTTTCTGATGCACCTTGTTCTGTCTTTCCCTTAGGCTCACCTGTGAAGAGTAAACTCTGAAAAAGTGACATGTGGAGTTGTGCAATAATGCGGCTCCACATGCAATATCTTCATCTTCCTCCTCTTCCTTTCCCCACACCGGCTCTGCACTAGAGAAGACCTGGGTACATATCTTAACACTGGATGAATGTCTTGATCTGAATAAACTGCTTTATTATCAATGAACCTCAGGCTTCTGACCAAACTCATCTGACGAGCTGTTTGTACATGTTTGAATAATGAGATGTTGGGGGACTTTGTGTGTGTGAGAATAGTAAACAAACAACAATTTGACCATCTGGGGACATTTTGTTAGTCCCCACAGGGTCAAATGCTACTTCTAGGGGGTTTAGGGTTAGGAGTTAGGGTTAGTTATAGGGTTAGGAGCTAGGGTTAGTTTTAGGGTTAGGAGCTAGGGGTAGTTTTAGGGTTAGGAGCTAGGGGTAGTTTTAGGGTTAGGAGCTAGGGTTAGTTTTAGGGTTAGGAGCTAGGGGTAGTTTTAGGGTTAAGGTTAGGTTTTGGGAAAATAGGTTTTTGAATGAGACTGAATTGTGTGTCCCCACAATGTTAGCTGTACAAGAGTGTGTGTGGAGAAGAAGAAGCTAATTAAAAGAGATCAGAGGATTACGTGTTGGCATTTTGGGGGATTGGATTCACTGAGTTTGTCAGGTGGGACCGCTCCCTGTGAGTCGTTTCGTCTTTAGTGTGTGTGTGTGTGCGTTTGAGTGTCTACATTTGTGTGTCTGACTGAGTGCGACTGCCTACCTGAAAATGTGTGTGTTTTCATTGTCAGGCAGACCAGGTGGTGGTTTGTTTGAAATGAAATGACAGTTTGTTCCTGTCACCCCACCCTGTGCTCTCGCTTTCATGTTTAGACAACTTTCTTTATTGATTTTCAAATTTTCACAACAGCACAAAAATAAATAAGCAATGCTGACAAGAAGCCCCAGCTATCATTACAACTCTCCTAATATCACTAGCTGTCTGAATATTTATTTTAGCTAAGGAAGAGGGAGGTAGGGAAAAGACAAGAATTGGGGAATGAGGGGGAGAAGAGGTAACTGGAAGGAGGGGAGAAGAGAGAGATACATTTTTTATAAGCAGATAGACTGAGAGGACGAGGTTGAGAGAGACAGGGATAAAAAGAGAGTGAGACTCATTATACCCAACCGAATGCTTGCTTAGGAGCCCTTCTCAAACGATGCAGATTAAAAAAAATAGTAACATGAGGAATAAAATACACAATGGAGCTATATACAGGAAGTACCAGATCAATGTGGAGCTATATACAGGAAGTACCAGATCAATGTGGAGCTATATACAGGGAGTACCAGTACCAGATCAATGTGGAGCTATATACAGGGAGTACCAGTACCAGATCAATGTGGAGCTATATACAGGAAGTACCAGATCAATGTGGAGCTATATACAGGAAGTACCAGTACCAGATCAATGTGGAGCTATATACAGGAAGTGCCAGATCAATGTGGAGCTACAGTGGGGAGAACAAGTATTTGATACACTGCCGATTCAACTGTGAAAGACAGAATCTAAAACAAAAATCCAGAAAATCACGTTCTATGATTTTTTAAGTAATCAATTTGCATTTTATTGCATGACGTAAGTATTTGATACATCAGAAAAGCAGAACTTAATATTTGGTACAGAAACCTTTGTTTGCAATTACAGAGATCACAAGTTTCCTGTAGTTCTTGACCAGGTTTGCACACACTGCAGCAGAGATTTTGGCCCACTCCTCCATAGACCTTCTCCAGATCCTTCAGATTTCGGGGCTGTCGCTGGGAAATACGGACTTTCAGCTCCCTCCAAAGATTTTCTATTGGGTACAGGTCTGGAGACTGGCTAGGCCACTCCAGGACCTTGAGATGCTTCTTACGGAGCCAATCCTTAGTTGCCCTGGCTGTGTGTTCCGGGTCGTTGTCATGCTGGAAGACCCAGCCACTACCCATCTTCAATGCTCTTACTGAGGGAAGGAGGTTGTTGGCCAAGATCTCGGAATACATCCTCCCCTCAATACGGTGCAGTCGTCCTGTCCCCTTTGCAGAAAAGCATCCCCAAAGAATGTTTCCACCTCCATGCTTCACGGTTGGGATGGTGATCTTGGGGTTGTACTCATCCTTCTTCTTCCTCCAAACACGGCGAGTGGAGTTTAGACCAAAAAGCTCTATTTTTGTCTCATCAGACCACATGACCTTCTCACATTCCTCCTCTGGATCATCCAGATGGTCATTGGCAAACTTCAGACGGGCCTGGACATGCGCTGGACCTTGCGTGCGCTGCAGGATTTTAATCCATGACGGCGTTGTGTGTTACTAATGGTTTTCTTTGACACGGTGGTCCCAGCTCTCTTCAGGTCATTGACCAGGTCCTGCCATGTAGTTCTGGGCTGATCCCTCACCTTCCTCATGATCATTGATGCCCCACGAGGTGAGATCTTGCATGGAGCCCCAGACCGAGGGTGATTGACAGTCATCTTGAACTTCTTCCATTTTCTAATAATTGCGCAAACAGTTGTTGCCTTCTCACCAAGCTGCTTGCCTATTGTCCTGTAGCCCATCCCAGCCTTGTGCAGGTCTACAATTGTATCCCTGATGTCCTTACACAGCTCTCTGGTCTTGGCCATTGTGGAGAGGTTGGAGTCTGTTTGATTGAGTGTGTGGACAGGTGTCTTTTATACAGGTAACGAGTTCAAACAGGTGCAGTTAATACAGGTAATGAGTGGAGAACAGGAGGGTTTCTTAAAGAAAAACTAACAGGTCTGTGAGAGCCGGAATTCTTACTGGTTGGTTGGTGATCAAATACTTATGTCATGCAATAAAATGCAAATTAATGACTTAAAAATAATACAATGGGATTTTCTGGATTTTTGTTTTAGATTCCGTCTCTCACAGTTGAAGTGTACCTATGATAAAAATTACAGACCTCTACATGCTTTCTAAGTAGGAAAACCTGCAAAATCGGCAGTGTATCAAATACTTGTTCTCCCCACTGTATATTGTGAGGACCAGTACCAGATCACTGTGGAGCTATATACAGGCAGTACCAGTACCAGCTCAATGTGGAGCTATATATTGTGAGGACCAGTACCAGCTCAACGTGCAGAGGTACAAGGTATTTAAGGTAGATGAGTACAGTGCCTTCAGAAAGTATTCATACACCTTGACTTATTCCCCATTTTGTTGTGTTAGTCTGAAAATACATTAAATAGTTTCTCTCACCCATCTACAGACAATACCCCATAATGACAAAGTGAAAACATGTTTAGACATTTTTGCTAGTTTATTGAAAATTAAATACAGTTCTCATTTACATAAATATTCACACCCCTTTACTAGGACACTCCAAATTGAGCTCAGGTGCATCCAATTTCCTTTGCTCATCCTTGATGTCACTGCAACTTGATTGGAGTCCACCTGTGTCCAAATCATTTGTTCTGACAGGATTTCAAAAGAAACCTGTCTATACTGTGCATTCGGAAAGTATTCAGACCCCTTTACTTTTTCATGTTTTGTTACATTACAGCCTTATTCTAAAATTGATTCAATTGTATTTTTTCTCATCTACACACACACAATACCCCATAGTTTTTTAGAAATGTTTGCAAATTGTTTTTTTACATTGAAAAAGGAATTGTAACATTTACATAAGTATTCAGACCTTTTACTCAGTACCTCAAGTATTTTTGGGTATGTCGCTACAAGCTTGTCACACCTGTATTTGGGGAGTTTCTCCCATTCTTCTCTGCCTTTCCTCTCAAGCTCTGTCAGGTTGGATGGGGAGCGTCGCTGCACAGCTATTTTCCGGTCTCTCCAGAGATGTTCGATAGGGTTCAAGTCTGGGCACTGGCTGGGCCCCTCAAGGACATTCAGAGACTTGTCCCGAAGCCACTCCTGAGTTGTCTTGGCTGTGGGCTTTGTCCTGTTGGAAGATGAACCTTCGCCCCAGTCTGAGGTCCTGAGCACTCGGAGCAGGTTTTCATCAAGGACCTCTCTGTCCTTTGCTCTGTTCATCTTTCCCTCGATCCAGACTAGTCTCCCAGTCCCTGCTGCTGAAAAACATTCAATGCTACAGAAATGTATTGTATTACCCTTCTCCAGATCTTTGCCTCGACACAATCCTGTTTCGGCGCTCTAAGGACAATTCCTTCGACCTCATGGCTTGGTTTTTGCTCTGACATGTACTGTCAACTGTGGGACCTTATATAGATAGGTGTGGGCCTTTCCATGTCCAATTAACTTAATTTACCACAGGTGCTCCAATCAAACATCACTGGAAACATCAAGGATGATCAATGGAAACAGGATGCATCTGAGCTCAATTTTGATTCTCATAGCAAAGGGTCTGAATACTTATGTAAATAAGGTATTTCTAAAAAGCAGTTTTCGCTTTATCATTATAGGGTATTGTGTGTAGATTGATGAGGACAAAAACATGTTTAATCCATTTTAGAATAAGTCTGTAACTGTAAAGTCAAGGTGTCTGAATACTTTGCAAAGGCACTGTATAAGGTCCCACAGTTGACAGTGCAAGTCAGCAGAAACTAGACCATGAAGTCCAAGGAACTGTCCATAGAACTCTGAGATAGAATTGTGATGAGGCATATATCTGGGGAAAGTAATAAAACCATTTCTAGAGTGTTGAAAGTTTCCAAGAGCACAGTGGTCTCCATCATTGGGAAATATGGATGCTTTTCAGCGGTAGGGACTGGGAGACTGGTAAGGATGAGGGAACAGTGAATGGAGACAAATACAGGCAAATCCTTGATGAGAGTCTGCTTCAGAGTGCAAACGTTCCAACGGGACAATGACCCCAAGCATACAGCCAAATCAAAGGTGGAAGGGCTTCAGAACAAGACTGGAAGTCCTTGAGTGGCCCAGCCAAAGCCATTTGAAAATGTGTGGAAAGACTTGAAGATTGATGTTCACCGCCGCTTCCTGTTTTACTTAACAGCTTTTGAGAGAATACAGATTTGCAAAGCTGATACAGACATACCCAAGACGACTCAAAGCTGATACAGACATACCCAAGACGACTCAAAGCTGATACAGACATACCCAAGATGACTCAACGCTGATACAGACATACCCAAGACGACTCAACGCTGATACAGACATACCCAAGATGACTCAACGCTGATACAGACATACCCAAGACGACTCAGAGCTGATACAGACATACCCAAGACGACTCAAAGCTGATACAGACATACCCAAGACGACTCAGAGCTGATACAGACATACCCAAGACGACTCAAAGCTGATACAGACATACCCAAGACGACTCAACGCTGATACAGACATACCCAAGACGACTCAAAGCTGACACAGACATACCCAAGACGAATCAAAGCTGATACAGACATACCCAAGACGACTCAAAGCTGATACAGACATACCCAAGACGACTCAACGATGATACAGACATACCCAAGACGACTCAGAGCTGATACAGACATACCCAAGACGACTCAAAGCTGATACAGACATACCCAAGACGACTCAAAGCTGTAATCGCCGCCAAAGGTGCTTCTACAAAGTATTGACTCAGGGCCACTATTCAATATAGACTGTGCCCTGTGTGTGTTTGGGTTTGAAAAAAGTTAGCAACGTAATAGAATTAAGCATTTTTTTCACAAAACGTTTTACTCAAAACCAATAACATTGTGACATTCTTTGTTTTCACGTTGAAGTCACGTTATTTGGCAACTCAACCAAATTTACATTTGAACTGACGTGTGTGTGTGTGTGTGTTTGTGTTGTCTGTATGTGTGTGTATGTGAACGTGTGTCGGTGTAGTGAGTGTGTGTATATATAGTCTTGTGAGTTTGGATAGAATGCAATATGTATCCAGGCTGCAACACAACCGGCTGTGATTGGGAGTCCCATAGGGCGGCGCACAATTGGCCCAGCATTGTCCGGGTTTGGTCGGGGTAGGCGGTCATTGTGAATAAGAATGTGTTCTTAACTGACTTGCCTCGTTAAATAAAGGGTCAATAAGAAATGTTAAAAAGATAGAGTCAGTGCAGATCGTGCAGGTAACCATTGAATGAACTATTTAGCAGTCTTATGGCTTGGGGATAGAAGCTGTCTCCAAGCCTGTTGGTCCAAGAGCCGAGGCTCTGGTGCTGTTTGCTGGAGGGTAGCAGAGTGAACATTCTATGACGTGGGTGTCTGGAGTCTTTTGCCAATTGTTGGGTCCTTCCTCTGACACCGCCTGTTATAGAGGTCCTGGATGGTAGGGAGCTCGGCCCCAGTGATGTACTGGGTTGTACACACCACCCCCTGTAGCGCTTTGTGGTTGAGGGTGGTGCATTTGCCATTCTAAGCTGTGATGCAGCCAGTCAAAATGTTCTCGATAGTGCAGCTGTAAAACATTTTGAGGAGCTGAGGGCTCATGCCAAATCTTTTCAGTCTCCTGAGGGGGACAAGGCGCTGCTGTGCCCTCTTCACCACTGTGCGGTTTACAGTCTGTTTACAGTCTGTTTTATTAGTATACTGTTTCTCAAGGTTTAAGCTGTTTCTCTTCTGGGTGGAGAGTTGTTTTTTCTTTCAGTCAGGCCATCACCAAGTGGGAGGGAGACAAAGAGAGAGAGGATGGAGAGTATATGCAGGGATAGAGGATCAGGTAGGAAGGTTGGGTGATGTGTATGGAGGAGGGTCTAATGGGAGGAGGGATGGAGGGGTGGGGGGATGTTTATGGATGGGGGAGCAGGGTGGTAAACTGCTAGTGAAATGAAAATGGCTCTTTAGCAGAATCCAGGACACTTGGGCGCTGCTGCTGGATAAATGTTTCTGATTTACCGCCTGAAAGCCTGTCAGAGCGAGGGAGTGGAGGAGAGGAGAGCGGGAGGGAGTGAGAGAGAAGGGGAGAAGTTTGAGCAGAGCCCGTGGGAGAAGAATCCTGAGACAGAAGGGGAGAGAGAGGGAAATGCGGGGTGTTCAAGAGGGAGACAGGTAATAAACTGAGTAATGTAGCGGTGTTCAACCACTTCCCTCTGTCCCAAAACACACACACATTCACAATAAAAAAAACAGCACAATTCACACGTTAACACCACATGTACAACCCCATAAGGAACGTTGTCCTTGGGTAACCTGGAGTCCTCAACACAGTTCTTTTAGACCTACTTAATTGTGTTCCTCTAGTTCCCGACCATTCCCACGAACCGCTACATTAATGTCTACTTGAGAATGTGTGATATTCATGTGTTTAAGTGTGCGTGTGTTTGCTGGGAGATCTGTGTGCGCACTGACCTGTGGAAAGTTTGACTGAGACACTATTCAATATAGACTGTGGCCTGGGTGTGTGTGTGTGATCGAAGTGTGTGTCTCTCATTCATACACACACACTCCAGACGTGCTGAAGACCGGGGACGGTGGAAGGGGCGGACGTCTCCTCTCCCAGAGCGTTTACTTGCACCCTGGGGAGGTTAGGATTATTTTATTTTTATTTTGAGTGTTTAATGTATTAAAAGGGCCGAGGTAATGAATTATAATCTTTAATGCAGCGACCGATCGATACCACAAGAGAATAAATCAGCTTTTACTGAGAGGGACAAACCCTTTAATACACTAGGAGAGAGGGGGAGAGAGAGGGCGGGAGGGAGGGGGAGAGAGAGACATAGGAAAGGGAGAGAGGGAGAGAGAGGGCGGGAGGGAGGGGGAGAGAGAGACATAGGAAAGGGAGGGAGGGAGAGAGAGAAGGACAGACTGAAGGAAGGAGAGCGATGGAGAGAGGAGTGGTAAAGAAGAAAGTGTGTGGATAGAGTTACCTTAGGGGTAGCCTCATTGACTAAAAGGCCCTGAAAGCTCTGAGATTTTGACAGTTTTGTGATGACGCAAGGTTGCAAGGTCAGACTCTGAGTTAAGACAAACACTTATTCTCTCTCTCTCCTGCTGTCTGTTGTTGTGTTTATGCTTTTCTCCTCTCAGCAAATCCTCGTCGATCTGAGTGTCTCCACAGCCCGGGGCTGGACTTTAATTAATTAGACGAAACCTTATTCCTCTCTCTTGATCAGAGTTCAGCTTTCTAGGTCCCTCATTGTACCTGCTCTAGTCCTACAGGTAGCTAGCACCTCCGTCTTTGGAAATAATACAGCAACAAAAATAAAGATATACCTTGAATATCTGATATCACCAAGGGCCGGTAACTACAGTACCATCTCTGAGTAAATAATACATCAAAAACAAGGAATGTAATATTTACAAAGTCTCAATTCATCGTGCTTTTTAGTCGGGGAATAGGCCTAGTCTGTGTCCTGGAAACCGGACCCTGGTGTTTGCTGGGTCCAAGTCAGTGTTACTGTCTCTCAGTTTTTGCTAGGTCAGTGTGATTTCAGTCTGGCAGTAAAGAAAAAGCTGGCCATTAGTGGCTCTTTAGAGAAGGCCACCCACATTCACATTTGATGTCCAGGGCTGAAATAGTTAAATAGACATACTCAAGACAGAGAGAGTTCTTCACTGACAGAAAAACACAGATGGCATTACACCACTCCACTTGTCAATTACAGTGCCTTCAGAAAGTATTCATACCCCTTGACTTATTCCATATTTTGTTGTTACAGCCGGAATTCAAAATGTATTGTTTTTTTTCTCTCACCCATCTACACACAACACCCCATAATGAGAAAGTGAAAACATGTTTTTGTACATTTATTGAACATTTAATTCAGAAATATCTCATTTACATAAGTATTCACACCACTGTGTCAGTAAATGCTAGACTCACCATTGGCAGTGATTACACCTGTGAGTCTTTCTGGGTAAGATCTTTGAACACCTGGATTGTACAATACTTTTACATTATTATTTTTTTAAATTTTCAAGTTGGTTGTTGGTCATTTCTAGACAGACATTTTTAGGCCGATTTTAAGTCCAAACTGTAACTAGGCCACTCAGGAACATTCAGTGTTGTCTTGGTAAGCAAACTAGTGTCTATTAGGTTATTGTCCTGCTGAAAGGTGAATTTATCTCCCAGTGTCTGTTGGAAACCAGACTGAACCAGATTGTCCTCTAGGATTTTGCCTGTGCTTAGCTCTATTCCATTTATTTTTATTCTGAAAAGCTCCCTAGTCCTTGCCAATGACAAGCATACCCATAACATGATGCAGCCACCACCGTGCTTGAAAATATGAAGAGTAGTACTCAGTGATGTGTTGTGTTGGATTTGTCCCAAACATAACACTTTGTATTCAGGACTTAAAGTTCATATTTTAGCCAAACTTTTGGCAGTTTTACTTTAATGCCTTATTGCAAACAGGATGCATGTTGAATATTTTTATTCTGTACAGGCTTCCTTCTTTTCACTCTGTCGATTAGGTTAGTATTGTTGAGTAACTACAATGTTGTTGATCCATCCTCAGTTTTTTCCTATCACAGCCATTAAACTCTAACTGTTTTAAAGTCACCATTGGCCTCATGGTGAAATCCCTGAGCGGTTTCCTTCCTCTACAGCAACTGAGTTAGGAAGAACACCTGTGTTTTTGTAGTGACTGGGTGTATTGATTCACCATCCAAAGTGTAATTAAGAACTTCACTATGCTCAAAGAAATATTCAATGTCAGATTTTTTATTTTTACCCATCTACCCATATTTGTCCTTCTTTTTGAGACATTGGAAAACCTCCCTGATCTTTGTGGTTGAATCTGTAATGAAATGCATTGCTCAACTGAGGGACCTTACAGATAATTGTGTGTCGTGTAGAGAAATGAGGTACTTAAAATATCATGTTAAACACTATTATCGCACACAATGAGTCGATGCAACTTATTATGTGACTTGTTCAGCAAATGTTTACTCCTGAACTTATTTAGGCTTGCCATAACAATGAGGTTGAATACTTATTGACTCAAAACATTTCAGCTTTTTATTTGTAATGAATTTGTTTAAAAAATGACAAACATACAGTGGGGCAAAAAAGTATTTAGTCAGCCACCAATTGTGCAATTTCTTCCTCTTAAAAAGATGAGAGAGGCCTGTAATTTTCATCATAGGTACACTTCAACTATGACAGACAAAATTAGAAGAAAAAATCCAGAAAATCACATTGTAGGATTTTTTAATGAATTTATTTGCAAATTATGGTGGAAAATAAGTATTTTGTCAATAACAAAAGTTTATCTCAATACTTTGTTATATACCCTTTGTTGGCAATGACAGAGGTCAAACGTTTTCTGTAAGTCTTCACAAGGTTTTCACACACTGTTGCTGGTATTTAGGCCCATTCCTCCATGCAGATCTCCTCTAGAGCAGTGATGTTTTGGGGCTGTTGCTGGGCAACATGGACTTTCAACTCCCTCCAAAGATTTCCGATGGGGTTGAGATCTGGAGACTGGCTAGGCCGTTCCAGGACCTTGAAATGATTCTTACGAAGCCACTCCTTCATTGCCCGGGTGGTGTGTTTGGGATCATTGTCATGCTGAAAGACCCAGCCACGTTTCATCTTCAATGCCCTTGCTGATGGAAGGAGGCTTTCACTCAAAATCTCACGATACATGGCCCCATTCATTCTTTCCTTTACAAGGATCAGTCGTCCTGGTCCCTTTGCAGAAAAACAGCTCCAAAGCATGATGTTTCCACCCCCATGCTTCACAGTAGGTATGGTGTTCTTTGGATGCAACTCAGCATTCTTTGTCCTCCAAACACGACGAGTTGAGTTTTTACCAAAAAGTTATATTTTGGTTTTATCTGACCATATGACATTCTCCCAAACTTCTTCTGGATCATCCAAATGCTCTCTAGCAAACTTCAGACGGGCCTGGACATGTACTGGCTTAAGCAGGGGGACACGTCTGGCACTGCAGGATTTGAGTCCCTGGCGGCGTAGTGTGTTACTGATGGTAGGCTTGGTTACTTTGGTCCCAGCTCTCTGCAGGTCATTCACTAGGTCCCCCCGTGTGGTTCTGGGATTTTTGCTCACCGTTCTTGTGATCATTTTGACCCCACGGGGTGAGATCTTGCGTGGAGCCCCAGATCGGGGGAGATTATCAGTGGTCTTGTATGTCTTCCATTTCCTAATAATTGCTCCCACAGTTGATTTCTTCAGACCAAGCTGCTTACCTATTGCAGATTCAGCCTTCCCAGCCTGGTGCAGGTCTACAATTTTGTTTCTGGTGTCCTTTGACAGCTCTTTGGTCTTGGCCATAGTGGAGTTTGGAGTGTGACTGTTTGAGGTTGTGGACAGGTGTCTTTTATACTGATAACAAGTTTAAACAGGTGCCATTAATACAGTTAACGAGTGGAGGACAGAGGAGCCTCTTAAAGAAGAAGTTACAGGTCTGTGAGAGCTTGTTTGTAGGTGACCAAATACTTATTTTCCACCATAATTTGCAAATAAATTCATTAAAAATCCTACAATGTGATTTTCTGGATTTGTTTTTTCTCATTTTGTCTAGTTGAAGTGTACCTATGATGGAAATTACAGGCCTCTCTCATATTTTTAAGTGGGAGAACTTGCACAATTGGTGGCTGACTAAATACTTTTTTGCCCCACTGTATTTCCACTGACTATGGGGTATTTTTTATAGGCCAGTGGCACAAAATCTAAAATTCACGCTGTAACACAACAAAAGGTGGAAAAAGTCAAGGGGTGTGAATACTTTCTGAAGGCACTGTGTTGAACCACCACTACAGACACATACTGACAAGTTCAGATGAACACTGGGCCGTGTACCGTACATGTCATTTAACTTTTATTCTAGTCTCAGAAATGTCTCTTTTTTTACACCCCTACTCTTCAAACGTACATGTTAATGACTACTGGCACAGATGTACAATGCATTTAGTTTTATTGACTGTAAGGAATGAGAAGGAGTTTCATTGTCTTTGTTCTGGGTTGTTATGTCACTGCTTTTTTCACCTTGTGGTTGCTGTCTGTCTGCAGGTGTCAGATGGAGATGTCTGACTGAGTGGCAGGCCCAATGTCATCCTCCACACTCACACTCACTCACGCTGGATGCATCTCAATTTCATAAACAAAATGTTCAGAGGCTGGGGCCTCATTTTGATTAATGTTGCCATGACAACTACATAATTAATGAATTGTATTAGCCTTCCATTTGTCTTTTTCTGAATCGTAATTCACCGGAGCTTCGGTGGAGAGCCTCTCTCTCTGCTTTTATCCTTTAGTGTCAGTCTTCTCTCCCCTCCATCCCCCCCACCCTCCCCAGCTGAAATGCTGAGGTGTTGCTTCCTTGGTGTGGGATGCAGGGAACCAGAGAGGCCCTACAGTCGTGATGGATCTACAGGCCATGTTTCTCATTTCAAAGATTCTCCCGCATCTGATCTGTATTGGTGTCTAACTAGCTCTACACTGACACCTATTGGCCACAGAGGAGAAACTGCTGCTTATCACCCCAGAAGAACAGAGGCATCTCTTCAATGATATATACAAATACAGTACTAGCTGGTAGAAAAATATTTTGTTTACAGTCTATGGAATCGGAAATACTGTATTTTCTGGCACCTTTTACAAAAATCAGACAAAACATTTGAATTTGACACTTTTTTAATTTGAGTCCCTATCTGGATTTTGATCAGATCTGTATGCAGAGGTCGGATGTGTGCAAAGGATCATGTTAACTCCAGTTGAAGCAGAAAGGTAGTAATTCTCTTTTAGTTTGCCGGTTTATCCTTACTGGACTGACAGCAGGGGTCTGAGTTGAGATGTCCTTCAATGTTGTCCCCACTCACGGCTAAAACCAAACACACACAGAGGTCCTGTCAAAACCAGTCACTTCACTTCAATTTGTCAGGGTTGGTCAAGGACATCAGTGTCAGCTCATGTCTAACCCCTCCCTCCGTCCTCCCTCCACCTCTCCCCTATAGTCCACACCTGCATGTTCACCTCTCCCCCCACTCCTTCCTCTGATCCCTCCTTACCTCTCTTCCTTCCACCACCTCCCTCCCTTGTTATCCCTCTCCCTCCCCCGTTTCCCCCCACTCCCTCCCTCTTCATCCATCTCACCTTTATCCTCCTCACCTCTTCCTCCCTCCTCCATCACATTCTCCTGGCTGTTGTTGGCTGAGGTCATGGGTGTGTCTGTAGGGCTGCTCTGCCCTTCCCAGATCACTCTGTCTGCAGATTGGAGACGCTGGAGGGGTGAAGTCTTCTGGTCTCCGGGACTGAAGGACTGGGAGCCCAGCTTTCGATGGGAGCCCAGCTTTCGACGGCCCCCCAAACCTGAACGCAGCGGCAGCCCACACAGCCCCCCCGCCTGGTCAGAGTCACCCAGAGAGGTGGCATGACGCAGGGGGGAGGGGGAGACGGGGGCACTGCGGGGGTCTGGAGGAGAGAAGAGAACAGGTGGGAAAGATGTAACGGAGATAGAATACAAGGGACAGTGAGGGAGAGACGTATGAGTAGTAGTATCAGTACAAATGACTCATGTAGGGATTTGAATGTGATTTGTGTATAATAGTGTCTGTGGTCTCTCACGAGTTGTTGTTCTGTCTGTCTGTCTTGTATAGTCTCACCAGAACCAGCAGCAGTCTGTGTGTCTGGTGGGTAGTCTGCACTGTCAGCCAGGTTCTCTATACTGCCAGCAGCGTAGAACAGAGCACGTCCCTCTCTCCCTCCTCCTCCTTTAGGCTTAATCAGCTTCTTCATCCTGTCTGCTATCCAGTTGGACTTCCTACAGAGATGGAGGAGGAAAGGAAGGAAGGAGACATAGTAAAGGAGATCAAGATCAATAAGAAGTGAGGGAGATGGAGAGAGTTGGTGGAGGGGATGACGACAAAAAGAGGAATTTGGCCTTGATCTGTGTCTGCACCCAAACGAATTGCAGGAGTCCAGAAGAAACACTGGAACCTCTCTCGACAAGTCCACCTGTCCATGACAGCATCTTTACAGCGGGGCATCAGCCTCCACAGCCCCAATCTTAACGGCACATCATTGACTTCAATGGACAACCTGTGTGTGTGTGTGTGTGTATGTGTGTGTGTGTGTGTCTTTACTTGGCCTTGATGGGTGTAGGCATGCTGGGGTCCAGGACTCTGTACTGATCCATGATCTTCTCCACCAGCTTCTGTTTCTCTCTACGCAGCTCACCCATCTTCTCCCTGGAGAGAGGGAGGAGAGGAGAAAGAAGAGAGATGAGAAGTTAGGCGAAAATAGAATCATATTTACATTTGTGTGTGTGTACTGACTGGTACTCTCTCTGCTGTGTGTGTACTGACTGGTACTCTCTCTGCTGTGTGTGTGTGTGTGTGTGCACTGGCTGGTACTCTCTCTGCTGTGAGTGTGTGTGTACTGACTGGTATTCTCTCTGCTGTGAGTGGTGCTGGTCCTTGCGCTCCAGGCTCTGCTCCATCAGGTCTCTGTTGTGATTGGTCAGACTCTGGTTCTGCTCCAACAGGTGACGGTTCTCCTCCTCCATGTTCCCCTTCAGCTGGGTCAGCAGCTACACACAGGTTTCAGAATTATTTATAGTAAACAAGGTAAGGTGTGTGTGTGGTCTAACTTAAA
Organism: Oncorhynchus mykiss; assembly: GCF_057628025.1. Classification (NCBI taxonomy): domain Eukaryota; kingdom Metazoa; phylum Chordata; class Actinopteri; order Salmoniformes; family Salmonidae; genus Oncorhynchus; species Oncorhynchus mykiss. Next base: position 27,467,100 of record NC_143035.1, on the reverse strand, counting down.
TATACGTTTGTGTTCCAAAAGTCATCACAAGGATAGTAAAACAAGGACAATTTGACAATGTGGACATTTCGCTGGTCCCTAAAAGCAACAATGCTATTTTGTGCTCAGGGTTTAGGGTACAGTTAGGGTTAGTTTTAGGGGAAATAAAAAAAAAATGGTCGCAACTTGGATAGTAAAACTAACGTGTGTGTGAGTGAGACCCTCCCTTCCTCCTGACCTGGTACTGGTTGGTGAGGCGGTCAGTGCAGAGCTCCAGTCTCTGGTTGTTCTCCCTCAGAGAGTTGATCTCTCCCTCCAGCCTGGTCCTCTCCAGCTGGGCAGCACTCAGCTCACCCCGCAGCATTGAGCCCTGAGCCAGCAGCTCACTCTGTACCTGAGCTGACTCCCTCTGCACGCCCTGCAGCCTGGGAGAACAGAACAACACAACCAGATAGGATCAGATCAGACAGACCGACAGACAGAGACAGAAAACCAAGGAATTACTTGACAAAATAAGACAGTGATACAGCAACTCAGGCTATTTGTCAGTCATACAACCAACTGCTTGGACAAACTGAATAGAATAAGGACAAATAGAATAGATCAGGGATGAAATTAATAGAACAAGGATGAACTGAATAGATCAGGAATGAACTGAATAGATAAGGGATGAACTGAATAGATCAGGGATGAAATGAATAGATCAGGGATGAACTGAATAGATATGGGATGAACTGAATAGAACAAGGACAAACTGAATAGATCAGGAAATAACTGAATAGATAAGGGATGAACTGAATAGAACAAGAACAAACTGAATAGATCAGGAATTAACGGAATAGATCAGGGATGAACTGAATAGATCAGGGATGAACTGAATAGATCAGGAATTAACTGAATAGATCAGGAATTAACTGAATAGATCAGGGACTAACTGAATAGATCAGGAATTAACTGAATAGATCAGGGATGAACTAAATAGATCAGGAATTAACTGAATAGATCAGGGATGAACTGAATAGAACAAGAACAAACTGAATAGATCAGGAATTAACTGAATAGATCAGGGATGAACTGAATAGATCAGGAATTAACTGAATAGATCAGGGATGAACTGAATAGATCAGGAATTAACTGAATAGATCAGGGATGAACTGAATAGATCAGGAATTAACTGAATAGATCAGGAATTAACTGAATAGATCAGGGATGAACTGAATAGATCAGGAATTAACTGAATAGATCAGGAATTAACTGAATAGATCAGGGACTAACTAAATAGATCAGGAATTAACTGAATAGATCAGGGATGAACTAAATAGATCAGGAATTAACTGACTAGATCAGGGATGAACTGAATAGAACAAGAACAAACTGAATAGATCAGGAATTAACTGAATAGATCAGGGATGAACTGAATAGATCAGGAATTAACTGAATAGATCAGGGATGAACTGAATAGATCAGGGATGAACTGAATAGATCAGGAATTAACTGAATAGATCAGGAATTAACTGAATAGATCAGGGATGAACTGAATAGATCAGGAATTAACTGAATAGATCAGGAATTAACTGAATAGATCAGGGATGAACTAAATAGATCAGGAATTAACTGAATAGATCAGGAATGAAATTAAATGACTAGAACAAGGACAAACTGAATAGATCAGGAATGAACTGAATATATATGGGATGAACTGAATAGATATGGGATGAACTGAATAGAACAAGGACAAACTGAATAGATCAGGAATTAACTGAATAGATCAGGGATGAACTAAATAGATCAGGAATGAACTGAATAGATCAGGAATTAACTGAATAGATCCGGGACTAACTAAATAGATCAGGAATTAACTGAATAGATCAGGGATGAACTGAATAGATCAGGAATTAACTGAATAGATCAGGAATTAACTGAATAGATCAGGGATGAACTGAATAGATCAGGAATTAACTGAATAGATCAGGAATTAACTGAATAGATCAGGGATGAACTAAATAGATCAGGAATTAACTGAATAGATCAGGAATTAACTGAATAGATCAGGAATGAAATTAAATTACTAGAACAAGGACAAACTGAATAGATCAGGAATGAACTGAATAGATCAGGAATGAACTGAATATATATGGGATGAACTGAATAGACATGGGATGAACTGAATAGAACAAGGACAAACTGAATAGATCAGGAATTAACTGAATAGATCAGGGATGAACTAAATAGATCAGGAATGAACTGAATAGATCAGGAATTAACTGAATAGATCCGGGACTAACTAAATAGATCCGGGACTAACTAAATAGATCAGGAATTAACTGAATAGATCAGGGATGAACTAAATAGATCAGGGATTAACTGGATAGATCAGGGATGAACTGAATAGATCAGGAATTAACTGAATAGATCAGGAATTAACTGAATAGATCAGGAATTAAATGAATAGATCAGGAATGAACTGAATAGATATGGGATGGACTGAATAGATATGGGATGAACTGAATAGAACAAGGACAAACTGAATAGATCAGGAATTAACTGAATAGATCAGGAAAGAACTGAATAGATAAGGGATGAACTGAATAGATAAGGGATGAACTGAATAGATCAGGGATGGACTGAATAGAACAAGAACAAACTGAATAGATCAGGAATTAACTGAATAGATCAGGGACGAACTAAATAGATCAGGAAATAACTGAATAGATCAGGAATTAACTGAATAGATCAGGGACTAACTAAATAGATCAGGAATTAACTGAATAGATCAGGGATGAACTAAATAGATCAGGAATGAACTGAATAGATCAGGGATGAACTGAATAGATCAGGGATGAACTGAATAGATCAGGGATGAACTAAATAGATCAGGAATTAACTGAATAGATCAGGAATGAACTGAATAGATCAGGAATGAACTGAATAGATCAGGAATTAACTGAATAGATCAGGAATTAACTGAATCGATCAGGGATGAACTGAATAGAACAAGAAGTTATATTACATGAAACAAGTTGAAGAGAATAAGTGATGACGGAGCAGTTAGTTGTTTGACTGAGAGGGTGTTTTTTTTTACCTCTCATAATCCTCTTTCAGTCTCTCTAGTTCTCTTTCTCTCTCCGCTTTCTTCTGCACCTCTCCCTCCATCTTCTCTCTTTCCATCTTCATCTCTGTTTCTTTCTCCTCCAGATGGGATTTGAGGCCCAGGAGCTCCTGATACCTGGAGAACATGAAGCAATTATGAACATTGCTATGACTTCTACTTAAACACTCATTAAGGTGTCATGACTCATTTCATAAACGTTATTTTATCAGGGTTTTTCTCACAAGTCAGTTTACAGTGTGTTCAATGGTATATGAAATTACAATCAGACTGGTTTCATAAAGTTAAGAATGCCTTATGTATACTTCTTTACATAAAGTGTTACTTTGTGTTCACTACCTTCCTTCTAGCTCCCTACCTTCCCTCTGGCTCCCTACCTTCCCTCCGGCTCCCTACCTTCCCTCCGGCTCCCTACCTTCCCTCCGGCTCCCTACCTTCCCTCCGGCTCCCTACCTTCCCTCCGGCTCCCTACCTTCCCTCCGGCTCCCTACCTTCCCTCCAGCTCCCTGTACTGTGTCTCCAGGTTACGGTTGTTGCTCCTCAGGTCAGAGTGTCTATCCAGCAGCTCCTCTAGCTCCACCTCCTGCCTCTGCTGCAACATTGTCATTCGCTCCTGGTCCCTCCTGAGCCCCTCCGTCCTGGCCAATGACTCCTCATGTTCCCTGGCCCACACCTTAGACTCCGCCTCCAGAGCAGCACACCTGGCTTCGCTCTCGCTGCACCTCGCCAACACTGCTGCATGCTGGAAGCTCAGGGCCGCCTGGTCAACCTGGGAGAGGGGAGGGGGGGGGGGGGGGGTGTTGGAAACCAAACACTGTAACTCTGAGACAGTTGACAGTACTACAGTCTGAAGTGGCGAGAGGTAACAGTTTCAGTATAATAACTATATAAAACAATAGTAGCTGTATGATACCTGTAGCTGAGTGTTGAGTGTCTGCAGCTTGGTGCAGGTCTCCTGCAGGCTGATGGAGTGATGATGCAGGGTGTCTATCTGCTCCCTCAGGTGGCTACCGGCTGACTGGGACTGAGACAGCTGGCATAGCAACACCTCCCGCTCTGCGCCCACCGCTGCATTCTGAGGGGGAGGTGAGAAAGAGATGATTTGACTAGAGAATGTTGACAATCAAATGACTAGTTGTCACAGCATATCTCAGCAGATTAGAATCTGTCAGGTGAACACACACAGACACACACCTCCCTCTCCTAACCCCCTGCTGCATTCTGAGAGGTGAACACACACAGACACACACCTCCCTCTCCTAACCCCCTGCTGCATTCTGAGAGGTGAACACACACAGACACACACCTCCCTCTCCTAACCCCCTGCTGCATTCTGAGAGGTTAACCCACACAGACACACACCTCCCTCTCCTAACCCCCTGCTGCATTCTGAGAGGTGAACCCACACAGACACACACCTCCCTCTCCTAACCCCCTGCTGCATTTTGAGAGGTTAACCCACACAGACACACACCTCCCTCTCCTAACCCCCTGCTGCATTCTGAGAGGTGAACCCACACAGACACACACCTCCCTCTCCTAACCCACCGCTGCATTCTGAGAGGTGAATACACACAGACACACACCTCCCTCTCCTAACCCCCTGCTGCATTCTGAGAGGTGAACACACACAGACACACACCTCCCTCTCCTAACCCCCTGCTGCATTCTGAGAGGTGAACACACACAGACACACACCTCCCTCTCCTAACCCCCTGCTGCATTCTGAGAGGTGAACACACACAGACACACACCTCCCTCTCCTAACCCCCTGCTGCATTCTGAGAGGTGAACACACACAGACACACACCTCCCTCTCCTAACCCCCTGCTGCATTCTGAGAGGTTAACACACACAGACACACACCTCCCTCTCCTAACCCCCTGCTGCATTCTGAGAGGTGAACACACACAGACACACACCTCCCTCTCCTAACCCCCTGCTGCATTCTGAGAGGTGAACACACACAGACACACACCTCCCTCTCCTAACCCCCTGCTGCATTCTGAGAGGGAGATGAGTTGATTACAAATATGTGATGAGGGTATAAGCAGAATATTCTTCCTAGAGAGGTACACTGGGGGACAGGGTACGGTCCACTGTAGCTAGCTTCTGTTATCTAGGACATATGATATGGCACAGCAAATATAAACAAATCAAATAATAACGACAGGTGAACACACACCTCTCTCTCCAGGTCTATCAGTCGTTCCCTCAGAGACCAGTCCGTCTTCTCTACTCCAGCTTTTGGGGTCGTAAGGAGGTCGTGGCCCTCTTTTGATTGGGCATCTTTAGCCTCTGGGTGCTCTAATGTGAGTGTGTCTGAGGATGTAGCCTGCTGTGTGTTAGCAGGGCTTTCTGGTGGGATATTACCAGGGACGGCATCTCTCTCCCGCTTCTCTGAAAGAAGAAGGTCAGCGGTAACTGTCTTCAGTTCCGCCTCTGCCCTCTCCAAATCCTGCTTCAGTCGTGCATCCTCATTGGACAGTTTTTGAGACTGCACCTTCTCATTGGCTAGCTCCTGTGGGAAAAGGAGAGGATGAACACTTGTTTCTAGGCTCAAGGCACACATACACACACACACACATACACACACCTGAGTCAGAGATCTGATTTTATCCTGGGCTTCTGTGTTCAGCTCTTTAAGCTCCTGGCTCTCCTTCTCCAGACCCTGTAGCCGAGTACCGAGCTCCTGCTCCAGGTCCTGTAGTTGAGCACAGAGCTCCTTGGATTGAGACAGCTCCTGACACACATGCCTACAGAGACAGAGAGATCAACTAGGTCAGACCCATAATATGGTAATAGTACAGAAACACACTGTCTGTACATGGAGGGGACTGTTCTGCTACCTCTATTTTAAATGAATTGTGTGTGTGTGTGTGTGTGTGTGTGTGTGTGTGTGTGTGTGTGTGTGTGAGCGCGCGCAGCTTCAGGTGTTTGTGTATCACCTGTGCTCTGTCTCCAGACTGCAGGCCCTCTGGTTGCTGTGTTCCAGGGCTGATGCTGTACTCTGTAGCTGCTGCCTCAGCCTGGCCACCTCCCTCTCCCTCTGCCTCTGCTCCTTTCGTTGGCTGTCCAGCTCACTCTGGCACGCCTCCTTCTCATGCTCCAATCGCAAGGCCTCCAGCAGAGCCTGGTCCCGCCCCCGGGTCAGAGACTCCACCTCTAGTGCTACCTCGCGAAGCTCCGCCTCTAGCTCCTCCTCATTGCGCCGTGAGGATTCCAGACTCCTCCCCTGGCGCTCTAGCTCCGCCCTCAGAGCTTGGGTCGTCAGCTCCAATTGGTCACCCTGTCAAACAAGGTAGTGTTCAGGATCACAGTATTCAGTGACATTGTGTAATCTAGTCCTGATCTTTCTGTTGGTAGTAATGTGTGTGTTTTGCAGTGCATAGTGTGTGTACTGCAGCAGTGGCACCTTGCGTTGGGCAGTGCGTAGGGTGTCCACAGAGCTACGGAGGGTCTCTCTCTCTCTCTCCAGCGTGGCTCGCTCCCCCTCCAGAGTAGCGATGACCGAGGCCTGCATCCGCTGCAGCTCAGCCTGGCTCCGCAGACGACATAGCTCCTCCTCCATCTCCAGGCGTTCCCCCTGTAGCACCTAACACAAACCAGAGAGGAATGATGAGGAAAGGATAGAGGGATGGACCATCTGACAGACAGACTACAGTAAGGAGGACTAGGAAGACTATGGTACTCTATGGAAGACTATGGTACTCTATGGAAGACTATGGTACTCTAGGAAGACTATGGTACTCTATGGAAGACTATGGGACTCTATGGAAGACTATGGTACTCTATGGAAGACTATGGTACTCTATGAAAGACTATGGTACTCTATGGAAGACTATGGTACTCTATGAAAGACTATGGTACTCTATGGAAGACTATGGTACTCTATGAAAGACTATGGTACTCTATGGAAGACTATGGTACTCTATGAAAGACTATGGTACACTATGGTACTCTATGGAAGACTATGGTACTCTATGGAAGACTATGGTACTCTATGGAAGACTATGGTACTCTATGGAAGACTATGGTACTCTATGGAAGACTATGGTACTCTAGGAAGACTATGGGACTCTATGGAAGACTATGGTACTCTATGGAAGACTATGGTACTCTATGGAAGACTATGGTACTCTATGGAAGACTATGGTACTCTATGGAAGACTATGGTACTCTATGGAAGACTATGGTACTCTATGGAAGACTATGGATGGACAAGGGATTAAGTAACTGTCTATGACAGCTGCAATGTGAAGGAAGAAAGCCCTATGAGTCTGGTACATGAAACTACTGGCAGAGTAATGATTTTTTCGTGATTGGTTCCATACCTCTATCTGTCTCCTAGCCTCCGCCAGGCTCTCTGAAGCCTTCCTCAGTCTCTGGCCCTCGGCCTCCAGTAGCACCAGTCTCTGCTCAGCCTCCCAGGCTTTCCTGCTCTGCTCCCCCAGCTTGGAGCGCAGGTCCTGGGCTACAGACACCTGCTTGTCAGCCTCCTCCAGGGCCTGCTGGAGCTCAGAGGCCAGGCGCTCCACTTCAGGCCCAGGGAACACACACACGTCTTTTTCACTGAGTTCCACTGACTTTTCTTTGTCTTCTCTCTCCTTTGTTTTTGGTAGTTTCTCTTCTTCAGTGGCTGGGCTGGGGTCTTGTATCTCTTTCCGGTCAATATCTGCCTTCCCAAGATCTTCTTCCTTCTCATTTGTAACATGTTTTATCTCTCTCTCTATCTTCTCACATTCTGCTTCTTCTTCTCTCTTTTGGGGTTTCAGCACCTGATCCTCTGCTTCCACCCCTCTCTCTTCAGGATGGAGCAGCTCTGCCCCAACTCCAGCTTCTCTTTGGGTTCTAATGATGTTGGCTTCCCTTTCACTGTCCAACCCTCTCCGGGCAGTACCCTCCCCTTCTCCTCTTGAGGACTCAGAACCTTGGACTCCCCTCTCCTCCTTCTCTCCCCTCTCCTCCTTCTTTCCTTCTTCCTCAATACTTTGACGCTTTGTCAACAGCAGTTCCAGGCTCTTTTTCAAAGTGGCATTTTCATTCTTGACGTTCTGAAACTGAGAGTGGAGAGGAAGGTAGACAATGACAAGAACAGTTAATGTGTCAGACGACACAGTGAGGTCACATCTAGATACATGTCGGACGACACAGTGAGGTCACATCTAGATACATGTCGGACGACACAGTGAGGTCACATCTAGATACATGTCGGACGTCACAGTGAGGTCACATCTAGATACATGTCGGACGACACAGTGAGGTCACATCTAGATACATGTCGGACGTCACAGTGAGGTCACATCTAGATACATGTCGGACGACACAGTGAGGTCACATCTAGATACATGTCGGACGACACAGTGAGGTCACATCTAGATACATGTCAGACGACACAGTGAGGTCACATCTAGATACATGTCGGACGACACAGTGAGGTCACATCTAGATACATGTCGGACGACACAGTGAGGTCACATCTAGATACATGTCAGACGACACAGTGAGGTCACATCTAGATACATGTCAGACGACACAGTGAGGTCACATCTAGATACATGTCAGACGACACAGTGAGGTCACATCTAGATACATGTCGGACGACACAGTGAGGTCACATCTAGATACATGTCGGACGACACAGTGAGGTCACATCTAGATACATGTCAGACGACACAGTGAGGTCACATCTAGATACATGTCAGACGACACAGTGAGGTCACATCTAGATACATGTCAGACGACACAGTGAGGTCACATCTAGATACAGTGCCTTCGGAAAGTATTCAGACCCCTTGACTTTTTCCACATTTTGTTAGATTACAGCCTTATTCTAAAATTTATTGAATACTTTTTCCCCTCATAAATCTACACACAATACCCCATAATGACAAAGAAAAAACAGGTGTTTTGATATTTTTGCAAATGTATTAAAAATAAAAAACTGAAATACCACATTTATAGAAGTATTAAGACCCTTTTGGTAGTGATTGCAGTGATTTCAGCCTTGAGTCTCCTTGGGTATGATGCCAGAAATGTTCAAACGGGTTCAAGTCCAGGCTTTGGCTGGGCCACTCAAGGACATTCATGGACTTGTCCCGAATCCACTCCGAATCCACTCCTGTGTTGTCTTGGCTGTGTGCTTAGGGTCGTTGTCCTGTTGGAAGATGAACCTTCGCCCCAGTCTGAGGTCCTGAGCGCTCTGGAGCAGGTTTCATTAAGGATCTCTCTGTACTTTGCTCCGTTCATCTTTCCCTCAATCACGACTAGTCTCCCAGTCCCTGCCGCTGAAAAACATCCCCACAACATGATGCTACCACCATGCTTCACTGTACGGATGGTGCCAGGTTTCCTCCAGATGTGACACTTGATTCTTGTTTCTCATGGTCTGACAGGCTGATGTAAATAAGGTATTTCTGTTTATTTAAAAAAAAAAAATTGCAAACATTTCTAAAAACCTGTTTTCGCTTTGTCATTATGGGGTATTGTGTGTAGATTGATGAGGACATTTTTTTTAATTGAGTTCATTTTAGAATAAGGCTGTAACAGAATGTGGGAAAAGGGAAGGGAAGGGGTCTGAATACTTTCTGAATGCACGGTAACGGTTTAGTGACCCACATGATGAATAGCGTTCTCTTAGACCTAAAGACTTTTGTTAGCCTCCTAATGCCTAGGCTTTAGCTCAGAGGGTTAACACAGTCGGTCACATCAACTCACCTCTCTTAGCGTATTCTGGTGTTCTGCCTCCAGACAGGCCAACTCCTCCCTCACCTCCGGCAAATCAGCTTGCTGCAAAATATAGCAGACAGTTGGATCCTCCAATAGCAGTGCCCTTAGCCTGGACACTAATACAAGTACTTGGCAAGCCACAAGGCTCCCTGTGTAGAGTCTCATTCTTCTTTACTTTTCCTTGCTACTGTTGCCTTTGCCTGCCCCCTGGAGGTTTAACCTAGACTCAATCCATTTTGATAGATCGACTCTCGTGACCCTTACCCTCTGACCCCTGAACTCCTGTTCGGACTGCAGGTCCTCCAGGCGTCTCCTCAGCTCAGCGTTCTCATTCTCAGCTCCCAGAAGCCTCAGTGACGATGCCTCGCCCACCTCCACACTCAGAGGCTTCAGATCTGAGAGAGAGCGAATGAGAGAGAGAGGGAGTGGAGAGGGAGGGAGGGATATATATTTCATTGCTTTGGCAACAGTGGTACCATTCATGCTATTAAAGCTTATTTGAATTTGAATTAGAGAGGAGGGGTCGTTGACAATAATCAAATTAATTTAACTGAAAAGACACACAACAGACAGGCAGACTGACTGACCAATCTCTTCTCTTAGCTCCACTCTTAGCCCAGCCTCCTCGTCAGACTCCACCTCCAATTGGTGGAAATGTGGAGTCGCTGTCATCGTGCCTGTATTGTTGTTGTTATGTCTAAGCTCCTGTCTAAGCTCCGCCTCCAGGCCCATATTCATCTCTAACAGCTCATCGACCCTCTGCCTCTCAGTATCCCGCTCCTACACACACACAGACACCAACAAATTAGGGGAAATATCTACGTGAGCCCGGACAGCAGATACCAAATTTCTTACTTGTGATTCAGAAACACATTACCACACACACATTACTATCATTACCTACCCCCTCCAGGTCTATGAGTCTTCGTCGCAGCAGTAGATTGTCTCTCTCCAGCTCACGTAGGCTCGAGCAGCGTTGTCGTGTGTCCGCCAGCTGCTCCTCCAGCAGGACCCGGGTCTCCTGCAGTGCCACACACAGCTGCTGCTGCTCCTAGGGGGGCGCCATACAGAGACGGGACAGAGACACAGAGAGAGATGGGGACAGAGGATAGAGACAGAGAGACGGGGATAGAGACAGAGAGACGGGGACAGGGGATAGAGACAGAGAGAGAGAAAGAGTCAGAGACGGGGACAGGGGATAGAGACCGAGAGAGACAGGGACAGGGGATAGAAACAGAGAGAGACAGGGACAGGGGATAGAGACAGAGAGACGGGGACAGGGGATAGAGACAGAGAGAGACAGGGACAGGGGATAGAAACAGAGAGAGACAGGGACAGGGGATAGAGACAGAGAGACAGGGACAGGGGATAGAGACAGAAAGAGAGAAAGAGTCAGAGACAGGGAGAGACGGGGACAGGGGATAGAGACAGAGAGAGACAGGGACAGGGGATAGAAACAGAGAGAGACAGGGACAGGGGATAGAGACAGAGAGGGACAGGGGATAGAGACAGAGAGAGAGAAAGAGACAGGGACAGGGGATAGAAACAGAGAGACGGGGACAGGGGATAGAGACAGAGAGAGAGAGAGTCAGAGACAGGGACAGGGAATAGAAACAGAGAGAGATGGGGACAGGGGATAGAGAGAGCGAAAGAGACAGGGGACATAGACGGGGGATAGAGACAGAGAAAGAGTCAGAGACAGGGACAGGGAATAGAAACAGAGAGAGAGAGAGAAAGAGACAGGGGACAGAGACACAGAGAGAGAGACCGGGGATAGAGAAAGAAACAGAGACCGGGGATAGAGACAGAGAGAGAGTCAGAGACAGGGACAGGGAATAGAAACAGAGAGAGAGAAAGTGACAGGGGACAGAGACGGGGGATAGAGACCGGGGATAGAGAAAGAAACAGAGACCGGGGATAGAGACAGAGAGAGAGTCAGAGACCGGGACAGGGAATAGAAACAGAGAGAGAGAAAGAGACAGGGGACAGAGACAAAGAGAGAGAGAGACCGGGGATAGAGACAGAGACAGGGGATAGAGACAAAGAGAGGGACAAAGATAGAGAGGGGATAGACAGAGACAGGGGATAGAGACAGAGACGGGATGGACACAGAGACAGGGGATAGAGACAGAGAGAGGGAGAGAGACAGGGGATAGACACATAGACATAGAGACAGACAGGGGACAGAGAAGGAGACATGAGATAGGGACAGGGGACAGAAACAGGAGATAGGGACAGAGACAGACAGGGGACAGAGACAGAGACAGGTAACAGCATTCAATGTCCCAGTAGAAAAACAAGGCATAGCACCTACAATACCTAGCACCAATACTACAGGTATGTACAGATCTGAAGAAACTGCAAAGTATAATCACTATTGAGGGAGCTCACCTACTGTAAGCCCATCTGCAAACACAGAGGGAAGTAGCTAGGGGGAAGGGGCTGAGGGTTGTTTTGGGAATGGGCCAACCATCAGCTGAGTGTGGCTACAGTTGACGGTAGAGGTGGTGTGGTACCTTCAATTGTGCCTGTGTGTGGCAACAGTGTGTGGTGTATTGGTGGCGATACCTTCAGTAGAGTCTCTGTGTACTAAACAGTGTGTGGTGTATAGGTGTAGAAACCCTCAATAGTGTCTCTGTGTACAAAACAGTGTGCAGTGTATTTCGGAGATACCTTCAGTTGTGTACGAGTGACTTCCAGGCTGCGTAGTCTATGAGTGCAGCTCTGTAGTTCTGTCTGCAGCTGCTCAGCTCTGCCTGCACGGTCACGAAGACAGTCCAGCTCGTCACGCAACGCTCGCATTCCCCGCACCTCACCCTGAAGACTGCGGTTCTGCCCAACACACACAAGATAGAGGTGAGGTTAGAGGAGGACAAAAGTAGCAGAAAGTTCTGGTCCAGTTACTGGTAGTGATACCAGAGAAAATCTTACCTCTTTCTGAAGTTTCTTCAGCTGCTCGTCCATAGTTTGTACTTCCTGCTTGTGATCCAATAGTTGATCCCCTTTGTCTTCCCTTTAGAAACAGACGTCATTATTGCAATAGTATTGTACTACTAAACTACAGACACCTCTTACAGAATAGTCCTCTTCCAATTTAAAAACCTTAAACACACACTTGTCTTTGTATTCCCTAGAAATGGACGACATACTGTATGTAGTTCTAACAGTTACCAGACATCTCTCAAAGAAAAGTCTTCCTCCAACTTAAAAACGTTTTGATGCACACACTGACATGACGGTCTCACACACACAAGCATACACACACACACTCACACGTCTTACAGTTCTTGTTTGAGGCGTCGTAGTTTGGCCCTGCTGTCTGCTAACTGGACAGCCAGACCCTGGGGCTGCTCGTCAACGTGACCACCTCGGGTTGCCATGACAGACTCAGCCTGCTGGACCTCACTCTTCCAACACAACTCTGCTATCCTCTGAGAGAGAGGGCGGAGGGAGAGACAGAAGGAAAAAGAGAGACGGAGAGAGATGATAGGAAGGTGATGAAATCAGGATCAGGTTCTGTGTGAATCTCGGAGAGGAAGAACCCTTAAAGCTTTTTAAATCAGGTTTGACACAGTGATGCTGTCATGTGGAATACACTCTCCTATAGAGGCTGAAAGGCCTGGTTTCATCATTCAATTCCTCTTTGTTGTTCTGGACCTATTTGTGAGTATTTGTCTGTGTACCTCCAGGTGTGTGTCCCTCTGTGCCAGCAGGCCTTGGATCTGTCTGGCCATGGAGCCAAACAGCACCTGTAGCTCCACCCCCTCCAGCCCTCCCAGCTCCTCCCACTGCAGCGGCAGCACCGCTCTGGGGTCCTGGGTCACCTGCAGGAACAACAGTTTCTTACCTCTCTATGGTAATAACAGTATGTGACTGAGCATTCCAGCACAGAATGGCTGACGTGGTGAACGTTAATAGTGGATATGAATAAATGAGTAGGGAACTGAACTGACCTCCTGGATACAGTTGGCAATGGCAGTTTGAGTCTCGATGTCCAGCGACTGGATTTGCTGTATGAATGTTTCCTTCCTCTCACACTGTTGTTGATCAACAAAGAGTAGTCAGTAAAGTTGGCTCAGTGTGTGTGTGTGTGCGTGTGCGTGTGTATTTGTGTGTGTGCGTGTGTATTTGTGTGTGAGCGTGTGCGTGTGTATTTGTGTGTGTGAGCGTGTGTATTTGTGTGTGTGAGCGTGTGTATTTGTGTGTGTGAGCATGTGTGTGTGTGTGTGAGCGTGTGTATTTGTGTGTGTGTGCGTGTGTATTTGTGTGTGTGAGAAAAATCACCTGTACAGCACATCCCAGTAAAAGCAGGAGCAATCTCCTCAACTCCTCCACTGCTGCCTCTGAAGACACAGATACCACTCTTATGACTCTCTTGTTCCCATCATACTCTCATAGACAACATAGGAGCCCAATCAGAGATTCTGTACTTTCAACTGGCTCTTTTTACCTGTTAGGGGGTCTTGCCCCAAAATGGCAATGTTCGGAAGAGGCATCAGAATCAGCTGCCGTAGGTCTTCCTGTAGACAGAATCAGAGGGAGAGCTTGAAAGGATTCAAAGATTTATTTATTGAAATTTCCCTAACCACATTGCAGTTACTGTATTCAAATCAACATTGAAATGACAAAACCTTCCAGTTTAGTTCAGTTTAGTTCAGTTTAGAATATAAACACAGATGACATCAGAGGGGAAAGTAGGCCAATTTGTTCATGTATGTTTCTATGTAGTACGATGACTATATTTAGTTCTCAGACACAAGCCCTGGTAGAGAGAAATTAGGCTGCAGTGACCACATGCTGCTGGTGGTTTAAGGTTTCACAGCCCTGCCATTGTGACCAGGAAACACGAAGTAAGAAGTGAAACCACAAAAAACAAAATGACATCGTAGCAACATCAGACAAGACGGAATTGTTGTCATGACAAACAGTCCTGTCAATAAATTGTATCCAAAACATTTCTGAATAAATCCCAAAATATTATTTTAAACTTGCTGGTGTCCCTCCCATGATGCTCCACTGTTCAGAGGGTTTGAATGACTTATCAAAAGCAGGAACTCAAACAGTGAAGACTCATGTTTTTGTGTGTTTTGTACAATGTATTGGACTAAAGTTCATTTCTCGCAGAGATTTTCCTGGATGTCTCCCTAGGCTCAAGTCTGGACCTTGTGTGGTAAATTACTCTGAGATGTGATTGTGTATCAAACAAAATCATGACACAAATACCAATACCTGGTAGAAGGCCCTGAGGTGTCGGTTGAGGATGGAGAAGTTCTGGACTCTGAGCATCTGGTCATCTCTCCCACTGCGGTACAAATGCTCCAGCTTGGGGTTGGGGTCTCTGGGAATGACAGACAGACAGACAGAGTGGGGATTGAGCCAGTGTGCACGTCTACTTGTGCCATAAAAGCTCTCACCTCTTGGCAGAGGTAACTATCCCAGCCCAGTATTTCACCAGCTATAATACCTTTGATCAGATAAAGTACAATAAATGTATTACATTGAATCCTTCAGTATACACTACATGCTATGGAATGTGTACTTCCTGCTTGTGACATTTGAGGCCTGTGCAAAGGTGTGAACTTACATGACCCTCATGACCTCGTTGAGAAAGATCCCATTGGTCAGTCTCATGTAGCGGTCATGGGAATTCTGGGACTTGGAGTTCACCTCCATGTACTGGTTGAAGAGCATGACATTCTCCTCCCTGTCCACTACACCATCAAAGAGCTGTACCTGAGGGAGGGGGCATCCTATTAGGGCCTTTAATTCAATCCGTAGCGGTGAAGATCTGTTTTATAGCGCGATCAACAATTAATGTCGCGGAGACTGCATTCACAGTAAACGCTGTATACACTATATAAACAAAAGTATGTGGACACCCCTTCAAATTAGTGGTTTTGGCTATTTTAGCCACACCCATTGCTGACAGGTGTATAAAATCGAGCACACCGCCATGCAATCTCCATAGACAAACATTGGCAGTAGAATGGCCTTACTGAAGAGCTTAGTAACTTTTAACATTGCACCGTCATCAGAAGCTATCTTTCCAAAAAGTCAGTTTGTAAAATTTCTGCCCTGCTAGAGCTGCCCCGGTCAACTGCAAGTGCTGTTATTGTGAAGTGGAAACGTCTAGGCGCAACAACGGCTCAGCCGCAAAGTGGTACACCACACAAGCTCACAGAATGGAACCGCCAAGTGCTGAAGCACGTAGAAATGGTCTGTCCTCGGTTGCAACACTCACTACAGAGTTCTAAACTGTCTCTGGAAGCAACGTCAGCACAACATCATCGGGAGCTTCATGAAATGGGTTTCCATGGCTGAGCAGCCGCACTGCACACAAGCCTAAGATCACCATGCGCAATGCCAAGTGTCAGCTGGAGGGGTGTAAAGCTCCACAACATTGGAGCAGTGAGAACACGTTCTCTGGAGTGATGAATCACGACATCCCCATCTGGCAGTCCGACGGAAGAATCTGGGTTTGTCGGATGCCAGGAAAACTCTGTGCCCCAATGCTGTAAAGTTTGGTGGAGGAGGAATAATGGCCTGGGGCTGTTTTTCACGCTTCGGTCTAGGGCCCTTAGTTCCAGTGAAGGGAATCTTAATGTTACGGCCTACAATGACATTCCAGACGATTCTGTGCTTACAACTTTATGGCAACAGTTTGTCAAGATCGGTGTGGACGAACTTGACTGGCTTGCACAGAGCCCTGACCTCAACCCCATCGAATTGGAACGCAGACTAGACTGCGAGCCAGGCCTAATCGCCCAACATCAGTGCTCGACCTCACAGCAATGTTCCAACATCTAGTGGAAAGCCTTCCCAGAAGAGTTGAGGCTGTTATAGCAGCAAAGGGGGGGACCAACTCCATATTAATAAACATGATTTTGGAATGAGATGTTTGACGAGCATACTTTTGGTCATGTAGTGTATGTTGGCTCAATCGGAAATGACCTTTAAATGTGAACCGCGCCACAACACAGATATTCTACGCTACGGATTGAATCGAGCCCTAAATTCTATAGAAACATAATAAACAGTGCCTTTCGGAAAATATTCAGATCCCTTGACTTTTTCCACATTTTGTTACGTTACAGCCTTATTCTAAAGTGGATTAAATAAATAAAAATCCTCATCAATCTACACACAATACAACATAATGATAAACGAAAACAGGTCTTTTGAAATGTTTACAAATATATTAAAAACTAAAAACAGATACCTTATTTAAATAAGTATTCAGACCCTTTGCTTTGAGACTCGAAATTGAGCTCAGGTGCATCCTGTTTCCATTGATCGCCCTTGAGATGTTTATTCAATTTGATTGGAGTCCAACTGTGCTAAATTCAATTGATTGGATGTGATTTGGAAAGGCACACACCTGTCTATATAAGGTCCCACAATGGACAGTGCATGTCAGAGCAAAAACCAAGCAATGAGGGCAAAAAAATTGTCCATAGAGCTCAGAGACAGGAATGTGTCGAGGCACAGATCTGGGGAAGGGTACCAAAACATTTCTGAAGGTCCCAAAGAACACAGTGGCCTCCATCATTCTTAAATGGAAGATGTTTTACTTTTCCTAAAGCTGGCTGCCCGGCCAAACTGAGCAATCGGGGGAGAAGGGCCTTGGTCAGGGAGGTGACTAAGAACCTAATGGTCACTCTGACAGAGCTCCAGAGTTCCTCTGTGGAGATGGAAGAACTTTCCAGAAGGACAACCATCTCTGCAGCACTCAGGACCTCAGATTGGGGCAACGGTTCACCTTCCAACAGGACAACGACCCTAAGCACACAGCCAAGACAACACACGAGTGGCTTCGGGACAAGTCTCTGAATGTCCTTGAGTGGCCCAGCTAGAGCCATGACTTAAACCCGATCGAACATCTCTGGAGAGACCTGGAAATAGCTGTGCAGCAACGCTCCTCGTCCAACCTGACAGAGCTGAGAAGGTCTGCAGAGAAGAATGGGAGAAACTCCCCAAATACAGATGTGCCAAGCTTGTAGTGTCATACCCAAGAAGACTTGGTCTGAATACTTACGTAAATGTGTTCTGGATTTTGAATAAATTAGTAAGAATTTCAAAAAATCTGTTTTTGCTTTGTCATTGTGGGGTATTGTGATTAGATTGATGAGGGGGGGGGGGGGGACAACTTATTCCATTTTAGAATCAGGCTGTAACGTAACAAATTGCGGTAAAAGTCAAGGGGACTGAACACATTCCGAAGGCACTGTACAACCTAAATAATATATATGGAGACCACATGGGGATCACTGCAAACAGAGAAAACTGCTATCTGGAATCTGTGGTATAGATCAATGAAACCCGAGATGGTCATATTTTACTGAGAAATAAATAAGAAAGGGAATAGGAAGTCACAGATATAAAGGTAAAACAACAAGATACATTCTATGAGCCATTGTAGAGAAAGCTGTGAAAAGGAGAAGTTTGAGAACTAAGTGTTGTTTGCTGTTATGACAAAAGTTATGACAAGCATTTACATCTGATTCAAGTTCAACCCATCCGTGTTGTTATAACTTCTGTAAATAAAGAGTTATACATTATTTACAAAATGCATAATCTCATAAGTGTTTTTAAATTTACACGTCGTTTATTTACAGGATTTGTATGTATTGATACTCCATAAAAGCAAAACAACAGCAATAGGCTATGTGTTTTTATGTTATAAAAGACTATCATCATCACGTATATCTAGGTCTACTACTATAGCATCTGAAAGTGATTTAAATAAGCTTTGACACATACCCAAGTCACCAACGCACTTTCCATGAATTCTTCTAGAATGTCCATTATGTTAGAGTCCATGGTGTCGCATAAATAATTTACAAACTTCTATAAAAAATATAAATAAAATATATCCTACATTATTAAAGCAATTTTACTAAATACTGAATCCATTGTGTTCGTCATTTCAGTTCCCCTCCCTCTCTCTTCCTCTATCTCACTTTTTCAGTTAGTGCTGGTGGTAAGCACATTGCAAAACCACACCGGAATTTCTTAACGAACACATTTCATTAGTGCTTTAGGCCTACCCGGAACAATCACCACCTTTACCAGTGAGTTTGTTTCCAGAAAAGAAAGTCGCTCAATGACAAATGAGTAGGTGGTTTGAGATGGATGGAAAATATTAGACTACTTTGTGCGCACTGGGGTTCCTTGCCTAGACGTTTGTAACAATGTTTATATTACAATTCACTTATTCAGTTGTTTGTAGCCTATGCATCCGATTGATCAAGATATACTATAAACAAGTTCGAAATGGTCAATTCAGTAGGACGGGCGTTCGTTGCGCTTTCAGGTGTAATGCAATGGCGAACCCTGGTGGAATTATGGTGAAAGGTCGGTAGTCTACTATCTATGAACATCCTACTTGTAAAATAAAGCTGTTGAATGAACATTGTCGTAAAACACAGATCAGAGTGAATTAACCATTTGACAAAGAAACAAAAATAAACAGCCACTACAAATTAAAACATGTTTGCTATGTGTAAGATAGTGCACGTTTATAATACAAGCGACATTTCTTTTTTTTGTCAAAACACAATGGAAAATGTAATTACAATTTTCTACATGACCACACTTTGACGTGAACTTTCTCTTAACCCTGTCCATTGTTGTGGTATGTTTGATAGTCATACATCCCGAGTGTTCCTGTTGCTGTGCAGAGAACTGTTGTAGCAGTAGCATATGGATTAGCTATATAGGATTATGAAGGTGTTATGAGAGCTGTCCTAGTATACCTAGCAGCCCAGATTACATTATACAGTCACTCCTCTCCATACTGTCATAAACCTACAGTAGCCTAGGCCTACTGTATCACTGGCATCACTTTCAGTCATTACACACACCATCATCCTATACCTCTGGGTGAACTGAAATAACCCAATTCAGTTGAATGCTTATCTAGTACAAAAAGACTCAACTCCGCAAATCCATTAAAAGCAACTAACTTTAATATATTCAATGCCAGATGCCAACTTCACATGTTACTTAGCAGTGCATTAACAAACTCTATAGCCAGGCCAGTATTCAATTGACTGTAGGCCTTCTTCACACTGGGTGAATGTTTGTTACGTTATTACCTGTGTGGTTTACATTTTGTCTGATCCAAATCAAAGATCAGAACATCAGTTCACTTCCGTGTGTGTGATTTTTCATTTACTCATGTACCAGTATGTGAATATTGTTTTTGAATATTTACCAAATGTATGTGTGTGTTCTTGGGTGCTTTTCAGTAGTTTGACTTTGTTTGTTCTTGACCACATGAAACATCACCCTCCCCCTCAATAGTTGATGTATTGTCCATCATGGAGCAACAGGACACAACATTCTCTCAAAGATTATCTTTCCAAATTCTGTCAAGTTAAAAAAAACTATGGATTGTTAGATCTTGTCATGTCTAGTCTGTGCGGAGCATGATAAAATAAGATTAATGATAAGATAAGATTCCCTATGTATTTTAGTGCTCAATACAGCCTCACTCCCCTTCTCAAACCCATATATTGTTACATATTATCTTTCATCTAGCTGGACGTGGCTGCCTTCTCGCCGTCCGCCCCAGCTTCTGCCTCGTCACCTGCCTCCACCTGTATTGATAAAGACGGGACACGTTAGTGAGATACAACCAAATTCATTACCAAATGCATTGCGGGTACTGTAGTACATCATACAACACTGACGGTCTGATCCGGAGGATGTATTGTTACAGAATGTTAAGATATAAATGTTTTGTGTAGGACAGGTACAGATGTAGGATCTTAATTTTATTACTCTTTTGTTGCTGAGAATTTTCCTGCACGGCAGGAAATGCAACCTTGTGGTGTATTTGAGTTTTAAAAAGGCTTCTAAAGTTTGTAATTTCCACTTTGAAATTTCAGACTTGATTTGCACTAACGAAAAATGTCCATTAATTCACATAATAATAATAATTCACATTTCCTTTTGCTGCAGGATTATTCTCCTGCTGTAGCAAACTGGCTCAAATTTAGATCCTAAATCTGTATGATTGGTCAGTCAGATCCAATAGGGGCATTTTTTTCATCTCTGTTTATTCTCCTTCTATCTGCAACATTTAGAGCGTTCCACATCCCTGAGCACACCCCTGACATGTTTCACAGAGCGTTATGGGTACTGTAGTTCACTACCTGTCCGAACTGCAGCAGTTTGAACACAGTGGTCTTGACATCCATCAGGGTCTCCTTAACCCCCTTCGCCAGGATGTAGCCCTCGCTGTCAGCTTCGGGGTTCTCCGGGTCCACACCCTCCAGAGACGTGTGCAGGTACCGCAGGCTCACCAACACTGATATCTGTGGAGATGATGTTACATGGGTCAAGGTTCAACTCAAAGCAAAGGTTACAAAATGTATATCTAAAGCCACCTTATCACAAGGGTAGAGGTTGATGGTAACAAAATAACCAATGAAAACTACTGTTTGTGCATATGTATACCTGTACGGAGATGACCGACAGAATCCCGGGGCCAATGGTGTTCATGAGGCCCATGTAGTAGTCGACCAGCGCCTGTCTGCAGCCGCGGTTGTACAGGTTCAGCTCCTCACTCTGGTGCTCATAGTTGTAGTGGGCAGTGTTGTCAGTCAGGTGGTTCTGGAGACAGGGCCGAGGGGAGCCGGGGTTACAGCAGCTGAAGGGGACTCCATCCATCAGGTAACGACCGTCCACGTTGCTACGCACACGACTGGAAAGGAGATAGGTTAACGGTTTGATTGAGCGTTTTCCTTGTACATTTTTACCTTACATAAATCACACTGGCTTTAATGATGGATGACACATCTATGAGATGGCACTTGGAGACATGGTGTATGGAAATCACATGTGAGTCATCATCACCTCAGATAAGTCAGACAACTATGGTTAGTGGGCTTCACCTCTCCTCTCCACCCCCCCCCCCCCTCTCTCTCACTCCTCCTCCCCCCTCTCTCCCCCTTCCATCCCTCTGTTCCCCCTCTCGCACTCCCTTTCCTCCTCCCACGTCCCCTCCTCCATCCCCCCCTCTCGCACTCTCCCTCACCTCCTCCCACGTCCCCCCTCCACCCATCCCCCCTCTCTCTCACTCCCTCTCCTCCACCCCTTCTGTCCCCCCTCCACCTCCCCTTACTCCACCTCCCCTTACTCCCTCTCCTCCCCCCCTCTCTCCTCACTCCTTATCCTCCCCCTTCCATCCCTCTCCCCCCTCCATCCCCCTTTCTCTCCCTCCATCCCACCCCTCCATTCCCCTCTCTCCCCCTTCATCCCCCTCTCTCCTCCTTCCATCCTCCTCCATCCCACCCCTCCATCCCCCTCTCTCCAACTCCATTCCCCTCTCTCCCCCTTCCATCCCACTCTCTCCCCCCTCCATTCCACCCCCCTCTCTCCCCCTCCTCCATCTCTCACTCTTTGACTTCTTTAGAGGTGAAGTCCAGGTATCTGTTGCTGATCCACTGCACCTCGAACCAGTCCCTGTAGTTGGTGTTGCCGCAGCAACGCAGTTCCATTTGCAGCCTGTCGATGGTCTCCTTCTGGAAACAGCGGCCCGGGACGTCCGTGTCCCGGTAGAACCGGATACCGTTCCTCAGGCCCACCTGGGATTGGACAGAGATGATGTCATAAAAAGACCAGGAAGTACTCATGGGAGCCAAGGCTTGTTCTCAATTAATCTTTCCTGGATTCCTCAGTTCTTATGTCCTTGCCTTCTTCTCAAAACGAATTGGAGAGGGGTGGGGGGACCGTGACCTTTTCCTCCAATACGGTTGTGGTGCAGGCGAGGAGATAGGATGCGAGGAATCACAGAAAGACTAACTGAGATAGGACCCGAATGTTGTCATTATGTTATTCGGCATTTACTGTCTCATCCTTCTTCATCCCATCCCAGAGGCCCTTACCTTGAGTGACTCCTCAAGGTGTCCCTGCAGGGCATAGCTGAGCACCACAGCAGACAGCAACCAGACACACACCATCCAGGCTAGGCCATACCAGGGCAGCAGGAAGGGCTTCCAGGGAGGGAATCGGGCAGAGTCCAGGGAGTCCTGACACACCCGCCCAGCAAACAGGTTGATCCCCATGGTTACCAAGCCCACCAGCATCAAGATGTTAGGCACCACGTGGATCTCTGTGTTGTCCATCACCTGGAGGGTCAAAGGTCAAACCTAGGGTCACCTTACTATACCAGTTATAACAAAGGCAATATACTAGTTATAACGCAGTAATAAACTACATCTAAACAATCTTTCTATGTTACATTACAGAGCTAAGCACCAGAAGATATGTTCTGCCATGTACCATTCCATGATGATGTTTCCATTTATGTACGTTCATCTAAGGCAATATGAGTCAGAGTCAGCACCCTACATAACTACTTCTAGTGCTCCACTATATCCACTTCAGTACTATGACACTGTAGGTAAAGTGCAATCAACTACATCATTTGTCTGTTTTTTCTGTTGTATTGGTGTTATTGAGTTCAGGAATGTTGTTGTTCTTTTTCAGTAACATTCATGTAACAACTTGTCAGATCCAGAAAATGAATGAGCGTTGAAGCTCGGCGTTTGTCACCAGCGGAGGCACCGAAAAACAATGTTTCCTTTTTGAAAAGCCCCAGATTGAAGCCACCCGTAGTCAATGGTTCATTGGAGATACACTGTACCGGTGCACCCTACATATCTGAGTGATAGGTGTGAAGCTTCGACCAACCCCTCTCCCTCCCTCCCCCTCCCTTCATACATACAATCCATACACAGCATGAGTCATGAACACAGCCACATACATACCCACAACTACACACCAATATGCCCCCCCCCCCCCACACACACAGCCACCCACCAATATGCCCCCCTTCCCCCCCACACACAGCCACACAACAATACGCCCCCCTTCCCCCCCACACACAGCCATACACCAATACGCCCCCCCTCCCCACACACACAGCCACAGCCACACACCAATACACCCCCCTTCCCCACACACACAGCCACAGCCACACACCAATACACCCCCCTTCCCCACACACAGCCACAGCCACACACCAATACGCCCCCCTTCCCCCCACAGCCACACACCAATACACCCCCCTTCCCCCCACAGCCACACACCAATACACCCCCCTTCCCCCCACAGCCACACACCAATACACCCCCCTTCCCCACACATACACACAAAGCTCGTCCGAATTCAAGCCAACTGCATAATGACAGCCGAGTGTGAATGAAGCTTTGATAGGTGAAGGTGTGTGAGACAGACGCCACACTAAGAGATAACACAGTGGAACCAGCCAGGATAGACCACAGAAACAGTAGTGACACAGACAGTTGTGTGTGTGGTGTGTGTGCCGAGTGCCAGAAACGTGTGTGTGTGTTATGTGTGAGCATGACACGTGTGTGTGCCGTGTGAAATACAACAGTTGTGTGTGTAATTTGCCATGTGTGAACAGGTGTGTGTGTGTTATAGTTTGTGTGTGTTATAGTTCCAGCCAGTACCTCTGCCCTGCGGAGCAGCTCGGTCTTGAGGTACACTCCCAGGGAGAAGGTGAAGGCCCCAGCCAGCACGGCCAGCCAGGACAGCAGCCACAGACCCTGGGCCAGACGCACGCGCCTCTGCAGGGGGAACTGCAGCTTCAGCAGCACCATGGCTGGTGCTCACAACAACCAACACAGCACACAGAGAGAGAGAGAGCAAGAGGATAGAGATAAGGACAGAAGGAGGAGATGTTGAGATAATCAAGTAGAGAGAGATAGCAGTGAAGGATGAGGAAAGAATATTGGTAGGTTCAAAGAAGGAAAGTTCTGGGCAAAGAAATAAGGTGGACTACTGCAATTCATAGGAGTAGGTTATGCGAAGGTTGTTGTATTAGACAGACAGGTACGGCTTGGCCTTTCCAGGGTGCGTTGGTGAGTTATTATCAGGTTGATCTCCTGTAAGTTGTTCCTGTGGGCTGAGATAAGAATGGAGACCTGTCTGATGTTGAAGGACAGGTTCAGGTTGGGACGATAATCCAAAACTTTCACGTAGAAAGGAAAATATTAGGAATCTCCGTAGTAATCCAATTGAAGTTGTGAGACAAAAACTGAAGGCCAAGAAAATAATGAATCTAATAGATATTTGATAATCCACGTCCTTTTTTGACAGCAAAACTATAATCCTTCAAATCATCAGGTTATGGTTGCACCACGACAGTGACTCTTCGATTCACACAATAACTGACGATGACAACCCCAGTTTGTTTTGGATGGAACCCCTCTGGTGTGGTCTGTGGGTGGTCAAGGTGCATCCTTAAATTCCTGCTGGGGCCATGGTGGAGGACACGAACTGGCCAATGTCGATTGTACAGTATGGATATGGTAATCCCCCATCATAGTCCTTGGGATCCTATTAGGAGAGGAGCACCAATAGGAAAGCAGGCCAGTGTCTGATCAGCAAACCTGTTCTGGGCCTACAGGTTGGATTTGATGGTTATGACGGGTAGACTCACAGGGAGTTGAGACAGAGGATTGGGAGGGGGGCAGGGCAGGGCTATATTTTATACAGGTAGATAGAGAGAGATGGATAAACGCTTACAGGCCGAGGGACTGGGGGAGAGCGATATACATACACTGAACAAAATTATAAACACAACATGTAAAGTGTTTCATGAGCTGAAGAAAAAAAATCCCTGAAATGTTCCATATGCACAAAAGGCTTATTTCTCTCAAATGTTGTGCTGAGGAGTATTTATGTCTATAATAAAGCCCTTTTCTAGGAAAAAACTAATTCTGATTGGCTGGGCCTGGCTCCCCAGTGGGTGTGGCTGCACCTCTGCCCAGTCATGTGAATGCTATAGATTAGGGCCTAATGAATTTCTTTAAATGTACTAATTTCCTTATAGGACCTGTAATTTAGTAAACTCTTTGAAATTGTTGCATGTTGCGTTTATATTTTTGTTCATCGTAGGTTAGAATAGGAGAGAGAGTGATGGCTTAACACCGGAAGTGGGTAATGTTCAGTAAAGACAAATCAAGAAACCTTGTCAGACATCATAGAATCAGTCCTTTTATTGATCTACAACATGAAATGTATTCGGGGAGGATGACAGCAACTTTATTCAGTTTTAGCTAAGAGAGTTTATTAGGATGTACAGCATAGCATTCATAAGTAGGGCCCTGTGTTTTGGACAATCATGTCACATGACCTGGATTTGAACCTTTATTTCAAGCATTTTCATCAAACTGTCCACTTTTCTTTGTGTGTCAGATGGTCCAGCAGCATCCTCAGACAATTACTGGCATTGTTGGTGTAATTAATATCTCTGGATAAGGCTTAAAATAAAGGTTCAAATCTAGGTCATGTGACATGATAGCCCAAAACACAGTGGGTAGCAGCTGGATTGATGTTTTTCAGATATGAAGGTTACTTCATTGGCTTACTGGAGTTTACAAAATAGCAGTCATTGTTATAAAATAGAAAATTCTACTCACTGTCTAGACACGAACCAAAAACTCTTTCAATTCTGCATCACTTCATAAGGGAAAGAAGGAACTGTACCACATTGTAAACTTTAATCAATAATTATATTCTGTGAGTATGCAAATGAATTGTTTAAGTCTAATACTTTCTTTACCACTGCACAACAAGACATTTGGGAAGGAAGAATGTAATACTTACAATGCTATCACTCAAATGTATAGTGACATTTAGTGAGTCAAATAAATGCAGAACTACAGGCCTGAAACCATCACAAAGAAACCGTCACAATTTGAACAATCCTAGCCTATGCAAGATTAGATTACAATTACAGAAGTTCACAGGTTCCTTTCACTCCGCCCCCCTCTCGTCAGTTCCTCCTCCTCCCCGTTGGCCTTGTGCCCCCTCCCCCCACCTCCACTCTCATCCTCTGGGTGAGTCAGCTGGTGCAGGAAGTCATCTAAAACCCTCTGGGCCGTCAGATAGGACACATCAACAACAGCACCCTGCTTACTCTCAGCTGCTCTCCCTGCCTCTGCCACACACCCCTTGACAGCAGGCACACGGTAACCCTCCCCCCCTGTACCCAACTCCACCAGAGGGTAGGGGTTGGGAGGGGTGTCAGTGTGAGGTTGGTAGTTGGAAGGCCGGGGCTGTCTTGCTGCTTGGCTGGCAGCTAGCTTCTTATATACAGCCATACTGATGTCAGCGATTGAGAAAGGGGGACTCATCGAGCCAGAATCCTCATTTCCTGTCTGACCTATCACCCCAAACCCCTCCTCCTGCTTCCAGGGCATAAAAGCAGTGACCCTTTGTGGACCCGCCTCAAACTCCCTCAGTCCTATGCTTGACCAATCAGACGGCTTCTGCTCCAGTTTTGGAGCCTGTGATTCGATGTCTCCCGTAGATTGGCCGGTTTTCAAGGCGTTCTTCAGGAACTGCTTGACAGCGTCTCCAGAGTCAAAGTGCTTCTCTAGGAGCTCCTTGATCAGACAGGGAACCTGGAGGACAGCACAGACATCCTCTCAGTTTATACAATTACAACAGACACAGAGAAACCAGTAGAGGAGTTACAAATGATCATGTAGGTAGCAATGAGCTGAACACGAGTTGAGGAGATTATGGATACAGTGTTTTAATGTAAGGCCACTATCAACTTTACAAAGAAAGTGTGGGTTTTGCACAGTAGATGGTGCTGTGCTCACATTGATGTTCTCCAGAGAGACAATGGTGGCGTTGGCCTGCTCCAGCTCTGTGCTGAGATGGGCTATATGCTGCACCATATACTTCCTCTCAGAGCAAAGGCTCTCAGTCTGCAGGGATAGAACAGAGTACATGTTCACTACAGATGGTATAACAGTAGTACTAATTGTGCTCTAAGTCTTCAACAACTGAACATAGGACATCAGTCAACACAACACTGTTTGTTGTAGAGGTGACAGAGCGGGAGAAGGATATTCAGAACAGTGTATGTTTCTATGTCTCTCTCTCTCATGGACTTGGGAGAGGCAAAGGTCAAGAGCCATGCGCCCTCTGAAACACAACCCAGCCAAGCCACAATGCCCACTTAACCCAGAAGCCAGCCGCACCAATGTGTCGTAGAAAACATGTCAGCGCGCACTGCCCCCAGCCAGCCACAGGAGTTGCTATTGCGTGATGGGACAAGGATATCCAGCCAAACCCTCCCCTTGTGCGGGTCTCCCGGTCGCAGCCGTCTGCTACAGAGCCTGGACTCAAAACCAGAATCTCTAGTGGCACAGCTAGCACTGCGATGCAGTGTCTTGCACCACTCGGGAGGCCACTCTCTCGCTCTCTTTTGACTCTCCATCTTTCATGTTTGACCTGATTCTTACCGCTGAGTGCAGTTTCTCCCCCAGAAGGCTGTTGGTGTGCTGGGTACCTGTGTGTGTGTCCTGGAGCCTGCAGCAGAGAGAGACAGCATCATAAGCAGGGGTCTGGCTATGAATTCTGGGCCTATTTTGTATGCCCGTCCTCCTATAGCTCCTCCAATGCCAGCCTCCACTGCCGTCATCATGTTATCATGAGCCCTGACCTCTTGAACTTCTCCTTCATGTGGCTAAGCTCCTCCCTAGCCCTGGCTAGCTCCGCCTCCAGGCTCTCGATGCAGACCACTGTTTGCATCAGGTTCTGGTGCAGCTCAGCATTCTCCTCCTGCAGTGTCCTATTTACACACAGGAGGATCATGGGAGATGTAGTTTTATTTGTAAAATGCAGTCACATTTCCTGAGGAGGCCATTTTAGCACATTAGATGCAGCTCATGTCAGCTTCTAGAGATTTCACACAGCCTTGTTAATCCAGACTGAACGCTGTGCGTTGTACCATTGTTACACCCATTTTTCATACAGTTTATCTGAACATGTTCTTCATCCATCTTTACTGATGGAGGTGATGAGAGAGCTCTGGAAGCCATTAGTGCAATCCATATCCAGTGACATTTCACAATCAAAAGCTCTTTAGAGTGCATCGATAAACAGAGAGGAGAGGAGGAGGAGAAGGAAAAAAATCACACTCACTGGAGTTCGCCTATGTCATCCGTCAAGGCCTGTGGAGAGAGACAGCAAAAGAGAAGATTAAAGATAACTCATTGATTTTCTAATTTAATAACTTTTAATACAGTTCTATTAGTTGTATTAGTAATGTTATTATCAACTTTTTTTTTCTTTGACTATTATTTGACTCATTACTATACACATCATTCACTTTGGATATTGTTACTATAAGCTTTGACAATGTACAGTGCAGTTTCTTCACTTGCTAATAAAGTTTCATAAACTGAATTGAATGTTTTTTGGACCGAGATGAAAATGACAGAGAGAATAATAGGGACATAACAGGGCGAAAGGGATTGTTTATTGAACTTGAGTTTATACGCTCCAAGAAAAGCTATGGATTGTGTGTCAGATATGGATCAGTGACGTTAATAGAGCCAGAGCCACAGCAGGGCCCTCTCTGTGCTAGTTGGGCCTCCCTGTGCTAGCTGGTCCTCTCTGTGCTAGTTGGCCCTCCCTGTGCTAGCTGGTCCTCTCTGTGCTAGTTGGCCCTCCCTGTGCCAACTGGCCCTCTCTGTGCTAAATGAACCTCTCTGTGCTAACTGAACCTCTGTGCTAGCTGTCCCTTTCTGCACTAGCTGGTCCTCTCTGTACTAGCTGGTCCTCTCTGTGCTAGCTGGCCCTTTCGCATTGGGTAGTGTGTTATTCCAAATGCAACACAAGGCCTATAAAGGTTACTTTATGTGGACAAGCGTCACAGACAGAGGATGACGCTTGAGTTATCCTTATATAACTGCTACTTTGTGGTTTAGGACACTAACTGACACTCCCTGTGTGGTTTGAATCACTTTGAGAATTTGTTTTATTTTATTTATTTTACCTTTATTTAACTAGGCAAGTCAGTTAAGAACAAATTCTTATTTTCAATGACGGCCAAGGAACAGTGGGTTAACTGCCTGTTCAGGGGCAGAAAGACAGATTTGTACCTTGTCAGGTCGGGGATTTGAACTTGCGCTCTAACCACTAGGCTACCCTGCCGCCCCATTAAAGAATTAAAGAACATTGGGACAAATCCTACTTGGGTATCACAACGACATCAATGCATGATTTACCTAACTCTACAGTTAGGACCTACTATCTATAGTATGATTTACCTAACTCCACAGTTAGGACCTACTATCTATAGTATGATTTACCTAACTCCAAAGTTAGGACCTACTATCTATAGTATGTATTTAGACTCTGACTCCATCGGCATACAGATGTAGGATCTTAATTTGATCACTCTTTTGTTGCTGAGAATTTTCCTGCAGAGCAGGAAATACAAACGTGTGGTGTATTTAAGTTTTTAAAAGGCTTCTAAAGTTAGACATTTTCACTTTGAAATGTCAGACTTGATTTGCCCTAACGAAAAATGTATCAACCCCTACAAAAATGTCCATTAATTGTAATCTACATAAGACATTTCCATTTACTGCAGGATTATTTTCCTCCTGTAGCAAACTTGCACAAATGAAGATCCTACATCTGTAGTTGACATCCGTTATTTTTCACCCTATATGAAGTAGGACACCAGCGGTAGGTTGACTGGCTGTGGCGGTCGTTCTGCTCGGAGTTAGGGCTGGCCGTGTCTTGTTCTCTGTTCCGGGACGAGTCCGACTTGCTGGAGGGAGACTCCGACTCTGGCCCTTGTACTGGAGGAGGGGAATGTGTGTGGATCAGGGCGTGATGGGGTAGCTGGGGTTGCTGGGTGTGTGGAGATGAAGGTGGGCTATGGCTGGACCTGTGGCTCTGATCAAGGTGTTTGTAGCTCCGGTGTTTGTGATGGCTGGGCTCAGGGCTGGAGCTGACAGTGCCATCTGTAAGAAGCGGGCCATACCGCCCATGCCTATTACCGACAGGACCCTGGAAGTCAGGCAGGGAAGCTGGTTCGTCTTCATAGCCAGCTGGTGGGTGGGGCGGGTAGGGTTGGCTGGAGAGGAGGGTTGGGGGGCTGCCTAGACGAGGAGTGTGGTTCTTGCTTTCATACCCAAACTTTGCAGGGAGAGATATTTTCCGTGACCGTGCGTCAGAGGCATTCCTCAGTTTCCTAGGCAGAGCCTGCGGTTTAGTAGCCGGCTCCCTCTCTTCCCCCTGCCCATCTCCCTGCTTTTTCGAAGGAAGCTGGGGCTGACTTTTCGGTTGAGATTTGGGGGATGCTGGGGCTTTGGCTGGACCCGGTCCTACGGTCTCGACAGGGACCCCCAGAGTATTGAGTCGGGCGGGGCTGATGACCTGTTTAGTGATCTCATCCAGGAAGGCAGAGAACTGTATCTTCCCCTTTACCATGCTCTGCCTGGCTGCATCCTTCAGAGCATCCACATCCTGCTTCCCCTTGGGCCCTGTCGCTTTGCCTGCCACCCGGGGGGACAGCACCTCCATGGACTTGGCCTTGCGGATGTCCCGTGGCGCCTCCTTGTTTTTCAGGATGCCTTTACTGGGGAGCTGGATAAAAGACACCGCCCTCTTCGGCCCAGCCAAGACCTCTTCACTGAAGGCCAGGCTCCGGCCCAGGCTGGCTGTCTTGTAGAGGGATCCGTGCTTCAGGTGTGGGGGTGTCCGTACTTTCCCTTTGTCAGTTCCTGTGTTCTGCAGCAGCCCCTCTTCACTGCGGCTGTGGCCTCGATTTAGCTCGGAGTAGCTGGGCTCTCGTCCTCCCCTCTCCTGGGCCCGAGGATGGGTCCCAGGACTGCCTCCTCCGTGAATTCGACCCTGTTTGACAGTGGCATACACCTGCAGCTCGCTGTCGTCCTCACGGAACTGTCGTCCTCCCGCAATGTTGGAGCAGGACATGGTATGCTGCGGCCGGCTGACGTGCTTCATGGAGAACTTGTCGTCAATGCCAGCCTCAGAGGACCATTCGGTGGAAGAGTCGGAGGGGGAAGATGAGAGGGAGGAGGAAGATGCTCTGGAGAGTGTGACGGTGGTGTGGTGGTCCGACATCTCGTCATCGTGATGAAGGTGCTGAGGATGGTGATGGTGGCGTCTAAGGGGTTGCTCCTGGTCATCTTGGAGATGGTTACCATGGGTATGGTGGTGACCGTGGCTTTCACTGCTGCGTCTATCATTGTCCCGTAACCTGCTGTAGCTGATATTGAGAGATTAGGTAGTAATGATGTATTCATTCAATAACCACACTCAATTATAGTCTTCATCAAATGTGCATTCTGTTCATAACTGTTTAAAAAAGGAAACTTTAATAAAAGAGAAACTCAATAGTGATCCTACCTGTGTGTCTCCCTTTCTTGATCCCGGTGCTGGTGGTAATGATCGGGGTTGTGATGGCAGTGCTTCCCTGGTTTCATCCCACCTGGAGAAGGACTATGAACAGGAGTGAAAAACTTCTCCATCATTTGTCTCTTCCCTGCAGGGAGGTCGTCGATGCCCTCCTGATGTCTCTCCTGTAAAACATAGTGTTGATCAGCTTCTGCTCTCTGTCTGGGGCTGCGGTCCCTGTCCCTGTGCCCGTCTGATGGTAACCTCTTGGGTCTAACTGCTCCCTGTCTGTCAGCCTCAGAGATCATAGCTCCAGAAGATGAACAACCATCACTCTGTCAGCTGGTTACCGGTATTACATATGTTCTGTATGAATGAGCAATTAATACGAAATCCTTCAAGATATGTGCACCACAAATGCCTACATTTCCAAAATGGGTCTAATTTAAAAGAAAATCTGAAATGTTTCCAAATATCTAACCCAACGCTGTTTCTGCTGAAAGGGGAAAGTAATTATCTCAATGAAGTATCCAGCTGTTAAGTTATTCTGGACAGTTCATCAGCCTCTCATCTTGGTGCTATCCATCTGTCTCCCTCACCCTCCAACTCTAGAATAGCTGCGTGACAGTGGAAGAAATATGCCACATCCCTGACCCAACATCAGTCAAACCACATCGAATCCTGATGTAGTGGTGTTTCATCCAACCAATTGAAAGCGCGAGACAGACAATTGTCCTTGTGAATGCAGAACCGGATCGAACCGTCACAGCTGGAACAAGAACATTAGTGCAGTTCATTTAGCCTATTGCTCTGGATTATTGATATAAATGTGGGGTTACCCTTGGCCTCTAGCGGCGCACTTACAGGCCTATTATCATTGATGATTATGGATTATATGTAGGCCTTGTCCCCCAGTTTCACTACAGTCAGTCTGAGAGTACGGTAGGGCTTGTCAAACATGAAACACATGCAGCCTAGGGTCCATTTTGTAGCCTGCCATCTGGTTGAATGTGGGCCCAGACTTGTACTCCCAACTCCAGCTGCCTAATAGAAGTGAATTCACATGTAATTCTGTTGAGGCCGACACTATACCGTGACAATAGGCTACTGTAAATAGAGGGATGTAAATCAACTTTTTGTTTGCCAATGTTTGGCCCTACAGACCATGATGTTTACAAAATGGCCCCCCAAATTACTTTGACACCCTTGATATCAGACCTATCAATTTAAAACTCACGCATCATCAATGACCATTCAATGCAAATTTGCGGTAAGAATTGTTTGTTTGTGTGACTCACACCCATGCCTAACAGGGACTAGTCATTATCTATATGCAAATAAGGTGGAAACTGAAACAGCTTATTTACCACATTTGTTAACTAAACAAAGCCTAAACAAAAGCTTTAAAAAGTCTAAAATATATCCTGTTTAAACCCCCACCAGACAAGACAGGGTTACATTGAATATTTTCAGTTTATGATGAGATGCTTAAACTACCAACATCCAGAGGACAGAACTACACTCCCTACTCTCCCCGATCAATAGATGAGTTGCCTAAGAGAGCAGATAGTGTTTTTCGCCTGGAGCGACTGATAGATTGTGTCATTAAAAATGTACATGTTCAGACACAACCCAGTCTGTTGTATTGTGTGTGTGTGTGTGTGTGTGTGTGTGTGTGTGTGCGTGTGTGCGTGTGTGCGTGTGTGCGTGTGTGCGTGTGTGCGTGCGTGCGTGCGTGCGTGCGTGCGTGCGTGCGTGCATGCTTTTTGTATTTGGGTGTACTAGATTGTGTGATGTATGTCTTGTTCGACATGTGCTATTATGGGCTAGGCCGTTGTTCTTTTCTATGTAGGCTACACTCTTAGAAAAAAAGGTTCCCAAAAGGATTCTTTGGCTGTCCTCTTAGGAGAAGAGAAGCCTTTTTGGTTCCAGGTGGAACTCTTTTTGGTTCCATGTACAGTGCCTTCAGAAAGTATTCATACCCCTTGACTTACTCCACATATTGTTGTGTTACAGCCTGAATTCAAAATGGATGAAATTGATTTTTCAATACCCCATAATGATAAAGTGAACACTTTTTTTAGAAATGTTTTCAAATGTATTGAAAATTAAATACAGAAATACAGTTACATAATTATTCACACCCCTGAGTCAATACATGTTAGAATCACCTTTGGCAGCGATCACAGCTGTGAGTCTTTCTGGGTAAATCTCCAAGAGCTTTGCACATCTGGATTGTACAATATTTGCACAATACAATTTTTAAAAATTCTTTAAGCTCTGTCAAGTTGGTTGTTGATCAGTGCTAGACAGCTAGAAAGCTGATTTAAGTCAAAACTGTAACTAGGCCACTCAGGAACATTCAATGTTGTCTTGGTAAGCAACTCCAGTGTATATTTGGCCTTGTGTTTTATGTTATTGTCCTGCTGAAAGGTGAATTTGTCTCCCAGTGTATGTTGGTAAACAGACTAACACAATTTTCCTCTAGGATTTTGCCTGTGTTGAGTTCTATTCCGTTTCTAATTATCTCCCAAAAAACTCCCTAGTCCTTGCCGATGACAAGCATACCCATAACATGATGCAGCCACCACAATGCTTAAAAATATGAAGAGTGGTACTCAGTGATGTGTTGTGTTGGATTTGCTCCAAACATAATGCGTTGTATTCCGGACAAAAAGTACATTTCTTGCCTAATTTTTTGCAGTTTTACTTTAGTGCTTTATTGCAAACAGGATGCATGTTTGGGAATATTTTATTCTGTACATGCTTCCTTCTTTTCACTCTGTCATTTAGGTTAGTATTGTAGAGTAACACAATGTTGTTGATCCATCCTCAATTTTCTCCTATCACAGCCATTAAACTCTGTAACTGTATCTGGCCTCATGGTGAAATCCCTGAGCGGTTCCCTACCTCTCTGGCAATTGAGTTAGAAAGGACGCCTGTATCTTTGTAGTGACTGGGTGTATTGATACACCATCCAAAGTGTACTTACACTGAACACAAATATATAAAATATGCACAAAAGGGATATTTCTCTCTAATTTTGTGCACAACTTTGTTTACATCCCTGTTAGTTAGCATTTCTCATTTGCCAAGATAATCCATCTACCTGAGAGAATGATTACACAGATTAAACAGAATAATCATTACACGGGTGCACCTTGTGCTAGAGACAATTAATGGCCACTCTAAAGTTCAGTTTTGCCACACAACACAATGCCACAGATGTCTCAAGTTTTGAGGGAGCATGCAATTGGCATGCTAACTGCAGGAATGTCCACCAGAACTGTTGCCAGACCATTTAATGCTCATTTCTCTACCATAAGCGTTGTTTTAGAGAATTTGGCAGCACATCCAACTGGCCTCACAACAACAGACCACGTGTATGGCGTTGTGTGGGCAGCTTAACTAGGTCTTTCCTTGCAGCACTCGACCCCACCACTGGACAATAATCAAGATCAGACAAAACTAGAACCTGCAGGACTTGCTTTTTGAATCTGTTGGGTCAAAAAAGCAGAGCATCTCTTTAGTACGGAGAGACCTCTCCCCATCTTTACAACCATTGAATCTATATGTTCTCGACCATGACAATTTACAATCTAAGGTAACACCAAGTAATTTAGTCTCCTCAACTTGTTCAACAGCCACACCATTCATTACCAGATTCAGCTGAGGTCTAGAACTTAGGGAATGAGTGTTACCAAATACAATCCTCTTATTTTTTTGGAGATGTTCAGGACCAGTTTATAACTGGCCACCCATTCCAAAACAGACTGCAACTCTTTGTTAATGGTTTCAGTGACTTCATTGGCTGTGGTTGCTTTTGCGTATATGGTTGAATCATCAGCATACATGGACACACATGCTTGGTAAAAATAGAAAAGAGTAAAGGACCTAGAGAGCTGCCCTGTGGTACACCATGCTTTACATTTGACATAAGAAAACCCTCTGCGTTCTATTAGGTAGATAGCTCTGAATCAATGATTTGGCAGAGGTTGAAAAGCCATAACACATACAGTACGTTTTGTCAACAACAAGTCATGGTCAATAATGTCAAACAGCTGCACTGAAATGTAATAGTACAGCTCCCACAATCTTCTTATTATCAATTTCTTTCAACCAATCATCAGACATTTGTGTCAATACAGTAGATGTTGAGTGCCTTTCTCTATAAGCATGCTGAAAATATGTTGGTTATTTGTTTACAGAGAAATAACATTGTATTTGGTCAAACAATTTTTTCCAACAGTTTGCTAAGAGCTGGCAGCAAACGGATCCGTCTGCTGTTAGAACTAGTAAACGCTGCATTACAACTCTTGGGTAGCGGAAATGACTTTGGCTTCCCTCCAGGCCTGAGGACAAAGACTTGTCTCTAGGATCAGATTAAAGATATGACAGATGGGATTGGCTATAGAGTTAGCTACCATCCTTAGTAGCTTTCCATCTTAGTTGTAAATGCCACGAGGTTTGTCGTGATTAATTGATAACAATATTTTTCCACCTCTCCCACACAAACTTTACAAAATTTTAACTTGCAATGCTTTTATTTTTTATGCATGAGTACAATGGCTTGCTGTTTGTTGTTGGAATTTCCTGCGTAAGTTTGCCCACTAATTGGCAACATCAAATGATTTTGGGATGACTACGCCATCTGATTTGATGAAAGATGGAGTTGAATTTCATTTCTGCCCATAACTTTAATTTAAAGTATTCCAATTTTTTTCCCATCTTTCTTTATATCATTGATCTTGGCTTCATAATACAGTTTCTTCTTATTTTTGTTGAGTTTAGTCACATCATTTCTCAATTTGCAGTAGGTCAGCCAGTCAGATATGCAGCCAAACTTATTGCCACTCCCTTTTCCCCCATCTCTTTCAACAATACAGTTTTTCAATTCCTCATCAAACTATGGAGCCTTAACAGTTCTAACAATCAGTTTCTTAACAGGTGCATGTTTATCAACCATTTCATAAATTCATCAAGTGCAGCACCTGGATGCTCCTTATTAATCACATCAGTTCCAACAAATGTTTGTAACATAATCCACATAAGAGTCACAGCAAAATATTTTGTATGATCTCTTATACACTATTTTAGGCCCAGTTTTCAGAAATTAGGCTTTTCTGGAAATAGCCACTATATTGAGATCACTGCATCCAGTGGGTACGGATACAGCTTTAGAACAAATTTCTATAGTATTAGTAAAAATGTGATCAATAGATGTGGATGATCTTGTTCCTGTAGTGTTTGTAAACACCTTGGTAGGTTGATTAATAATCTGAACCAGTTTACAGGCACTGGTTACAGTGAGATGCTTCCTCTTGAGTGGACAGCATGATGAAAAACAGTCAGTATTCAGATCCCCAATAACCTCACCATGCTCAAAGGAATATTCAATGTCTGTTTTTTTTGTTTTTTTACTCATCTACCAATATGTGCCCTTCTTTGCGAGCCATTGGAAAATCTCCCAGACCTTTGTGGTTGAATCTGTGTTTGAAATTCACTGCTTGACTGAGGGACCTTACAAATAATCGTATGTGTGGGGAACAGAGATGAGGTGGTCATTCGAAAATCATGTTAAACACTATTATTATACACAGAGTGAGTCCATGCCACTTATTACGTGACTTGTTAAGCACATTTTTACTCCTGAATTTATTTAGGCTTGCCATAACAAAGGGTGTGAATACTTATTGACTCAGGACATTACAGCTTTTCATTTTTTATTCATTTGTAAAATTGTATAAAAAAAACAATTCCATTTTGACGTTGTGGGGTATTGTGTGTAGACCAGTAACACAAAATCTCTATTTAATCCATTTTAAATTCACGCTGTAACACAACAAAATGTGGAAAAAGTCAAGGGGTGTGAATACTTTCTGAAGGCACTGTAGAAACATCTTGTGGACAGGGTTCTACCTGTAACCAAAAATGGTTCTCCTATAGCACCTAGATAGCACCTTTTATTCTAAGACTGTACTCTCCTTCATCAACCTGCTAGACTAGTCTGTGCTTGTCCCTTATGATTTCATTGTGATGTTTAAAAAAATAAATTGAACCTTTATTTAACTAGGCAAGCCAGTTAAGAACAAATTCTTATTTACAATGACGACCTACACAGGCCAAACCCAGACGACTATGGGCCAATTGTGTGCCACCCTATGGTACTCCTGTGATACTACTGTGATACAGCCTGGAATCGAACCAGGGTGTCTGTAGTGACCGTTGCGCCACTCGGGACAGCCTACTCAGATCCAATAATAGGCTTTGGGGCCTCCTGCATTGCTTTGAGAGATGATTAATTCCTAGTTTGATCGCCATCACGACATCTAACTAGCTAGTGATGCAGGAATTCTGTGAAGTAGCTTTGTGCCATCTGGTGGTGAAGGCAAACTCATTCCTATGCCCTCCAGAGTCCAGTCTGTACTTTTCCACACAGATTCACAATCACATACTGAGACTTTTGTTAGATTCTCAAGATTCTTTCGTAGAATCTTCTAGATTTGAGAGGCAAAAAATGTCCTTGGTGAGCTGATATTGATAATTGGGTGTCTAAAAAGACAGATTGACCTAGATAATTCAAACATTTTGTTGTGCCAAGATATCTAATGGAAAAGCTCATTACAAAACACAAACAAACCTGCTAATGAATAGATAGATAGTGGTTTGGTTGCTGATGTAGGCTACATTAATTATCATCACTTTTATTTTACAGCATATCAGGTTTGTTATGGGCTACTGTAGCCATCTTGAGTTTTTTTCTGATGATGTTATATTTGGAATGCCAATGATGAGTCATTTTACAGCTCCTCCGCTTATTTTTGTTAAAGTAAAAGGAAACTGGTTTGCTCTCCCACAGTTATCAACTATCTCTTCTACAAATGTCTAGTTGTTACATTGTTTAAAAAACGGGTGTGATTTATTGGTTGGTAGGCTACATAATGTTCGGCATTAAGCAAATTCAAATTCAGCAATGCAGTATATGGGAAGTAGACCCGGTAGAATGAACCAGTGAATTCCAGTTTAATCCGGGTTGTATGGACTGTTCACATCTTGCTATGTATTTATCCGAGCACCAAATGCGTTGACGTCAGCTGTTGTTATTCAAAAAGTATGTCGAATGACTCCCTCTTACAACAGCAGCCGTTGTAACCCGCGAAATGAGAACACGTCATAATACATAATGGTAATATTTACAGTACTGTATTATGATTGGCAAGTTTGACGCTGTTGTTGAAAAATTTACAGTACATAGATAGGTTGGTTCATGGTTGAGATGAAAGCAATGCAAGTAAGTACATTTTGATAGACTCCCACATTTACCAAAACCCTTTTTCATGACCATACATTAAAATTAGTAGGTTTGTTCGCTTATGTTTCACGGTGAAGTAAAAAGAGTGTAAGTAAAAGTACGCAGCCATTTTATAAATCGCGACAAATGTGGCCCTATTTCGTGAATCACTAGGTCGGAGGTATTCTCATTGTGACGTTTGCCGCATCACAACTCGTGTATAAATAACACCCGCAAACCCCCTTCCAACTCAAAACTCTTTATTGATGCCGTTCTATTGTTCTGTGGCGACTGACGGTTCGTTTTCGTCAAGATGTATTTTTTTCCTGAATATCTTATTAGTTTACTTTAATTTTAGAAGTGACGAATGATAGCTAAGACTAATATGTAACAGGTCTCGTGTGACTGTAGTATGGTAGTTTAAAGTGATCAGATAAAGTAACTATCTAACGTTACCTGCTAGCTTGTTTTTCGACGCCGACATTATTTGTTGCCTCAGCTTTTTTGCGATGGTTGCTTTTACTTGAGTACTGAATTACTTACGATTCGTATGCAATAAGATTAACATAGCTATAAGAAACGATCAAGCTGACGTGTCCGTTCTGAAAGATGAAAGCCACAACAAGATTATCGTTAGGTGGCAGGGTATTGTTGTTATCCTCGTCAGTTACGTAGTTAAACACAGAAGAATGGTTATTTCAGCTGAGTTGGCATCTCTACGCTAAGTAACAGCGAACATGTCACATTTGTTAACTACGGTACCTAGCCAAGAAGGCTTATTTACCAAGCAAAATCGCGGCGTTTGACGATGTAGTGGAGAAATGGCTGCCCGGGTGACTCAGTGCTGGTGCAGCTATCTGAAGTCAAAATGTTTTAAAGCTCATGAAAGAATCAGGTTGTATAAGTGTAATTGAAATAACCAAGTTACAAGACCAGAACCTTATGAAGGGAGTGAAGCCGTTCGAATAGCCAGCTAAATATTTGAATAGAAATAAGTGGGACCTACGCTCAATATCTACTTCAATGCGTATACTATTTTCTTAACCTAAAATGAAGACTAGTTTACAAGATAAATTTGAGCCCTTGGGAATGGGCCGTAAAATATACCACTTACAAGACTGCCATCTTGTGAAGACACGGAGAATGGCCAGCTAAATATTTGAAGATCAAGTTGAGCGTAGGTCCCTTATATCCGAGGCAGTTGATATACCTCAGTGCGTTAGAAGTGTTGCTTTTAGTTGGTTGCGCATCAGGAAAAACAATTTTATAGTGAAAAGGGAACCAAGGTACAAGACTATCCTTTCAAAAGTTTACGCTTTGATTCTAGCCAGAAAAAAATGTTTTATCTAAACTGAATAAGTACTGGTAGTTTGTCTCAAATCAGTATAGGCGACATGTGAAATAACCAAGTTACTGATCTTGAATCATATGAGAAGTTGTGAAGCCTCTTGAATAGCCAACTGAATATTGGAAGTTGTGCTGCAGTGGCCTTTTGATCATTTGAGTTATATTTATTGATTTACATTTTTTTTTTTACGTGAAGTACAATATGTGCTTATTTTGTGAAACTTTTATTTCAATAGCAAACGAAATATTGGAAGATAATTTAGGCCAACAGTGCCTGTTTGTCGGTCATTTAAGCTGCTTCAAGAAGTAAAAATATTTTGAGCCTAAAATGAACAAGATGTGCTGCCGGTTACATTTCCAAGTACAGCAGTTGCTTTGCTAGCACTAGCGGTAGGTCAAGGAGGTGCAGGCTCGTGACGTTGCTTTGCTAGCACTAGCGGTAGGTCAAGGAGGTGCAGGCTCGTGGCTTTGCTAGCACTAGCGGTAGGTCAAGGAGGTGCAGGCTCGTGACGTTGCTTTGCTAGCACTAGCGGTAGGTCAAGGAGGTGCAGGCTCGTGACGTTGCTTTGCTAGCACTAGCGGTAGGTCAAGGAGGTGCAGGCTCGTGACGTTGCTTTGTCACGCTTCAGATTTGATAAACTTCATCTAAACACAATTGGCTCTAGTTGGCGAAGAAAAGAAGATTTTGCTGTAGAAGAATGGACTGAAGAATGGACTTTTACGGGGTGGGGGGGGCACTTAGCTAGTATGCAGTTTGATCAGATGAGGAAGGACTACTTCAGGATCAGGCAGAAGGAAACTGGGAGGACCAGCGGGGAGCCAGGCAGGATCCAGGTGGATCGCGGGAGGAGCAGATGGGACCCAGTTGAGCGAGCGGAACGCAGCAGTTTTCATCAGAGGGAGCGCGCCAGATGGCAGGGTAGCGAGCTGAGAGCGGAGCAGTCCCAGGTCGAGCGTTGCCCCAATGCAGCCAGTGGGTCCCAGCAGAAATGAGGCAGACGAGTAAAAGGGTCAACTAGCTTCGCAAGTGACAAGTGTTTGTATGATGGGTAGTGGTATCGAGTAATGTTTAACTGGGCCAACATCTTTGAAATTAGTCCATATTAAATCTGTCAACACATTTTCTCGCGAAGTTTTCTTCCTCTTTCAGGTAAAGTGTTAATTTTCCTGGTTGTGCCCTCTTCCTGTGTGATGTCTGCTGTGATGAGTCCCCCTTGGCCTACTTGGTAGAGTGCACTGGCGAGAGGACTGTCTTAAAGGATTTCACCCTCCTGCAGCGCAGATGTAGTACCCCCCCTGGGCGGAGGAGTTTCTTCATTGAGTTCAATAGGTCTACTCCCCTGAGAAGTGGTCTACATGGGAGTGTTGCGAGTCGAAATTCTTCTGTTCGTTCGTGCTGCTTTGGTGCTGAGCAGCTACATCTGCTGGTTAAAGTGAGCAGTGAGTTTAAATGCATGCAACGATCATGTGGGGAGTAACTATTTCCCTCAAATATTGATATAACATTTATATTTGCCTCTTTGTAATGGTAACTGAAAAGGATTGTCCCTGCATTTAATTTGTAGTATTGGTCAAACTGGTGCATTTGTGGATGGTGGGGGGGAGACTTTCCAAGTTCTTCTTTTCACAGGCTCGCACCTTAAAGCAAACCTGACCATCCAAGGGAGTCCCTCTTTAGTACTGCTCACCACATTAATGAAAACGGTTGAGCACGTTCCGAAACAGATCATTCTAAGGATGGATCAAGGGAAATCTCTGGTGTTAAAATCATGTAGGAAGGTATTTTGTACTGGTTTTCTATAGTGAGTTAATCATTTGCATATACTGTTTTTCTTCCAATATTTTGTAGGGATACACACTTGGGTTCTGGGAGGGTTGTGGGGGTGTTAATCAAATATTTTCCTAGAGTTTTTTTCACACAGCTTCGTGTAAAGCAGCATTTTAAAGATCCAAATGATTAGCGTTGATGTTTGAGGAGCAAGGAGTCAACCCAGTGGTCCGGTCCACGTCTTTCGGGGTTCCTTTTGCCTTGTGGTGTGGATATTCCTTGGTGTCTACAATGATGTAGCAGGAGGCGGGCCACCTTTTGGGATGTGAACTTGCGGTGTTCTCCCAGGGAGTGTGGTAACTTAACTTTTAGGCTGATGCATTATATATCCTTGAGTTGAAATTTGCATTTGGGGTTTCTGGGGTCAGGGGAGGGCTTAACTGTGACTCTTCCAGATTATGACCCACCCCTCAATGAAAGATTGGAGGTCTACATCTCCCCCGTCTTAAGGAGAACAGCTGATGCCTTGAGGCCAGTGGTATTTAACTGTTTCTTGTGTAAAGTTATTGT
Source organism: Oncorhynchus mykiss (assembly GCF_057628025.1). Classification (NCBI taxonomy): domain Eukaryota; kingdom Metazoa; phylum Chordata; class Actinopteri; order Salmoniformes; family Salmonidae; genus Oncorhynchus; species Oncorhynchus mykiss. The sequence goes on along the minus strand of NC_143035.1, from coordinate 27,424,098 downwards.
GTACGTGAATTTGTGTATTTTAATTGTATTTTAGCAACTGTTAATAGAATTTTGATAGTGGGTTGGTTACTGTCTGGGTTTGTATGGGTGGGAATGGTGGAAGTCTTGTTTTCCAGTGTGCTGTGTCCTACGCTTTCAGTACTGAAGATCAACAGGAACGCCCCTAACTCATTGTATGTCAAGGTTTACTGTTGCTTCAAAACACCTCATTAGGTCTCAAGTAAGGTCCCTTACAAATGTTTTCACATTTTTATATTTCATTAATGACATTTGGCACCTTGCCTTAATTGCACGCCTTTGCAAATTAGTTAAATGTTTTGTATTGATGCAACTGAACATTGTCAAGGAATTATAATTGGTAATAAATGCATAGCTTTTTGTGATTGAAGACAGTTTTGGTATGCATTTGTTATTATGGGGGACTCTTGTGTGGGGGCTTTTCTTGTGCTTTTTCAGGTATGACTTAGCTTGGTGCTTTTAGATCACGGAAGTGACCTGGGCTTGATGGCAGCTCTTACAAGGTGGAAAGTGACGGTTTCAGATAAGTTCAATCCAGCTTGTATGTCCAAATGTGGGAATTTATGACATGGCACCTGGTTGTCTGAAGGGGCCCTATTGCTGCCGTAGTTGATTCGTCTTCAATAGAGAATAATCTACTTAGCGATACAACGACTCTGCCGCTACTTGCGGTATGTAGAAGTTGCACTGCTGTGCTTTCACTGAGTGCAAATCTCTTCTGGTGGAGACTTCTCAACTCAAACTTATGCTAATTATAAAGCATATTTTGTCTACGGGTAACAAATGTCAGTGCTGTGAGGGTGGGTATAGGGCTGTTTGTTTTTGATCTTTCAGAATTACAAAAGCCCAAACGAAGACTGCCATCTACCCGTGACATGACCACAGGAATCGCCCCTCCTTTGAACTCTACACAGGCAGGACCGTTTGAACACCTTCACTACATTAGACTATTTGTAGTTAGCTTTTGACTCTCCTCAGCTACCAACACTTGTGCAACTGTGCAAGGAGCAAGCAGTCTTGTATCGTAGTAGCCTTCCATTCCTCTTCAACTGCATATTTGGTTTTCCTTTGCAGCTGTCGTGCAACTGTGACAGCGTTCCCAAATTAAGGTAGCTGAGGAACACTGCGCAACTGTGCAGCTGTAATTTGGACTGTGCAATTGTTTTGCTTTTGGATTGGTAGTTGAGGGTGGTGGGGGGGGATTCTGCACTTTTTCTCAACAGAAATCTGAGTGCGTCTTGGTGAAGCACGAATGAAGTCTTCTGACCTGGCGCACGTAGTAAGGTGTTGGTGTACCTTTTCAGTCTTCATTTCAAATCGAACTCCAGACCCCTGCCATGTTTTAGTTTTGTTCAATGTACATCTTGAACTGGCTTTCTGTTAACCTCCTATTGTTAATAACCATCATCAAGCCATGCTTTGACTGGCATATGCCCTTAGGCTCAGAGCCCTACTGCTTTGCATCTTTAAGTTGAGTAAAACGTCATGTATGTTATGTGAGTACTATGGTGGTTTGTGTAGAAACCTCTTTGTTTCAGATCATTATCTTGTCTCACTGTCCGCTGACTGCGCCTCCATCTGAATGTAACGCCGTCGCAGGAAACTCGGCAAATGAATGTGTCCCCTGAATGACGTACCTACCATCTACCCCCTCCGCGCTTGAGCTTAGTCAAACCCCACCCCCACACTCGACGGTCTTCAGACTCCTCTCCCTCTGTGCTGTCTGTGCTCCTTTCCTTTCTCCCTTTTGGTTTCTCAGGTGACAATTTCTCATCCGACGTAAAATAGTCATGAATTGGCATCTGTTCTGCCTCTAACTGCGTGATGGAACACTGAGAACCCAGTCACTTTCAGATCAAGAGCCACAAGCTTGTCTTGCTGAAAATTGAGCATCACTTCAGTTTCTTGGTTACTAAGTTAAGTCGTTTTGGTTCCCTTTTGATTTTGAACACATCATGGCTATGTTTTAACACAACCTTTTGACTGCATGCATATCAGCTCTGCATAACATTTTGAACTTCAAAATGCGCAACATAACTTTCATATAGTTCATGTGTAAAATAGGCACATTCCAGTTGATGTTGGGTGGGTGGGTGCAACACTTTCTTCCTTCCTTTCAGATACCTCTTGAGTGAACTTGTCATTACTGGGTGCTTGCAGCTGCAGGGAGTCACGGGAAGTGTCTTGGTTTGATCCAGGTCTAGGAAGTTGAGAGCAACAGTGTAGAGAAACCGGTTGGTTGTGGTTTGTACTGTTTCTATCAGTCAAAGTAAATGACAGCTTAACATATTTTCAATTTCAGGGATCTGTTTTGTGAGGGCGGGGGGGGGGGTGTAATTGTTCCTCTTTTGTCTTTACAGCTTCAAATCTAACAGCCCAATCCTTGTGAGTTTTACTGACCTCTGAATCTGGACCAATGTCAGTGATAAGATCTACACTTACGTTGTGACTTTGTCTTACTGGTATCATGGGTAAAATGTGGAATTGCTCTAATGGCATTAAGTGTCTATGGGTTTGCTGGGGCTGGGGAAACCAGTTGTCTTTTCCTCTAGTTTCAGGCTTGCGACGATGCTAAAGTCCTCGGGTTCGTGTAGAGCAGCAGGTGCAAGGGTTTTTCTTTTCCTGGGAGAACAAACCCTCTGGTTTTTGTTCCTCCAGGTTTTGCTTTTTGTCCTTGTGTAAAAAAAAAAAAGCAAAAGACTCCGGTGGTGGCACTCCTGATCGTCCTCAGGATGGGGTTCAATTCCCTGCGGTGTCTTTGCTTTTCTCAACCTGCTGCTTAGTTGGGTAAGCCAGTGAAAACGGGAACCTAGGTAGTTAAAGTAAGTTCTAGGGTCATATTGTGAACTTTTTTAATCATTCAAGTATTACCTCTTAAAATATTGGCAGGTGCTATAGTTATTGAGGCTGTTTAGTATGTGCCCCTAGTGGAAACTGTCTCGTCAATAAAATTCTCAATTGCAACCAAATATGAACTGTTCCAAAAATGTTTCTACTTAGGCTTGTTTCCAACCCATAAATGTCAACTAGTTTCTACTGGAATTTATTTTGTTTAGTCATTGGTTGGGACATGACTTGCAGTTCAAGAAATGAGTAATTTACTGTATTTTATGAATAAAGTCTATGAACTGTACAAAATTGTGCTGTCATACCTCATTACAATGTCTTCAATATTGACTTAATTCCCTGGATTTATTTGGGTTATACATTACAATTTTACTTGACATGTTTTAATGTGCTTTTCATATTTGACAAGTCCAATTTGTGGCCTGAAGTATATTTTCATTACGGAGTAGAGTGAGTCTACATAACCAAGGAATGGGGGTGTATTTATTAATTAACCAGGTAGGTCAGTTGACCACGTTCTCATTTGTGACCTGGGCAAGATAAAGCGTAGCAATTCGATGAGATGACGCAAAGCAGTGTGACAGTTACAAACAAATGTATTGTCAACATAATATAATGTGCAAATGTAGGGAGCTAAGGCAATGAATAGGCCATGGAGGCTAAACAATTACAATTTAGCATTAACACTGGTGTTAGATGTGCAAGTAGCACTACTGGGGGTGCAAGAGGATAAGTAACATAAGGTGGTTGGGTGTGAGGTTTACAGATTGGCTGTGTACAGTGATCAGTAAACTGCTCTGATCAGTAAACAGCAGAGGGAACACCCCCCTATCCACATCGATGGAACAGTAGTGGAGAGGGTAGCAAGTTTTAAGTTCCTCGGCATACACATCACAGACAAACTGAATTGGTCCACTCACACAGACAGCATCGTGAAGAAGGCGCAGCAGCGCCTCTTCAACCTCAGGAGGCTGAAGAAATTTGGCTTGTCACCAAAAGCACTCGCAAACTTCTACAGATGCACAATCGAGAGCATCCTGGCGGGCTGTATCACCGCCTGGTATGGCAACTGCACCGCCCTCAACCGTAAGGCTCTCCAGAGGGTAGTGAGGTCTGCACAACGCATCACCGGGGGCAAACTACCTGCCCTCCAGGACACCTACACCACCCGATGTCACAGGAAGGCCATAAAGATCATCAAGGACATCAACCACCCGAGCCACTGCCTGTTCACCCCGCTATCATCCAGAAGGCGAGGTCAGTACAGGTGCATCAAAGCTGGGACCGAGAGACTGAAAAACAGCTTCTATCTCAAGGCCATCAGACTGTTAAACAGCCACCACTAACACTGAGTGGCTGCTGCCAACACACTGACACTGACTCAACTCCAGCCACTTTAATAATGGGAATTGATGGGAAATGATGTAAATATATCACTAGCCACTTTAAACAATGCTACCTTATATAAATGTTACTTACCCTACATTATTCATCTCATATGCATACGTATATACTGTACTCTATATCATCGATGGTATCCTTATGTAATACATGTATCACTAGCCACTTTATACTATACTATGCCACTTTGTTTACATACTCATCTCATTTGTACATACTGTACCCGATACCATCTACTGTATCTTGCCTATGCTGCTCTGTACCATCACTCATTCATATATCCTTATGTACATATTCTTTATCCCCTTACACTGTGTACAAGACAGTAGTTTTGGAATTGTTAGTTAGATTACTTGTTATTACTGCATTGTCGGAACTAGAAGCACAAGCATTTCGCTACACTCGCATTAACATCTGCTAACCATGTGTATGTGACAAATAAAATTTGATTTGATTTGATTTGCTCTGACAGGATTGATCAGCAAGTACCAGAGACAATGATGCATGTCAAGTACAATTGCACTGCATTCAGCATGTCTCATTTACTGAATCTCATGTTTTACTAAATATACAAACCGGTTCGGTCTGGCTCAGTTGGTAGAGCATGGGGCTTGCAATGTCAGGTTTGTGGGTACAATTTCCATGGAGAACCAGTAAAAAATTAAGCCCCCTCAAAATTAAGCCATTCATGTTTTGAGGTTGACTAAATTCGACACTGACCTCTGGTAGTCGAAACAACGCAACCTACTGGTTGGAGACATATTTCCAACCGAGTTCGACCTCATTGCTGTAAAACGACAGGGTCAATGTGGTCCCATGACCACGGAGACAAATATATTTTATTTGTTGATATTAAAATATTAATTCTGGAAGAAAGAAGTCAACGCTCACTCTGCTTTTCCAAAGGTGTGGAACGTAAGGATCTGATTTCTCTGGGGTGGCCAGCTTGCTAGCAGGCTGCGGTTCGCCATAGTTGTTGTTTACTTGATGTAGGCTGGAAGATATCAGAGATGTGGGCCTTTTTCGCTCGGGATCCAGTCAAAGACTTTAATTATGACATTTTACCGGAAACCCAAGAAACGTCCGGAATATGGACACTACATCGGGGCAAACGAAAGGTAAATCAAATTGTGGGGGCAGAAATATATTTTAACAGAATAATTATGTCTTGTTAGCTAGGCAACGTAGCGGTTAGCTGATACAAGGCAAGGTCTCGCTAGCTAGTTATTTTTGGGATGAAATTGTATGTAATTTCCATACAAGATTATCACTATCATATATATCTATCATATATATCTATCATATATATATATAAAACATTGTCAGGATATTTATCGCCTATAGAAGCTAAAACAGCACTGTTAGCTAACGTTACTGCTAGGCTAGTATAGATACCTAACTAGTAGGTTTTGTTTATGAAGGGCCAATCTCCGCTAGCTAACGTTGGCTAGCCAGTCACTGTTGTAACCTAACGAGCTAACAACCTCAGCTAGTTACATGCGAAATTTCGACCAACTAATTTCATGGAGTGGTGTAAAAAAATGTTTCAAGTACTAGCGTTACTTAAGTCGTTTTTATATTTTTGACAACTTTAACGTTTACTTCTACATTCCTAAAGAAAATAATATACTTTTTATTCCATACATTTTCCCTGACACCCAAAAGTACTCGTTACATCTTGAATACTTTAGCAGGACAGGAAAATGGTCAATTTACGCACATATCAAGAGAACATCCCTACTGCAACTGATCTGGTGGATTCATTAAACACGCTTCGTTTGTAAATTATGTCTGAGTGTACGTACCCCTGTACCCCCTATTTTAGCAATTACATTTACTTTTGATACTTAAGTATATTTTAAAACCAAATACTTTTAGACTTTTATTCAAGTAATATTTTACTGGGTGTTTTTCACTTTTACTTTAGTAATTTTCTATTAAATTATCGTTACTTTTACTCAAGTATGACAATAGGGTACTCTCCACCACTGATATCATGACTAATAATGATGTTTGCACAGTGTCAGTCTTGTTTTGACTGGTAGCTAACTAACTAGATGCTAACATTATCTAGTTTGTTTGTCATCAAAGGTTGCATTGTTTCCTTTACTTATTTTTCAAAGTAGAACCTTTGATGGCAGACTTGCCTAGGTGTCGTTCTGTGTTTCACCTGAAATAGCTACTAGACTGAGACAAATTGTGTATTGACATGACAACAACACTTATTGCAAGGTACAGAACCAAACAACACCTCTCCTGTGAGTGTGGTTGAGGCCTCTGGCCTCACCAAGGAGACTGTAACTTTATCTCTCTTAAACCACAATAACATCTCTCCTCATACCAATGATGAAACATGACATTATCACATTTTGACATCTCTCTCTCTTCAGACAGGTGGGGAGCCAGTATCAGTGTTTGTGTACGATGTGTCAACAGGGACAGAGGAACAGACCCAGCTAGCAAAGGCAGCGTTCAAACGCATGAAGACCCTTCGACATCCCAACATCCTGGCCTACGTAGATGGATTGGAGGTGTGTTTCACCCCAAATGCATATAGTGTAACATCACAATATAGTTGATATTTAAAAGGCAAACAACACTCTTTTTCTGTCACCATTGTCGCATTCTTTTGTATCTGTTTTTGTTTTCATTGTTTTTCATGCAGACTGTGGTGAGTATCGACTGAATCAAGAGAAACAGTAGCTAGTGTGCTAGTCGTTGGTGTACTCACCATATAATAGAGAAACAGTAGCTAGTGTGCTAGTCGTTGGTGTACTCACCATATAATAGAGAAACAGTAGCTAGTGTGCTAGTCGTTGGTGTACTCACCATATAATAGAAAAATACTTAAGACTGTAATGCACATTTTAACCAAGTCATGAATGCATTAATGTTGTCTCTTTCTGGTGCCTTGCAGACAGAGAAGAGCCTGTACCTGGTCACAGAGCAGGTCACCCCCCTGGCAGCCCACCTGAAGGCCCAATCAGACCGGGGGGGCTCTGGGGATCTGGAGATGTCCTGGGGCCTTCATCAGATTGTGGTCAGTAGACTGGAGGAGAGATGAGTGCTCTGATTTCCTCATGTGTTTCTGTATGTTGAGTTCCGCTTGTCCTTTATCAAGCCTCTTCCACCTCTACTCCATTATCCTTCTCCCTTCCTCTGTCTCTCTCTATCAATCTCTTTTTCAATGGAAAGGTGACTCTCCATCTTCTCTGAGAAGGCCCTTTTCTATGTTAATCATGCAGTACTGAATGTTCTCTAAACACTAGCCCGAAAGGCTCATAGGAAGTCACAACATCAGCTGCTACAGAATAACACAGTCTCACAGATACATTATCAGTGTGTCCCAGGCCCAGAATGGAGCCAAAATGTAACCATAACATTCAACACTGGCAGACAGTTGATACTGGCAGTTAAACAGGTCGAAGGTAGAAACATCAGTACTCCGTGACAACAGATGATTGTAGACTAACTTCCCCCAAGGGAATACTTCTGTCTACGTCTTCCCATACCTAAAATCATGTTTAATACATAGCAATCCATATCAACAGTAAATCAAATACAGGAAAGTAATTAATAAAATAATTGCTCACACACGCTATTTCCCCCCTGTAGAAAGCCCTTAGTTTCCTGGTGAATGACTGCCACCTCCTTCACAATAACCTGGGTATCTGGTCTGTGTTTGTGGACCGAGCCGGAGAATGGAAGCTTGGCGGTCTGGACCACATGACCCCAGAGAACGAGGACGCCTCCACATCACTACCCTCTGCTAAAGCTGTTCACTCTGACATGGACAAATACGACCCCCCTGAGTCACCAAACGGTGGAGAGAAATGGTGAGACTGACAGACAATCAGTTAAGAATGAGAGGGTGTAAAATACTGATTTCATTGCAAATTGTATTGCTGGTATCTCACATACAAAGATTTTAGTTCAATGCTTGATGTATTCTGAAGATACTTAATATTTGTAGTATGAAGTATATCTCTTGGGCTCCCGAGTGGCACAGCGGTCTAAGGCACTGCATCTCAGTGCAAGAGGTGACACTACAGTCCTTGGTTCGAATCCAGGCTGAATCACATCCGGACATGATTGGGAGTCCCATAGGGCGGCTCACAATTGGCCCAGCGTTGTCTGGCTTTGGCCTGGGTAGGCCGTCATTGTAAATAAGAATTTGTTCTTAACTGACTTGCCTAGTTAAATAAAAAAATATCTCTGTGTTCCAGGGCTGGGGATGTATGGCGGCTGGGCTGTCTGATCTGGGAAGTGTTCAATGGTCCACTGCCCCGAACCTCCTCCCTACGCTCCCTCGGAAAGGTACCCTCCTCCCCCACCTTCTAACATTTTACCAGAGCATCACACATTTTTAAGGAAATCCTAAAGTGATTCTAATATCATCCTGTCAAAATATCAAAAGTCATGAATGAATTGGAAGTGATTTGAAATGTATTATGGTATGTTGTCCCTCAGATCCCTAAAGCATTGGTGCCACACTACTGTGAGTTGGTAGGGGCCAACGCTAGGGCCCGGCCAAACCCAGCTCGCTTCCTCCAGAACTGCAGAGCTCCTGGAGGATTCCTTAGCAACAGCTTTGTGGAGAGCAACCTTTTCCTTGAGGAGATCCAGGTACAATTCCTAACCTCCATCTCCGCTATAGAAAAAGCTTGAGAGAGATGACACAACTTTCATTGAAATGTGTTGGCTTTTCGATAGAATGTTTTATTCTGTGAAGTGTGAAATATCTATGTATCTTATGTCTATCTAACATATATCTATGTGATCCAGATCAAAGACCCAGCAGAGAAGCATCAGTTTTTTCAGGACCTGAGTGAGAACCTGGACTCATTCCCAGAGGACTTCTGTAAGCACAAGGTGCTGCCACAGCTACTCACTGCCTTTGAGTTTGGCAATGCTGGTGCTGTCGTCCTCACACCTCTGTTTAAGGTATGTGTGCTGTGGAGGCAGCGAGGGGGGATTCAGAAGGAATCACCGGTCTGGCATTGAATTGCTCCTCTGTTTTATGCAGAAGTGGGAAAACTATGTAATATCTATGTAAAGCATAATCATTGGAAGTGGTTTGAGTTAAAGCCATTTCTTCAGGGGGAAAGCTTTTGGCAACTAATGATTTCCCGCCCTTCCTCAATCAGTCAAATATATTTTATTAAGCCCTTTTTACAAATAAAATAAAATATTATTGGTTGCATACACATATTTAGTAGATGTTATTGTGGGTGTAGCGAAATGCTTGTGTTCCTAGCTCCAACACTGCAGTAATATCTAACAATTCACACATCTAAAAAGTAAAAGAATGGAACTAAGAAATATTAGAACGAGCAATGTCAGAATCCGTGTGTGTATATAGATAGATAGATAGATATAGTACCAGTCAAAAGTTTGGACACACCTACAAATTCAAGGATTTTTCTTTATTTTTACTATTTTCTACATTGTAGAATAATAGTGAAGACATCAAAACTATGAAATAACACACATGGAATCATGTAGTAACCAAAAAAGTGTTAAACAAATCAAAATATACACTGCTCAAAAAAATAAAGGGAACACTTAAACAACACAATGTAACTCCAAGTCAATCACACTTCTGCGAAATCAAACTGTCCACTTAGGAAGCAACACTGATTGACAATAAATTTCACATGCTGTTGTGCAAATGGAATAGACAACAGGTGGAAATTATAGGCAATTAGCAAGACACCCCCAATAAAAGAGTGGTTCTGCAGGTGGTGACCACAGACAACTTCTCAATTCCTATGCTTCCTGGCTGATGTTTTGGTCACTTTTGAATGCTGGCGGTGCTTTCTCTCTAGTGGTGGCATGAGACGGAGTCTACAACCCACACAAGTGGCTCAGGTAGTGCAGCTCATCCAGGATGGCACATCAATGCAAGCTGTGGCAAGAAGGTTTGCTCTGTCTGTCAGCGTAGTGTCCAGAGCATGGAGGCGCTACCAGGAGACAGGCCAGTACATCAGGAGACGTGGAGGAGGCCGTAGGAGGGCAACAACCCAGCAGCAGGACCGCTACCTCCGCCTTTGTGCAAGGAGGAGCAGGAGGAGCACTGCCAGAGCCCTGCAAAATGAGGGCGGTATGAGGGCCCGACGTCCACAGGTGGGGGTTGTGCTTACAGCCCAACACCGTGCAGGACGTTTGGCATTTGCCAGAGAACACCAAGATGGCAAATTCGCCATTGGCGCCCTGTGCTCTTCACAGATGAAAGCAGGTTCACACTGAGCACATGTGACAGACTTGACAGAGTCTGGAGACGCCGTGGAGAACGTTCTGCTGCCTGCAACATCCTCCAGCATGACCGGTTTGGCGGTGGGTCAGTCATGGTGTGGGGTGGCATTTCTTTGGGGGGCCGCACAGCCCTCCATGTGCCCGCCAGAGGTAGCCTGACTGCCATTAGGTACCGAGATGAGATCCTCAGACCCCTTGTGAGACCATATGCTGGTGCGGTTGGCCCTGGGTTCCTCCTAATGCAAGACAATGCTAGACTTCATGTGGCTGGAGTGTGTCGGCAGTTCCTGCAAGTGGAAGGCATTGCTGCTATGGACTGGCCCGCCCGTTCCCCAGACCTGAATCCAATTGAGCACATCTGGGACATAATGTCTCTCTCCATCCACCAACGCCACGTTGCACCACAGACTGTCCAGGAGTTGGCGGATGCATTAGTCCAGGTCTGGGAGGAGATCCCTCAGGAGACCATCCGCCACCTCATCAGGAGCATGCCCAGGCGTTGTAGGGAGGTCATACAGGCACGTGGAGGCCACACACACTACTGAGCCTCATTTTGACTTTAATTTTCCACTTTAATTTTGAGTGTGACTCCAAATCCAGACCTTCATGGGTTGATAAATTTGATTTCCATTGTTCATTTTTGTGTGATTTTTTTTTAATTGTCAGCACATTCAACTATGTAAAGAAAAAAGTATTTAATAAGAATATTTCATTCAGATCTAGGATGTGTTATTTTAGTGTTCCCTTTATTTTTTTGAGCAGTGTATTTTAGATTCTTCAAAGTAGCCACCCTCTACCTTGATGACAGCTTTGCACACTCTTGGCATTCTCATGATCTGCTTCAAAAATATAAATGAAATATGCAACAATTTCCACGATTTTACTGAGTTACAGTTCAAATAAGGAAGTCAGTCAATTGAAATGAATTCATTAGGCCCTAATCTATGGATTTCACATGACTAAGCAGGAGCGCAGCCCTGGTTGGGCCTCAGAGGGCATAGGCCCACCCACTGGGGAGCCAGGCCCAGCCAATCAGAATTGGCTTTATTACAGACAGAAATACTCCTCAGTTTCATCAGCTGTCCAGGTGGCTGGTCTCCGAAGATCCCGCAGGTGAAGAAACGGAATGTGGAGGTCCTGGGCTGGTGTGGTTACACGTGGTTGTGAGGCCAGTTGGACATACTGTTAAATTTGCTAAAACGACAGAGTTGTCTTATGGAAGAGAAATGAACATTCAATCTCTGGCAACAGCTCTGGTGGACATACCTGCAGTCAGCATTCCAATTGCACACACCCTCAAAACTTGACATCTGTGGCATTGTTTTGTGTGACAAAACTGCACATTTTAGAGTGGCCTTTTATTGTCTCCAGCACAAGGTGTAACTTTGTAATGTTCATGCTGTTTAATCAGCTTCGTGGAAATGCCACACCTGTTGGGTAGAAGGATTTTCTTGGGATAAATGTTCTCTAACAGAGATGTAAACAAATTTGTGTACCAAATTTGAGAGAAATAAGCTTTTTGTGCGTATAGAAAGATTCTGGGGTCTCTTATTTCAGCTCATGAAACATGGGACCAACACTTTACATGTTGCATTAATATTTTTGTTCACATGATGGAATGTATAGACATGATGGATAGAATATGTAGTATGTCTGAAGAATACATTGTGTGTGTGTGTGTGTGTGTGTGTGTACGTGTGTACACACACAGTTGAAGTCGAAAGTTTACATACACCTTGGCCAAATACATTTAAACACAGTGTCACAATTCCTGACATTTAATCCAAGTAAAAATTCCCTGTCTTAAGTCAGTTAGGATCACCACTTCATTTTAAGAATGTGAAATGTCAGAATAAAAGTAGAGAGAATGATTTATTTCAGATTTTATTTATTTCATCACATTCCCAGTGGGTCCGAAGTTTACATGCACTCAATTAGTATTTGGTAGCATTGCCTTTAAATTGTTTAACTTGGGTCAAACAATTTCCCACAATAAGTTGGGTGAATTTTAGCCCATTCCTCCTGACAGAGCTGGTGTAACTGAGTCGGGTTTGTAGGCCTCCTTGCTCGCACACGCTTTTTCAGTTCTGCCCAAAACTTTTCTATGGGATTGAGGTCAGGGCTTTCTGATGGCCACTCTAATACCTTGACTTTGTTGTCCTTAAGCCATTTTGCCACAACTTTAATGTATGCTTGGGGTCATTGTCCATTTGGAAGACTCATTTGCGACCAAGCTTTAACTTCCTGACTGATGTCTTAAGATGTTGCTTCAATATATCCACATAATTTTCCATCCTCATGACGCCATCTATTTTGTGAAGTGCACCAGTCCCTCCTGCAGCAAAACACCCCCACAGCATGCTGCTGCCACCCCCGTGCTTTACGGTTGGAATGGTGTTCTTCGGCTTGTAAGCCTCCTCCTTTTTCCTCCAAACATAACAATGGTCATTATGGCCAAACAGTTCTATTTTCATTTAATCAGACCAGAGGACATTGCTACAAAAAGTACGTTCTTTGTCCCCATGTGCAGTTGCAAACCGTAGTCTGGCTTTTTTATGGCGGTTTTGGAGCAGTGGCTTCTTCCTTGCTGAGTGGCCTTTCAGGTTATGTCTAAAGACTCGTTTTACTGTGGATATAGATACTTTTGTACCTGTTTCCTCCAGCATCTTCACCTGGTCCTCTGCTGTTGTTCTTGGATTGATTTTGCACTTTTCGCACCAAAGTACATGCATCTCTAGAAGACAGAACGCATCTCCTTCCTGAAGCGGTATGACGGCTGAGTGGTCCCATGGTGTTTATACTTGAATTCTATTGTTTGTACAGATGAACGTGGTACTATCAGGTGTTTGGAGGTACGTTTGAAGGTAGGCCTTGAAATACATCCACAGGTACACCTCCAATTGACTCAATTGATGTCAATTAACCTATCAGAAGCTTCTAAAGCCATGACATCATTTTCTGTAATGTTCCAATCTGTTTAAAGGCACAGTCAACTTAGTGTATGTAAACTTCTGACCCACTGGAATTGTGATACAGGGAAATAAACTGTCTGTAAACAATTGTTGGGAAAATTACTTATGTCATGTACAAAGTAGATGTCCAAGCCGACTTGCCAAAACTATAGTTTGTTAACAAAAAATCTGTGGAGTGGTTGAAAAACGAGTTTTAAAGACTCCAAACTAAATGTATGTAAACTTCCGACTTCAACTGTATACACACACACACACTAACGTTGAAAAGTTTGAGGTCACTTCGAAATGTCCTTGTTTTTGAAAGAAAAGCACGTTTTTTGTGCAATTAAAATAACATCAAATTGATCAGAAATACAGTGTAGACATTTTAATGTTGTAATGACTATTGTAGCTGGAAACAATTGATTTTTAATGGAATGTACCTACATATGTGTACAGAGGCCCATTATCAGCAACCATCACTCCTGTGTTCCAATGGCACGTTGTGTTAGCTAATCCACGTTTAGCATTTTAAAAGGCTAATTGATCATTAGAAAACCCTTTTGCAATTATGTTAGCACAGCTGAAAACTGTAATAAAAGCAATAAAACTGCCCTTCTTTAGACTAGTTGAGTATCTGGAGAATCAGCATTTGTGGGTTCGATTACTGGCTGAAAAAGGCCAGAAACAACTCGGCAGTCTATTCGTGTTCTGAGAAATGAAGGCTATTCCATGCGGGAAATTGCCAAGAAACTGACGATATCGTACAAGGCTGTGTACTACTCCCTTCATAGGACAGCGCAAACTGGCACGAACTAGAATAGAAAGAGGAGTTGGAGGCCCCGGTGCACAACTGAGCAAGAGGACAAGTACATTAGAGTGTCTAGTTTGAGAAACGGACGCCTCACAAGTCCTCAACTGGCATCTTCATTAAATAGTACACGCAAAACACCAATCTCTGAAGAGGCGACTCCGGGATGCTGGCCTGGAGTCATATCTCAGACTGGCCAATAAAAATAAAAGATTAAGATGGGCAAAAGAACACAAACACTGGACAGAGGAAATCTGCCTAGAAGGCCTGCATCCTGGAATCGCCTCTTCACTGTTGACTTTCAGACTGGTGTTTAGCAGAAGGTTCCTTCTTCCATCTCTCCCTGTTTTTTCTGTGTCTGTCAGGTAGGTAAATTCCTGTCTGCGGAGGAGTACCAGCAGAAGATCATTCCTGTCATTGTAAAGATGTTCTCCTCTACAGACCGGGCCATGAGGATACGACTGCTTCAACAGGTACAGAGTACCACACGTCAGAGTACAGAGACGGCCATTACACCAGAATGAGTGTTTGCTGCAGATCTCTTGTTTTATTCCTCTTTCCAACCCCGTCCTCTTCTCTCTTTCCTTTAGATGGAGCAGTTTATTCAGTATCTAAATGATGCAGCGGTGAACTCGCAGATCTTCCCTCATGTTGTTCACGGTTTCACAGACACAAACCCAGCCATCAGAGAACAGACTGTCAAGGTATAACTGGCTTACCCAGTCTGTCAGACTGTGATTAACATACTCACACGACCTGATGGCTTCACTCACTTCTTCATTCAAGTGGAACTGACAGGGTTCCTTCCCTGTGGTTAATGGTGTTCCCACCGCTCTGTTCTCTGTCTTTCTTTTCATCTCCCAGTCCATGCTGCTGCTGGCCCCCAAGCTGAATGAGAGTAATGTGAATCAGGAGCTGATGAGGCACTTTGCACGACTGCAGGCGAGAGACGAGCAGGGACCAATCCGCTGCAACACCACCGTGTGCCTGGGAAAGATCGCCCCCTACCTCAACGCTGGGGTAACTCACTTTCTCTCTTTACCCATCTCCCCTTTTCTCTCCCTCTGCCTGACCATTTCTTCTCTCCCTCCCTCTGCCTGCCCATTTCTTCTCTCCCTCCCTCTGCCTGCCCATTTCTTCTCTCCCTCCCTCTGCCTGACCCTCTTATTCATGCCCTTCTCCTTTCCT
This sequence comes from Oncorhynchus mykiss, assembly GCF_057628025.1. NCBI lineage: Eukaryota > Metazoa > Chordata > Actinopteri > Salmoniformes > Salmonidae > Oncorhynchus > Oncorhynchus mykiss. The sequence continues at coordinate 27,408,627 of NC_143035.1, read as the reverse complement.
CCACAGACGCGGCAGCGAGTGTTGATCTCTGCGTTCTCTCGGGCCACTAAGGACCCGTTTCCCGCTTCTCGGGCGGCCGGGGTTCTGGGCTTCGCAGCAACGCACAACTACTACAGTGTGACGGAGAGCGCAGCACGAGTACTGCCAACGCTCTGTACCCTCACTGTTGACCCTGACAAGAATGTTAGAGATCAGGTGAGAAGCACTACAAACACCTTACACCCCACACACATTGAACCACAGGACTGGGACATTTAACATTCTGTTTATAAATATTTCACAAAAACACAGGCTAAAGCTGCTTCTCCAATAGAAATCCCGATCACACTTGTAGGCGATGTCATGGCAGTGATGACTAGCTAAGCTCATGCGTAGAAACGCATCATCAGCTCTAGCAGTTGTCTTGCATAGAGTTGCTCCTGTACAGGTCGTCAAATCAAAAGCACTCCTTTGGTATTGTTGTTTTTGACGAAAATGAAAAGGTGTCACTCACGAAGTTAGAGTTGTGCCTTTTTAGATTTCGAGAAAATGAACAAAATTGACTTCTCAAACCCCAAACCAGGGCCTGATCTTGATCACAAGCGTTCCCGGAAGTCTCACAATGTTGCACCTCTGGATTTAGAAACTCTGTGATTTCACCCTGCAACATTTCATCTGCAATTGTGTGTGACAATCTATTTTTCCCTACACTCTCATTGCAACATTCCATCTGTTATCAGGTTTCCATCCAACCTTTTTACACCAGTAAAGTACGTTGTATAAAAGAAAAGGTTACGACAGGCCTGATGGAAACTGCAAATTTGGCAATGAACTTTCCAAATGTCGACACAAAAATATATACTCGATACGGTGGGATGTTTTTGTCTGTAAGATGTAATTATGCTACAAATGTCAGTGGACGTGCTTTTATGTGCAAATATTGATATAATAACCATCGTATCGAAGTAAACTTGGAGTCATGCTGTATGCTCCTCCCGCTACGACTCGGGAAATCATGCAGTTTATTAGGTTACAGATTAAATAAGTTCTGATGAACTTCACAGGGTGGTGAAAGTGCACAGTGATGAGCTTGATGCTTCTTTCTGATAAATATTGAGGGTTGTATTCTGGTGACATGATCATCTATACTTGGCTGCTCTTTGACAAATAAAAATAATCTTGTTCTGTAGTCGATAAGACTCTCATCATGTAGGCTATACCCACACTGGACCTGCCAGGTGTTCGTTAGCGCACATGCCAATACCAGAGTGGGGACATTCACTATATAACGCAACATTTCTGGTGACAAAACCATCAGTAGAGTTGAAAATGCGATTAAACCCATTTAACTTGTATTTTTTATTCGGTACATGGTCATTTTTATGTGCACTACATCATCACACACATACTTTTATCCACAGCAAGTTAATTTGATGGAAACACATCTCTAGTGGGAAAATCTGCGTATTTAATTTATGCATATTTTAGACTATTTGCTTGAAAATCTGTCACCAATTGGATGAAACATTTTTTTTCTGTCCTTCCTCCCTCAGGCGTTTAAAGCCATCAAGAGTTTCCTGACAAAGCTGGAGACTGTTTCTGAAGATCCAACCAAGCTGGCTGAAATAGGTCTGTAAACAAGCACTGTTCTCACATTAAAGGGATACTGCGGGATTTTGGCAATGAAGTCCTTTATCTGCATCTGCATTTTTTGTGTTCAGTATTTTATTTTTATTTGATTTAATCTGTATTTACCCCGGTAGACCAGTTGAGAACAAGTTCTCATTTACAACTGTGACCTAGCCAAGATAAAGCAAAGCAGTGTGAACAGACAACAACACAGAGTTACACATGGAGTAAACAAACATACAGTCAATAATACAATAGAAGACGTCTATATACAGTGTGTGTAAATGAGGTAGGATAAGGGAGGTAAGGCAATAAATAGGCCATAGTGGTGAAATAATTACAATATAGCAATTAAACACTGGAGTGATAGATGTGCAGAAGATGAGTGTGCAAGTAGAGACACTGGGGTGCAAAGGAGCAAAATAAATAACAGTATGAGGATGCGGTAGTTGGATGGGCTTTTTACAGATGGGCTATGTACAGGTACAGTGATCTGTGAGCTGCTCTGACAGCTGTTTTTTAAAGCTAGTGAGGGAGATATGAGTCTACAGCTTCAGTGATTTTTGCAGTCGTTCCAGTCATTGGCAGCAGAGAACTGGAAGGAAAGGCGGCCAAAGGAGGAATTGGCTTTGGGGGTGACCAGTGAAATATACCTGCTGGAGCGTGTGCTACGGGTGGGTGCTGCTATGGTGACCAGTGAGCTAAGGCAAGGCAGGGCTTTACCTAGCAAAGACTTATAGATGACCTGGAGCCAGTGGGTTTGGCGACAAATATGAAGCTAGGGCCAGCCAACGAGAGCATACAGGTCGCAGTGGTGGGTGGTATATGGGGCTTTGGTGACAAAACGGATGGCACTGTGATGGGCTGCATCCAATTTGCTGAGTAGAGTGTTGGAGGCTATTTTGTAAATGACATCGCCGAAGTCAAGGATTGGTAGGATAGTCAGAATGGTAGGATAGTCAGTATGAAGGAAGTTAGATAGCATTCACTCATAAAACGAACTAGCGCTAGCTGTACCTGAAGACTTCCAGTCATTGCGCTATGCTCGTTAGGAATCTGAGTACAGCCTTTGAGTGTCTATTTATCTCCCATTCACCCTAGAAAAGGATGTGATGTCATCAGCCCAGCCGGCGGGGGCAGCAGCCAGTTGGGCAGGCTGGGCAGTGACGGGGGTGTCCTCTCTGACCTCCAAGCTCATCCGAACCGGCCCGGGGGCAGAGGTGGGCGGCCCGGCCGACAACACCCCTGTTGCTGCTGGTACTGCCTCTCCTCGCACAGGGAACCCTGTGACAGATGGGGTACCCGTGGGTAAGGAACTGAGTTATGAACATGATACCTCTTAATCACTCAGATTTTATATACAGTGCCTTGCGAAAGTATTCGGCCCCCTTGAACTTTGTGACCGTTTGCCACATTTCAGGCTTCAAACATAAAGATATAAAACTGTATTTTTTTTGTGAAGAATCAACAACAAGTGGGACACAATCATGAAGTGGAACGACATTTATTGGATATTTCAAACTTTTTGAACAAATCAAAAACTGAAAAATTGGGCGTGCAAAATTATTCAGCCCCCTTAAGTTAATACTTTGTAGCGCCACCTTTTGCTGCGATTACAGCTGTAAGTCGCTTGGGGTATGTCTCTATCAGTTTTGCACATCGAGAGACTGAAATTTTTTCCCATTCCTCCTTGCAAAACAGCTCGAGCTCAGTGAGGTTGGATGGAGAGCATTTGTGAACAGCAGTTTTCAGTTCTTTCCACAGATTCTCGATTGGATTCAGGTCTGGACTTTGACTTGGCCATTCTAACACCTGGATATGTTTATTTTTGAACCATTCCATTGTAGATTTTGCTTTATGTTTTGGATCATTGTCTTGTTGGAAGACAAATCTCCGTCCCAGTCTCAGGTCTTTTGCAGACTCCATCAGGTTTTCTTCCAGAATGGTCCTGTATTTGGCTCCATCCATCCGTTGCTTTTACGCCAAACATAACGTTTTGCATTGTTGCCAGAAAGTTCAATTTTGGTTTCATCTGACCAGAGCACCTTCCACATGTTTGGTGTGTCTCCCAGGTGGCTTGTGGCAAACTTTAAACCACACTTTTTATGGATATCTTTAAGAAATGGCTTTCTTCTTGCCACTCTTCCATAAAGGCCAGATTTGTGCAATATACGACTGATTGTTGTCCTATGGACAGAGTCTCCCACCTCAGCTGTAGATCTCTGCAGTTCACCCAGAGTGATCATGGGCCTCTTGGCTGCATCTCTGATCAGTCTTCTCCTTGTATGAGCTGAAAGTTTAGAGGGACGGCCAGGTCTTGGTAGATTTGCAGTGGTCTGATACTCCTTCCATTTCAATATTATGCACAGTGCTCCTTGGGATGTTTAAAGCTTGGGAAATCTTTTTGTATCCAAATCCGGCTTTAAACTTCTTCACAACAGTATCTCGGACCTGCCTGGTGTGTTCCTTGTTCTTCATGATGCTCTCTGCGCTTTTAACGGACCTCTGAGAGTATCACAGTGCAGGTGCATTTATACGGAGACTTGATTACACACAGGTGGATTGTATTTATCATCATTAGTCATTTAGGTCAACATTGGATCATTCAGAGATCCTCACTGAACTTCTGGAGAGAGTTTGCTGCACTGAAAGTAAAGGGGCTGAATAATTTTGCACGCCCAATTTTTCAGTTTTTGATTTGTTAAAAAAGTTTGAAATATCCAATAAATGTTGTTCCACTTCATGATTGTGTCCCACTTGTTGTTGATTCTTCACAAAAAAATACAGTTTTATATCTTTATGTTTGAAGCCTGAAATGTGGCAAAAGGTCGCAAAGTTCAAGGGGGCCGAATACTTTCGCAAGGCACTGTATGTTTCTGTTTAGGTCATTGTGTAGATTAGGGTGGCATCCCCCACAGAAACATAGGATGAACTGGCAAAGCTGTACCCATCAATCCAAAACTTACATTCACCTTTCACCTCACTGTTCTTTTCATCCCTCCATCTCTCCTTCCTCCAGGCTCTGAAGTTAAACCACCACCGGCCTCCATGACTCTACCCTTTGCTTCTGGCCTTGCTATCCAATCAGACTCCCTTAAGGTGACAGAGAAGGACGAGGAGCCAATTGGAGACCGTTGGGATGACGAGGACTGGGGAACTTTAGAGGTACAGTTGAAGTCGGAAGTTTACATACACTTGGGTTGGAGTCATTAAAACTTGTTTGTTAACTGTGCCTTTAAACAGCTTGGAAAATTCCAGAAAATGTCATGGCTTTAGAAGCTTCTGATAGGCTAATTGACATCATTTGAGTCAATTGAAGGTGTACCTGTGGATATATTTCAAGGCCTACCTTCAAACGTAGTGCCTCTTTGCTTTTCATTATGGGAAAATCAAAAGAAATCAGCCAAGAATTCAGAAAAAAAATTGTAGACCTCCACAAGTCTGGTTCATCCTTGGGAGCAATTTCCAAATGCCTGAAGGTACCATGTTCATCTGTACAAACAATAGTACACAAGTATAAACACCATGGAACCATGCAGCCGTCATACCACTCAGGAAAGGAAGGAGACACGTTCTGTCTCCTAGAGATTAACGTATTTTGGTGTGAAAAGTGAGAATCAATCACAGAACAACAGCAAAGAACCTTGTGAAAATGCTGTAGGAAACAGGTACAAAAGTATCTATTACCACAGTAAAATGAGTCCCATATCTACATAACCTGAAATGCCGCTCAGCAAGGAAGATGCCACTGCTCCAAAACCGTCATTAAAAAAGCCAGACTACGGTTTGCAACTGCAACTGCACATGGGGACAAAGATCATACTTTTTGGTGAAATGTCCTCCGGTCTGAGGAGGATGGCAAAAATAGAACTGTTTGGCCATAATGACCATCGTTATGTTTGGAGGAAAAGTGGAGGCTTGCAAGCCGAGGAACACCATCCCAACCCGTGAATCACCGGGGTGGCAGCATCATGTTGTGGTGGTGCTTTGCTGCAGGAGGGTCTGGTGCACTTCACAAAATAGATGGCCCATGAGGATGGAAATTATGTAGATATATTGAAGCAACATCTCAAGACATCAGTCAGGAAGTTAAAGCTTGGTTGCAAACGGGTCTTCCAAATGGACAATGACCCCAAGCATACATCCAAAGTTGTGGCAAAATGGCTTAAGGACAACAAAGTCAAGGTATTGGAGTGGCCATCACAAAGCCCTTACCTCAATCCCATGGAAAATTTGTGGGCAGAACTGAAAAAGCGTGTGCGTGCAAGGAGGCCTACAAAACTGACTCAGTTACACCAGCTCTGTCAGGAGGAATGGACAAAATTCACCCAACTAATTGTGGAAAGCTTGTGGAAGGCTACCTGAAATGTTTGACCCAAGTTAAACAATTTAAAGGCAATGCTACCAACTACTAATTGAGAGTATATGTATACTTCTGACCTGCTGGGAATTTGACGAAAGAAATCAAATCTGAAAGAAATCATTAATTTTCTCTACTATTATTCTGACATTTCACATTCTTACAATAAAGTGGTGATCCTAACTGACCTAAGACAGGACATTTTTACTATGATTAAATGTTAGGCATTGTGAAAAACTGAGTTTAAATGTATTTGGCTAAGGTTTATTTAAACTTCCGACTTCAACTGTAATTGACATGAATGGGATTTGGGGTGGGATTTGACAGCTGGGACCGAGGGACGTCAACTGTCACTGAACACGGGAAACATGTGTTCTGGTTGATCAATTAAGTTATTAAACTCTGTCTTTCTCTCACTCTCTCGCTTTCTCTCTCCCCCCTCTCAGGACGCAGAGAAGGTACAGGCAGCTGACCCAGATGACTGGAACTCCTCTGATTGGTCAGGAATGTCATCAGTCAAAAAGGCCAGTGTCAGAGGAGTACGTATCTGGTTATATTTAGACCTAAGGGTTATTCAGGGAGGCAGAGTGTTTGAAAAAAAGTCAAAGATAATGGCACTGTAAAGTAACTACCACTCACACTTTTTGAGGAAAAATGTACTTACTGTGATGTGTGGTTGTCTCACCTAGCTATCTTAAGATGATTGCACAAACTGTATTCTCTCTGGCTGTGCCTGCTAAATAACAGGAATGTATTTACATATTCCTCTGCAAAGTGCTGAAAGTTCCAACCTACTGAACAGTGGTCCATGATCTAAAACTGTTATAGTGCTGAAACTAAATTCATTGCTGTCTCCGTCTCCATCTAGGTGTCTCTAGCCTCCTCTGAGGCAGTAAAAAAGCAGAGCTCTGATTGGAGCAGCTCGGGTTGGGATGCCGACGACAGCTGGTCCAATGAGAAGGAGGCTGACATCCAGGGTCAGAGTTCACCAGGAGAGGATGGGTGGGGCAATGACTGGGAGGAGGAGGGTAGGACTGCGCCGGCCACTAAGAGTGCTGCTTTGCCGGAGGGGGTTCGGTTAGCCAGCGAGTATGACTGGGACATTAAGGGAGACACGCAGACTGACTTCCTCGCCAATGTGTCTCAGAGAGCAACGCCTACCCCCACTGCTATGGTGAGGAGAGGAGCTTTATAAATAAAATACTTTGACAGGAGTAGGCTTTGTGTTTTGAAGAACTGACAAGCAGGTTTGTCAAAATGGAAAAGTTTGGTGTTGATGCTAAGTGGGGAATGGTTTTGATGTGGAAATGGAAGGATGTATGTTTTAATGCATGTGTTTTCTGGTTCATGCCAGGTTGGTGATGGCTGGAGTGCAGAGCCTGCTGGAGACTGGGGAGCCGAGGAGAGCTGGCAGTCTGTGGGCGGAAGTCCAGGTGAATCTCAACCTGCTCTAACATCTCTACTCCATTATTTCTCAATGATCTGAAACCAGGGAGTCATTTAACAAGATGCTATTCATGTTATAAGCTTCAAGACAGACGATAACAGATGTCTCTCTCTATTTCCTAAGCAGGCCTAACCAAGGCAGAGCTGGCCAAGAAGAAGCGTGAGGAGAGGAGGAAAGAACTGGAGGCCAAACGGGCAGAACGCAAGGCAGCTAAGGGTCCTCTCAAACTGGGCGCTCGGAAACTGGACTGACTGGAAAGAAAAGCAGACCGTGTGCTGTGATAACTTTTCCCTGACTCCCACAGAGAGGGTGGACTGTATGGAAGGATCAACAGTCCATAATCAAAATAACAAGAGAAACTGTGAACTGGACGACGGTGCAAGCTGCTTATTGTTTGAGAAAGGGATAAGAGACAGGACTCATCCAGACTATTCTGGGGTTTAAACATTACATCACACATTTAATTTGTAAAGAAGTGTATTTGTCTGAAAAGGACTGTGACAAAAGAAATCTGAACATGTTTTTATAAATAAATGATATCAATGTTGTTAGGTTGTAATTTCTGGTACAATAATCCAGACATACTCTGAGAAACTCAAGCTAGATTTATTCACCACAGTGGGTGTTGCAGCTGCACAGCACACCTAGAGGTCACAAGGACATACTGTATATTTATACCTTCAGACTAGGTGGCGTCACCTCCTTGTATTTCTAAGATAAATAATCAGTCTCTTGTTTCTGGACAGGAACTGAGTCTGTTCCTCCTCTTGGTGTTCTCGTGTCCCAGCCTGAGTCCGGAACCTTCCTGCTCCTCCGTGCCTTAGTTATTGGGAGTACACATTCCTACAGTCGACTGCAGTCCACTAGATAATTACACTTCTTATACACAAAGAGCTGAAACTTAACACTACCTTCATTCTCTAAGAATATAAAATATATTCATATTAAGAGTATATAATGATATAAAACTAACAATATTACAGTGCTCTAGAACATTTATTAGGATCCATCAGCCTTAACCCCAGACACATGGCTCCTATTCAACCCTCATGGAATCATTCTGGTACTCAGACTTTGTACTTTACCTGTCCCCAAACACAATGCACATCAATCATTCCAACTGACACACAAATTACTACTGTTAGGATTATTATACAAATTCAAATTGTCTAAAAAAAACTATATAAAGTGTGTGTATATGAGCTGTCACACTGCAGAAATAAGACTGATAGTCTTCATGCATGGGTCTGTATATGTGACTTACCTATCAAACGACATATGGTACTTCCCTGAAGGGTAATGATGCAGTCTGGTTCTTTTACTTTTGATACTTAAGTACATTTTATCCATGACATTTACTTCAGTATATTTAAAAAGTAGTATTTTACTGGGTGACTTTCCCTTTTACTTGAGTCGTTATCTTAACTTTTACTCAAGTATGAAAACTGGGTACTTTTTCCACCACTGCTTATAAGTAACTGACAATAAAAAAATAGCTAGCATAGCCTAGCAGCCTACAAGGTTATGGCCCCTCCAAGGCTGTATACCTTGGAATTATAACCAGACACTTTTCCTCCTTTTGTGCTTTCAATTCATGTCTGTTTAACTGTAAATACAAATATTATGGAAATACTCAACCCTTCCTTCTGAAAACACCAGAATTATACAAGTGACGATGGCAGTACTGTAGTTAAAAAAATAATCTATTAGGCTTATTGGTGACTGGCTGCTCAGGAAGCTATTATACAGTTGGTCACTTATATTCTTATTTTTCTTCATTCTTCTTGTTTCCACCTCCAAAGATGGCCGCTGCGATACCTGCAACAGCAAGGACTCCGAAGCCCACCATTGCAGCCATTCCCACAGTTTCCACAGCCTGACGAACCTGGGCAGAAAAATACTAACATTAATTTGAATGAATGAATGACTGATTCAGAAACAGTATCACAGCATAGATGCTTTGAATGTATAACAACAAGTACACCAGTTACTCTACACTCACGTATGTCTTGACCAAGTTGAGAATGTTATTATGACTCACAAAAATACTACGCTGAGCACAGTACAACTAGCGTTGAGCACCAGTCCACTGTACCTACCTGTCGAGACTCAGCCTTCCCATATCTCAGATCTGTGACAAAGTGCTCACAGTTCCCCCTGAAGACACAGTAGGGCATCTCCTGGTCCACATAGGCCTGGGCTTCCCTCAGTATCTCATGTATGGGTCTGACCTATAATGATAATATAATAATACTACATGCCATTTAGCAGATGCTTTTATCCTAAGTGAACTTGCATGCATACATTTTTATAAGGGTGGCCCCAGTGGGAATGGAAAACACTATCCTGGCATTGCAAGCACCATGCTCTATCAACTGAGCCACACAGGATCACACAGGCTGTGTCCCACATGGCACCTTATTCTCTACATAGTTCATTACGTTTGACCAGAGGCCCATGGGGTGCCATTTGGGACACAGCCTTACTGTACTTACTGCTACTGACCTGGTACTTCTCATCCAGCTGGTTGTTTACGCACCACTGATCATGCCCTACCACGTCCCAGATCTCTTCCTTCTTCACCTTAGCCTTGTCACTGAGCACAGACATCATGCTGTTGGCCCTGGCCCCAGGTCCCTCGGCTGGGGAGCAAAGAGACATGGGTGAGGGAAAGGTCCAAGGGAGGGGGTGCACAGACAAGACATCATCAGTGTCAAAGTTGAGTTGAATGTACTCTATATCTATAGTATATCAATTGTTGAGTACACTATATTGAGACTATTACTCACAGGGTGGGGCCAGGTGAACAACAAAGCCGTCACCAACGTACAAAGCCCAGTGCTGGTAGTTCCCTCTGAATATCTCTATCAGATCCCCTGGCTCCGGCTTCTTATCATACTGTCAACATATATATATAAAACAATTAAGTATGACTTAGCAATGTGTGTATTGCCATGGTTACACATACAGGGGTGTTGCTAGACACCATCTTGTTGAAGTGACAAGTATGCAGTTCTTAAAGGGAAAGTGCTCTGATCAGGAACAAAACTATAAAAAGTTATTCAGTCATGACTGATAAGGGAATTATATGCTTAAAGGTAATGATTCAACTATTCCACCCTGAAACCATATAATTGTATGAAATGTATAAGAACTATAAATCTATAATCTGATGGTGTGTGTAGTTTTAGTCAGAATTAGAACAAGGACCTTTTGCTCCTTATTAGTATGTAAGCAGGGTGCAAGTGTGAAACAAATGATAAGAGGAGCTATCGACAGACAAGTTGTACTACTGTGTTCCTTACAGGACATTCTGTCTCCACCCGTGGAGGGGAGAAACTGTTAGGCTTGCAGAAGATTATGAAATGTTGCAGATTAAAGAAACAATGTATCCGTGTCGTGGAAAAACACTGTCTGTCTGAGCAAGGCGTAGCTTAAGATTTGAACTTGTTTGTGTGTCTGTGTTATAAAGACTGGGTTTGTATTCTTGACTTTAGAACGCGCTTGTGAATAAACTGTACTAGTCTTTGCCTAATTATTATTAAACCCAAGGTCTTACAAACCTCTGGGATTGGTCAAAGCTTATTGATTATGAGTTATTATCATTGTGATTGAAAATTCTCATGACAATGACTCATGCATTGTACAAACACAATGTAAATATGTTCTAAACAAACAGGTAAGAAAGACTACATAGAGACAGAGGACAACAAAAAGACTGGACTTTACTTACCAATGTTGGAGCCATGGTTACTGTTATTTCCTTTACACAGCTTTGATTTCCCTTCACTGAGCTTCGATCTCAACCCTTTATGTCAAAATGAAACCAATGGGCTATATTTAGGGAGCCTGTTACCATAACACAGGAGCTCACAGAATATTAAGCAATCTATTGGCAAAAATTAGAAACTGATTTAATTTCACTGTGTTTTGGTGTCTATAAAAACATGAATTATGCAACGAAATAGATCGCTAGCTAACTGACCACAGACAGCACACAACAGAGACAGTCTTTGCGTGCTGTCAAGAGTCATGGTATGATGTTCGATCCCAGTTAGCTACCTAGCTATTTGTAATCTTCCTCACACACGTATTTCTGTCCAGATAATTTAAATACATTTAAAATCATATAATTTACAGTAAGTTCGGTGTCGTGGCCTCGATGTTGCTTACTTTCACTTAGAACACAGAAGTACAAGACTTCAACTTATTTTTCTTCCTCGATGAGGTTTAACGGCGGTTGGCATCCAATAAATGTTTCATTACCGCCACCTACTAGACCGGAGTACAACTCCCTTATACTTTGCTTGAAAACATAAATAAATAAACTATTACCCTACCATCTAACACTACACTCACAATTAAAAATAACATAGTAATAAAAAAGAATAATAGTAATTTTGTGACCCCAGAGAGTCAGGACACCCATTTAACGTCCCAGCCGAAAGACAGCACACGACACAGGGCAATCACTGCCCTGGGGTATTGGGATATTTTTTTAGACCAGAGGAAAGAGTGCCTCCTATCCCCCATCTAGGGACCGACCAAGACCAACCCTGTTTAGCTTCAGAAGCAAACCAGCAGTGGGATGCATGGTGGTATGCTGACGTCAAGTCTCGCACACCCAAAAACCTCTCTGCAGCTGCCACCACAACCTACATGTTTTGTGACTTTACGTTCCATCCCTGCAGTACAGTTGACAACCATTGCTATAAATTCTAAAAATTCAATCTTACTGAAATATAAACTCAGCAAAAAAATAAACGTCCCTTTTTCAGGACTCTATCATTCAAAGATAATTCGTAAAAATCCAAATAACTTCACAGATCTTCATTGTGAAGGGTTTAAACACTGTTTCCCATGCTTGTTCAATGAACCATAAACAATTAATGAACATGCACCAGTGGAACGGTCGTTAAGACACTAACAGCTTACAGACGGTAGGCAATTAAGGTTACAGTTATGAAAATGTAGGACACAATAGAGGCCTTTCTACTGACTCTGAAAAACACCAAAAGAAAGATGCCCAGGGTCCCTGCTCATCTGCGTGAACGTGACTTAGGCATGCTGCAAGGAGGCAAGAGGACTGCAGATGTGGCCAGGGCAATAAATTGCTATGTCTGTACTGTAAGACGCCTAAGACAGCGCTACAGGGAGGCAGGTTGGACAGCTGATCGGTCTCGTGAAACGGATGTGAAACGGCTAGCTAGTTAGCGGTGGTGCGCGCTAAATAACATCACTTGCTCTGAGATCTTGAAGTAGTGGATCCCCTTGCTCTGCAAGGGCCGCGGCTTTTGTGGAGCGATGGGTAACGATGCTTCGTGGGTGACTGTTGTTGATGTGTGCAGAGGGTCCCTGGTTCGCGCCCGTGTATGGGCGAGGGGGCGGTCTAAAGTTATACTGTTACACTCGCAGTGGCAGACCACGTGTCATAACACCTGCACAGGATGGGTACATCCGAACATCACACCTGTGGGACAGGTACAGGGTGGCAACAACAACTGCCCGAGTTACACCAAGAACGCACAATCCCTCCATCAGTTCTCAGATTGTCCGCTATAGGCGAGGCTGGACTGTTGTAAGGCAGGTCCTCACCAGTCATCACCGGCAACAACTTTGTCTATGGGCACAAACCCACCATCGCTGGACCAGACAGGACTGGCAAAAAGTGCTCTTGGAGCACTGGGTCCGTGGAGAGTCCATCATGGTCTGGGGTGGTGTGTCACAGCATCAACGGACTGAGCTTGTTGTCATTACAGGCAATCTCAACGCTGTGCGCTACAGGGAAGACATCCTCCTCCCTCATGTGGTACCCTTCCTGCAGGCTAATCCTGACATGACCCTCCAGCATGACAATGCCACCAGCCATACTGCTCGTTCTGTGCGTGATTTCCTGCAAGACAGGAATGTCAGTGTTCTGCCATGGCCAGTGAAGAGCCCGGATCTCAATCCCATTGAGCACGTCTGGGACCTGTTGGATCGGAGGCTGAGGGCTAGGAACATTCCCCCCAGAAATGTCTGGGAACTTGCAGGTGCTTTGGTGGAAGAGTGGGGTAACATCTCAAGGCAAGAACTGGCAAATCTGGTGCAGTCCATGAGGAGGAGATGCACTGAAGTACATAATGCAGTACATAATGCAGTACATAATGCAGTACATACTGACAGTAACTTTTGTTCAGGGACACATTATTCAATTTATGTTACTCACATGTCTGTGAAACTTGTTCAGTTTATGTCTTAGTTGTTGAATCTTGTTATGTTCATACAAATATTTACACATGTTAAATTTGCTGAAAATAAACACACTTGACAGTGAGAGGACGTTTCTTTTTTTGCTGAGTTTATATAATTTGTTGGCCTATCCCTCTGTACTGGTACAGATCTACTACTCACACCACTCCTCTCAGGATCTCACCTCCTTGACCCATCTTCCTCTGCCTCAGCATATGACAACTTCCTCACTACTCTGATCCTGGAAACCTCAACCTGCTTCTCTCACATGGGACATTTTTGATCCCCAGCCCCATGGGCACCCCTAAAATGTACACATACCACTACTTTCCCAAAAGCTCGACACATGTAACAACGTAATGTATTCGGTACAAAAGCTTGTATGCGATAACTTATATATCCGAACATCACTTTGTCGGGCAAAGACTCAACATCAACATTTAAAAAAACAGACAACGACTCCTCTGTTTCAGCACTCACCCCACCCTGTTTGCGACGTACCAAACAACGAGTATCACAAACACTGGGAATCTTCCCTTTCAGTTGGTCAACTTTTACATTTACCTCTACCCCAGTTACCACTCCTTTCAATGGCGCCTTTTTCTTGAGTCAAACAATTCACATCTCTTGCCCTCATTCGTATAACGCGGAGCGCTTGCTCACCCTGACCAGTCAGAAACACAAACAATTAACACAAGACCACTTCTGGTTAACCTCACCGATTCCACAGCACCCAACTCTGTTTTCACCCTGAAACCACAAATGGATCAGCCAAAAGGCATCAGGCGTCAACGATCAACTGGAGAAAAAAAAGCTAACAAATTCGAGGGGCGTCTCTGCTGGGAGCCTGCGCAATGACGTAGGGTTCAAAGTACTCCGTCAGGCCAGTAGATGGCAGTAAATATGTTTTTTCTGCATTACCCCTCGAAAGACACAATAGAAGAAGAAAATAAAGCCTTCCGTTTTTGGAGTGTCCTTTTGATATTTTTCCTGAACGTTACTTAAAAAATATCATAATATTTCAGTTCTAGAGTTGATTATTCGTAGCTTGTTGCTAGGGGAGAGTTGCTCATGTTCTATTTTCAGTTTGGGAAATTGAAAGATGTCTGCCTTGTTTGATGGAACTCTATCTGTACTTTACTACTGTCACGTGTGCACCTCTCCAGCCTCTAGGTCATCAGGCTGCTCGTTATGGCACACACCTGCCACCATCGTTACGCGCACTTGCGCATCATCAGACTCACCTGGACTCCATCATCTCCTTGATTTACCTGCCCTATATATGTCACTCCCTTTGGTTCCGTCTCCAGGTGTTTCTGTTTCATGTCTGTGCGTTGTTTGTGTTTGGTATAATGCACTGTTTATTTATGAAATATTCACTCCCAATACTTGTTTCCCGACTCTCAGCACACACATTACCCCTACTTTATTATTTATATTTTTCCAACTTTAACCTAACTACATTCCTAAGGAAAATAATGTACTTTTTACTCCACACATTCTCCCTGACACCCAAAAGTACTAGTTACATTTTGACACAAAAATGGTCCAATTCACACACTTATCATGAGAACGTCCCTGGTCATCCGTACTGCCTCTGATCTGGCGGACTCACTAAACACAAATGCTTAGTTTGTAGGAGTGTGACCCTGGATATCTGTCAACAAAAATAAACAAGAGAATTGCTTAATATGAAGAATTTTAAATTGTTTATGCTTTTACTTTTGATACTTAAATACATTGAGCAATTCCATTTACATTTGATACATCTGTCTATATAAGGTTCCCCAGTTGACAGTCCATGTCAGAGCAAAAACCAAACAAGATTCTCTGGTCTGATGAAACCAAGATTGAACTCTTTGGCCTGAATGCCAAGCGTCACGTCTGGAGGAAACCTGGCACCATCCCTACGGTGAAGCATGGTGGTGGCAGCATCATGGTGTGGGGATGTTGTTCAATGGCAGGGACTGAGAGACTAGTCAGGATCGAGGCAAAGATGAACAGAGCAAAGTACAGAGCTATCCTTGATGAAAACCTGCTACAGAGCGCTCAGGACCACATACTGGGGTGAAGGTTCACCTGACAACAGGACAACGACCCTAAGCACACAGCCAAGACAACACAGGAGTCAAGTCTCAGAATGTCCTTGAGTTGCCCAGCCAGAGCCCGGACTTGAACCCGATCGAACATCTCTAGAGAGACCTGAATATAGCTGTGCAGCGACGTTCACCATCCATTCTGACAGAGCTTGTGAAGGTCTGCAGAGAAGAATGGGAGAAACTCCCATTCTTGAGGGTTTTATGACCCCTCACGCCCCTGGTAAATCTCAGGCCACAGACAAATTCCTTTGTCCTGTTACTATGGAGAACCAGCCTCAGAACATTAAACATGAAATAAAGGGACTTTGGAACAATGGTTTCTGTCGGCCACAATGGTGGTCATGACGATAGATGGAATATGAAAATGTATGTAATTTTTGTTTTGTTATTAAAGGTTAATAGATGACGTTGTTACGCCCACTTCTGACCCAAGGGTATAAAACCTGTGAGTAAAGAATTTACAGACAAGACTACGTGACCCAAGCTGCAGCCAAGGTCTAAAAAGTCAACGAACCCAAAACGCAACGCAAGTTTGAAGACAGAGAAATCTTTTTCTACCCAAGCTACGGATGAGTAGCTGTGTCTAAGCGGGTGAATTCAAGTCGAACCACCTAGCCTCCATCTCCCATCGAATCGTGGTATCTACACTGTTTCATTCCTTTGCTGTTAGCTCTGAGCTACAGAGCTGTCTGTCGTCAGAAGACCCCTTCCAGAGCAAGGGTGAGGGAACTGTCACGTTCGTCGTAGTGAGAAGACCAAGGCGCAGTGTGAATTGAATACATGTTATATTTTAATGAAGACGGACACTAAACAAACTACAAAAACAACAAAACGAACATGAAGCTATACTACAAATGTGCAGACACAGGCAACTAGACATAGACAATAACCCACGAAATACCCAAAGAAGATGGCTGCCTAAATATGGTTCCCAATCAGAGACAACGATAAACAGCTGCCTCTAATTAAGAACCAATCTAGGCAACCATAGACATACATAAACACCTAGATGGTAAACAACCCCAAACCTACAAAACCCCTAGACAGTACAAAACACATACATCACCCATGTCACACCCTGACCTAACCAAAATATATAAAGAAAACAAAGAATACTCAGGTCAGGGCGTGACAGTACCCCCCCACAAAGGTGCAGACTCCGGCCGCAAAAACCTAATCAAAAGGGGAGGCTCCGGGTGGGCCTTTTTCACGGCGGCGGCTCAGGTGCGGGACGTGGACCCCGCTCTACCTCAGTCTTGGCCCACTTAGGTGGCGCCTCTAGAGCGGGGACCCTCGCAGCGGGCGCCACTGGACGGAAAGGCGCCTCTGGACAGCCTCTGGACAGCGGCTCTGGCAGCTCCGGACAGGAGCGAGATTCCTGCATCGCTGGCGTGACAGGCGGCTCTGGCAGCTCCTGGTTGGCTGACGGCTCTGGCGGCTCCTGGCTGGCTGACTGCTCTGGCGGCTCCTGGCTGGCTGACGGCTCTGGCGGCTCCTGGCTGGCTGAAGGCTCTGGCGGCTCCTGGCTGGCTGACGGCTATGGCGAATCCTGGCTGACTGGTGGCTCTGGCGGCTCCTGGCTGACTGGCGGCTCTGGCGGCTCCTGGCTGACTGGCGGCTCCTGGCTGACTGGTGGTTCAGGACTGGAGGGAGACTCTGGCGGATCCTTCAAACTAACAGCTCTCTCTCTTCACTCTCCTCCAATTTCATCAACAACTCCTCGAATGTCTCATAATCTCCCCTCCGTTCACTCTCCTCCAATCTGTCCAATAACTCCTCGACAATCTCAGACTCACCCCTCAACTTCGCTGACTGCTCCAAGTGACCCCCCCCCCTAGAAATGTTTGGGGCTGCCTCTCGGGCTTCCAGCCGCGCTGCCGTGCTGCCTCCTCATACCGGCGACTCTCTGCTTTCGCTGCCTCCAGCTCTGCCTTGGGGCGGCGTTATTCCCCTGGTTGTGCCCAGGGTCCTCCGCCGTCCAGAATTTCCTCCCAAGTCCACGAGTCCTGCGATCGCTGCTGCTGCCTTTTACCACGCTGCTTGGTCCTTTGTTGGTGGGTTATTCTGTCACGTTCGTCGTAGTGAGAAGACCAAGGCGCAGCGTGAATTGAATACATGTTATATTTTAATGAAGACGGACACTAAACAAACTACAGTTCTAGAGTTGATTATTCGTAGCTTGTTGCTAGGGGAGAGTTGCTCATGTTCTATTTTCAATTTGGGAAATTGAAAGATGTCTGCCTTGTTTGATGGAACTCTTGGGGTATCTGTACTTTACTACTGTCACGTGTGCACCTCTCCAGCCTCTAGGTCATCAGGCTGCTCGTTATGGCACACACCTGTCACCATCGTTACGCGCACTTGCGCATCATCAGACTCACCTGGACTCCATCATCTCCTTGATTACCTGCCCTATATATGTAACTCCCTTTGGTTCCGTCTCCAGGTGTTTCTGTTTCATGTCTGTGCGTTGTTTGTGTTTCGTATAATGTTCTGGTTATTTATGAAATATTCACTCCCAATACTTGCTTCCTGACTCTCAGCACACACATTACCCCTACTTTATTATTTATATTTTTCCAACTTTGACCTAACTACATTCCTAAGGAAAATAATGTACTTTTTACTCCATACATTCTCCCTGACACCCAAAAGTACTCGTTCCATTTTGACACAAAAATGCAGAGTGCAGCGACACTCACCATCCATTCTGACAGAGCTTGTGAAGGTCTGCAGAGAAGAATGGGAGAAACTCCCCTAATCCAGGTGTGCCAAGTGTCATGACTGTCCTGATCAGGTCAGGTTACAGGAGACCACAACCCTACAGATTATCTCTCAACCCCAACAGAGGAGGAGAGATCTAGGGTTCTGAAGATGTGGGGGTTTTATGACCCCTCACGCCCCTGGTAAATCTCAGGCCACAGATAAATTCCTTTGTCCTGTTACTATGGAGAACCAGCCTCAGAACATTAAACATGAAATAAAGGGACTTTGGAACAATGGTTTCTGTCAGCCACAATGGTGGTCATGACGATAGATGGAATATGAAAATGTATGTAATTTTTGTTTTGTTATTAAAGGTTAATAGATGACGTTGTTACGCCCACTTCTGACCCAAGGGTATAAAACCTGTGAGTAAAGAATTTACAGACAAGACTACGTGACCCAAGCTGCAGCCAAGGTCTAAAAAGTCAACGAATCCAAAACGCAACGCAAGTTTGAAGACAGAGAAATCTTTTTCTACCCAAGCTACGGATGAGCAGCTGTGTCTAAGTGGGTGAATTCAAGTCGAACCACCTATCCTCCATCTCCCATCGAATCGTGATATCTACACTGTTTCATTCCTTTGCTGTTAGCTCTGAGCTACAGAGCTGTCTGTCGTCAGAAGACCCCTTCCAGAGCAAGGGTGAGGGAACTGTCACGTTCGTCGTAGTGAGAAGACCAAGGCGCAGTGTGAATTGAATACATGTTATATTTTAATGAAGACGGACACTAAACAAACTACAAAAACAACAAAACGAACATGAAGCTATACTACAAATGTGCAGACACAGGCAACTAGACATAGACAATAACCCACGAAATACCCAAAGAAGATGGCTGCCTAAATATGGTTCCCAATCAGAGACAACGATAAACAGCTGCCTCTAATTAAGAACCAATCTAGGCAACCATAGACATACATAAACACCTAGATGCTAAACAACCCCATAAACCTACAAAACCCCTAGACAGTACAAAACACATACATCACCCATGTCACACCCTGACCTAACCAAAATATATAAAGAAAACAAAGAATACTCAGGTCAGGGCGTGACAGTATCCCCCCACAAAGGTGCAGACTCCGGCCGCAAAAACCTAATCAAAAGGGGAGGCTCCGGGTGGGCCTTTTTCATGGCAGCGGCTCGGGTGCGGGACGTGGACCCCGCTCTACCTCAGTCTTGGCCCACTTAGAGCGGGGACCATCGCAGCGGGCCCCGGACTGAAGATCATTGTAGAGGGCGCCACTGGACGGAAAGGCGCCTCTGGACTGAGGAGCGGCTCTGGCAGCTCCGGACAGGAGCGAGATTCCTGCATCACCGGCGTGACAGATGGCTCTGGCAGCTCCTGGTTGGCTGATGGCTCTGGCGGCTCCTGGCTGGCTGACGGCTCTGGCGGCTCCTGGCTGGCTGACGGCTCTGGCGGCTCCTGGCTGGCTGACGGCTCTGGCGGCTCCTGGCTGGCTGAAGGCTCTGGCGGCTCCTGGCTGGCTGAAGGCTCTGGCGGCTCCTGGCTGGCTGACGGCTCCTGGCTGACTGCCGGTTCTGGCAGTTCAGGACTGGAGGGAGACTCTGGCGGATCCGGACTGGAGGGAGACTCTGGCGGATCCGGACTGGAGGGAGACTCTGGCGGATCCGGACTGGAGGGAGACTCTGGCGGATCCGGACTGGAGGGAGACTCTGGCGGATCCGAACTGGTAGGTTACGGACTGCGACCCGTCGTGGTAGGTTCCGGACTGTGACCCGTCGTGGTAGGTTCCGGACTGTGACCTGTCGTGGTAGGTTCCGGACTGTGACCTGTCGTGGTAGGTTCCGGACTGTGACCCGTCCTAGGAGGTTCCGGTCTGCGGCCCGTCGTAGGAGGTTCCGGTCTGTAGACTGTTGCCGGACGCTCTGGACTGGGTACTGTTGCCGGACGCTCTGGACTGGGTACTGTTGCCGGACGCTCTGGACTGGGCACTGTAGCCGGACGCTCTGGACTGTGTACTGTAGCCGGACGCTCTGGACTGGGCACTGTAGCCGGACGCTCTGGATTGGGTACTGTTGCCGGACGCTCTGGACTGGGTACTGTTGCCGGACGCTCTGGACTGGGTACTGTAGCCGGACGCTCTGGACTGGGTACTGTTGCCGGACGCTCTGGACTGGGTACTGTTGCCGGACGCTCTGGACTGGGTACTGTCGCCGGACACTCTGGACTGGCGAGGCGCACTGTAGGCCTGGTGCGTGGTGCCGGCACTGGTGGTACTGGGCGGAGGACACGCACCTCAGGATGAGTGCGAGAAGCAGGAACAAGACACACCGGGTTGTGAAGGTGTACTGGAGACCTGGTATGTATAGCCGGCATCAAATCTTCCAGAACTTTAACACAAGTTTCAGGCTGAGTACGAGGAACTGACACAGGTGGCATCGGACAGCTAACACGCTCCTCAGGGCGAATGCCGTGCATACTACGCCAAACCAACAGCTCTCTCTCTTCACTCTCCTCCAATTTCGTCAACAACTCCTCGAATGTCTCATAATCTCCCCTCCGTTCACTCTCCTCCAATCTGTCCAATAACTCCTCGACAATCTCAGGCTCACCCCTCAACTTCGCTGACTGCTCCAAGTGACCCCCCCCTAGAAATTTTTGGGGCTGCCTCTTGGGCTTCCAGCCGCGCTGCCGTGCTGCCTCCTCATACCGGCGACTCTCTGGTTTCGCTGCCTCCAGCTCTGCCTTGGGGCGGCGATATTCCCCTGGTTGTGCTCAGGGTCCTCCGCCGTCCAGAATTTCCTCCCAAGTCCATGAGTCCTGCGACCGCTGCTGCTGCCTTTTACCACGCTGCTTGGTCCTTTGTTGGTGGGTTATTCTGTCACGTTCGTCGTAGTGAGAAGACATTATATTTTAATGAAGACAGACACTAAACAAACTACAAAAACAACAACACGAAAGTGAAGCTATACTACAAATGTGCAGACACAGGCAACTAGACATAGACAATAACCCACGAAATACCCAAAGAAGATGGCTGCCTAAATATGGTTCCCAATCAGAGACAACGATAAACAGCTGCCTCTAATTGAGAACCAATCTAGGCAACCATAGACATACATAAACACCTAGATGATAAACAACCCCATAAACCTACAAAACCCATAGACAGTACTAAAAACACATACATCACCCATGTCACACCCTGACCTAACCAAAATATATTTTAAAAAAACAAAGAATACTCAGGTCAGGGCGTGACAGGAACAGACTCCTAAGCCAAAAAGGACACTGCCATCGTGAGGACGCCCAGAAAGGTGCGCCGGAGAAGTGCGTCTTCGAGCAGCCTGAACTGTCCCCTGAACGGTCCACGCAGAGAATCCTCGTAGGTCTTCCCCAAGTAATTACATCATTATATTCTGACCCATAAGAGCGGCAGTTTGGGGCAAGGCTAGGGTTAGAATAGCATAGCTGACAAATTCACCCAAATGTATATTTCTCTCGTGTACTTTCTTTTTTCTCTCTCTCTTTGAAATCCCCATTTTAGGTAACACGCGCCATAGTGTGTTGGCCCGTTATACTAAGTTCTAATCAATAGCCTATAATGTGTTTTGTCTATGTGTATCTTTTATCATCATTTTAGCTTTCTAATCAATAAATATTCACCTAAGATTGGTGTGGTACGAACTCATTGGTGAGATCCGGGTCCGTGCAGATTCACGGACTATACGACGTTCAGAACGAGATTGTTGAGGTAACTGGTTAATTAGCGGCTGTTGTAAAATCGATATTCTGATATTCTTTGAGTTAATTTGGGAAATAGAAACTCAATAAAAACTAGTTTTCCCATGGTGCCCCAGGTTAATGAATTAATAATTGCTTGATTCAGTTAATCACACAATTAGAAACTTTAATCATTCGATGAGCAACAGTCTTCACATGAACTAATACAACGTCACGACACAAGCTTGTAGCGGCATGCCAAAGAAGACTCGAGGATGTAATCGCTGCCAAAGAGCTTCAACAAAGTACTGAGTAAAGGGTCTGAATACTTATGTAAACGTCATATTTCAGTTGTTTATTTTAAATACATTTGCAAAAATGTCTAAAAACCTGTTTTTGCTTTATCATTATGGGGCAGTGTGTGTAGATTGAGGGGGGGAAAACAATTTATTCAATTTTAGAATAAGGCTGTAATGTCAATTTCTTTTTTTTTTTAAGTCAAGGGGTCTGAATACTTTCGAATGCACTGTACACCTTCTGACTAGGCGGAGTCACCTCCTTGTATTTCTAAGATAAATAATCAGTCTCTGTTTCTGGACAGGAACTGAGTCTGTTCCTCCTCTTGGTGTTCTCGTGTCCCAGCCTGAGTCCGGAACCTTCCTGCTCCTCCGTGCCTTAGTTATTGGGAGTACACATTCCTACAGTCGACTGCAGTCCACTAGATAATTACACTTCTCATACACAAAGAGCTGAAACTTAACACTACCTTCATTCTCTAAGAATATAAAAGATCTATATATTCATATTAAGAGTATATAATGATATAAAACTGTAAGGATATTAGACAGTGCTCTAGAACATTTATTAGGATCCATCACCCTTAACCCCAGACACATGGCTCCTATTCAACCCTCATGGAATCATTCTGGTACTCAGACTTTGTACTTTACCTGTCCCCAAACACAATGCACATCAATCATTCCAACTGACCCATAACACGAAAATTACTACTGTTAGGCTAATTATACAATTATAAACAGATTCAAACAGGCTCAAGTCAAATTGTAGATTCCTCCTATATATTTATTGGGTCACTGAGTTATTTAATATCAAATCATAAAGTGCAAAATAATTCTGCCCATCACCATCAACTATCTTTTTAGAGTTGGGTAGGTCAAGGGAAGGTTCTGTTTGTGCCTTTGTTTGATGGCAGCACTATTTACTGGTGTTATGTGGTCAGATGAGCTGTGCTGTGATTTTTAAATATGTTGTGGATGGGTAGGGAGGGAAGTTCATATGGAAGAAGACAGTAAAATCAGATGCATTGTTTTATAAAGGCGGAATCTTGTGTACCATGTAAACAATTCCAAAACAAAACCATGACAATAAAATACACATTGGGTGTTTTATGTGAAAGGCTGTGCACTGTTTTACAAAGATATTCAGAACAATTTCTACTTCTGCCAAGAGTCAACATCCAAATCCACTGAAGTTCCTTCTGGGACTTGCAGTGGGCCAACAGAGGTGTTTATTTTGTTTACTAAGACAAGTATAAGTTAAGTAGACATTTACAAATATAAATCAAAGAGGATGTCAAGACTAAATCTACTAAGATAAAATGCTAATAAGATTCAGTTAATCAATATTTAATAAACAAACTCTTCAAACTCTTTTTTAAAGATGAAACACCAGTTATGATTTCAAATATTTTCAATCAAACATTTAAATAAAGTAAGAATTTGTTCAAATCTAATTTTATTGGTCACATACTCGTGTTTAGCAGATGTTATTGCGGGTGTAGCAAAATGCTTGTGTTTCCAGCTGCAACAGTGCAGTAACATCTAACAACAATACTCACAATGGACACAAATCCAAAGTAAAGGAATGGAATTAAGAATATATAAATATTTGACGAGCAATGTCGGAGAGGAATAGACTAAGATACAGTGTAATAGAATACAGTACACACATATGAGATGAGTAATGC
The DNA here is from genome assembly GCF_057628025.1 of Oncorhynchus mykiss. NCBI lineage: Eukaryota > Metazoa > Chordata > Actinopteri > Salmoniformes > Salmonidae > Oncorhynchus > Oncorhynchus mykiss. The sequence goes on along the minus strand of NC_143035.1, from coordinate 27,384,442 downwards.
AAAATATGTAACATTATTAAAGTGACCAGTGTTCCATTATTAAAGTGGACAGCGATTTCAAGTCTATGTACAGTTGAAGTCGGAAGTTTACCTACACTTAGATTGGAATCATTAAAACTAGTTTTTCAACCACTCCACAAATTTCTTGTTAACAAACTATAGTTTTGGCAAGTCGGTTAGGACATCTACTTTGTGCATGCAGTCATTTTTCCAACAATTGTTTACAGACAGATCATTTCACTTATAATTGCCTGCATCACAATTCCAGTGGGACAGTTTACATACACTAAGTTGACTGTGCCTTTAAACAGCTTGGAAAGTTCCAGAAAATGATGTCATGGCTTTAGAAGCTGCTGATAGGCTAATTGACATCCTTTGAGTCAATTGGAGGTGTACCTGTGGATGTATTTCAAGGCCTTCCTTCAAACTCAGTGCCTCTTTGCTTGACATTATGGGAAAATCAAAAGAAATCAGCCAAGACCTCAGAAAGAGTGTATGTAAACTTCTGGCCCACTGGGAATGATGAAAGAAATAAAAGCTGAAATAAATCTATCCACTATTATTCTGACATTTGATGTTCTTAAAATAAAGTGGTGATTCTAACTGACCCAAGACAGGGATTGGATTAAATGTCAGGAATTGTGGAAATGTATTTGGCTAAGGTGTATGTAAACTTCCAAATTAAACCATTTATAGGGCAGCAGCTTCTAAGGTGCTACTGATGGCTATTTAACAGTCTGATGGACTTGAGATAGAAGCAGTTTTTCAGTCTCTTGGTCACTGCTTTGATGCACCTGTTCATAATGCTGTCGGTCATTAAGAAGCGATACAAGCAGCATTTGATGTATCCACTTCAACCCTAACCAGGAGTAGTTCTGTGGGTCCTTTAATTGTTTTATTTAACTAGGCAAGTCAGTTAAGAACAAATTCTTATTTAGCTAAACCCTAACGACGCTGGGCCAATTGTGCGCTGGTTATGATACAGCCTGGAATCGAACCAGGGTTTGTAGTGATGTCTCTAGCACTGAGATGCTGTGCCACTCGAAAGCCCTGGGTCCTTTAGACAATTTACTTCATGATAGAAACATTATAACTTCAGTGGAATACCATTTTATCCCATTATAAAGAGAGTCTACATAAATATGTTAAAACTTTAGTAGGGAAACTTCATAGCTTATAAGTAACTGTCAACATTTTTTAACAGCTAGCTTAGTCTAGCAGCCTACAAGGTTATGGCCCCTCCAAGGCTGTATACCTTGGAATTATAACCAGACACTTTTCCTCCTTTTGTGCTTTCAATTCATGTCTGTTTAACTGTAAATACAAATATTATGGAAATACTCAACCCTTCCTTCTGAAAACACCAGAATTATACAAGTGACGATGGCAGTACTGTAGTTAAAAAAATAATCTATTAGGCTTATTGGTGACTGGCTGCTCAGGAAGCTATTATACAGTTGGTCACTTATATTCTTATTTTTCTTCATTCTTCTTCTTGTTTCCACCTCCAAAGATGGCCGCTGCGATACCTGCAACAGCAAGAACTCCGAAGCCCACCATTGCAGCCATTCCCACAGTTTCCACAGCCTGACGAACCTGGGCAGAAAAATACTAACATTAATTTGAATGAATGAATGACTGATTCAGAAACAGTATCACAGCATAGATGCTTTGAATGTATAACAACAAGTACACCAGTTACTCTACACTCACGTATGTCTTGACCAAGTTGAGAATGTTATTATGACTCACAAAAATACTACGCTGAGCACAGTACAACTAGCGTTGAGCACCAGTCCACTGTACCTACCTGTCGAGACTCAGCCTTCCCATATCTCAGATCTGTGACAAAGTGCTCACAGTTCCCCCTGAAGACACAGTAGGGCATCTCCTGGTCCACATAGGCCTGGGCTTCCCTCAGTATCTCATGTATGGGTCTGACCTATAATGATAATATAATAATACTACATGCCATTTAGCAGATGCTTTTATCCTAAGCGAACTTGCATGCATACATTTTTATAAGGGTGGCCCCAGTGGGAATGGAAAACACTATCCTGGCATTGCAAGCACCATGCTCTATCAACTGAGCCACACAGGATCACACAGGCTGTGTCCCACATGGCACCTTATTCTCTACATAGTTCATTACGTTTGACCAGAGGCCCATGGGGTGCCATTTGGGACACAGCCTTACTGTACTTACTGCTACTGACCTGGTACTTCTCATCCAGCTGGTTGTTTACGCACCACTGATCATGCCCTACCACGTCCCAGATCTCTTCCTTCTTCACCTTAGCCTTGTCACTGAGCACAGACATCATGCTGTTGGCCCTGGCCCCAGGTCCCTCGGCTGGGGAGCAAAGAGAAATGGGTGAGGGAAAGGTCCAAGGGAGGGGGTGCACAGACAAGACATCATCAGTGTCAAAGTTGAGTTGAATGTACTCTATATCTATAGTATATCAATTGTTGAGTACACTATATCGAGAGTATTACTCACAGGGTGGGGCCAGGTGAACAACAAAGCCGTCACCAACGTACAAAGCCCAGTGCTGGTAGTTCCCTCTGAATATCTCTATCAGATCCCCTGGCTCCGGCTTCTTATCATACTGTGAAAAATAAAATGATGAAACCATTAAGAATGATTTAGCAATCTGTGTATTGGCACAATGTTGCTAGACACCATCTTGTTAAAGTGCCAAGTATGCAGTTCTGAAAGGGAAAGTTCTCAGATCAGGGAACTATAAAAAGTTCTTCAGTCATGACTCATGCATTGTACAAACACAATGTAAATATGTTCTAAACAAACAGGTAAGAAAGACTACATAGAGACAGAGGACAACAAAAAGACTGGACTTTACTTACCAATGTTGGAGCCATGGTTACTGTTATTTCCTTTACACAGCTTTGATTTCCCTTCACTGAGCTTCGATCTCAACCCTTTATGTCAAAATGAAACCAATGGGCTATATTTAGGGAGCCTGTTACCAAAACACACGAGCTCACAGAATATTAGGCAATCTATTGACAAATAAATTAGAAACTGATTTCACTGTGTTTTGGTGTATATAATAAAACATTATGCAACGGAATAGATAGCTTGCGTAGCTAGCCTCTGTTCACTGTTCATACGTTCACTGACCACAGACAGCACAAAACAGAGACAGTCTTTGCGTGCTGTCAAGAGTCATGGTATGATGTTCGATCCCAGTTAGCTACCTAGTTATTTGTAATCTTTCTCACAAGTATTTCGGTAAAGATAATAATTGAAATACATTAAAATCATTATACTTACAGTAAATTCGGTGTCGTGCGGATGTTGCTTGCTTTCACCTCGAACACAGAAGTCATAAGCGTCAGCTATCAGCTGACTCAAAAAAAGAAAACAAATCAGGGCGGCGTCTCTGTTGGAAGCGTGCGCGCTGACGTTGGTTTCGAAGTACTGTGTCAGGCCAGTAGATGGCAGTAAATATATTTTCTGCATTGCCGTTCGGTAAACATGATAGAATAATAAAATAAAGACTTCCGGTTTTGGAGCGCCCTTTTGATATTTAGACCGAACATTACTTAAAAAATATCATAATATTTCAGGTGTAGAGTTGGTTATTCGTAGCTTGTTACTAGGGGAGAGTTAATGTTCTATTTTCAGTTTGGGAAGTTGAACGATGTCTGGCTTTTTTGACGGAACTCTCCTGACAGTCACCATGCAGACCTCTCTCGCTCACTCACCGCAGAATGCACTTAGGTTTGTTGCTTAGCATAGCTAGCTAGCCAACCAGCCAGTAGTAGTAGCTACAGTATGTGGCTGATTCCCTACTGTACCAGAAAGTTATAAGGCTGTTATTATGCTAAGGGTATTGTGGAGAGATGTGGTTAGCATTTTTCAATTATATTTATGAAATATTCTAGTCAGAGAATAGAAAAATTCAACCAATTAGAATCACATTTGTTAGTTTATAGATTTTTTTGCAACTGTGAACTTTTATTGTGAGTGTGTGTGTGTTTTGTGTAGCCCCCAGGAGCTGTCCCAGGAGATCAAATCCTTCATCAGTGGCGTGGACCAGACCCAGGGTCGTAAACTCGGCGTCCGTGAGCATGCCCGCTGTGCAGTGCGTCTGCTACGATCCGTGCCTGCCTGTCGTGGGGCGGTGCTTGAGCACCTAAGGGGCGTTTACAACGAGCATGTATCAGCCTTTCTTCAGAATCTGGAGGCGGACGGCGAGGGCGACGGGGACTCCAACCTGGAGGACGTCATCATGGAGGTCCATGGCGTCCTGGCAGAGTTCATCAGACTCAACCCCCGAGCCTGGGCTCCCCTCGTCTCCACCTGGGCTGTAGACCTGCTGGGGCAGCTGAGCTCCAAGCATGCTGGTCGCAGGGCAGCTCCCCAATCCTCCAGCCTCAACGAGCTGCTGCAGCTGTGGATGTCCTGTGCAGCTACCCGCTCCCTCATGGAGGCCTATACCCAGTGCCTGGCGGCCATGATAGCCTGGTGTCCTGATCAATGTGTGGACGCTCTCCTGGACACCTCCGTGCAGCACTCCCCCCACTTTGACTGGGTGGTGGCCCACATCGGATCCTCCTTCCCGGGCACCATCATCAGCCGCGTCCTGGCCTGTGGCCTTAAAGACTTCTGCTCCCACGGAACGGCTGACAAGGGTCAGGGAGACAAGAGCAACCGAGTGCCTAAGATCGGCTCTGTGGTGGGGATCCTGGGCCACCTGGCGGCGCGGCACTCTGACAGCATCCGGCAGGAGCTGCTGAGGATGTTCCAGGAGAGCCTCAGTCCCCCGACTATACCCCCCAGCTCTGGGTCCACCTCCTGGGAGCACTCAGCTCAGCTACGCCGAGGCGCAGTGCCCTTCCTCCTCCAGCTGGCGGTGCTGTCACCCTCTCTGCTGGGCGCCGTGTCTGCTGAGCTGGTGGAGTCTCTACGGCCTCCAGTCTTGCTCCAGCTCCAGGCTGTTCTACAAGGGCTTCCCAGGGACGAACTGGACAACATGATGAGGCTGGTTGTTCACCTCATCGCCCAGAGCCCTGCTGGAGGGGCACGCATCCTCCGTTTCCTCGCTGACACGGCCACCCCCGCATCCGTCATTATCTCCGGCCCAACGCCTTCCCCTCACGAGGGGGTCCGGGAGGCCTGCGACCGCCTCCTCCAGATGCTCCTGCTGCATCTCCACAAGCTGGTCTACACCTGCTCAGAGGGGGACGACGGCTACTACAGCCGCCCCCACTCTCCCTCCTCCCAGGCCCCCCGGGTAGTCCCCTTCCTGGAGGAGATGCAGTCACACGTGGGAGAGCTGTGTGCCGAGACATTGAGGCTGGAGAGGAAGCGCCATCTCTGGCTGCACCAGCTGCTGTGTCTGCTGTCTGTGTACAGGGGCCCCAGTGTGGCCACGGAGGCCCTCTGTCAGCTGCTCACCCTGGCACGGAACCCAGACCAGCTGGCCCTGGCCTGGCAGCTCCACACCCCGCTGTCCACCTGCCTGCCAGGCCTCATCCCTGCAGCAGTAACCCGCTGCGTGGCCCAGATCCACACACACACCCTGGGACCCAAGCAGCTCTGCCAGCTCCTCCTCAACCTGGCCTCTGCCATGCAGAGTGTACAGGAGGAGGAGAGGAGGGGTCCTGGAGGCATGGGAGGAGGAGGTGCTAGTCCTCAGTCCTCCATGGCAGTGCAGGTTGGAGCAGCGGTCTCGGGACACCTCCATGATTTCTGCCCTCTGCTCCTCCACAGTGACCCGGCGGTATCCCACGCTGCCGTGCGGCTCCTGTCCCGCAGCCTCCTCCCCCGTGCCACCCTGCCTTCCCACCTGCTGCTCGTCTGTCGGGCCGCCGTCACACACTTCTTCCTGGCGCTGCGGAGGAGAGTACAGGCAGGGAAGGGGAGAGACGGAGGGCAGGGAGGAGAGGCGGTGAACTGTTCGGTGCTCCTCCTGTCCCGTCTGGCAGGTTACTCCCCTCTAACCCTCAAATGTGTCCTGCTGCAGCTGGTGGAGGGAGCTCTACATAAAGGAAACGCTGACCTGTTCGGAGGGCAGAGCGAGGACATTAGAGGGGACACCCCCATCTCCCCGTCCTTGGCCCCTGACCGGGGGGGCTTCCTGCTGGACATCAACTGCAGGTTTGGCACTACGGTCAACTTCTCTGGCAGTGTGTGGTCTGTGTTCCATGCTGGGGTGATAGGAAAGGGTCTGAAGCAGCGCAGCGCTACGCCTCACCCCGACGCCGCCAGTGTCATACAGAACGTCCAGACTCTGCTGGCTGTCACTGTCCAGTGCTGCAGCGCGCCATCTGGGAATGGTGGCAACAGTGGCGGCGCCCGACACCAATCCTCCGTCGTTCCCGACGAGCCGCCGCCCATCAACGCTGAGGCGGCCAAAATGATGGCGGTGACGCTGGTGGAGTATATCTGCCCCGACGTGGCCAACGGGGAGCTGTCATGGCCGCCAGAGGAACACGCCCGCACCACTGTAGAACGTGACATACACATCCGCCGCTGCTTCGAGGCCCACCCTGTCCTCTTCCCTTTACTCCATGTTGTGGCTGCCGGGCGTCCTGCTCTCTGTTACTGTTCTGCGGTGCTCCGGGGCCTGCTGGCCACTCTGCTGGCCCACTGGGAGGCTTCGAGGGAGCCTTTGGCAGTAGACTCCCCCTGGCACCTCCAGGCCTCCTGCATGCTGGTGTCATGTATGGGCGAGGGCCAGCTGCTGCCCCCGGTGCTGGGCAACGTCCACGAGGCCTTCCCCTACCTGACGCCCTTCGAGGTGAGGCTTCTCCTCCTGGCTGTGTGGGAGTATGTGAGGGGCAATGGCCCCATGCCACAGAAGTTTGTCTTCAGTGCCGAGAAGGGCCTGTTCTGCCGGGATTTTGCACGGGACGGAGACGTGGCGAGATACGTAGCGCCCATCCACAGTGTCCTGCATAAGAACATTGACCGGCTGGGGCATCTATGCTGGCGTTTCCAGCTCTGAACAAGGGAATGAGAGAACTGAAGGAGGGATGGATGGATGAAGAGGATGCAAGAAGGGGACGCTTGGGATTGATTGTGAAAGATGAGGAAGGTGTGGTTATAGGTCATTGTGGAGATGTTGCTTTGCCGTTTTCTAAGTTTGGTTTTTGCTCTATCACTGTCATCTAGTTCTGTATGCACTCTGAAGCATACAGTGCCTTCAGGAAGTATTCATACCCCTTGACTTTTTCCACATTTTGTTGTGTTACAATGTGAGATATTAAAATGGATGTAATTGTCAACGGTCTACACAAAATACTCTTTAATGTTAGTGGTGGAAAAAGCACTCAATTGTCATACATGAGTAAAAGTAAAAGATACCTTAATAGAAAATGACTCAAGTTAAAGTCACCCACTAAAATACTACTTGAGTAAAAGTCTAAATGTATTTGGTTTTAAATATACTTATGTATCAGAAGTAAATGGAATTGTTAATGTACTTAAGTATCAAAATTAAAAGTTGAAACCATTTAAAATTCCTTATATTAAGCAAACCAGACGTCACAATTATAAAAAAAAAATGATTGACGTATAGCCAGGGGCACACTCCAACACTCAGACATCATTTACAAACAAAGCATTTGTGTTTAGTGAGTCCGCCAGGTCAGAGGCAGTAGGGATGACCAGGGACGTTCTCTTGATAAGTGTGTGAATTGGACCATTTTCCTATCAAAATATAATGAGTACTTTTGGTTGTCAGGGAAAATGTATGGAGTAAAAAGTACATTATTTTCTTTAGCAATGTAGTGAAGTAAAAGTCATATAAATAGTAATGTACAGATACCCCCAAAAACTACCTAAGTAGTACTTTAAAGTATTTTTTACTTAAGTATTTTATGCCACTGTGTAATGGCAAAGTGGAAGAAAAATGATTATATTTATAAGAATGAAACACTAATATATCTTGATTGGATAAGTATTCAACACCCTGAATCAATACGTGTTAGATTCAACTTTGGCAGTTTTTACAGCGGAGTCTTTCTGGTTAAGACTCTAAGAGCTTTGCACATCTGGATTGTACAATATTTGCACATTATTATTTTAAAGCATATCCATAACATGATGCAGCCACCACCATGCTTTAAAATACGAAGAGTGGTATTCAGTGATGTGTTATGTTGGATTTGCCCCAAACATAACGCTTTGCATTCAGGACATGAAATTCATTTTTCTGCAACTTTTTTTTGCAGTTTTACTTTAGTGCCTTATTGCAAACAGGATGCATATTCTGTGCAGGCTTCCTTCTTTTCACTCTGCCAATTAGGTTAGCATTGTGGAGTAACTACAATGTTGATACATCCTCAGTTCTCTTATCACAGCCATTCAACTCTAACTGTTTTAAAGTCACCATTGGCCTCGTGAAATCCCTGAGTGGTTTCTTTCTTCTCCGGGAACTGAGTTAAGAAGGACCCCTGTCTTTGTAGTGACAGGGTGTATTGATACACCATCCAAAGTGTAATTACAGTTTTTCCCAATTGCTAAAACACAATTTTGCTAACTAGGCTGGTTTTATCAAAATACTTAACACAATTCAAAAAACCACACATCCAAACTGCAAAAAACCTCATATATCCTGCAAAATGAAGCCCTGCAACCAAAACTACATATAGCATTATCGAAATCAAACGTTTGCATGAAATGGCACACACTTCATTCATATAACCAGATTTTTGTCTAACCAACTACACACTGTTGGACATAATGAAAAGCACTCATCTTTAGTATGCTTTGCCATAATACTAAAATTGTAGAAAATTATTAATATAATTTTTTATATTTCACCAAACAAGTCAGTGTAACATATGCACAGTATATATATTTACATTGGACTGAACAAAAATATGATCACAAAAAAACAGTAAACTGAAAAAGAAAAGGCAAGAAAAATAATAAGGCAGCATCTTGCCGCACAGCTGGGTCTGGCCACAACGCCTCGGCCACATCACAGGCAATATCTTCCCTTGCCAGACATCGAGGGAAGAAGTGCCTTGAGTGCCTTATCCATCCCTGAATCGCACCCACATCAATCTCATCACATGCCTCTTCCATAGCCTGCACAAGAGGCATGTGCACAAGGGGCTGCCGGTCGTATACCTTCCACCGTCATGCCGAAAATAACTCTTCTATGGGGTTCAGAAATGGTGAGTATGGTGGGAGGTATTGCACGAGAAATGGTGGGTGGTCAACAAACCAGTTTTGGACTGGGGCTGCACGATGAAAGCTCACGTTGTCCCATACTACAACGTACCGGGTTGATGGTCTGCATCATTCATACGCTCTGGTGGTATGAGAACGTTGTGGAGTCTGTCCAGAAATGTGAGAATATGGGCTGTGTTGTATGGTCCAAGGTTGGCATGACGGTGGAGGACACCATGCGTATTGGAGATGGCAGCACACATTTTGATGTTCCCACCACGTCGGCCAGGAACATCTATAATGGCTCTGTGGCCAATGACGTTTCTCCCCCTTCTTCTGGTCTTTGCTAGGTTGAACCCAGCCTCATCTATAAAGATGAACTCATGTGGGATTGCATGAGCATCCATTTCCAGTTCTCCCTGAAAACAAAGAACAAAAGCAGTCAATATGGTGTTATCCAGTACACTGGGAAACAATGTTGTGTAGTGTACTGCAGTCAATATGGTGTTATCCAGTACACTGGGAAACAATGTTGTGTAGTGTACTGCAGTCAATATGGTGTTATCCAGTACACTGGGAAACAATGTTGCGTGTAGTGTACTGCAGTCAATATGGTGTTATCCAGTACACTGGGAAACAATGTTGCGTGTAGTGTACTGCAGTCAATATTGTACTTACATCCACATATGCTCGTCTGACCTCTTTTTTTATTTGAGTTTCTCTCAAATGACACCTTATAAAGTTGTTTCATTCTGATTTGGTTTCGCTTGAGAATGCGAGCCAATGTGGACAGACTGACTCGTTGAATGTTGTTGAATATGGTGTTGTCTTGGATGATGTGGCTTTGAATTTATCGTAATCTGATTTCATTTTCCAAAACCAAGTTTACAATGTTAGCTTCCTGTACCCCGGTGAACATTTGGCCTTTAGAAAAACAAAAAAACAAAAATATAGGGCTTGGACAATGCAGCCTAAAGATATTTCCCCCACAGTAGAGTAAATGCTACAGGAAATTTGTGCAGTTAGTGTATGACATCAGCCATTCATGAAGTAAACAGGTGTCACCCAACTGATACACTATGACATGGGGTGTACTACATAGTGTGAAAGAAATGTTGGTTACATACCTGTACTCCAGTCTAAATGTCCGGATGACACAGGCGACAGTAAAACGGCTCAAGTTGGGCTGCACTCTCTGTCCAGCCTCTCGCATTGTCAGCCCATGGTTGATGACATGATCAACTAAGGTTGCTCTGATTTCATTTGAAAGTTGTCTTCTTTGGCCATGAACTCCTTTACCAGCTCTACCCATCCCTCTCCCCTCTCTCATTCTCAACCTCCCTCTTCCTCCCTCTGTAATTGCTTCCATTGTTGTTGTAAAACAAAAGGTGCTCACCTGTGGTCTTTCCATAGTGCTTACTTCCTGATTGAAGTGGTAACATTTAACCAGAGGTGTTTGGCCAGGTGGCCAATTAGCTCATGTAGTGTCATTTTGAATGGCTGTGTTTTGAAATGGCAAACATGTGACTTTATGTCAGATTGTTGTGTTTTATGCAGAGAACCATGTGAAGTGCATTTAAAAAGTGCCATTTTGAATTGCAAAATGTGTGTAAAGCAGAAAATGTGTTTAGACTTTTGGAGACTTGAGAAGAGGTTTTGCTCTCTGTGTGTCAGTTTAAATAACTGTGCTGTGCATGTCATTTTAGTGTGTTAGCAATTGGAAAAAACTGTAATAACTTCACCATGCTCAAAGGGATATTCAATATCTGTTTTTTTAAAATGTATTACCCATCTACCAATAGGTGCCCTTCTTTTCAAGGCATTGGAAAACGTCCCAGTTCTTTGTGGTTGAATCTGTTTGAAATTCACTGCTCGACTGAGGGACCTCACAGATAATTGTATGTGTAGAGTACAAAAAAAAACATGTCAAACACTATTTATTATTGCACATCGAGTGAGTCCATGCAATTTATTATTTGAGTTGTTTAGCAAATTTCTGGTCCTGAAATTATTTAGGCTTGTCATAACAATGGGGTTGAATACTTACTGACTCAAAAGATTTCAGCTTTTTTTAATTATTCATTTGTAAACATGTCCCCCACAAATATTTAACTTTAACATTGTGCAGTATTGTGTGTAGGCCAGGGACCCAACATCTAAATAGAATCCATTTTAAATTCATGCTAACACAACAAAATGTGGAAAAGGTGAGTGGGTGTGAATACTTTCTGAAGGCACCTTAGTTCACCAAATGCTGAGAATGTTACATCTACTGTTTTGTATCATTTTATAGACTGAGTAGGATTTTGTATCTAGCTGTTACTGTAGAGGGATAAAAACATGTAGTATACAATAAATAACCAGAAAAAGAGATGAGCACATTTTTAATTCAAATATTTGACCTTTGAACTTGGCTAAGTTTCTACCTTCTGCAGGTCTGTGTCCTTGATTTTTCTGAACTGACAAAGAAATATATTTATATTTTGGGGGAAAGGTACATTGATTATATTGTAATTTCACACCAGCAAACACATCCCACAGGTACATCATGAGGTATCACTCAAATATGCTGTATGAGATTACAAACAGGACCATTTGTTTGAACCACAATACGTGCTCTGTGTAGATGTTTCACAAAGTGTTTTTATATTGGTAGAGCCTGTAAGTGTGTTTGTCCCTGAAGGGAAATTCAGCAAGCACATTGCAACCAGAGTAGTACAAATAAATCAGTGGACTGCTCCAGAACTGACTACCAATTCAAGCTGATGTGTCCGTGTCTGAGAGGATAAATAAATACAAGGAGCGAGATAAACCGTGTGGACACATTCCAGAAGACTAAATAGTTTCGAATCTAATTGCCTATGATAATTATAAATATTGAACAGAATCCACCAATATCGAATGAGGTCCTACATATTTAAAGACTCCAAAAACTCTCACTCTGCTTTTTCGGGTATCTTGTTTTTCTCCGCGGTCTTTGTTAGTTCAATGTGAAACGGGGCTGGGCCAAGGTTGGAACTAAACCAAGATGGCCGCCTTCATAGTAAGGTAAGACAAACCAATTCGGCGGTTAAATATGCATTTAGCCAGCTATTGATTTCGAGAAATATTTCGCATGTACGGTGATCCAGGGACTTTCGCTCGCCATACCTCGACCAGTCCACTCTCTTATCTTTTTACTGTCTCTAGCTAGTAGCAGTCACAGGAAGAAGCTCGAGCCCCCTTGAATTGAATTAAGTTAGCGGCTTGAGAGCCCTCTATGCAGCTAAGTTAACATTTCAAGATGATCTCTAATTATATAATTTTCTACATACGTTTAACTAACTCTGATCAGTGAAGTGTCATAACGTGCGTGTCTGTCTTGTCTCTATGTCCAAGGATTTAGCTAGTTGGGGTATGGTTTTGGCTAGTTAAGTTATAGCGTTAGTGAGTCATTATACACGTTTAGATGAGCTTAATCAACAGGATTTGGAAATTGGAAACAGCAACAGCCTATCAGCAAGTGGCAATTGTATCAACTTTTGATGATGCATAACTAGGTTAAAGTCCATTGTAGTGTAAATTCCCACATGCATTTCACCGTCTAGGCCAGTATTTCCCAACTCCGGTCCTTGCGTAACCAACAGCACACTTTTGTTGTAGCCCCGGACAAAAACGCATGATTCAAGGGCTTGATGATTAGTTGACAAATATAATCCGTTATGATTGTCTGGAGCCACAACCGACATATGTACTGTTGGGTATACTCGAGAACCGACATTGGTTAACACCGGTCTAGGCATTTGACTTGTCAGCATCATTATCTATCACTAACTTTGCCAAGTTTAATGCAGTGTTTCTTAACCCTGGTCCTCGAGTAGCCCCAACAGTACACATTTGTATTTTAACCATGGACAAGCACACCTGATTCAACTTGTCAACTAATCATCAAGCCTTTGATGAGCTGAATGAGGTGTGTTTTTCAGGGCTACAACAAAAATGTGTACTGTTGGGGGTACTCGAGGACCAGGGTTGGTAAACAATGGCTTAATGTATGTAGTATTTCATTCTCCTCTTAACCTTTACTTTCCATTTCTGTTTCTCTCTTCTGCCCTCTCAGGATGGGGCCTCTGTTAGTGTTGTGGCTGGCTGTCTTCCTCAGTGGGACCTGGGCGGTGGACCGTGGGAACTTCAAAACCTGTGACCAGAGTGCCTTCTGCAAGTAAGTCCTGGATGATACACAGCTACACCACTTAGCACCTTGATGAAGATGAAACACAATTAATGAAAGTACACTACGTATTTATACTGAACAAAAATAAACACCTAAAGTGTTGGTCCCATGTTTCATGAGCTGAAATAACAGGTTCCATATGCACAAATGTATTTCTCTACTACAAATTTGTGCGCATTTCTCCTTTGCCAAGATAACCAATCCACCTGACAAGTGTGGCATATCAAGAAGCTGATTAAACAGCATGGTTGTTACACAGGTGCACCTTGTGCTGGGGACAATAAAGGGCCACTAAAATGTTCACTTTTGTCAAACAATACAATGCCACAAATGTCTCAAGTTGAGGGTGTGTACACTTGGCATGCTGACTGTAGGAATGGCCACAAGAACTGTTGACAGAGAATTGAATGTTCATTTCTCTACCATAAGCTGCCTCTGTAATTTTAGAGAATTTTCCACTACTTCCAACCGGCCTCACAACTGCAGACCACGTGTAGCCACGCCTGCCCAGGACCTCTACATCTGTCTTCTTCACATACGGGATCTTCTGAGACCAGCCACCTGGAAAGCTGATGAAACTGTGGGTTTGCACAACCAAAGAATTTCCACACAAATTGTCAGAAACCGTCTCAGGGAAGCTCATATTCGTGCTTGTCATCCTAGGCAGGGTCTTGACCTGACTGCAGTGCTGCGTCATAACCGACTCCGTGGGAAAATGCTCACCTTTGATGGCAACTGGCACGCTGGAATAGTGTGCTCTACACAGATTAATCCCAGTTTCAACTCTACTGGGCTGATGGCCGACAGAGTGTATGACTTTGTGTGAGCGAGCGATTTGCAGATGTCAACGTTGTGAAGAGTGCACCGTGGTTGTGGGGTTATGTTATGGCCAGAAATAAGCTACGGACAATGAACACGATTGCATTGTATCGATGGCAATTTGAATGCACAGAGATACCGTGACGAGATCCAGAGGCCCATTATCATGCTATTCATCGGCTGCCGTCACCACATGTTTCAGCATGCAAATACACGGCCCCATGTCGCAAGGATCTGTACACAATTCCTGGAAGCTGAAAATGTCCCAGTTCTTCCATGGCCTGCATATTCACTCACCAGACATGTCACCCATTTAAGCATATTTGGGATGCTCTGGATCGACGTGTACGACATGTACATGTGTTCCAGTTCCCACCAATATCCAGCAACTCCGCACAGCCATTGAAGAGGAGTGGGACAACATTCCACATGCCACAATCAACAGCCTGATCAACTCTATGAGAAGGAGATGTCACGCTGCATGAGCAAATGGTGGTCACATCAGATACTGAGTTAAAAAATGTTTTTTATCTCGGCCCCTTCCTTTTTTATGGTATCTGTGACCAGCAGATGCATATGTGAATTCCCAGTCATGTGACATCCACAGATTAGGGTCTAATTTATTTAAATTGACTGATTTCCTTATGAACTGTAACTCAATAAAATCCTAAATTGTTGCATGTTGCGTTTTTAAAATATTTTAGTTCAGTAAGTGACTGACGGTAATGCGTGAGCCTTCAACAAGTCTCTCCTCACTTATGATCCAGAATGTTCACAATATGTACTTCTATGTGCAAATAGAACATGTTTATCAGGGTTTGTGTTTGTGCACTCAGGCGTCAGCGAGCGTTGAAGCCTGGCCAGTCCCCGTACAGAGCCCTGCTGGAGACCCTGGAGCTCACCAACACTAAACTCACACTGCAGCTCATCAATGACAACAACAAGGTCTGGTACACTCGCACTTCAATCGACAGATGTAATATGATGTTATTATATGTCCATACATGTATTAACAGGTGTGCTTGAAACCCCTATGGGATCTGGTCTCTTGTTTAAAAAAAAAAAAAAAAACTTCTTTTTTTTACCCCTCTCTCTTCCCCCGCAGGTGCGTCTGCTGCTCGAGCTCTATCGTCTCCAGGGCAACATGACCCGGGTGAAGATAAATGAGTTGAAGCCGCTGAAGCCTCGCTTTGAGGTCCCCGATGTGCTCATCAACGACCCTCCTACAGAGCCGTAAGTCTGAGAGCCATCTGCAGTAGTGGGTGGGTGATGGGTGACACTGAGCCATGTGGATTTTATTTTAAATTATTTAACCTTTATTTTATCAGGGAGTCGTACTGAGACCAACGTCTCTTTTACAGATGAGCCCTGAATTACAGAAAATGCACACATCACTACAAATGCAAGTGGAAAGAACAACATGGTCATAAAACAACCACACATTCATCACTGACACGGTCCTCAATCAGCTGTCTGAATTGCCCTAGAGGCACCAAAACATCCCATTTAAGAACATTTTGAAGATTGCTCCACAAATAAGGTGCAAAAAAGGTAAATCACCTTTTAGTTAACTCAGTAGAGACCAAAGGAGTTAACCTGTTTGTCTAAAATTGTGTAAAGATGTTAGGTACAGTGGGACTTTTTGTAAAAGGGCTTTTATAAATGAAAAAAGCAATGTATCAACATATGTGACATCAGAGGGCCAACCAACTTTCTGGTAGAGAGTGCAGTGATGAGCACTTAAATTGTCGCCCGTAGTCAAGCACAGTGCGCTATGATAAACTGCATCTGATGGCTTTAATGAGGTGGCAGCTGCGTTCATATAGATGTCGCCATAGTCTAGGACCGATAGGAACATCGACTGAATAATCTGCTTTCTACTATTTAGCGAGAGGCAGGACCTATTTCTATAGAAGAAGCCCAATTTTTATTCTCAGCTTCTGAACTAACACATCAATATGTTTTTTAAAATACAGCTTTATCTACCCAAATCCCCAGATATTTGTAAGCAGGGACACGATCAATATGATCGATATGCAATGAAGGCAGCCTGGTCAACCATGGGGGCAATAGCATACACAACAGTATCATCGGCATACAAGTGCAGGTTAGTTTTTTACGGACCAGTCGATATTCTTAATGTAAACCGTAAAGGTACCTAGAATCGACCCTTGCGGGACACCTTTCGTAATATCCAGGAAACCTGTTTTAACATCATCAGTAGATACACATTGAGTTCTATATGTCAAGTAACTTTTAGACCAGTTACATGCAGCCTGGTGTAGGCCAATTTGAGGAAAGCCTCTGAATTAGTAGTGCGTGATCAACAGTATTGAAAGCCTTTGACAGGTCAATAAAGAGGGCTGCACAATGTTTCCTTTTATCCATAGTTAACCACATTTATATCCACCTTTGTGAAGGGGGAGTACATGGGCTGACTTCCAAACCTTGGGGATAGTACCAGATACAATCATTCAGGTTAAAAATATGGGTTAATGATTCAGCAATCAGGGGGGCGGAGAGCTGAAGTAAAAATGGATCAAGCAACTCAGCCCCAGTGGATTTTACATATCCTAAGCAAGGCATCTAGCACATCATAGATAGTAAATTGTTGAAATGAAAACAGATTGTCTAGAAGTTGACGGATTAACCTTTGAGTCCGCTAGAGCCTGGCAGAGGGAAGAGCAGTCGATTGACTGGCCAGGGTCAATTAAACCACCGCTTAAAGCTTGCTGAGATAAAATGATGATTAAAAGCACAAAATGATTATGATGATTAAAAGCACTTCCATTCTTTGCAGTTATTATGCCAGAGTCAGACAGAATGTGCATAGGCAGGGAAGAGGAGGAATTTGTACGCTTTAGTGCATTTCCTGTTTTCCAAAATTGGAAGAATCCCCAGCAGAGTCAGAGATGGAGCTTAAAAAGTAGCTTGATTTAGATTCTTAGTCAAGATAGTACATGGGTTTCTCAATTGTCTGAAAGATTGCCAGTCCACTACAGAGTCAGTTTTCCTTGCTTTGGCCCAGGCCTGATTTCTCATCTGAATGAGCTCAGATAGATCTAACCTTTGGTTTTCTTCAGAGTTATCTTTGACTCTGACTTTTAAAAGGGGCGTGTGTAACTGCCAGAAGAATGGATATGGAGGAGAAATGTTCTAGAGCGAACTCTGTGTCAGGAATACAGGAAATGGTGGCTAAAGCAGAGTAGAACATGTCATGTAAAAACCCTTGAGGAGAAATGGGGAGAATGAAATTAAATGGGGGGGAATTAAATGAAATGGGGAGAATTAAATTAAATGGGGAGAGTGAATGAATTGGTTAGGACAGAGACTAGCAAGGGAGTTAAAATGAAATATAGTTAGTGTAGGCTAGTGGAGGATGCAGTGACACACTACCTGAGGACATGCAGAAGATGAATGACCTGGCTTTCAGGAAGTGGTGTAGATTTGTTGATAATGTTATAGCCACCAGCACCAAGAGAGAATGCATCTGTATGAATAGACAGCGGAGACAAGATGGCACAGAATAATGTCATCTCTCAATAATTTGTGTATTGATTCCACCCATTTTCTCTCACACTCGTCTCTCCTTCCTCAGTCTTTCTCTCCTGTCGCAGGATGAGAATGGGGTGGTTCTGTCTTTGGGGGCAGACTCTCAGTGGCTGATCGTCAGTGCTAAACCGTTCCGATTGGACATCATGGAAGGGCGGGAGGTTCTTCTGTCACTTAACTCCCGTGGTCTGCTGGCCTTCGAGCACCTCCGGATCCGCAAGGATACGTAAGTGACAGCAATGCACCCACATATCCCGCCACAATGCAAGTTTGTATTCATGTTCTCACAGTATACATGTTTATTTGTTTTTCTTGCTTTTTCACTGCTTGGTGTTCTGTTAATCCATTAAATAATTTCCCTCCATTCTGTTCAATGTCTCAGCATCTCCTATAAGATAAAAAACAAAGTTTACAGCGCGTGGGAAAATATCAAGTGGGTATTCTCTAGGTAAATTCCTTCAGCTTTGTAGGTGTGTATTTGTCTGTGCTGAGTAGGAGTATGGAGTTGAGTGTAAAAGTTTAGATAGACATCCAAAAATGACATGCCCAAATGGCTCGAGGATGTGGTGACTTGGCTTGGTAGCTTTTTCTTAAATAATTTCTTGTCTAGGCATGAAAACCAGTTCTAAGCTCTCTACCTGTCTTCAGATGTTCACAAGCCTTTTTCCTCTCATACTTCTCTTTTGACTTCAAACGTCTTCATGATAGTCATTTCACCACACTGTTGACCCAACGCAGTCATGTTATACAGTGCCTTTGGAAAGTATTCAGACCCCTTGACTTCATCCACGTTTTGTTACGCTACAGCCTTGTTCTAAAATGGATTAAATAGATTGAGGATTTTAATCTACACACAATACCCCTTAATTCCAAAGCGTGAACAGGTTTTTAGAAATGTTTGCAAATGTATAAAAAAACTGAAATATCCCATTTAGGTAAGTATTCAGACCCTTTGCTATGAGACTCAAAATTGAGCTCCGGTGCCTCCTGTTCCCATTCATCATCCTTGAGATGTTTCTATTTGAGTCCACCTGTGGTAAATTCAATTTATTGGAGATGATTTGGAAAGACACACACTTGTCTATGTAATATCCCACAGTTGACAGTGCATGTCAGAGCAAAAACCAAGCCATGAGGTTGAAGGAATTGTCCATAGAGCTCCGCAACAACAGGATTGTGTCGAGGCACACATCTGGGGAAGGGTACCAATTTTTTTTTGCCATTTTGAAGGTCCCCAAGAACACAGTGGTGTCCATCATTCTTAAATGGAAGATGTTTGGAACCACCAAGACACTTCCTAAAGCTGGCCATCTGGCCGAACTGAGCAATCGGGGGAGAAGGGCCTTGGTCAGGGAGGTGACCAACAACCCGATGGTCACTCTGACGGAGCTCCAGAGTCCCTCTGTGGAGATGGGCGATACTTCCAGAAGGACAACCATCTCTGCAGCACTCCACCAATCAGGCCTTTATGGTAGACAGACAGAAGCTACACCTCAGTAAAAAGGCACATGACAGCCCGCTTGGAGTTTGCCAAAAGGCACCTAAAAACTCTGACCATGAGAAGCGAGATCCTCTGGTCTGAAACCAAGATTGAACTCTTTGGCCTGAATGCCAAGCGTCACGTCTGGAGGAAACCTGGCACCATCCCTACAGTGAAGCATGGTGGTGGCAGCATCATGCTGTGGGGATGTTTTTCAGCGGCAGGGACTGGGAGACTAGTCAGGATCGAGGCAAAGATGAACAGAGCAAAGTACAGAGCAGTCCTTGATGAAAACCTGCTACAGAGTGCTCAGGACCACAGACTGGGGTGAAAGTTCACCGTACAACAGGACAATGACCCTAAGCACACAGCCAAGACAACACAGGAGTAGCTTCGGGACAAGTCTCTGAATGTCCTAGTGTGGCCCAGCCAGTGCCCGGACTTGAAAATAGCAGCAACGCTCCCCAACCAACCTGGCAGAAAGTGAGAGGATCTGCAGAGAAGAATGGGAGACTCCCCAAATCCAGGTATGCCAAGCTTGTAGCGTCATACCCAAGAAGACTCGAGGCTGTAATTGGTGCCAACGGTACTTCTGCAAAGTACTGTGTAAAGGGTCTGAATACTTATGTAAATTCAGCAAAAAAAGAAACTGCCCTTTTTCAGGACCCTGTCTTTCAAAGATAATTGGTAAAAATCCAAATAACTTGACAGATCATCATTGTAAAGGGTTTAAACACTGTTTCACATGCTTGTTCAATGAACCATAAACAATTAATGAACATTCACCTGTGGAATGGTCGTTAGTGTCTTAACAGCTTACAGACGGTAGGCAATAAGGGTCACGATTATGAAAACGTAGGACACGAGGCCTTTCTACTGACTCTGAAAAACACCAAAAGAAAGATGCCCAGGGTCCCTGCTCATCTGCGTGAACGTGCCTTAGGCATGCTGCAAGGAGGCATGAGGACTGCAGATGTGGCCAGGGCAATAAATAGCAATGTCCGTACTGAGAGACACCTAAGACAGAGCTACAGGGAGACAGGACAGACAGCTGATCGTCCTCGCAGTGGCAGACCACGTGTAACAACACCTGCACAGGATCGGTACATCCGAACATCACACCTACCGGACAGGTACAGGATGGCAAAACAACTGCCGGAGTTACACCAAGAACGCACAATCCCTCCATCAGTGCTCAGACTGTCCGCGATAGGCTGAGAGAGGCTGGACTGAGGGCTTGTAAGGCCTGTTGTTGCCTGTGATGACCTGCCTTACCTCGCCTATGGGCACAAACCCAACGTCACTGAACAGGAGTGGCAAAAAGTGCTCTTCACTGACAAGTCGCGGTTCTGTTTCAACAGGGGTGATGGTCGGATGCGCGTTTATCGTCGAAGGAATGAGCGTTACACTGAGACCTGTACTCTGGAGCGGGAACGATTTGGAGGTGGAGGGTCCGTCATGGTCTGGGGCGGTGTCACAGCATCATCGGACTGAGCTTGTTGTCATTGCAGGCAATCTCAACGCTGGGAACGTTACAGGGAAGACATTCTCCTCCCTCATGTGGTACCCTTCCTGCAGGCTCATCTTGACATGACCCTCCAGCATGACAATGCCACAAGCCATACTGCTCGTTCTGTGTGTGATTTCCTGCAAGACAGGAATGTCAGTGTTCTGCCATGGCTAGCGAAGAGCCTGGATCTCAATCCTATTGCGCACATCTGGGACCCCCTCCCCCCCAGAAATGTCTGAATTTGCAGGTACCTTGGTTGAAGAGTGGGGTAACATCTCACAGCAAGAACTGGCAAATCTGGTGCAGTCCACAAGGAGGAGATGCACTGAAGTACTTAATGCTGCTGTTGGCCACACCAGATACTGACTGTTACTTTAGATTTTGATCCCTGTCCCTTTTGTTCAGGGACACATTATTCCATTTCTGTTAGTCACATGTCTGTGGAACTTGTTCAGTTTGTCTCAGTTGTTGAATCTTATGTTCATACAAACATGTTAAGTTTGCTGAAAATAAATAAATGCAGTCGACAGTGAGTGGACATTTTCTTTTTTGCTGAGTTTATATTTCAGTTTATTTTTTTAAATAAAATAGCAACCAAATCTCAAAACCCGTTTTGCTTTGTCATTATGGGTATTGTGTACTGATTTGATGAGGGGGGGAAAAAACAATTCAATCAATTTTAGAATAAGGCTGTAACAAAATGTGGAAAAATCAAGGGGTCTGAATACTTTACAAAGGCACTGTATTTAGTGGCTGCCTAGTCTAATCCCATAGCACTGAGTAGACAACAATATCCTCAAGGCTTGTTTGTTCCAGTCAGTGTGTGCTTCCACTGGGGTAGTGTGTGTTCTCGGAGGAGGTCTGTGTGTAAGGCAGGGTACTGGTTGTCACTTGGGGGTTAGTCCCTTGGGGTGTTCAGCTAAAAAAATAACCACAAGGTAGGGAGTTGCTCCCCTTTGTCATTAGAGTGAAATCTTAGAGGGTTAAGTAGTTTGACACTAGCTGTATTTTGATACTAGTGAGAAGGCTGTGTGTGTGGGGGTTCATCATGATTTTCCTTATTTCAAATCAAATTGTATTTGTCACATGAACCAAATACAACTGGTGTGGACCGTGGTGTGAAATGCTTACTTATAAGACCTTAACCAAGACTTCTGTTCAATAAATGGTTTAACTCATTAACTTGTGTTAAATAGTTTGTGTGGGGGTACAGGTTGTGGTACAGGTTGTGGTAATTTGTACATGTAGGAGAGGTAAAGTGACTTATGGCTTGGGGGGGAAGAAGCTGTTAAGGAGCCTTTTGGAACCAGACTTGGTGCTCCGGTGTGTGTGTTCCCTCATCCCTGTGTGCTTCTTGTACCTAATTTAGATGTTTAATTACTCAGTTGTCAGGAAGTTGTCTCTTTTGGGGATGTTTCTCTCTCCCACAGTCAGGTAGACCCAGAAGGAGCTGAGAAGAAAGAAGAAACTGATGCTGCCAACGAACCGGCAGAAGGAGAGGTGTGTGTGTGTGTGTGTGTGGGGGGGGGGTGAAGAGAGAAGTAACACTAGAACGAAGGTTGCCCCCAGTCTTTTGATTAGGATCAGTAAACTGAATGAGAGATGCAGTTAAATGTTTTGTAGCACTGCTTACTGCCCTTGCCAACGGACTGAAACGCACATCAACCCCCTTTTCGTTGCTTTTCCCATTTTCTTTCTCTCCACCACAATGCTTCTCTCCCGCTCTTTCCATCGGTCTCCATGTTGGTTCTTTTGTTCCTTCCTAGACGGCAAAGGAGGATGGAATGTGGGAGGAGACGTTCAAGTCGCACACAGACAACAAACCCAATGGTACGGATACATCTCTGTGGACCTGTTGTTTCAGATCAATGGAGAGGTGAAAGAGGAGGCTTACTTGGTATTCTGATCCTGGGTCCTCATCTCCTGGAGATATTATTTTCTGATTGATGAGTTTTATGACTTGCTTTAGGCACAGTGACTAGTGCTGAATTGGTTTTGAATGTAGTGTGTCCTGGTTGGCTGTTTTCTCCCACAGGCCCTTCCTCCATTAGTCTGGACTTCTCTCTGCCAGGGGTAGAGCATGTCTATGGCATCCCGGAACACGCAGACAGTCTTAAACTCAAAACCACTGAGTGAGTGATACTGACATTGGCCCCTTATATTGGTTAATTGAGACTGTAGTTAATTAAGACTACATGTTTTCACATGGCTTTCCACCGTATGTATTTTCTGACGGTGCAGGACATCCTAATTAGTTCTGTTTGTTTATGCATTTTCTTTTATTTTCAATGTTGTAGGTTGAAGATTTTTTAATTAAGATGAAATTAGACTATATGACTTATACAATAATATATGCGCATGTGTTTTCCAGTGGAGGGGATCCATACCGGTTGTTTAACCTAGACGTGTTCCAGTATGAGCTGTTCAACCCCATGGCCCTGTACGGTGCCATCCCTGTCATGCTGTCCCACAGTGCACAACGCACCATGGGCATCTTCTGGCTCAACGCTGCTGAGACCTGGGTGGACATCAGCTCCAACACCGCTGGAAAGGTAAGAGACACACACACACACACACACACACACACACACACACACACACACACACACACACACAGTTAGTCAGTAAATCCTTTTCTCCATGGTTCCTAGTGAGACACCTCTCAACCACCCTGTGTATAGACATTGAAGGGTATAGTCAGAGAGAAACCAAACACACCTTCTTACCCCTACTCTGGTTCTCTCTGGTTGTTTAGACTGTGTTTGGCCAGATGCTAGACTATGTTCAGGGCTCCAGTGAGACGCCACAGACAGACGTGCGTTGGATCTCAGAGAGCGGCATCATTGACGTCTTCATCATGCTGGGACCCACTCCCACTGATGTCTTCTCCCAGTACTCATCACTCACAGGTCAGACTCTCACTACAGAAACCCAGTTCATATGCCCTGTGCACTTTGCCAGTTCACCAGTCTATTTTCTAAGTCCCTGTGGAGGTTAGTGTCGCAGATCGTGCTACTTCCCTCATATCACCCTCACACACTGCTCCAGGTACCCAGGCCTTCCCTCCCCTATCTGCACTGGCCTACCACCAGTGCCGCTGGAACTACAATGACCAGGAGGATGTGGCGGCTGTGGACCAGGGCTTCGATGAGCACGACATCCCCTATGACTTTATCTGGCTGGACATAGAGCACACGGACGGCAAGCGCTACTTCACCTGGGACCCTCACAAGTTCCCCCAGCCCAAAGACATGCTGCAGGGCCTGGTGGACAAGAGACGCAAGGTGAGCACATGAATGTGTTACAGCTGTCTGGCCAGGGCTCCCTTGTAGTAGATGTTTCTGGGTTCTGTCTTATTGGGACTCGACTGTTTAAATCGGTGGTCACAAAACCGGTTGATAGTGATCGACTTGTCCATCTCCAAGGCATTTCTAGTGGATCGCCAAACATTTCTGTTGGTGGTAGGTCCAGCCAATTCAGCTGCCCTGCGCGCCGGGTAGGCTAACTGTTGCCATTTCATGTGTCTGTAGGTACAAACTTTGCCGGTGGGCCTGGAGAGGAAATCAAGTGCACTATGCCTTTCCTGGCCAATCAGATTGCTCAGATGACTGAGTCTGCAGTAAAGTAGCAGGCGTAAAATAAAGCTATGGTTAAGTTGATACTGTGAGATGTCAAAACGATTTAAACCTTGACTAGAAAGAGACTGTCAACGAATACAGCAAAGAGCTGCTGTTTTTGAGTGAGTTAATGTTTCAGTTCTTACTCAGCACTGTCAACACTTTGTAGTATTCAACACTTTGTAGTATTCAACACTTTGTAGTATTTAACACTTTGTAGTATTTAACACTTTGTAGTATTCAACACTTTGTAGTATTCAACACTTTGTAGTATTCAACACTTTGTAGTATTCAACACTTTGTAGTATTCAACACTTATTTATAAACCATAAAATGCTAGTTCTTCCTGTTTCTCCTCAGCACTACATCAAGCAGTGCAGCAGTAATGAATGAGTAGGAAAGTGTATTTATATGCTTGCCGTGTTAATATTAGCGGCTTGGGTCTTTTTTTAATATCGGAATATTTCCCTTTCTCTGTTCATTGGAGAAACAACATGAATTTATGCATGAGGCAGAAATAATGCGGTGCGACTCGAGTTTCGCCATCAGCTGCAAGACGATGTCCCTTTTTGGTCAGTGGAGGAAAGAGAGAGCGGAGGGATTGCTGCTGCTCTCTCCCTCCGCTGAGACTGACCCTCAGTCTGCTGCTCTCTCCCTCCGCTGAGACTGACCCTCAGTCTGCTGCTCTCTCCCTCCACTGAGACGGACCCTCAGTCTGCTGCTCTCTCCCTCCACTGAGACTGACCCTCAGTCTGCTGCTCTCTCCCTCCACTGAGACTGACCCTCAGTCTGCTGCTCTCTCCCTCCACTGAGACGGAACCTCAGTCTGCTGCTCTCTCCCTCCGCTGAGACTGACCCTCAGTCTGCTGCTCTCTCCCTCCGCTGAGACTGACCCTCAGTCTGCTGCTCTCTCCCTCCACTGAGACTGACCCTCAGTCTGCTGCTCTCTCCCTCCACTGAGACTGACCCTCAGTCTGCTGCTCTCTCCCTCCACTGAGACTGACCCTCAGTCTGCTGCTCTCTCCCTCCACTGAGACTGACCCTCAGTCTGCTGCTCTCTCCCTCCACTGAGACTGACCCTCAGTCTGCTGCTCTCTCCCTCCGCTGAGACTGACCCTCAGTCTGCTGCTCTCTCCCTCCGCTGAGACGGAACCTCAGTCTGCTGCTCTCTCCCTCCGCTGAGACTGACCCTCAGTCTGCTGCTCTCTCCCTCCGCTGAGACTGACCCTCAGTCTGCTGCTCTCTCCCTCCGCTGAGACTGACCCTCAGTCTGCTGCTCTCTCCCTCCGCTGAGACTGACCCTCAGTCTGCTGCTCTCTCCCTCCGCTGAGACTGACCATCAGATGCAGGCGCCATCAGCCCAGTAAAATAAAAAGCTAATTCTTTAAATGTATGCTCACTCAGCTGTGCCTCACAAGTAATACAACAATGGATTTATTACCGGTGGGATCATTTTGTCCACCTCAAATGTTGAAATATAATTTTCAAACATGTCTCGAACAACAATGTATTGGCAGGGCAATTCAAGCAAAGCCAGTATGCAGTGATAATATATTGGGCCTATAGCTTACTGCACAAACCTCATTGCTACAGGACTGTTTTTAATTGGTTAATGTTGCATAGGCCTACATTTTTTTTTAAAGTCATGTTAATAAGAAAAATCTGAGGTAGATCTCGGCATGCATTTTGACTCGGTGATCTTGACTCAGAAAAGGTTGGTGACCACTGGTTTAAATGGTTGAAGAATGAAAAAAGGTTGACAAGTCATCTAATCTCAATTTTGCTGTTTTCCTTCTCCCTCATTATCCCCCTCTACCATTAGATGGTGACCATTGTGGACCCCCACATCAAGGTGGACAGCAGCTACAAGATCCACAATGAGATCCGCTCCAAAGGCTTCTACGTCAAAAACAAAGATGGTGGAGACTACGAGGGCTGGTGCTGGCCTGGTAAGAAACTGGGAAATTAGTCTGACCCACAATCAAAGAACACATTGCAGTTACTCAACATCTCTCTCTAAGCTTTCCCTTTTCTAATCTAGGTAATTCTGGTTACCCAGACTTTACCAATCCTGAGATGAGAGCTTGGTGGGCCAGTATGTTTGCCTACGATCAGTATGAGGTAAGTTCCTTTTAGGCTGTGGCGGTTACGAAATTTCGTTAGCCGTTGATAGTCAAGCAAATAACGGTCAGTCTCACGGTAATTGACAGTTAATTAACAAACACATTTAGCATCTCCTGGCTTCCACACATAGCTTACAAGTCACTGATGAGACCTTTTGGAACATCTACATTTTAAAAGTCTAATAAATCCATGTAATATAGCCTACACCTTCACAATAAATCCATGCCTTTTGCAGCCCTTCTCCCTGAGTGCTGCCTGCTCCGATGCACCTCATCTCACTCACACAGCTCTCCATCAGGTGATCAGGTCTTTCTCATAGGCTGCAAGTGAAGACGGACACATCTGTGACGCAATTGCACGCGTCCTTATCTAATTCTGTGGTGCTCATTGAAGATATTGGAAGAACTGTCCACATTTACTTTGTATCAGCCAACAAGATGAGTTGGCCTAATGAACAGCAAAATAACTAACCTATGTCAATCTACTATCCCCCACAGTACAAAAGTTGACCTATTCTGTGCGAGAAATAAATATTCCAAACATAGTCTGGGACAGTGGTGGGATGCTGTAGATCCAAAATTAATTCAACCACTAGCATCATCATCTATCATCACTAGCCTATAGAAAGCTGTTGGGCACCTCTTTTTATTAGTGGCCATCACTGTTTTTTCACGCGGTCCTGTGGCATTTGACTCCCTTCATGACTCGTGACCACCGGTGTGGCGGTAATACGGTCACCACAACAGCCCTACATGAAGTGTGGGGTGGTCACTGTAACGTCCCTACATGAAATGTGGGGTGGTCACCGTAACATGAAATGAAGTGTGGGGTGGTCACCGTAACAGCCCGACATGAAATGTGGGGTGGTCACCGTAACGTGAAATGAAGTGTGGGGTGGGCACCGTAACATGAAATGAAGTGTGGGGTGGTCACCGTAACAGCCCTAGTCCCTTCTGCCCGGGTTTGATTTTTGCCATGTCGTCTCATTCCCTGTGTCGTTCTTTTGCTGAAATATCTCTTCCCCCATCTCTGATCTCAGGGATCCATGGAGAACATGTATACATGGAACGACATGAACGAGCCGTCAGTGTTTAACGGACCAGAGGTCACCATGCATAAAGACGCCCTGCACGGGAACTGGGAGAACCGTGACCTCCACAACCTCTACGGACTCTATGTGGTGAGTGTGTTGTATGTGCCCATCTTCACTAGTAGAACTGGGACTTACAATTGCAATGGTAGACTTTTTCTTGACGAAATGACTGTTGGACTGTTTGAATGTTTTAGTTTTGCTGCTTGAACTTGCAGTAACCACCCTCTCTTCTCTCCTTCAGCAAATGGCCACAGCAGAGGGTCTGATTGAGCGTTCAGGGGGAGTGGAGAGGCCGTTTGTCCTGACCAGAGCCTTCTTCGCTGGCTCCCAGCGCTACGGTGCTGTGTGGACAGGTGATAACACTGCTGAGTGGGAACATCTGAAGATCTCCATCCCCATGTGTCTCAGTCTGGGCCTGGTTGGTGTTTCTTTCTGTGGAGGTGAGTCTGACTCAGGCTTAGTGAAAACCTCTATTTTCCTCTCCACTAAAAGTCACAACTAAGCAATTAATACATCGGAAATATTTTGCACAATTTTATGTTGCCGTTATCGACTTGTTTACATTACATTTATTATGGTTTGTTGCCTGTTTCTTTAAACCCCACCACATTGTTATTGGTTATTCTCCCTCTGTTAAATCTATGTACCACTCCTGTCCTTGTTTCTCCCTCTCCTAGCTGATGTGGGTGGTTTCTTCAAGTCTCCCAGTACTGAGCTCCTGGTGCGTTGGTACCAGACAGGGGCTTACCAGCCCTTCTTCCGGGCCCATGCCCATCTGGACACCCCACGCAGGGAGCCCTGGCTGTTTGGCCCAGAAAACACTGCTCTGATCAGGGAGGCTGTCCGCCAGCGTTACGCCCTCCTGCCCTACTGGTACCAGCTGTTCTACCACGCCCACCACTCTGGCCAGCCCGTCATGAGACCTCTGTGGGTGGAGTATCCTCAGGATACGGCCACGTTCTCCATGGATGACCAGTTCCTGCTTGGTGAGTGAGCTCATGTTTATATTGATCTGTTATTCCCTAGTAGAACTCTGTGTCAATAGATATTCCTGTCTTTGCTTATCCGTTATGACTGATGCCATGACTGAGTCACATTCCATCTATCCTACTGTTTCAGGGAGAGATCTGCTGGTGCACCCTGTGACTGAGGAGGGGGGCAGGGGTGTTACTGCCTACCTGCCTGGAAAAGGAGAGGCGAGTCCATCTCAGGAACTGTCATAACATTGTCACTTATGTCTTGTGTAGGTTATATGTCAGCCGTCTAATTGAAACCCTCTCCTAGCTGCTCTGTTCTGTGTCCTTCAGGTCTGGTTTGACGTCCACACGTTCCAGAAACACAACGGAGCCCAGAACCTCTACATCCCTGTCACCATCAGCTCTGTAAGAAACTCTACAACACACTCACAACCAGTCTGTCATGACCAGGGGGCTACATGCTTAGTTAAACAGTCACATACAGTTAAGATTACATCCTGTATGTGCTGTTGAGAGAATTGTGTAAGCTTGGAAAGACACTCCCTGTTTGACTCGCTCTCTCGTTACCAGATTCCGGTATTCCAGCGCGGTGGTTCAATTATTCCCAGGAAGGCCCGGGTTCGAAGGTCATCATCCTGCATGGAACATGACCCCTACACCTTATTCGTTGCGCTTAGCCCCAAGGTAAAACAAACACAGACATTATCACTTATACACTAAATGTTCCCCATTTAGATGGATTTCTGAAGCAGGAGAAGTGGGATTCGGGATTTGACCTTTTTTACGTCCATTAGAGATTTGCCCAGGGCGAGCTCTACATAGATGACGGCCACACCTTCAACTTTGACAAACAGAAACAGTTCATCCACAGAAGACTTTCCTTTGCCAATAAGGCCCTGTCCTCCAGGTCTGTCAGATCATTTTTCTCTCTCCAAATTGTTTAGTCATTATTACTCCTGGCTTTTTGTTTAACACAGATTTCCCTTTCTCTCCCTGCAGAAACCTGGCCCCTGGTTCCCAGTTTATCACTCCCTCCTGGATTGAGAAGATAGTCATATTGGGGGCCAGTAAGCCCAGCAAGGCCACTCTGAAGACTCCTGGTGAGTTCTTCCAATGTCTTATTCATACTATGGATTAGTGTGCCGAATTAATTTGCCAGTAAGTCATTGTGTTTGAAAGTTTCTGGTTTTCACACCCAAGTAGGCATTTGAGACGGAAACAGTTTGGGAATAAACTATACTGAACAAAAATATAAACGCAGCATGCAGCCATTTCAACAATTTTACTGAGTTACAGATCATATAACGAAGTCAGTCAATTTAAATAAATTAAGGCCTAATCTATGGATTTCACATGACTGGGGAGCCAGGCCCAGCCAATCCAGAATGAGTTTTTCCACACTAAAGGGCTTTATTCCAGACTAATACTCCTCAGTTTCATCAGCTGGCAGGGTGGCTAGTCTGACTATCCTGCAGGTGAAGAAACCGGATGTGGAGGTCCTGGGCTGTCATGGTTACACATAGTCTGTGGTTTTGAGGCCGGATGACATACTGCAAATTTCTCTAAAACGACGAATGTGGCTTATGGTAAATTAATGTGCATTTCTGGTGGACATTCCTGCTGTCAGCATGCCAATCGCACGCTCCCTCAAAACTTAAGATATGTGTGGCATTGTTATGTGACAAATCCACATTTGAGTGGCCTTTTTGTCCCCAGCACAAGGTGCACCTGTATAATGATCATGCTCTTTAATAAGCTTCTTGATATGCCACACCTGGCAGGTGGATGGATTATCTTGGCAAGGAGAAATGCTCACTAACAGGGATGTAAACAAATGAATGCACACAAATTTGAGCATATGGAAAATGTATGGGATCTTTTATTTCAGCTCATGAAACATGGGACCAACACTTGTTATTATATTTTTGTTGTCATTTTTTGTGTATCTTTCACTGTGTGTATAATGACAGGTCATACTCAAATGACTGTTATTGCTATGTTCTGATGTCTTTTTCTCTGTAGATGGCAAGGAGAATCTGCTGGAGTTTGAGTTTGATGCCTCCATGTCGGTGTTAACCCTTCGTAAGCCAGGCGTCAACGCAGGGGTGGACTGGACTGTGGTGCTTCAGTAACCATGGAGATGAGAAATGGGGGGGGGGGGGGGGGGGGCTGAACCTGACTGAACAGGAAAGGATGAGAGAGATAGAGGAACTGAGTGGACACGGGCTGCAATCGTAACGCACCAAGCAAGATATTGGAACGACTGCTCTGTGGTACTCAGACTGGACAGGTGATACAGGACTATTCTCTCTCACACACACACACTGTCATAACAATTTTGTACACACAAACACACGTGGACAGGGATTTGCTCTGTAGATCTGAACTGGTTACTAGGTAGATTGTTCTTTGTTAGCGGCATTTAGGGCAAAATTCTTCAATTCAAATCAGGGTATCATTGTCGTTAATGTTTTGGGAGTACTCGGACGTTCAAGTCTGATGGATGATTATTTTAGGTTTTCCATCAAGTATGCTGTAGATGTAAAAGATCATTGAATAAGTTTGCTGACAACAAAATTAAGACACTCATTCAGACTAGTTAGTATCTGTTTAATTCCATATCTGGCCATCTCTTATGACTTTAAATTCTTATATTTTTCATGTTTTTATTCCATTACATATTCCCCCTGTAATTACTGAAGAGAAATTGACAGGAAAGCCAAACCGCTCCCTTTGCTTTCAGCTTATGTGCCACATTCTATTCAGGTTTTTATTACCAATCAAGAATGCTGCACTGATCAAGATCTGTAAATGTCATGTGCATCTCTCTAATTGCCATAAGGTGTATTGAGTCTTATATCTGATATTCCTAATTTTAAGGTTAGTCATTCCTTCTTATTTTGCCCCTAATGCAGTTTCTGACAAGAATGTGCGTGCTTACCTCAGTCATTATTATGCCATTTTTAAAAATGTGCTGGAGAAAAGACACAAAGTATGGTCGACTGAACTAATGAATGGCGAGGATTTGGCTTTATAAGTTGGGTCATATTTGGGAATTATTCTAAAACCACTTGACTTGGTGGATGCTCATCCTAATAGCAGTTAGGGCCATTCAGATTAGATTGTCAGTTGGGGTACAGGGTCATGGTCCACTGTCTTCAGTGTCATATGCTCTTTCTAGTGTTGATTTAATAGTCTAAATGCGACTTAGGAAAGATATGTTTACTAAGATGCAGTGAGCTCTCTGGAGACAAGCGACCGGTCCTGGTTGGTCAAAGCATCGTTAAGCGGTTGTATTCCCTACTGTCGTTGGTAATCAAGCATTTTGAAGAGTTTTTCTTCATTATTTTGTGGTTGAATTCAAAAACTTACTGCAGCATTCTCAGGATGAGTGTTGGAACTGGGAACCAATTGAAGCCAGTTGTATGTGATAAGATGACGGACCAAGTGAAAATAAACCTGACCAAATGTGAGAGGGCATTGTTGTTTTTAATTATGAATTAATGCGGTTTACGTAGATGGGGATGTTAATAAAATAACTATATTCCCAATCTAATGAGTCCTTGTTTTGTTCTTATTGTACCAAAGATATGTTAACCCAAAGCTTTCCTTTGCAATGTGTGTGTGTATACAGATGACGAATTTGGCCTACAATAATGCCAGCCATTTTAAAGGAAAGTCATTGATCAAGGATCCGCGTATCCATTTCCATATGAATACTGTCAGTGGAATACATATTTGGCCGAAAATACCGTGAATCAACGCTCAGCAAAATTTTTATTCGGTTATCTTGCAGACAGTACTTGTCGCATGGAAGTGACGTATTTTTTTTTTTGTCATGGCGGCAGAAGGCTCGGATTCAGAAGACCTGAACACCAACGGGCTAATGGAGGCTCCTTCAGGTTGTAAAAACATGAAATAATCTAAATATATTCACGAAGTTATTCAATGGTTCATATGTATAGTCGTTTGTATCTTTAACGTCAGCTAACAGTCGCAACTACGCCTGTGAAAAGATGGCTGGCTAGCTAACGTTAACTAGCTGACATGGCTAATATGAGTTTACGTTGCGCCAACTGGAGAAACCGAAAGTTGCCTCCCCCTAGCAAGTACCAGAGTTAATGCACTAGCACAGGGTTGGGCAACTTTGATGGGGGGGTGGTGGTCCACAATAAATCTGAACTCATTATGGGGGGCCTCAGTGGCTCGCGGGTCTGCATACACACATCCATACCTACACATGTAGTCAGAGCCGGTCCTAGCCTTTTGGGGGCCCTAAGCTACATTTTGTTACCCCCACCTTGTGAGCAAAATATTTAAACTTTTTCCACCAGACAGTGGATAGAGGGGGAGAAAATTACCTTTTTAAATACATTTCCTGCAATTCTACCAGGCTGGCCCCTGCTAAAAAAAAATATTGGTCCAGTGAAAGTCATCAATCTTTTAAGATCAATTGATTAGTCAATTTTGGAACATATTTTTCCATATGTTTTAAATAACTATATGTGTTGAGCTTGTCTGATGCTTTAAGCTTTTGATTAAATAAGACACCAATGCCTTGAGGGAACCAGAGATGTAGGTAACCTTAAGCTGACCCAACTCTTTCTTTCTGTTCCTGCTGGCTTTCGCCAATTCTGCCATTACTCTCCTGAAGTTTCCGGTAATAGGCTACACAAGGAGTCGGCAACCATGTAGCTTGCACTAGCGAACCTGTAACATTGTATAAAGTATTCTGGGCCCTCAGTTTCCCACCAGTGAGCTCAAGACGGACACAGTTGTAGGCTCACCGTAGCTGACGACCAGCACCTCAACTGTTTTACTGCTTGAGCTCCTGTTCCTCTTCTAGAATATTAGCTCAAAAGTATTGTGGAGATCCTGCAACTACATATAAACAATACCAGCACCCAAAATGAGTACCTGAACCTATTTCAGTCCATGACAAGCACTGATAAGTAATCGGGTAGACCTATTTTATGACGTTTCCACTGGATCATGACCTTTTTTTCCCCCTTACACGCTGAGTGGTTATCGAAAGGGAGAGGGCTGGAAAGATTTTTTCAAATACATTGAGGAAGTAGTGTAATGCTCAATGGATGTAAAAACAGTCTTCGTTTGCTTACTATTTGATGTGAAAACATTACTTTGATAAGCTCCACAGCTCATTAGTGGTGGTGCTTGAAGCCAATCAAAAATACTATACCCCATTTATATGCCTACATTTGTGCGCAGGCCAGGTAGCCTATAGGCCTACTTCTATGCATGCGTGTCCTTACTCAACATTGACATGAGCACTCCAAACAGAAGGCAATGACTAAATTGTGTTGTTCACTTCACATGTGTAGCATAGGTTGTGCGCTCTACAGTGTCAACTCTGACAATGAACTGTAAGACTGGAATAATATTGAATGCATTAACAGAAATTACCATAACGAAAGTAAGAAACATTGTAGATTAGGAATTACCGAGAAATGTACTACTGGTGATATATGATGGGGAATTGAAAGACACTAACAATCAAATGCAAACAATTCACACAATGAAGTTATGAAACAATGAATGTTCACAAATTGGTGGGAGAGAGCGCATTCTGGAGATAGAAGTGCATTGTGCATCTGGGCGCATGGTCAATCTGACGTCTGCATTGGCCATGCAGCACTTACGGTGATACGGCCTCAGCAAAAGACTGGGTATTCATACTTCTTGCGCTTCGCTGAGCAGTGCAGTTCTGTTGTCAAGGGAGTGAGTTTGTGTTTATACAGGATGTACCGCCCCCACACACACACACACACACATATATATATATGTAGCAGTCATTCAACCTACTCATTCAAGAGCTTTTCTTTATTTTGACTATTTTCTACATTGTAGAACATCAAAACTATACAATAACACTTATGGAATCATGTAGTAACCAAAGAATTGTTAAATCAAAATATATTTAATGTTCTTTAAAGTAGCCACCCTTTGCCTTTGATGACAGCTTTGCACACACTGTCCATTCTCAACTGGCTTCATGAGGTAGTCACTGGAATGCTTTTCCACAGTCTTGAAGGGGTTCCCACTTATGCTGAGCACTTGTTGGCTGCTTTACCTTCACTCTGTGGTCCAACTAATCCCAAACCATCTCAATTGGGTTGAGGTCGGGTGATTGTGGAGGCCAGGTCATCTGATGCAGCACTCCATTACTCTCCTTCTTGGTCAAATAGCCCTTACACAGCCTGGAGGTGTGT
The DNA here is from genome assembly GCF_057628025.1 of Oncorhynchus mykiss. NCBI lineage: Eukaryota > Metazoa > Chordata > Actinopteri > Salmoniformes > Salmonidae > Oncorhynchus > Oncorhynchus mykiss. The sequence goes on along the minus strand of NC_143035.1, from coordinate 27,349,676 downwards.
TGGGTCATTGTCCTGTTGAAAAACAAATGATAGTGCCACAATGCGCAAACCAGTTGGGATAACGTATCGCTGCAGAATGCTGTGGTAGCCATGCTGGTTAAGTGTGCCTTGAATTCTAAATAAATCACAGACAGTGTCACCAGCAAAGCACTATCACACCTCTTCCTCCATGAGTCTCACAAAGACACAGCGGGTAGGAACCCCAAATCTAAAAATTTTGTCGGTCTAATATCTCATCAGACAAAAGGACAGATTTCCCCCAGTCTTATGCCCATTGCTCGTGTTTCTTGGTCCAAGCAAGTCTCTTCTTATTGGTGTCCTTTAGTAGAAGTTTCTTTGCAGCAATTCAACCATGAAGGCCTGATTGACGTAGTCTCCTCTGAGCAGCTGCTGTTGAGATGTGTCTGTTACTTTTTTTTTTTTACATTTTTTGGGCTGTTATCTGAGGTGCAGTTAATTGTCGATTTCTGAGGGTGGTAACTCTAATGAACTTATCCTCTGCAGCAGAGGTAACTCTGGGTCTTCCTTTCCTGTGGCGGTCCTCATGAGAGACAGTTTCATCATAGCGCTTGATGGTTTTTGAGACTGCACTTGAAGAAACTTTCAAAGTTCTTGAAATTTTCTGCATTGACTGACCTTCATGTTATAAAGTAATGATGGACTGTCGTTTCTCTTTCCGTATTCAAGCTGTTCTTGCCATAACATGGACTTGGTCTTTTACCAAATAGGGCTCTCTTCTGTAACCACCTCTACCTTGTCACAACACAACTGATTAGCTCAAATGCATTAAGAAGGAAAGAAATTCCACAAATTAACTTTTAACAAGGCACACTTGTTAATTGAAATGCATTCCAGGTGACTACCCCATAAAGCTGGTTGAGAGGATGCCAAGAGTGTATAAAGCTGTAAGCAACGCAAAGGGTGGCTACTTTGAAGAATCTAAAATATATTTTGATTTGTTTAACACTTTTTTGTTTACTACATGATTCCATATGTGTTATTTCATAGTTTTGATGTCTTCATTATTATTCTACAATGTAGGAAATGTATACTGTATATTTGCTACTGCTCTACTAAAAATATTTTGGTTGACCAACAGCCTATCGACCAGTCGACTATTTGGGGTCAGCCCTAAATTCTATACATTTAGAAAGTGTGGCAGTTTTAAAGCAACTTTGCTGCAAATCTACACATTTTGCCATGGGGTGGTGAGAAAATGTTTGCAGTTTTTAATATGATATCTGAGTGCAAGTGACTAACCAAATTCAATTGGGGCCCCGGGTCGATAATTCGACCATGATTACTACTTGCCTAAACATCAGCCCGTTACCATGGTTATCCCATGAATATCAGTCTGAAATAAGTCGCTGTAAAAAAAGACACAATAGTCTCTACAAGACAGAATGTTGAATAAAATGATATTTCCACTTACTTTACCGGTTGTACATGCTGTTGATCCTTTTGGCGGTAGGAGGTGGAGATAGGCTGTCCACAGGAAAACTTTGCGGTGCCAGTAGGTTATTACTTGTATTTTCAATCTGTTGACGCATTTCACGTGATGCACAATATGTAAACAAAAGCACGTTTCCTCGCAATAAGCTTGAAGTGTTTGCTGTTCGGTTAGTCTTGGCCATATTATGCAAGTGTTGGTCACATGTGAATTGCATCAGTATTGAAAATATGAACCAGAAATACAAATGATATACAGACCACCCAAGGTGGGGTTGATAATACTACTCAGTGGATATTTTGTCTAACATTCCTACCTGCAAAAGGACCAACCACACGGACAATCGGAAGTATCATTGTATTCAGCATTCTGACTTGTAGAGGTTGTGAGAGAGAACTTTTCTGATTCAAATGCAAATTTTTGCCCGACATAGAATTCTATGCAATTCAACGTTGAGTCTTCAGGCACGTTTACTAGAAATTTAGATGGCTTGCCACTAGACTAATTTACCAATCTAAAAAATGTTAGCTGAAATGGGCTAATTGAGTGACTGACATAACAAGAAAAACTGCTGATGCACAACCACATTTTGAAATTGCCTTGTGTATTCTACGATTTTAACTCTCAACAGTAGGTTGAGACCCCGACTGAGTTCCAGTCAGGTCGCCAGTTACCCATCCCTGCACTAGCTAGTACTTGCCAGGCCGGGTCTTTTATTATGGTGTAGTAAGCTGATCTAATTTGATTTGTGTGTAGAACCTAGAAATACTAATGAATGATTGGCTAAAAACACCATCAGTGATTGGAATTCCCCTTATAATGGCAGTAATCTACATTTAATCTGTAAATTACATTTGATTAGGACTATGCGTCATTGAGCAGGCCAGCCATTTCTTTGTGTTATAGATAAAACAAATTCTTCCATGTGTAACTTTCTACATTTCTCATTTAATAGCTCTGGAAGCCATGGAGGCTGTCCAACTTCCAACAGAGAAGGAAGAGGCATCAGAGGAGAATGGTGGAGGAGGAGCCTCTGAGGCTCCAGAAGCAGCAGCTGCGACATCATACAACATGCCTCTGGCAGAGAATGAGGAGGAAGAAGACGGAGAGTTCCCTGCGGACTTTGACCGACTCTGGAAGCTGGCCCATGACAATCCACAGGACTTCTCTAGCTGGACTGACCTACTGCAGTACTGTGAGCAAGAGGTGAAAAGAGCTGAGGAGACAGACAAGACTCCTATTGCCATTTTGTCATACGCCTAAAGCTCTTCTGCATTAATAATGCATAGCTAACTATACCACTGTTCAGATGTGCACTGTTGAAGTGGAATTTGCAGCTAACCAGATTTCTAATTGTCCCCAGAGTCACATGACAGCGTCACGTCGGGCGCTGGTAGCCTTTCTGGCACGGTACCCACTGTGCTACGGATACTGGAAGAAGTTTGCCGACCTGGAGCGACGTGCTGGCTACACCAACAAAGCTCAGGAGGTATGAGGATGAGGAAGAGTGTGTTTGGCACATGGATGTGTGTCTTGTTATGTGGTCTGCTGACTGACATTTTTTATTGACAAAAAGGCACATTCTTCTCTCTCACAGTATGTAATGGCTTTAGTTCCATAACATTCATGTGTAATGTTGTTTTGTTGTTCCAGGTGTGTGTTCAGGGTCTGAAGGCCATTCCCCTGAGTGTAGATCTGTGGATCCACTACATTAACCTGCTACTGGGCACGCTCAACATGAACCTGCCAGAGTCCTCTCAGCGCATTCGCAGGTACACACTCCTATACTCTTTAACACACAGTACCACACTTATATACATTCAACACTAGCCAGCCTTTACTTTCAATATTAGCATGAACACTCCAAATCTTTTAATTCAATATTTATTCTCATTCACAGAATGAATGTTCAAATAAAGATATGGAGCCCTAACTCTTTTTTAATAGATGTCAGATAGATAGATGTCAGATAGCCTGATCCCTGTCTCTTGTCACTTCTCCCCAGTGCATTTGAGGAGGCGGTGACGGCAGCAGGACTGGACTTCCACTCTGACCGTCTGTGGGAGCTGTACATCGAGTGGGAGAAGGAGCAGGGAGACATGAAGGCTGCCACTGGAGTCTACGACAGAGTCCTCAGAGTCCCCACTCAGCTGTACAGCAGCCACTATGAGAAGTGAGACTATACACATTCACAAACAGTACACTCTCTGTACTAAGAAAAACAGTAGAGCTTCAAATCAGTCAAAACTCTAAACTATAGGGCCTCCCGAGTGGCGCAGCGGTCAAAGGCGCTAGAGGTGTCACTACGGACCCTGGTTCATTTCCGGACTGTATCACAACCGGCCGTAAACGGGATTATCATAGGGCGGTGCACAATTGGCCCAGCATCGGGAGGGGTTGGCCGAGGGGGCTTTACTTGGCTCATCTCGCTCTAGAAACTCGTTGTGGCGGGCCTGGCACCTGCAGGCTGACCTCGGTCGTCAGGTGAACAGTGTTTCCTCCGACACATTGATGCGGCTGGCTCCCGGGTTAAGCGGGCGGGTGTTAAGAAGCATGGTTTGGTGGGTCATGTTTCGGGAAGGACGCATGACTCAGCCTTCGCCTCCCGAGCCCATTGGGGAGTTGCAGCGATGAGACAAGATCGAAAAAGGGGGTAAAAAATATATCTAAAGTATAAAATCGTAACCTTTTATTAAATTATAGATTTTAATAATTATCAAACTCACTTCCCATTATGGACCTCATATTTGCTGACCTGGTGAATCTGATCCACTTTCTCCGTCCCTCCTATCTCTCTCTTACAGATTCAAGACTCATCTTAATGCCCATGCGCCCAAGGACGTCCTCTCAGCAGTGGAGTATGAGGGGTTGCTTGAGGAATCTAAACAGAGCCACAAGACTGAGAAGTCTGAGTTGGCTGAGGGGGAAGAGGAGTTACCACCTGGGGAAGAGAAGGAACCTACAGAGGTGGATTACAAATGACAAATCCCTAGTAGTGTTGGATTAAGATTTAACATGGCATTTACACGAGTGTCAGATGCTGCCAAAATAGCATAAAGTGGAGACATTTCAAGCTATGGAGTAAGGCTATGGTATAGGATCTTAACTTTGATTTTTACACTGATTTAAAAGTCTGCCATCATAACTGTTATGTTATGTTTCACCCAATCAGGAAGAACTGATTCCGAAAATGCGAGAGCTCCTATTGGCTCGCAGAGAGAAGGTGTACCAAGACCTGGAGGGAGAGGTCAGGAAGAGGTGGAACTTTGAGGAAGCTGTGAGTTACCCCTGGCACACACACACATCCCTTCCATGTGCAACTCAGAAGCAATGATTGAAGCATGCATGATACGCTATATATACAAAAGTATGTGGACACCCATTCAAATGAGTGGATTCGGCTATTTCAGTCACACGTGTTGCTGACAGGTGTATAAAATCGAGCACACAGCCATGTAATCTTCATAGACTAACATTGGCAGTAGAATGGCCTTACTGAAGAGCTCAGTAACTTTCAACATGGTACCGTCATAGGATGCCACCTTTCCAACAAGTCAGTTTGTAAAATGTCTGCCCTGCTAGAGCTGCCCCGGTCAACTGTATGTGCTGTTATTGTGAATTGGAAACGTCTCGGATCAACAACGGCTCAGCGTGGTAGACCACACAAGCTCACAGAACGGGACCACCGAGTGCTGAAGCACGTAGCGCGTGACAATGGTCTGTCATTGGTTGCAACACTCACTACCAAGTTCCAAGCTGCCCCTGCACAATACATTTTTTTCGGGAGCTTCGTCAAATGGGCTTCCATGGCTGAGCAGCTGCACACAAGCCTAAGATCACCATGCGCAATGCCAAGCATCGGCTAGAGTGGTGTAAAGCTTGCCGCTATTGGACTCAGGAGAAGTGGAAACGTGTTCTCTGGAGTGATGAATCACGCTTCAACATCTGGCAGTCCGACGGAAGAATCTGGGTTTGGCGGATTCCAGTAGAACGCTACCTGCCACAATGCATTGTGCCAACTGTAAAGTTTGGTGGAGGAGGAATAATGGTCTGGGGCTGTTTTTTAGGGTTCGGGCTAGGCCCCTTAGTTCCATTGAAGGGAAATCTTAATGCTACAGCATACAATGACATTTTAGATGATGCTGTGCTTCCAACTTTGTGGAAACAGTTTGGGGAAGGCCCTTTCCTGTTTCAGCATGACAATCCCCCTTGCTCAAAGCGAGGTCCATACAGAAAAGGTTTGCCGAGATTAGTGTGGAAGAACTTGACTGGCTTGCACAGAGCCCTGTCCTCAACCCCATTGAACACCTTTGGGATGAATTGGAATGCCAGTCCGGCCTAATCGCCCGACTTCACTAATAATCTTGTGGCTGAATGGAAGCAAGTCCCTGCAGCAATGTTCCAACATCTAGTGGAAAGCCTTCACAGAAGAGTGGAGACTGTTATTGCTGCAAAGGGGGGACCAACTCCATATTAGTAAACATGATTTTGGAATGAGATGTTCGAGCAGGTGTCCACACTCTTTTGGTCAAGTAGTGTACTTTCATTGGTTGGAAACATTTACTTATCTTCTCTTCTGTTCCCATTCCTCCCTTCTTTCCAGATCAAGCGTCCATATTTCCACGTGAAGCCTCTGGACCGGACCCAGCTGAGGGCCTGGCACTCCTACCTGGACTGGGAGCTCACCGAGCTGGAGGGGGGCGGTGAAAAGGAGGTGAAGACCGAGACCGAACCAGAGGCCATGGAGGGCCAGGAAGAGGAGGAAAAGGAGGGGTCAAAGAGCAGTGAGATCGTTGCCGGGGGAGACCGGAGGGTACGGATCCTGTTTGAGCGCTGTCTGATTGCCTGCGCTCTCTACGAGGAGTTCTGGACCAAGGTAAGGAGGGGCTGCAGGGGTGTGTGTGTCAGTAACATGTTTGTATGTCAGTGTGACTAATGTATACTGTATGCATGTTTTTCAGTATGTTCAGTACCTGGAACCTCAGAGTCTGGACGAGGCGCGGGGAGTGTTTCGGCGAGCCTGTGAGATCCACCTGGCCCACAAACACACCATGCACCTGCAGTGGGCCACCTTCGAGGAGAGGCATGGTGAGAGAGGAAGAAACACGTCACATTGTTCACCTTTTCACTTTCACCTCAAATGTGATACACAGGACACCATTACCCAGTGTTGTAGCCCACTCACGCCCTCCTCCCCTCCATCTCCTCCCAGGTGACCTAACAGAGGCACGGCGAGTGTTGGAGGCTCTGGAAACCTCAGTGCCGGGGTTGGCCATGGTCCGGCTGCGCAGGGCGGGGCTAGAGAGACGGGCGGGCCGGCTAGATGAATCAGAAGCTCTGCTCAGGGACGCGGTGGCCCAGGCCAAAGAGACACCTTACCTCCATGCGTTCTACTCCATCAAACTGGCCCGGCTGCTGCTGAAGCTCTGCAAGAACCCCAGCAAGGCCCGGGGAGTCCTGCAGGAGGCGCTGGAGATTAGCCCGGTGAGAGGAGGGGAGATAGATCTAAGAGAGGCAAAAATGAAAAGATTTAGGGAAAGGGGGATACCTAGTCAGTTGTCCAACTGAATGTATTCAACTGAAATGTGTCTTCTTTTTAACCTAACCCCTCTGAATCAGAGAGGTGCTGGGGGCTGCCATAATCAACATTCACGTCTTCGGTGCCCGGGGAACAGTGGGTTAACATCGTTGCTCAGGGGTAGAACGGCAGATTTTTAACAGCTCTGGGATTCAATCCAGCAACCTTCCGGTTACTGGCCAAGCGCTCTAAGCATCGACTGAAAGAGGAAGGATCACATTTAAGATGCATTTGGGATTGAATATCAGGGATGGAACATGGAAAATAGTCCAGATCTAAACCTCATAGAAAATGTAACCTGTCAGAGCATCATTTATCATTGTTTGTTGTTCCCTCTTTAATGTCCCCTCTGTTTTCCAGGATGACGGTAAGCTGCACCTGAACCTGCTGGAGCTGGAGGTGTCCGGTGACCCCAGAGGGTCGGCCGAGGGGGTGCAGCAGTGCGTGGCGCGGGCGCTGGCCGCACCCCTCTCCCCACAGACCAAGATCCTCTTCTCCCAGAGGGGCCTGCAGTACGCTGAGGACTATGGGACCTCTGTGCAAAGGTCAGGGGTCATAGGATTGTTTGTTGTTTTTAGATACAATCAGGAACCCGGAGAAAATAAAACAAGCATTTTATTCTGCCCATATTTGATTTAATGGTATGAAATCAACCAACCAGGAGAAATGACTGTACTGTTGCTGTCCTATGGCCTGCAGTGTTCCAACAGTCTGAGGAGCATCACTTTACCATGTTTTAAATGACTGTACTGTTGCTGTTCTCTGGCCTGCAGTGTGCTAACAGTCTATGAGGAGCATCAGAAGCTACTGAAAGAGCTCGGCAACAAGAAGAGAGTGGCTGAGAACGGGTGAGATTATAACGTATCTATCAATATCATGCAAGGGTTTATACCTGTCAAATTGTGTGATGTTGTGACACATTTTTTGTTGATCTGAAGCTGTTCATGGAGAAGCAAATGGGTAAACTGTTCATGGATTGGTTATTGACGCAGTTGTTATATTGATTGATCTGCAGAGACAGTGAGGACCCAGAGAAGATGAGTAAAGGAGAAGATGGCTCTGCTGTGCCCGCTCCACCACAGGCCCCTCCCACAATGCCCCATGTCCCCATGACGACACCACCTCCACCCATGATGGGTGGGGACATGAGTGCGGTTCATGCAGGCTATGGAGGATATGGAAGCTGGCATCAGGTATGACAGGGATGGTTACGCTGTACAAACTGATACGAGCCAAATATCGTCTACATACGGTCTTAAACGATCAGTGCTTCTTTTGAAATTGAGCCAGATAGAGGAGAGACACTGAAGCTCTCAAATTCAAATCTGAACATCAAAGCCAGTTCCACTGCTTTTTTTATTATTCCCCTCTAATCAGGGACTGATTTAGACCTGGGACACCAGGTGGGTGCAATTATCAGGTAGAACAGAAAACCAGAAGTAGTCCGAACCTCGTAGGGTAAGATCTGAATACCCCTGCACTAAAATGTTTAGAGAGCGGGTGTTCCTTCACTTGCCCTTTTTTAAAGTGTTGTTCTCCTCTTTCAGCAACCACAGTATGGGGGATACGGAGGCTACCAGCAAGCCTGGAACTACAATCAGGGTTACTACCCTCCCAGCTAAGGGGGAAGAGAACTCCTGTGACACACCAACTGACAGCAGGGGTTACCAGAGATGATTCAGCATTGACGACCCAGTGTTCACGTGTTTAAACTCCATGGATGCACCCCAAATGGCACATTATGCCCTATATAATGCACTACCTTTGACAAGGGCCCATAGAGCTCTGGTCAAAAGTAGTGAACTTTGTAGGGAATAGGGTGCAAACTCATATCTTTTATCAGGAACAGGGGTGGGACCTGTGACGTCTACTACTCGTTTGGTCTTTGAAAATGTGCTCTTGTACATTGTTTTAATGATAAACTATTTTTGTATTCTCTTCTACATGCAGCCCCTTTCATTTTAAGCAAAACCATCTCTCCATACCTCCTGTATTATTGTCATTCCAGAAGTATAGGCTAGTATTTTTTTCTAATGTACATAATGGTGTTTTATAGTTGTGAAGTCAAAGCTCTTTTCATTAACGAGCAGGTTAAGATCAATCTATTGTGTCCTTCATTCAAGTTTCTGCCCATTCGAGTCCTCCAGACAGAAGATAGGGAAGCCATGTTGTATGCAGGTGTACCAGTGCCTCTGGACTCAGAGGTTAAGTAAAGAATAATAACTGAATAGGTACGCTGTGCTGTACCTAGTGGACATGTCTAAAACCAACAGCATCAGTCATGTTTGGTCAAACTTCAGAGTAGAAAACTGTTAAATGTTTGGCAAAATCCACCACACAACTTTAGCCTTTTTTAATCACTGAGTTTTTGAAATACCATTCCATTTCTGTTGTGTTTTAGTGCATCCAATCCATTGTACTCAAAAAAGGCATGCACAAATACACTGCAAATGTATGACAATGTAACTTTTAATCTTCACTTTTACATTGTTCAATAAAACATTTGAGTGAAGCACAATGTGCATTTTTGGGACTCTTGATATGACACGTGATTTCTTAAGAGTGTATCTTTCTTAACTGTCATGCACATATAAGCAACTCTCACCAGTCAGTGAGATACAAAGCTGACTTAGGTCATCAAGTTTTGCAGCTTTCTCGTAAAAGTACATTATGTGAAGTTTTAAAGTATGTTCAGTCCACCATGTAACTCCAAGTGATTATGCAATAACACCACTGTCAAATGGTTTAACTTATAGAAACTACAACTTCAACACAGTGGAAAGTCGCAGTGTCTCAACACCAGCCATGTCTTACACTTTAGGCCTCATGAGAATCAATAGTCATCCATCTTGTGTTGCTATTTAACATTAAAGCTCAATGTTTGTTGAAGGAGAATCAATCCATAGTTGACATCCTGGTCATTGTCCTGTTGTGATAAATGATGTGTGGAATTGAGGTTGGCTCATAAAGCATGTTTTTACTTCAGGGTCCTCATTTCTTGGCAACGACCAGCACAGCTGAAGGCACCAAACCTGAACAATGACACAAAACAGTTAAGACAGTACGACACAAACTACAACACACCTAAATATCAGATTAGATTCCTCTAAAACTGATCTGACAACACAGGATAGATGAAAGTAGTACGTCTTTGGCTGGTTTTGACGTCTCGTCCTTTCAGATTAGTGCAGATGAAGGAGAGGAAGCCCCTTTAGACTATTGCGATTCTCTCTGTTCAAGCCCAGTAAGAGGGGCATCCTGTCTGCTCACCCAGCTCCTGCAGGGGTTTCTCCATGTCCAGTTCTGTGTAGACGCGGCGGGGGTACGGGGACAGCAGCGTGAAGTCCTGGCCTTCGGGGGCGTTGCCGTTCATCTGGATGTAGACGCGCACAGCAGCTAGCGGCTCCTGTGCCTTGAACACGGAGGTCAGCGCCGAGCCGTCCAGCATACGCACCTGAGGACAGGAGGATAAATAAACTACATTGACTGTTGAGACAAACTCATCAAAAATATCTGTTGTGTCAAAATGCGTTGTACATCAGTTGTGAGTATGAACAGAATGTGAACTAGGCTGTAGACATCCATGGCCCCTAACCTGGATTCTGCACTCGTTATAGTCCTTCTTGGCGGGAGGCGGGCCCTGACTGGGCGGAGAGGAGGGAGGGCCCTCTGCTGAAGGGGAGGTTAGAGCTGTACTGGAAGAACCGCCTCCAAACTGGAGAGGAGTAGAAGGGGTTAGTGAGTTCAACTCTATGAAAGACATGGAGACATTATTTAGCAACAGTTCAGCATACGAGTCAGATGCTGTAGGTGCAGTCAGTACCTTAAGTGCTCTCTCCTCTCTGTCCCGTGCTATCTTGTCTCGCACCCGCTGCCTGAGAAAGAGAGGGTATTCATTGGACAAAGAGAACAGTTGTAGAATGGGAATAGACTTTATTTGCACTAAGACATTTACAAAAACTAACTATTGGCTGTGTATGAAAACCTTACTAGCTATTCTTGTTTCCTCAATTCCTCTCAAAGCTCATTGAAGGAGGTTGTTCAAGGATCCTCTCCTCCAATGTCCTTTGAGACAACAGCCATTGGCCAATTTCGAGAGTATCAAATCCATCTGTGATGCATTGTGGGTAAATTGTGACTGCCTAGCTGATCTACAAATAATAATACTTATATGTAAGGTATTTTGTAAATCAGTTAATCGGCAGTCGCCTGCAATGTCAAACAAGCCTTTTGACTTCATGGCTTACTTGGCCATTTTGTCATCGTTCTTCTCTCTCTGGCGCAGGTCGACCATTTTTTTCATCTCATCTTCCTGCAGTTTCTGTTTGACCTGCAGCAGCTCCTGGCCCTGCCTCCTCCTCTGCTTCTCTCTGTCTACTTCCTCTGCTCGTTCCCTCTCTCTCCGCTCCTCCTGCTTCACCCGCATCAGCTCCTCTAGCCTGGTACACACAGAAACACACACATGGAAGTAGACAAAGAAATAGACACACACACAAAGAAACAGACACAAACACAGGCACAGGCTTCATTGTATGCTGTCTCATTGCATTTTCTACTGAAAGCTTTTGCTGACACTTGAAAATCTCTTTGAGTAACATTATTGACCAAACCTGACATTTCCCCACTGACAGAATAAAACAAGTGTGTAAACAGAACCTCAGTAGAGGTGAATTATCTGACCTCTTTATCTGCTCACGTTTCTCCTCCTCTGTCATTGGTCGTTTGGTATCCCCGTCATGGATCATCTGGTCACTACCGTCTGTAGCTAAAAAGGTAGAGTTGACATAGAAGAGGTAGGGGACAAGAAAACTATGTAAACCAACAACCATGTTAACCAGTAATGGGAAGTACAAGCCATAGTTATGAGGTTATAACAATATGAGTAATAACAATACAATATGCTGCCATGACCATTGACCACTTACCAGGGTCTGTTCCTTCTGCTGCGGTTTGGGCTGCTGGACTGGGCTGTTGTGGGTCACTTCCTCCAGTTCCACTTCCACCAAGCACGTTCCCCACAGGAGGTACATAGGGCTCGTCAATGTCTGGGTCACCCTCATGTTCCATTAGCCTGTGGAAGGAAGCCATAATGGAAGAAAGAAATGACAAATCAGTTATTCCATGTAAATTACTCAACTGACCATCTGTAAAATTCAGCTGTGGATTTAGAAGCCTCTGAGGCCAGCTCACCAAAGCCTCTGCCAGCTGACTTACCAGTCCATGGCCCGCTCTATGCCCTGGTTTCCTGTGTGTGCCACAGCCTTTTCCCTGAAAGCAGTAGACAGACAGGACCAGAGTTGATATTTAGTGTGTCGAAAAATAGCCACATTAATTCAGTTAGCTACTTACGCTCTGTTTCTGTCAAAGCCCATTTCCAGCAGGCTGTCCAACGTCGTTTGTTCTGCCATCTTGCTGAGAGAACGTGGAAGTTAAGAAGACAAGTTTCACTTTGGAGTCAGATACTGTAGGCAAGGAGGTGAGCATGTAAAGTAGCCCTAAACAGGTATTAACTATACTAGTGTAAATAATTTAGAATCAGGTTGAACCAATTACATGTTACCCGAATAACTCGTGAGCTAGTTACATGGGTTGTTATTACATAGTTCCATAATGTGCTAGCTGTGTAGTTATTTAACTGGCTATGAAGATAACAAAGCAGCATCCCTTAGGTAACGTCCCGCAGGAAATATTTTAGTATCTACACAGACCACCACATGAATATCATTCATAAACCAAAGAAGAATTGCCCAGTAACTTTGCCGTATTATCTATGTCTACATATAGCTAGCTATTGTTAGCCAGCTAACTGACGTTAGCTTGATGGACGAGTGAGATGGCTCATTTCAGTTAGCCTCTCCTGCTAGCTGTAACAAGAAAAACTGTTTGCAAAGTAAATTGATGATGCTCTGTACAATAGAGCTAGGGTGACTATTGCATTATACTTGCGAAAATGATAGAGATCAACAATTTCATAAACGTTATTTTACTAAATAGCATTATTTGTTTGAGAAACATTAGCAACTCACATTCGGAATCAGTCAACAAACACCGCTTCCAATCTTGTCACATGCGAGCATGTATGGAGGCCCAATAGGATACAAAATGACCGCATTTTCCAAACATTCTCATTCACAGAAAATTGCTGCCATCTAGTGGACCTTACACTAGCAGTATCCGTACAACAGTATGCATTATAGTTGTCCCCAGTCGTGTGTATAAACCCTGGATGACTGACAGGGGGTGCTGTAATGATGCCACCGCTACATAAATGCATTTATTCATGTCTAGATTCGTTTTTGACATGTTTATTATATTACAGAAAACCTTAATGCATACTTTTAAATTACATTATGTGAGCCAAACATACAAATAAAAAATATATTAAAACATTTTCCTTTAAGTATTTTATTTTAGTACTAATGTTACTTTCCCCACTACAGCAAAACATACTTAAATACATGCAATTTTGTTCTAGAAACATTTAATTGAAGTATTTTAGAATTCCATTCATTCCTATTGTGGACTGCTCCAACTGGAGTTCCAATATTACCAACCGGTGGCTTCAAAGACTCTCAATGGCCAATACATTGCAACAGCAGTCCAGGGTTTGTATACATTATTGCTCGTCCCCAAAGATAAAATCTGTGAGGGGACTGTGGGTCTGTCTCCGTCCGTTAGGATGTTCTTTCCGACGTTATTCACACTTGATATATCAGACAGCACTGGCCCGATTTGGACTCAACTTAGAAAAAGATACGCCCCTCAGCCCGTTTGACCTAAAGTCCTGAAATTCGTATATACTGTAGGTCCCTCAGGTATATAAAGAACACGTCTTTCATTATGGATTTTCTGGCATTTTGAATTTTGTGAAAAAACGATTAAAACGCTACCACAGACAGAAGTGGAAACCTATAAATATCTTTGATGCTACTCTTCTGGCAGCTAATGACCGATCTGCACCAAACTTGATATGTGATATCTATGGTCAAAGGTCTCTCAAAGCAATATTTTTCAGACTAGAACCTAAAACAACATGGCTGGTATTGGCCAATAAACGTTCATGCCGGCGTGGTCTGGCACATAAATGCATATGAGTCACATAAATGCATATGAGTCACATAAATGCATATGAGTCACATAAATGCATATGAGTCACATAAATGCATATGAGTCACATAAATGCATATTCATATTATAACAACATTTGGCACACATGTTGCAAACACTGTCAACACTCAACACATACAAAAACATTCATATCGACCTCACGGTGGCGCTATAACGGGCACATGTTTATATCTCTTGATCTGTTGACTCAAAGTGATGAAATTTGGCACACATGCTCAGGGAGATGAGTCTAGCTAACCCACTCAATATCTCAGACACCACTGGGACGATTTTGACGAAACTTGGGTGAATGAAGGTTCTTGCCATAGAGATCCATCGGTCATTTACAAAATGACATTGATTGGCCCAAGGGGGGCGCTGCATCCTTTGTGGGGGACAACATGTTTACTGTTGCCTTGTTTTATTATGGGTAAGCTCCACTTCTGTTTGCAGTTTGTTTTATATCTATAGGTCTATCTGATTCCCAAGCATGTGTTTACTTTCACAATGTGGGTTTAGTGTGTGTCTGAGTGTGTATATTTTTGTTTAACTATCCTTGTCGGTCCCCATGAGGAAAAATGCTATTTTAGGCTTAGGGGTTAGGTTTAGCGTTAGGGTTACAATAAGGTTTAGGATTATAATTATGGTAAGGTTTAGGGTTAAGTTTAGGGTTAGGAGTTAGGGTTAGGTATACTTTCAGGGTTAGGGGTTTGGGGTTAAGGTTAGACTTAGGGTTAAGGTTAGGGTTATGGTTAAGTTAAGGGTTAAGGGTTAAGGTTAGGGCTAGGGTTCGATTTAGGGTTGGGGTGAGGAAAAATAGGGATTTGGATGGGAACACATTTTTTGGTCCCCACAAGGATAGCAGTACAAAACTGTGTGTTTGTGTGTGTGTGCTGGTATGTGTGTACGTGTGTATTGTGTGTACGTCAGCGGAGTCTGCTGAGGGGAAGATGGCTCATAATAATGGCTGGAACGGAGCAAATTAAATGGCATCAAATACATGGAAACCATGTACATGGAAACCATGCATTTGATGTGTTTTGATACCATTCCACTTCAGCCATTATCACAATCCCGTCCTCCCAAATGAAGGTGCCACCAACCTGCTGTGGTGTACGTGTGTGTCGGCTTTGTGTGCTTGCGAATGTCTTACTGCATGGCTATAGATGTTCAAACAGGATGCAAAGTTTATGGGCAGGGTCTGTTACATATTTACTGTATGTATAATGATTAATTTATCTCTCCCTCTCACGGTCTTAAGCAGCCCTCGCTCACTTCCTTAACTAGTACTTTACTGAACTTCAGTTCCTGAGGGTGAGTAGGTTCAGTTTGTTTTTAAATTGTTATGTTTAAATCTCAACCTGTCTAGATTATGAGATCCCATTGGATGAGATGAAGACATTTAATCAATTGTAATAGATCATTCCATCCATAGTCAGTTTTATTTAGGACGCTGGTAGCCTTTCATCTTGCGGTTTCCTCTTCTTGTAACTGGCAGGCACAAAGAAAGTCCGCTGATAAGTGATTCAATGATTATCTTTAGTGATGTGTGAATTCCCTGATCAGAGAAAGAAACTCAAATGAATTTAAAAACAAAGAAAGAGAGCAACATGTAAGACTGAAAGGTGAACAAAGTTGAAGGAGGAAATAAGGGGCCAAAGTCACACTCTCCTGAATTGTTTTATTGTTTTGTTTTGCAAAGCTGGAAGGGTGGAAGGTGAAGATCAGTGAGTCAAAGTCTATAGAGATTCTGGGAAGGACAGCGAGAAAGAGAAGGCCTAGGATTCTGGAACTAAAGGGTTAACAAATAATAACTGTTTTATAAGTTCAATACTGTTTGAAATCCTCTGAATTCAACAAATGTAATCGAATTCATGAATCCATATAAAAGTATTTCATTGATTGAAGTTGAATAACTGACCCCCCTTTACAGAAGAACCAGACATCCTCCTGTATGTGCTGAACGGGACCAACCCTTTGAGGACATTGCGCTGGTGGGCACAATCACCATGATTTTATTGCTACAGTTGAGTGATACACAATCTGTATTGTAAATTAGCAATAAGGTAGATCAAAGGTAATAATAAAATAAAGTAGGTGTCATTCTTAATGGTGTCTTAGCTCCATTATCACATGCTTTTTATGCAGTGTCATCACATGTTCAGATTTATGGCACAGTGTTGTAATTCTCTTTGATCAACAGGGGGCAGTCTAATCTCACGCTATATGACAAGACAATTTGAGACTTGTGATAAGAGTACGTAAATGGTTTTACCATCGAATCATGTGGCTTTACAGCTGTGTGATGAAGTGCGCTATAACTCCAGTGTCTGGTGTCCGCTGGCTGTAACAGCATCTCCATATGGAATTAGCTCAGGGTTCCAGTGGAGCTGCTGTTATGGGCGGAGAGACACCTCTGGTCATCACCCTGGGTGCACTGTGTAGACCTAAATCTACTGTATGTGACGTTGTATGTACTGTACTTGAGTAGGCCTTTTAATACGAATGTATTTATATTGTGTTTCTTTTCAGTGTTTCTTTTCACAATAAAGATACTGGCATTTACTGTAATTGTCTCTCTTGTTTAGTGTGTCTGGTCTTTACCACAGCCTACCACATATTTGGGCCAGCAATGAACACACACACACACACACACATTTGTATTTGGCTATCAGACAGGGTATTATAGAGCTGAGTCCAACTTTTAAGGAATTGCCGGATAGTGAGGCCAAACTAGCAATGTGCTGCAGCTGTCATAAGACTGGGTAAGATGACGATGAGCCAATTGCCGGTTTCTTCATCCTCGTTCCTCACTTTCATAATTTTGAGCGACGATAGGCCTACGTACTTCATTCATTCGGTGGGACTTTTATTTTGAAGTTCACATTCCACTTCCGCTTTCTGCGTGTCACACACACAAGTGTCAGCCAGCAGGTGAACGCGGTCACATAACTCTAAAGGACAGGTAAAAGTTATGTTTTCCTCCTTTTAAAGGATAGTGGGTTTTATTATTAAATGTTTAAGAGAAATTACGCTCTCGACTTCTATGAAAGATTGCCAATAGCTGGCTAGATACATTCATTCTCAAGTTACTGGAGAGGGATTGTGCTTGGTGCGTGATTGACTAGTAGTACAAACTAGTTGGGGCGTGTTTGGTTAGTCGGGAGGGAGGGACAATCAACACTTTAAGACTCGCCTACTTTAGCCAACGTTACTCTACTACTGTGATCTATGATAAGAGTTGCACTAACAACTTAGCCACATCGCCATCTCTCTCTGCTGTTTTCAGATCCAAAGCGACACTGCTGTGTCAAACCAGCTCAACAGCCCACCATGTTCCGCACTAGGGATAAAAAAACGCCAGAACCGTTCCAGGATGTTTCGCAAGGTTTGAAGAAACTTTACCGGACTAAACTCTTTCCCCTGGAGGACAGCTACCAATTCCACGACTTCCATTCACCGGCGCTCGAGGATGCGGACTTCGACAACAAACCCATGGTTCTTTTGGTCGGTCAGTACTCGACCGGGAAAACTACCTTTATTCGGCACCTGATGGAGCAAGACTTCCCCGGTATGAGGATCGGGCCCGAGCCGACGACAGACTCTTTCATAGCTGTGATGCACGGTGACCAGGACGGGATGATACCTGGCAACGCCTTGGTTGTCGACCCCAAAAAACCCTTCCGCAAACTCAACGCATTTGGTAACGCGTTCCTCAACAGGTAAATACTCATTCCAAGTTCCCACGCACTAGTAGGGGAGGGTATGCCTTTTGTAAAGTACAGTATACAAAAAGGCTATACCCCGTACCTAGGACTAATATCCAGCAGCTCATTTCATAACATTGTTACTTGATTGTTGATCACCTGATCTGATGAAGTGTCAGGTGACAGTCATAATGTCATTGACAGTGACACCACTCCCAGCATTCCATATAATACCTCCGGCACAAGCCTCTCCATGTAGGGACTCTATGAAACAACATCTCTACTGTTGCATCATATTCCTCCAGTCATTTAGCCCAAGGTGTTTATACCTTCAATTCATCACCACAACAGATTGTAGCCTCTGTTGCATCCACTACAAACACCTGTTTGTTAACCCACCTGGAAAAGTCACCTTGCCAAGTAGACAACCTTTTCCCCTTGGCTATTTGAACAGTGTGTAACAGCACCTAGCCTAAACTAGATGAGTCACATCCTAGTCTGGCTACACTGCAGCAAATTGATTTGGGCTCATGTCAATGTAAGGTAAATGAAGAAAATATGAATGACTGTGTTTACAGTAGCCAGGCAACACAGTGAGTTATGTCTTCCTCTTAGTTGAATGGACATCCCAGGGCAGGTTACAGCTGCCACATCAGTAGTAACAGCTGGCCAACTCCCACTGTGGCTTCTGCCTGCTATGAGACGAAGTCAAAGTGCAGTGCTGGTATGTTCTTTATGGTAGTGTGACTGCACAGTAAGTCAGAATCTAGGCTATAATGGTTGCAGGCAGCCTAATTCTGCTATTTTAACACTTAATTGGGCTCCCTGTCTAAACGCAGCCGACTAGTCAATACTCATCTGGTCTCCTTGTGTGTTCAATGACTCATTACCATGACAAATCAAAGTGATTCAGTGGTCCAGACTGCTCTATGGCACATTCTGACACCACAGTCAGTTGTTCTAGTCTGTTCTATATGGCATTATGACAACAATCAATGGGAGTTTCTGTCCTGGGGCTTTATGTGTGCTCTCTGTTTTCTTTCAGACTTCAAACTAGGGCTGGGAATTGCCAGGGTCCTCACAATAGGCATCGGCTAATGGGGATCCCAATCATATCCAATCTCTAAATAAACCAAATTATCACAATACTGAGGTGCAATAGGATGTGTAGGCTATTCTGATTCTCCCCATTTTCTACATGTATTATTAAGATTCGATGCTGTGGTTTTATTGAGATTTAATGTTCCAAACGTATTGCTCACCATGCGTCTGCTGCAGAGGGACAAGAGCCATGAGAAAACTGGTTTTGATCAGTAATGGAAATAAAAGTGCTGAAAACAAATTGGCTCCCTATTTAAAAAGAAGATGGAGAACAAACTATGAAGGAAAAATCCTGGCATTTTGGTGGAGGTACAGTACAGCCAACAAGTGCCAAAATTATATTGTCAAAAACAATACTATATGAAATATTGTCAAATATTATCCCGATATGTAACTTTTTATTTTCTTCCCCCATCACTACTTTAAACACAGAATCCCTCAAGGTTGGTTTATTGCAGTGTCCTTTACTGAAGTAGTCCTTCTTTCCAATGGATATCTCCTCTGTGAGAGCTTGGCTGTCACCACAAGACACAGCACCTAAACAGATGGTTAGATAAACCTGGCCTTGTCTCTCTCTGTGCTACAGACTGACTGGACAGGTTTTAGAGGAAGTCATGTGCTCAACCTGGCAATAGGTAATTTCCTCAACCCCAGATTAGCTGTGGTGCTTCGCACACTGCCATATGCTGGTTCAAGACACATGGGTCACCACTGATACTGGACTACACTGCTGCTCACTCCTGTTCAGGGGTACTACATTGCCCAGGATGCATCTGTACAATAGATTTCTGTTGGCTCATAGCAGAGAAAGTCAATGAGGGTCCATTGATAATTAGCCTCGCTTAGAGGCTAATTGACGAGATGAACAAGGCGTCACAAGGCCCATTAGACAGGGCTGTTTCACAACAAGACTGATGACTATTGTAACCGAGGGAGCAGCACAGACACAGATGGTGAGATGATTATAGATCTATAACGAGTGTTGGCCTTTAATTACCACAACCAGCCATCGGCCTCTGTGTGTGTGTGTGTGTGTGTGTGTGTGTGTCCACAATGGTTGTAGTAAGAGTCAGCGGGATGGGGTTCCGTTTTACTGAACTCAGCCTGTTATTTCAGGACACTGACTCTGCACATTACTGCATGGGGTCTTCCAGTAACATCTCAAAGGGAAATGTTAAGTACTTGGGCCTACTAGCACACAATGTCCACCATGTCCTCAAGCCTCATAGTATTTCTTCACTTTGGGGAGTTGTGGGGCTGCCTGATGAAGGGTTCAGAGAGGGTGGGGGAAGAAGGTATTGGGGTTACTGTTTGAGTAGTGTCTGGTGGAGCGGGAGAGATTCTGAGGTTAGCACAGTTGTGCTGAGCTTTGTGTGAAAAATATTAGATCAACTGGAAGGCTTGGACTTTCAAATCCCATTTGTCAACAACGGGTGTAGACTCAACAACGGGTGTAGACTCAACAACGGGTGTAGACTCAACAACGGGTGTAGACTCAACAACGGGTGTAGACTCAACAACGGGTGTAGACTCAACAACGGGTGTAGACTCAACAACGGGTGTAGACTGACGGGTGTAGACTGACGGGTGTAGACTGACGGGTGTAGACTGACGGGTGTAGACTCAACAACGGGTGTAGACTCAACAACGGGTGTAGACTGACGGGTGTAGACTGACGGTGAAATGCTTACTTGCAGGCCCTTCCCAACAATGCAGAGAGAAACATATAAAATAATAGAAAGATAATAACACAAGGAATAAATACACAGTGAGTGACGATATGTACATGTAGATGGGGGTAAAGTGACTAGGCCACAGGATAGATAAACAGTAGCAGCAGCGTATGTGATGAGTTAAACAATTTAGTGTGTTAGGGGTGGGGGGGTATTGCAGATAGTCCGGGTGGCTATTTGGTTAACTATTTAGAAATCTTATGGCTGTTCAGGGTCATGTTGGTTCCAGACTTGGTCTATGACTTGATGTAGAACTTTTTGAGGATCTGAGGGCCCATGACAAATCTTTTCAGGCTCCTGAGGGGGAAGAGGTGTTGTGCCTTCTCAATGACTGTGTTGGTGTGTGTGTGGACCATGTTAATTCCTTAGTGATGTGGACCCTGTAGTCCACGATCAGCTCCTTTGTCTTGCTGACATTGAGGGAAAGATTGTTGTCCTGGCACCACACTGCCAGTTCACTGACCTCCCGCGGCTGGTTTTCCCTCTGTAATCTGTGATAGTTTGCAAGCCCTGCCATATCCGACTAGCGTCAGAGCCAACGTAGTAGGATTCCATCTTAGTCCTGTATTGACGCTTTGCCTGTTTGAGTCCTCGTCTTAGGTCGTAGCAGGATTTCTTATAAGCGTCAGGATTAGTGTTCCGCACCTTGAAAGCGGCAGCTCCAGCCTTTAGCTCAGTGCAGATGTAGCATGTAACCAATAGCTTCTGGTTGGGATATGTAATATTCCTTTTGTGATATGATACTCCTCTACCACAGGACTTTTCACACCCCTATTTATTTTACTTCTTGTTTGGCCTTAAATTTCCTCTCCTATGAGTGTTTGTGTGATAATTTAAGCTAAGAGCTTAGTTCTACTAGTATTGTGACAATGCCTGTAGTATAATGTCCAGAATATAAGTTCTGGGGGAGCGGTGGGGCAGCGGAGTTCTGGGGGAGCGGAGATCTGGGGGAGCGGTCGGGCAGCGGAGTTCTGGGGGAGTTCTGGGGCAGCGAAGTTCTGGGGGAGCGGTGGGGCAGCGGAGATCTGGGGGAGTTCTGGGGCAGCGAAGTTCTGGGGGAGCGGTGGGGCAGCGGAGATCTGGGGGAGCGGTGGGGCAGCGGAGATCTGGGGGAGCGGTGGGGCAGCGGAGTTCTGGGGGAGCGGTGGGGCAGCGGAGTTCTGGGGGAGCGGTGGGGCAGCGGAGTTCTGGGGGAGTTCTGGGGCAGCGGAGATCTGGGGGAGTTCTGGGGCAGCGGAGATCTGGGGGAGCGGTGGGGCAGCGGAGTTCTGGGGGAGCGGTGGGGCAGCGGAGTTCTGGGGGAGCGGTGGGGCAGCGGAGATCTGGGGGAGCGGTGGGGCAGCGGAGTTCTGGGGGAGTTCTGGGGCAGCGGAGTTCTGGGGGAGCGGTGGGGCAGCGGAGTTCTGGGGGAGCGGTGGGGCAGCTGAGTTCTGGGGGAGCGGTGGGGCAGCGGAGTTCTGGGGGAGCGGTGGGGCAGCGGAGATCTGGGGGAGCGGTGGGGCAGCGGAGTTCTGGAGGAGCGGTGGGGCAGCGGAGATCTGGGGGAGCGGTGGGGCAGCGGAGTTCTGGGATGAGAAGGAAAATAAGTGGTTAAACGTAACAATCATTGTTCCTGCTTGAGGAAACTGCAGTCTTCTGTTTGTACGACCTAGCCCTCTCTCTCCAGATACAAAACATGTTGTTTTCTCTGTGTGTGTCATGATTTGCTCCCAATTATACACTTACCCACTTGAAGTTTTAGGCTGAGGGACATTATGTTTGGGCTGACTAATGCATGACTATAATATGATGTATTGTTTAGGCTTGCCAGTGAGTCAAGGTTATTCATAAGTTAGTTATTCTATGGACGGTTTAATAAATGATGCAGCATTTAACTCTCACTTGTTTTTGTATTTTGTTTTGTTCTACTTCTAGACAAACCATTCAATTCCCATTTCTAGACGTGACAGGTTGACTGTAAGCAGTTTAGACGTAGATTAATGCCTGTCTTTGTTTCAACATCCCTTTCTCTTTATTTCTACCTCTTTCACTTCCACCCTCCACTCCATCTCCTTACAGATTTACGTGTGCTCAGATGTCCAACCCGGTCCTGGAGAGCATCAGTATCATCGATACCCCTGGAATCCTGTCGGGAGAGAAACAGAGGATAAGCAGAGGTCAGCCTCACACCCACGCAAAAACACTTGCTTGTATGTTTTTTTCCACAGTTCTCTATAAAGGTGTCAACCACTAAGTGGGTCAGAGGTAACACAGGCAATTTAAACCTCACCTAAGATGAGAGAATAGTATGCTAGACTTCTCTTTTCTGTTAAGAGAAGTACAACTAATGCAACTGACTCTTATGACATTTGGGGTCCCTAGGAAGGGAAGCTGACTAGAACTGAGATGACTGTGAGTTTCCCCACAATCCCTATGTTGCACATTTTCTGATAATGTTCAGCCAATATCTTATTGGCTCATTCTGCTAATACTATTTGGTCATATAATTTCTTATTGGGTCATTTTTTTCCCCCCACTTCAAGTGAAAGGTTGAGAGATCAAATTGTATTTGTCACATCATGCTTCATAAGCAACAAGTGTAGCCTAACAGTGAGTTGCAGAGTTGAATGCTTAGTATATACAGTGCCTTGCGAAAGTATTCGGCCCCCTTGAACTTTGCGACCTTTTTCCACATTTCAGGCTTCAAACATAAAGATATAAAACTGTATTTTTTTGTGAAGAATCAACAACAAGTGGGACACAATCATGAAGTGGAACAACATTTATTGGATATTTCAAACTTTTTTAACAAATCAAAAACTGAAAAATTGGGCGTGCAAAATTATTCAGCCCCCTTAAGTTAATACTTTGTAGCGCCACCTTTTGCTGCGATTACAGCTGTAAGTCGCTTGGGGTATGTCTCTATCAGTTTTGCACATCGAGAGACTGACATTTTTTCCCATTCCTCCTTGCAAAACAGCTGGAACTCAGTGAGGTTGGATGGAGAGCATTTGTGAACAGCAGTTTTCAGTTCTTTCCACAGATTCTCGATTGGATTCAGGTCTGGACTTTGACTTGGCCATTCTAACACCTGGATATGTTTTATTTTTGAACCATTCCATTGTAGATTTTGCTTTATGTTTTGGATCATTGTCTTGTTGGAAGACAAATCTCCGTCCCAGTCTCAGGTCTTTTGCAGAGGGTTTTCTTCCAGAATGGTCCATCCATCTTCCCATCAATTTTAACCATCTTCCCTGTCCCTGCTGAAGAAAAGCAGGCCCAAACCATGATGCTGCCACCACCATGTTTGACAGTGGGGATGGTGTGTTCAGCTGTGTTGCTTTTACACCAAACATAACGTTTTGCATTGTTGCCAAAAAGTTCAATTTTGGTTTCAGCTGACCAGAGCACCTTCTTCCACATGTTTGGTGTGTCTCCCAGGCGGCTTGTGGCAAACTTTAAACAACACTTTTTATGGATATCTTTAAGAAATGGCTTTCTTCTTGCCACTCTTCCATAAAGGCCAGATTTGTGCAATATACGACTGATTGTTGTCCTATGGACAGAGTCTCCCACCTCAGCTGTAGATCTCTGCAGTTCATCCAGAGTGATCATGGGCCTCTTGGCTGCATCTCTGATCAGTCTTCTCCTTGTATGAGCTGAAAGTTTAGAGGGACGGCCAGGTCTTGGTAGATTTGCAGTGGTCTGATACTCCTTCCATTTCAATATTATCGCTTGCACAGTGCTCCTTGGGATGTTTAAAGCTTGGGAAATATTTTTGTATCCAAATCCAGCTTTAAATTTATTCACAACAGTATCTCGGACCTGCCTGGTGTGTTCCTTGTTCTTCATGATGCTCTCTGCGCTTTTAACGGACCTCTGAGACTATCACAGTGCAGGTGCATTTATACGGAGACTTGATTACACACAGGTGGATTGTATTTATCATCATTAGTCATTTAGGTCAACATCGGATCATTCAGAGATCCTCACTGAACTTCTGGAGAGAGTTTGTTGCACTGAAAGTAAAGTGGCTGAATAATTTTGCACGCCCAATATTTCAGTTTTTGATTTGTTAAAAAAGTTTGAAATATCCAATAAATGTTGTTCCACTTCATGATTGTGTCCCACTTGTTGTTGATTCTTCACAAAAAAATACAGTTTTATATCTTTATGTTTGAAGCCTGAAATGTGGCAAAAGGTCGCAAAGTTCAAGGGGGCCGAATACTTTCGCAAGGCACTGTGTATATATATATATATATATAATGATTTTTTGTTGTTGTTGAAATAGTGACACCAGAAGTAAATACACAGTGAATAACAAGTAAAAAAGAACATGGCTATATACAAGGAGTACCAGGTAGCTATGTACATATGGGTAGTGTTAAAGTGACTAGGCAACAGGATCGATGATAGACAGCAGCAGTGTATTTGGTGCCTGTGTGGCGTCAGTGTATTTGGTGTCTGTGTGGCGTCAGTGTATTTGGTGCCTGTGTGGCGTCAGTGTATTTGGTGTCTGTGTGGCGTCAGTGTATTTGGTGCCTGTGTGGCGTCAGTGTATTTGGTGTCTGTGTGGCGTCAGTGTATTTGGTGCCTGTGTGGCGTCAGTGTATTTGGTGTCAGTGTATTTGGTGCCTGTGTGGCGTCAGTGTATTTGGTGTCTGTGTGGCGTCAGTGTATTTGGTGCCTGTGTGGCGTCAGTGTATTTGGTGTCTGTGTGGCGTCAGTGTATTTGGTGCCTGTGTGGCGTCAGTGTATTTGGTGTCTGTGTGGCGTCAGTGTATTTGGTGCCTGTGTGGCGTCAGTGTATTTGGTGCCTGTGTGGCGTCAGTGTATTTGGTGCCTGTGTGGCGTCAGTGTATTTGGTGCCTGTGTGGCGTCAGTGTATTTGGTGCCTGTGTGGCGTCAGTGTATTTGGTGCCTGTGTGGCGTCAGTGTATTTGGTGCCTGTGTGGCGTCAGTGTATTTGGTGCCTGTGTGGCGTCAGTGTATTTGGTGCCTGTGTGGCGTCAGTGTATTTGGTGCCTGTGTGGCGTCAGTGTATTTGGTGCCTGTGTGGCGTCAGTGTATTTGGTGCCTGTGTGGCGTCAGTGTATTTGGTGCCTGTGTGGCGTCAGTGTATTTGGTGCCTGTGTGGCGTCAGTGTATTTGGTGCCTGTGTGGCGTCAGTGTATTTGGTGCCTGTGTGGCGTCAGTGTATTTGGTGCCTGTGTGGCGTCAGTGTATTTGGTGCCTGTGTGGCGTCAGTGTATTTGGTGCCTGTGTGGCGTCAGTGTATTTGGTGCCTGTGTGGCGTCAGTGTATTTGGTGCCTGTGTGGCGTCAGTGTATTTGGTGCCTGTGTGGCGTCAGTGTATTTGGTGCCTGTGTGGCGTCAGTGTATTTGGTGTGTGTGTGGCGTCAGTGTATTTGGTGTCTGTGTGGCGTCAGTATGCATGTGTGCCCGTGTTATGTGTATGTGTCATAAGAATGTGTGGGTTAAAAAAAAGAAGTAAAGGTACTCCGATTAGCTATTTAGCAGTCTTATGGCTTGGGTGTAGAAGCTGTTCATGTTTCTGTTGGTTCCAGACATGAACAGAATCTACCCCCAAGCAAAAAGACTGCTAAACAAGACTGCTAGAGAGCTGGGCAGAGATCCCAAAAGAGTAGAGACAAGGAAAGAAGGGACAACATGGAGAAGTATGATAGAGAGAAACATAGCTACGAGCTATGAGATGATGAGGGGAAAGTATGAGAGATAAACAGAGCTATGAGAGGAGGAGCAGAGGGAACGTATGAGAGATAAACATAGCTAAGAGCTATGAGAGGAGGAGCAGAGGGAACGTATGAGAGATAAACATAGCTAAGAGCTATGAGAGGAGGAGCAGAGGGAACGTATGAGAGATAAACATAGCTAAGAGCAATGAGAGGAGGAGCAGAGGGAACATATGAGAGAAACATAGCTAAGAGCAATGAGAGGAGGAGCAGAGGGAAAGTGTGTAAATGCATACATCTATGTGTGTCAAGATGACTCTATTTAGCCTTGGGGGGGTGAAATTCTTTACTTCAATACCACATACATACCTCAGACCACTATCATTACACACACACACACACAGAGCTGACTGTATTGTTCATCGGGGGTATGACAGTGCCGGGGGCTGGTGTTGTGCGTGTTAGAAGCAACAGTTGTTGGTAGACTGGAGAGAGTGGTGCAGTAGTCATTGTGTGGAGACAGTTGTTTCAAACTCCATTTGATGGAAAGAATGTCCTCTAAATCCCACAGGCCTCTGACTTTCAGATTCCCAGATTCCCCCATCTCTCTCCGTCTCCCCCATCTCTCTCTCTCTCTCCTGTTTTGATATGCTAGTGTTATGATTTCCCTTTCTCCTCTCTGTCTGTGATTCTGTCTCTTTCACTCACTTTCTCTTGCTCGCATTTGTTCTCTCCCACTCACTCTTTCCACTGCCCCTCCCACCCCCCTGACACACACATGCACAAAGCCTACCCCTGGAATGCGTGTGCAGCAGATCTGGTGCTGATTGTGTGGCCAGCTGCGTAGATTAGCTTTTTAGACTGACTGCCTGCATTCTTCTCCGATCAGATGACGGCACTAATCAAAACCATAATTCCCCCCTCTATTTCTCTTCCTTTGTATTTTTAAAGAGCCTCGGCTCGCTGCGCCAGAACTCCCCAGGCTTCTGTTCAGAAAAGGAAAAGCCTCTCTGTTCCTATTGCTTTTCAGACTCCTCTGTTTCCTGTTGTTTTTTAAATAGGCTAAAGAGGATGGCACTGAACACGTTTGAATATTTGGACAGAATCGGAGACGTTTTGAAACATGCTGCATAGGTTCTATACTTTCAGTATGTCCATCAGTAGTGTTGTCCATTATAGGGTCATGTTAGCCACAATACACCACAACCCACACCATCAAAACCCAATATCCACTTTTCCTATTCATTTTGTCATCATCTTTCTCCCTACAATCTCATTTGGGGTTCCTCCTCAACATAAGTCTTGCTGATAGACAGTCCAGACTGTGTGAATCCAGCGTAACCCGCCTTGCCGCTCTACAGGTTATGACTTTGCAGCAGTACTGGAGTGGTTTGCGGAGCGTGTGGACCGCATCATCCTCCTGTTTGACGCCCACAAGCTGGACATCTCAGACGAGTTCTCTGAGGTGATCCGCGCCCTGAAGAACCACGAGGACAAGATGCGCGTGGTGCTGAACAAGGCTGACCAGATCAACACGCAGCAGCTGATGAGGGTCTACGGTGCCCTCATGTGGTCGTTGGGGAAGATCATCAACACCCCCGAGGTGACTTATTATTTGTTTTATTTCGACAAAGATGTGCCTGAAATCGCACCCTATTCCCTATATACTTCACTACTTTCCTTATATACTTCACTACTTTCCTTATATAGTACACTACTTTCCTTATATAGTACACTACTTTCCTTATATAGTACACTACTTTCCCTATATAATACACTACTTTCCCTATATAATACACTACTTTCCCACAATCAAAAGTAACTCTATATTGGGAGTAGGGTGCCATATCAGATGCAGACATTTTTAAATACATATAGAGTTGCCTTAGCTGTCGGATGACAACAAAACAAAACAACATTTAAGGATAAAAGAAACAGTAAAGTCTAACAACTTATTTCCATTGTGTTCTTTCTGGGGTCACCCACACTACTCTAAGTCGCTTTGGACAAAGGTGTGCTAAATGGCATATACACTACTGTTCAAAAGTTTGGGGCCACAATGGACAATCTTTTCTTTTTATTCTGAGATATGGCTTTTTCTTTGCAACTCTGCCTAGAAGGCCAGCATCCCGGAGTCGCCTCTTCACTGTTGACGTTGAGATTGGTGTTTTGCGGGTACTATTTAAGGAAGCTGGCAGTTGAGGATTTGTGAGGCGTCTGTTTCTTAAACTAGACATTAATGTACTTGTCCTCTTGCTCAGTTGTGCACCGGGGCCTCCCACTCCTCTTTCTATTCTGGTTAGGGCCAGTTCGTTCTGTGAAGGGATTAGTACACAGCGTTGTATGAGCTCTTCAGTTTCTTCAAAATTTCTTGCATGGAATAGCCTTAATTTCTCAGAACAAGAATAGACTGACGAGTTTCAGAAGAAAGTCTTTATTTCTGGCCATTTTCAGCCTGTAATCGAACCCACAAATGCTGATGGTCCAGATACTCAACTAGTCTAAAGAAGGCCAGTTTTATTGCTTCTTCAATTAGCACAACAGTTTTCAGCTGTGCTAATATAATTGCAAAAAGGTTTTCTAAATATCAATTAGCCGTTTTTAAAATGATAAACTTGGATTAACTAACACAACGTGCCACTGGAACACAGGAGTGATGGTTGCTGATAATGGGTCTCTGTACGCCTATGTAGATATTCCATAAAAAATCAGCCATTTCCAGCTACAATAGTCATTTACAACAATGTCTACACTGTATTTCTGATCAATTTGATGTTATTTTACTGGACAAATGTGCTTTTCTTTCAAAAACAAGGACATTTCTAAGTGACCCCAACTTTTGAACGTGTGTGTGTGTGTGTGTGTGTGTGTGTGTGTGTAATAATGTGTATATACATAAACTCAGCAAAAAAAGAAACGTCTCTTTTTCAGGACCCTGTCTTCCAAAGATAATTCATAAAAATCCAAATAACTTCACAGATCTTCATTGTTAAGGGTTTAAACACTGTTTCCCATGCTTGTTCAATGAACCATAAACAATTAATGAACATGCACCTGTGGAACGGTCGTTAAGACACTAACAGCTTACAGACGGTAGGCAATTAAGGTCACAGTTGTGAAAACATAGGACACTAAAGAGGCCTTTCTACTGACTGGAAAAACACAAAAAGAAAGATGCCCAGGGTCCCTCCTCATCTGTGTGAACGTACCTTAGGCATGCTGCAAGGAGGCATGAGGACTG
The DNA here is from genome assembly GCF_057628025.1 of Oncorhynchus mykiss. Lineage (NCBI taxonomy): Eukaryota > Metazoa > Chordata > Actinopteri > Salmoniformes > Salmonidae > Oncorhynchus > Oncorhynchus mykiss. The sequence goes on along the minus strand of NC_143035.1, from coordinate 27,320,087 downwards.
CTGATGTGGCCAGGGCAATAAATTGCAATGTCCGTACTGTGAGACGCCTAAGACAGCCCTACAGGGAGACAGGACGGACAGCTGATCGTCCTCGCAGTGGCAGACCACGTGTAACGACACCTGCACAGGATCTGTACATCCGAACATCACACCTACCAGAACCAGGAATGCACAATCCCTCCATCAGTGCTCTGACTGTCCGCAATAGGTTGAGAGAGGCTGGACTGAGGGCTTGTAGGCCTGTTGTAAGGCAGGTCCTCACCAGACATCACCGGCAACCATGTCGCCTATGGGCACAAACCCACCCTCGCTGGACCAGACAGGGCTGACAAAAAGTGCTCTTCACTGATGAGTCAGATGTTTAGTCTCACCAGGGGTGATGGTCAGATTCACGTTTATCGTCCAAGGAATGAGCGTTACACCGAGGCCTGTACTCTGGATTGGGATCGATTTGGAGGTGGAGGGTCCGTCATGGTCTGGGGCAGTGTGTCACAGCATCATTAGACTGAGCTTGTTGTCATTGCAGGCAATCTCAATACTGTGCGTTACAGGGAAGACATTCTCCTCCCTCATGTGGTACCCTTCCTGCAGGCTAATCCTGACATGACCCTCCAGCATGACAATGCCACCAGCCATACTGCTCATTCTGTGCATGATTTCCTGCAAGATAGAAATATCAGTGTTCTGCCATGGCCAGTGAAGAGCCCGGATCTCAATCCCACTGAGCACGTCTGGGACCTGTTGGATCAGCGGGTGAGGGCCATTCCCCCCACAGAAATGTCCGGGAACTTGCAGGTGCCTTGGTGGAAGAGTGGGGTAACATCTCACAGCAAGAACTGGCAAATCTGGTGCAGTCCATGAGGAGGAGATGCACTGCAGTACTTAATGCAGCTGGTGGCCACACCAGATACTGACTGTTCGTTTTGATTTTGACCCCCCCTTTGTTCAGGGACACATTATTCCATTTCTGTTAGTCACATGTCTGTGGAACTTGTTCAGTTTGTCTGTTGTTGAATCTTGTTATGTTCATACAAATATTTACACATGTCAAGTTTGCTGAAAATAAACACAGTTGACAGTGAGAGGCCGTTTCCTTTTTTTGCTGAGTGTGTGTGTGTATTGTGGTCCTCAGGTGGTGAGGGTGTACATCGGGTCGTTCTGGGCCCAGCCTCTCCTGATCCCTGACAACAGGAAGCTGTTTGAGGCTGAGGAACAGGACTTGTTCCAGGACATCCAGGGGCTTCCCCGGAACGCAGCGATACGGAAACTCAATGACCTCATCAAGAGGGCACGGCTGGCTAAGGTGAGACGGGATGGGGGAGGGTTCCCAGATGGGTGTAGGGAAGGTGTGATGGAATATCCAAGAGGGCACTTTAGCAGAGAGGAGCAGAGTTAAAGTTAGTAGTATTTTGTTGTGGGTCAACCGGTAGTTTCTAAAGGATGTTTGAACCCTTGTCCATGCCTACATCTTTAGGTTTATTATGGCAGAATATCAGTCTTGGTCAATAGCTTGTTTCTAAAGGTTGTGTGACCTTTGAACCCTTGTCCAGGTCCATGCCTACATCATCAGCTCTCTGAAGAAGGAGATGCCCAGTGTGTTTGGGAAGGAGAACAAGAAGAAGGAGCTGATCGCCAACCTGGGAGAGACGTACCTGAAGATAGAGAGGGAACATCAGATCTCCCCTGGAGACTTCCCTAAACTCAAGAAGATGCAGGTGAGATGGAGCCTCTGAATCCATATCTAGTTTAGCCTTTGTTTCCTCAGAGAAAAGTTGATGGTATAGTTTCCGTACACACATCCACACCAGAGGTTAATGAATGTGACTCTACAAACTGAAGTGTTATCCTGTCCTCCATATTATGTTGTTAAAGAAATGAAGACCATCCAATGATGAACACATTCTTTATTAATGACATCAGACCTTTAACATAGTATACATCTCCCCTCTCCTTCATCTCTGTAGGAGCTCCTGGCTGGCCACGACTTCTCTAAGTTCTCTACCATGAAGCCCAAGCTGCTAGAGGCTGTGGAGGACATGTTGGCCAACGACATCGCCCGCCTCATGACCCTGGTCCGCCAGGAGGAAGCCGCCATGCCCAGCCAGGCTGTCCACGGAGGCGCCTTCGAGGGCACCATGTCCGGCCCCTTCGGCCACGGCTACGGAGAGGGAGCCGGGGAAGGCATCGACGAGCTGGAGTGGGTGGTGGGCAGGGACAAACCCTCATACGATGAGATTTTCTACACGCTGTCGCCGATCAATGGTAAAGTGTCGGGCGCGGCAGCCAAGAAGGAGATGGTGAAGTCCAAGCTGCCCAACACGGTCCTGGGCAAGATCTGGAAGCTGGCCGACGTGGATAAGGATGGTTACCTGGACGACGAGGAGTTTGCGTTGGCCAATCACCTGATCAAGGTGAAGCTGGAGGGGCATGAGCTGCCGGGGAAGCTTCCGGAACACCTAGTGCCACCTTCTAAACGCCACCAGGAGATTGATATGGGAGAGTGATATGGGACTGGGAGGAAGGGGGAAAACCACAATCTAATGAGCCAGGGACAGACTGGGGAGGGCTGGGTTAAGGAGGGGTTGTTTTGAGGCGTGGGGGAAAATGTTTCTGAAGATTAGCTGAGGGATGGTTGGGCGGGTGGAGAGTTGGTACTTATGAATGGACATTAACGGAACGAAATGGGTTGATTGCTGCATGAGGGAATGGGATGGGGAAACTTGCTAAATAAATGTTTTGCAAATATATCAGATCCAAAAAATATACTGTCCATATGTTGATCCAAAGAGACATAATTAACATCCTTTTTGAAGAAAAAACAATTCTAAATTAGAATATTTTATCTATATTTTTGTATTTCCTGTCTGTTTACTATGAGATGCATTCAAATGCTTCCATTTTATTATTTTCTCAGATGAATTAAAAGGAAATATTTATCCCAAGAAGGTAGTCTAGTATTTACTATGTTGGAAAACTTTTACATACTGGCCGTGTTGCAATTTACACATTCAATCATTTCATCCAAACTGCTCGCGAGCATCTGCGTAGCCAGGCGCTAAAATTTAGCATGGTTCTATGTTAGACACTTGACGCACTGAAAGTCCTGCTTCTCCCATCTACTCATTGGTTTTTAGGAGCATATACCCACGTGGGTGATTGAAAGATGAAGTCCACACTCCAGTCCTGTTGGTTGCAGTAATGCACCTTAAAGTTGGTTGCCACAGAAGACTGAAGGAGGAGAGATTACTAGAAACTAACTAGGTTTCCCCTTTTATCTGTGGATTAATTGTCGGAGTTGAGAACACACAATTTTGTGTCAGAGTTTTGATATTTCAACCGGCGTGTCCTGGTCGCATCTGGTGGGGATTAGACCAACTCAACGTACGCACTGTTATACATGTGCAGCCGGTTTGGTCATTGTGTTATTTAGAAATGTCAAACTGTATTGAATTGAATATGTAAGTGCCCCCTGTAGGTGAGAACTGGTCACAGTCTGCTGGGCTGGAAGCAAACACATGATGACAGGACTCGGCTTATGTATCTGCTTGTAAAATATGTTTTGAACAAGGGTGGAGAGATACAGCTGTCGGCCTATTGATCAAGTGAAGATACTGACAGAGTGTGAGAGAGAAGGAAGTGATTATGAGATTCTGGAACACTTTCACAGTGAACATGTGGAGATCATTTACAATGCTGGAAGGACAGTTGGAAAAAGTTCCAGAACGTTAACACAAATCATAAACGGACAGAGACATACATTTTTAGTTGAAACCATCGAAGCTTTCAAAAACCAGTTTTAAACAACTAGACTGGTTTCACCACAACCTGTTTTGCACCATTTCAAATGCTCTTATTTCCATATTTGATTCAAACAGAGTACAAGAGTAACCATATGTTTACACTCAACCGATTTACTTGATTGATTGCAATTGACAATGTTGACTTTTTCCACAACTCACATACCATCACTATGACATGCCCCCCACCCAACCCTGCCTAGTTGTTTTGCACACAATGCCTTGTCTCTATGGTAATCATAGATATTTTTCACTCAAACGACATCTACCTCGTAGAGAATGGTCCAGGGACAGGAATGTGAGTTATGCAGAGGCACCCTGGTCTTCTGTGTGTTGGCATGCTCACTGTATAACAGGCTCATCTGCTGTTTGAATGCAGCATGTGGGTTGTTTTACATCTGTAGAAGCAGTTGTCTGTTCACACCTTGAAGCTTGTTTTTGTGCTTTGTGTTGCACCTTTTACTATTTGAACTTGATGCCCACTACATACAATGAAGGTTATACCTACTGTAGCTGTTTTATTCTTTATGTTTCCTTTGTGTCTCTGTGACAGCAAAACAACATTCTGCATCTTTCTCTCCTTTAGAACTACGCAAATGTATTGGCATCAAACACATGGAAACCATTCCAGCCATTACCATGGGCCCATCCTCCCCAATTAATGTGCAACCAACCTCCTGTGACACAGACACACGTTTTGCCTCATGTCAAACGCTCACCTATGGGCCCAGCATGAAACTCAGACTGTGTGATACTCTGTCATGCTCTGACCCTGTTCCACATGATCCCCATACTCTGTCATGCTCTGACCCTGTTCCACATGATCCCCATACTCTGTCATGCTCTGACCCTGTTCCACATGATCCCCATACTCTGTCTTGCTCTGACCCTGTTCCACATGATCCCCATACTCTGTCATGCTCTGACCCTGTTCCACATGATCCCCATACTCTGTCTTGCTCTGACCCTGTTCCACATGATCCCCATACTCTGTCATGCTCTGACCCTGTTCCACATGATCCCCATACTCTGTCATGTTCTGACCCTGTTCCACATGATCCCCATACTCTGTCATGCTCTGACCCTGTTCCACATGATCCCCATACTCTGTCATGTTCTGACCCTGTTCCACATGATCCCCATACTCTGTCATGCTCTGACCCTGTTCCACATGATCCCCGCAACATGTCATTGTGTGACTGGTTTAGGTTTAAGACCAGTTTACCCCGTTTTCATTTTGATTGGGACCATAGCCATCTCTTGTATTGTATATAGTAATAACTAAAGACACATCTGTTACTGTTCTACTGACAGAGTATTCACTGCCCTGGAAATGATATAGTTCCTGTTGTGAGTAATGGATATGGATGAGATACTGTTCCATCAATACAGTGCTTGTTTGGCATCTTTGTGCTAGGGTACTGTACAGTCGTGTCCAAAAGTTTTGAGAATGACACATATATACATTTTCACAAAGTCTGCTGCCTCAGTTTGTATGATGGCAATTGGCATATACTCCAGAATGTTATGAAGAGTGATCAGCTGAATTGCAATTAATTGCGAAGTCCCTATTTGCCATGCAAATGAACTGAGTCCCCCAAAAACATTTCCACTACATTTCAGCCCTGCCACAAAAGGACCAGCTGACATCATGTCAGTGATTCTCTCGTTAACACAGGTGTGAGTGTTGACAAGGACGAGGCTGGAGATCACTCTGTCATGCTGATTGAGTTCGAATAACAGACTAGAAGCTTCAAAAGGAGGGTAGTGCTTGGAATCATTGTTCTTCCTCTGACAAACATCGTTACCTGCAAGGAAACACGTGCCGTCATTGCTTTGCACAAAAAGGGCTTCACATGCAAGGATGTTGCTGCCAGTAAGATTGCACCTAAAACAACCATTTATCGGATCATCTAGAACTTCAAGGAGAACAGTTAAATTGTTGTGAAGAAGGCTTCAGGGCACCGAAGAAAGTCCAGCAAACACCAGGACCGTCTCCTAAATTTGATTCAGCTGCGGGATCGGGGCACCACCAGTACAGAGCTTGCTCAGAAATGGCAGCAGGCAGGTGTGAGTGCATCTGCACGCACAGTGAGGCGAAGACTTTTGGAGGATGGCCTGGTGTCAAGAAGGGCAGCAAAGAAACCACTTCTCTCCAGGAAAAACATCAGGGACAGACTGATATTCTACAAAACAAAACAACAACAATATTTTGGGTCCATGGCCAGGAAACTCCCCAGACCTTAATCCCATTGAGAACGTGTGGTCAATCCTCAAGAGGACAAACAAAAACCCACAAATTCTGACAAACTCCAAGCATTGATTATGCAAGAATGGGCTGCCATCAGTCAGGATGTGGCCCAGAAGTTAATTGACAGCATGCCAGGGCGGATCTTGAAAAAGGTCAACACTGCAAATATTGACTCTTTGCATCAACTTCATGTAATTGTCAATAAAAGCCTTTGACACTTATGAAATGCTTGTAATTATACTTCAGTATTCCATAGTAACATCTGACAAAAATATCTAAAGACACTGTAGCAGCAAACTTTGTGGAAATTAATATTTGTGTCATTCTCAACTTTTGGCCATGACCATGTCTGTGTTGAAAGTATCTGTTCTGGTGTACTGTACAATCTGTTTACAGCTCAAATGATCTTGCTTACATGCTTCAACGTCTTCATAATATCAGTAGTAGTATAAGGCAGATGGGAAAACATCATGCTATCAGTACCCTAAGGTAAACCAACAACACATTATGCATGACATGACACTAATGAGCCATTTCACAAGTCTTCCTTAGCATCTCTGTTCTTCACGTGATTAAATAGAGCACCTTGCCACTCGTAACATTGACTCCACCGAGAGAGACCCACCCAGTTGTCCGGTTTACACCCCTCTTCAACAGCAGTACCGGTTCTAGAACATGTGCAAAGGGTGCTAGAATGGCCACGATGGTGTGAAGTGAGTGGGTATGCGTATCCTCTTAACTCAACCCTTATACTCTCACTGTCTCTCTCCCCTTGTCTGTTTTGTTTTCATGTCTCTAAACCTGTTGAGAAGCTGTCTCCATCTCTTTCTCTCTTACCTCCATCAGTCCATTTCTGGGTCACTGTCATTCTGTCCTTCTCTGAAAATACCTTGGCCCCATAGACTAAGACATCACATCATTGTATCTGTCCCATTATGGTGTTTGTGAGAGCATGGGCAGTGCCATTGAGGCCATCTCCATTTTGAAGTAGTTTTCAACTACTACTTCCATGAGTTGGCAAATAAACTGAAGGGGTGCACACTGCCACCTAGTGTGTTTTAGTTTGAACAGGTAAAAAGCCAAGGTATAGATCACATAAATATGGTCTTCCATGTCAAAGTTACAGGACTTTTATGTTGAATCCATTTGTTTGGGGCACTAGAGTCCTCTATCGCTACACTCGGACTCCCCCCCTGTGACACACTGACCCATACTGTTAAATGCAGCCAGGAGGTTATGTAACACAACTATGTGTAGAAGGGTGTCACATCTAAGACAGAGGTGGGAAGTAGCATGGCAGCTTTGTGTGAAAGTACAGTGTGTGTGTGTGTGTCATGGCATTCCTGTATGTCTGTATGGGGCACAGGTCTGTCTCCAATAATCATGCATGACTAGTATAACTCATGACGCTCTGAAGTTACTGGAACTTAGGTGATGCATGTGAAGTCATGCATTCATGACTTTGTCCTTGAACAGAAAATACATGCTGTTATGATGATTATATGATGCTATGGGGAATAGTAAAGTACAAGAATGTTTGACTAGCCAAAAATCAAACCAGATTATACATTAAAAGGACAGGGAGTTTATTTGGGAATTTCGATTACATTTGATTTTACAGAGCACGGCATTGTTAGACATACAACATGAACATATCTAAGTCTTCATTGAGTGTAAACAGTCCAAATAACACGCGTAACACTTTGTCTGACTTGTAACATTGTGTTTAATAACACTGTGCCTGAAGGTCACAAATTCACATTTTGTGGAAATTATGTTTCATGAGGAAAAGGGAAAGGAGAGCTTAAAGTGCTAAGAGGTAAGACCAGCAGACTCCTCGCGTCCTCTCTCTCCTCATCTCCATCTCAAAACCCATTAGATTTGAAAGCTCGAGGTCCCTCCCCTCTGGCCTTCTCCTCCAATAGGTTTTGAGAAGGAGACGAGGAGAGAGAACGTGAGGAGTATGCAATTGAGATCTTCCCATTGACCTTATTTTCCTCCGTTTCAACATATTTATTTTGAGGGGTGGAGGGGGTAACAGAGGAGATATAGGCCCTTGGGGGAGACCCCAGAGCACCCAACAGACCTGGGTGGTTCCTGGAAGTGATACAATATCCCAACAGGAGGGAATTTCACTTGTCAGGGTGAGTACCCACATTGTAGGGCTTCCTTCGCCAACCTATTTCTCTCTGGTGTTACGACAATGATCTCTACAGATATTTTACTAAATTATTAAAGAGTTATTAGAGAGGTTTCTTTCTATCTCTTAAATCTCATTGGACTCTTTCATTAATCAATGTATTCAATCATCTCAGTCCAGCTCTGGCAGAGCTGACGAACGAACCAAGAGAAGGACGAAGGTGCAGTACTGTGAGTCCCTTTGTGAAGTAGAAGGGCGGGAGAATAGCTCAATCTCAAGTGCTTGAAAATCGCTGTTTCCTCCCGTTCACTGTCACTTCATCGTCAAAGACTTGACAGGTGAAAACAATATGGTGGAAGCTCATCATTACTTGGACTGGCTTTCACTTGGCCAGTTCTGCCAGATCAGTGCAGTGAAAGAGAGAAAGCGAGGAGAAGACAGATCTTTCAGAAAATTGAGAAGGAGCCCATTGTTTGGGCTCAGCAGGGAGGGGTAGCGTCCATGTCCCCTCCGAACATGTCCTGTGAGGCATAGGTGATGTAAAGAAAGCCATCCGGGTCGCTGTACTGGGAGTAGACGTCTCCCATACTGGACGACATGCAGGACATGCTTCTTTCTGACACCAACAGGTACAGAGCCTGGGTGGACTCCAGGTCAATCTTACTCCTGAGGAGAGGTAGAGGATAGGAAGAGGGGTTATCACATGGGTCCCGTGAAGACATGGTCAATACCATATGCAAACACACGCACACTAAACACACACAGACTGTCAGCAAATCTACTTAGATTTTATCATAATACAAATCCTTTTTCACACACCCTCAACCAGTGCTCACCTGAGTAGACAGAGGAACTGACCCAAGGTCAGCTCGAATGGAACCAGGAATTTGGTCTTGTCCAATAGGGGAAGGGTTTTCTCACGGAGGTAACGCTCTACGATCACCTTCACAGTTAGAGAACACAGATAGACAACTGTTAGCATTCCTTGCATTTGATTGGAGGCAATCATTTACCAAAATGCTAAATTACTCACGGGTAACTTGTTTGGGAATTTGGTACGAATACTGCACACTTCATCTTTTCTTGTTGCTAGAAAAAGCATAACAGAAGAACATTACCACTTTATTACAGACCACCAGAAGTTATAATATAGGGTGTAGAATGAACTAAAACACCAGGTGAGTCAACCAAAATGTATCATGCACTCTTCAATGATAGGCTATGATCCTCTTAATCACCATAATTATAATTGATCAAGAAGACTGGAGCTATCATAAAGAATGACTACAGAATAAAACAATCGACTAGAATAGAAGCACCAACCAAGGCATTTTCTTTGCTTGAAAGACATCAGCTCCATAGATTTCTCGAAGGGAGGCATTTTTCTTCTTGGGGTGGTGTTTCTTCTTGCTGTGGCTGCTGGCTACTTGTGCCGGCGGTGGTCCTTGACCCAGGCTGGCGGTAATAGTCCCCTCAGGTGGAAGTTTGCACAAACCCCAACACTTCACTGTTCACCGCTGGCTTTTATAGGTAGGCGGGCTGCCCTGGGAGGGGTCGATACGTGGCTAAGCTATGGGAATGCTTACATGAACAAAGCTTGGACCCACTCCTAGTACTAATGATATGTTGTGTATTCGTCCTGGCCTCATGATTGGTTCAGATCCACTTCACACAGACTGGTTATCTCAGACCACTTACAGCATATCTCAGACGTTGGTGTCACGAGGGCTCACACACTCACTGTTGAACAATAACAAACAACTCAAGAGGATGTAAACCTCAAACTGTAGCCAATAGTTTTGATATTTGATTATTTTGTGGTTTTGAAAGGAATAATTAAATGTTATACTATCTACTTACTCATAAACAATCAATATGTGATATATTCATGTTTGTATTACTCACTGTACATTTGAAAACTAAGATATATGGGGGCCTCAATCTGGAATGATGGATGTCTGTGTGTGTGTGTGTGTGTGAATAATTAGAGTTAGAGAATGGGATACCTACACCATATTGTCAAATCCCCAGGGGTTGTCTGCAAGAGTTCTGTTACAAAGGGTTGTGGTGAAAACTTCTAGATCTCACTCTTTCACCTTATCTCTCTCTCTCTCTCTCTCTCTCTTTCACACACACACACACACTTCTTTGACCCTTGGCTGGACTGATAGCCAGCTTCAGGTGACCACACACGTGATCATTAGGGCACAAAGGCCTGAATAGAATATTCCCATTAACAATTAACAAATATTCTTAATGATGATTTCTTATCAAAATATTCAAATGAACATTATTTAAAATAAAATAAAAATGTTGTTTACTGGATTTTCACCGAAAAGCAACTATATATCCTCTATAAATACGACAGTAAATACAAAACTTGTTTAGTTGACCATTATTTTTTATTGTACCTTTATTTAACTAGGCAAGTCAGTTAAGAACAAATTCTTACCCCGCTGGGCCGCCATACATAGACACGTCTTTAAGTTGTACGTATCTATGGCAGTGGATAAGAAGTATGCAAATGAAGGTTTTTGTGCTAACCACAAGGGGTAGCTGGTTGAATTATATAAAATTAGTCTCAAAGTACTGCACTGTTCACAAATTCACAAATAAGCGTTGACAAGTTCACAAATGCCGTTCGTAATGTCACCACTAGGTGCCCTCATCAGCATTTGTCTTGAGTAGATTTACTAGTGTTTACAAAAGGTCATGTAAACAAACACTTAATGCCATTACTAATGGCAACCTATGAAGGGCATAAGCTAGCTGTTCATTACAACAATGTTTTCTGACAGTAACCATCAATACTAAATGTATTGGCTATACACTAACTCCAAATGGCATGTGCTGATGGCTGAAAACTTTATGCAGGGAAATGCTTGGCACTTGTCTTGCTTTTTGCCGATTGCATATTTCGGAAAACTAAACAAATAAGCCCACTAGCAAACATAATAGGCCGAGACAATAACAGCGTTACTTTTGTATCGAGGAGCGTTCACTTTGGCAGTGTTCGCACATAACTAGCGCAGACTGCTAGCTAGCGAGCTAAGGTAACAACTACCTTCCTGGCTAGATAGCTAAACTATCTTGCTGGCCAGCTAACGTTAACTAAGTGAGAATGTGATGAGGACAGGGCTGCTTGCTTGGTTAAGTCGACTTTTGATTATTTACTTATTCAAATACGCTCGCTACGGCAAGTTACTCACCTGTCAAACCAATCACGTTGTGATCTAGGGCTGAATGATGTTCAAAGGCAACCATTGAAAATGTCAAAAAAATTATCGCAAAAGAGCAGAGGTATTTCTTTATTATATGTATATAATATAGGCGCTTTATCTGTGGAATAAAGACCGACACAAATATTTATGTGAAAGGCTAGTAATCAGTCAATCGATGCATCGGGCGGGCTCTAGTTATCTTTATGCTATGCTTTATCCCTCTCCTTTTGCATTATATGCACTTTGAAAAACGGGGCTTTACGGATTTGTGTATCTTGCTCTCTAGGTGGGAGAATGTTGCCCCACTTACATAATTAGAGTTTGAACAATCCCCTTTGAAATACTCAAATACTCAATACCCCTTTGAAATACAGGTTTGTTTTACAGTGAGAAAATATGAATTATAGAATAGATCTAGAGATCAAATAAACTACTCTAGGCCAAAACCCAAACTGTTCTTGGCATGAACCTGGTGTTGTCACAAGGCTGCTCTCTGCTGGTTGAAGGTTGACATAACAGAGCAGGGGGTGGAGATGGGGGAGGTGCACCTGTCCGAATCCAAAGGGGCAGAACTTGTCCCATACAACCCAAATAGGTGATTGATGCAACTGTGACTTGAACATTTCGTTTACAGACTCACAATAATAGTAAACTTGTCAATCTACATATTTCATTCGAGGCGTCTTTGTAACACTTTTTGAAAGTCTTTGCGTCTTTGTGTTATTATGCTTTTATAGACTAAGGTATGCACGTGGTGAACGTTATCACCGTTATTATAGCCCATCACTCATCGTGTATTTGAACATTTTCCTGTGTGTTTTGGAATAGTTTGGCGGCCAAGGGATTTTCAAGGCGTTTATTCGAAAACTTCCCTGGCCAATCCCGTTCAAGCTTTGGTACGTTACCTCCTCGGCTCCTCCCCCTGGACACATTTTTCTTGATCCAATGTAACGTTATTTACAGCATTGTTACGTCGGGTCTATCGTGAACATCATTTGCATGAAGTACTGAATGGTCGGACACAATTGGGTGATCATAATACGAAACCAAAATTGAGGAATAAGATGGAATATGGTTTGATCATCTCTTTAGTGTCATACATTTGACTCTTTAGTCAACGTGCTTCAATGTAATATGGCTTAGATTTAATTAAGTAGGCTAGGCTATTTTGCCAACGAATCATTGGTTTAACTGAGCGGGAGGATACAATGTTGCTATATTGTCAATCGTGAGAACATATGTTGCACTGACTTTAGCTGGACCGTAGCCCATTGTCATTGAGACTGAGCTCCTAGTCTAAAGCGCCCCGGATTCAGCCTCTACAATGCCTGGCCGCCGCAGTTGTGTGAATTCGCTCTGGTCTGGCACGGAGCGGGTTCGGATTGGCGAGCGGCTGAAAGCGACCCTGGCTGGAATCCTTGAGCTGGATTTGCTCCGGGGCCAACATCTGGACATGATCGATGCGGCGCTGGACCTCAAAGACACCAGTAGCACCGGTACCACGGTGACTGTCATCACGGATCAACAGGAGGAAAACCTCGAGAGCGCAGTCTCTGATGGCTCTGCGACATCCCGCAGGCAACAGGTCAGTGCGTAGCCCCAGATCTCTTGACAAGATTGGTTGCTATTAAATATGAATGCATTCAGATCTGCCAGTAGGGCATTTGTATCCCGTTGCATCAAACAGACTGCTGCGCTTCAATAGCCTTGATTGAGCGATGGAGTCATAAGCACGGAGCTATAGCTACTGATTACACAATGGCGTTTGACCTGTCTAATAGAATTGACAGTAATCCATCCGCCTCCACAGCTTCTTATTCCGTTTTGTATCAGTCAAGGTTATGTAGAATACAAAGGGTGTTATGGTTCTGTCCCCTGTATGGATCTCATATGATGAGATTGTCAACGTCCACATCTTTTCACAGCCCAGTTTTCCCCAAGGACGTGACATAGAATGTATCTGTGTAAAGAATGTACACTTGGTACACACCCTGTAGATACAAGCATACACCTAGGTCAGGTCATACTGTAGATGACAGATGCCTACAGAGTTCTATATTCTGTATCGGCCAAAAATCTTCTGTGTAAATAGGCTACTGTAGTATGTGAATACATTGATCTTTTTGTGTGAGATAAGATCATTTGATTGGGAAAGTCCCATAGTAAGACAACTTGGTACACACATTGAAGTAGACCTATTGAATAAAGACCCTATTCATTTTAACTCTCACCATGGATGCGGCCTTCAGCTTTCATTGTTACCATTTGGACAACTGTTAGGCCTAGTTGGTACAATACTAAGAATAGAATTCAGAAGGCCACAGAGCCCTACATTGCCTCATAATGGAGTTGGAAGTCTGAAGCTTAACCTGAGTCTGTGAACACTGTCCTCATGTTGGGTAGGTTACCATGCTGGTTAGTTGTTACAGTGTTCAGTGAACAGTCACTTAGCTCCAGTAATAGGGACAACTCAAGTCATTCCCTTTTTATTAATCAATTAGAGAATGGTCAAATGATCCCGAGGTAAGGAACCAGCACAACATTCTACTTACTGCTTTTTCCTTCTCAGAAACACTGCACCAATTTATTCTCTATAGATTCCCTGTGCCGTTCAGCAGCTATGCTATGTTAAATGGTATTAGTCATCACAAACACCAGAGAGTAGCTCTACTTGCCCTTCCATCCGCCAACGCAGACCCTATTAGCATATTAAACAACAGATTGAGAGACAAGTTGCTTCTGCTGTTGTTGTTTCCAACGTGACCAACGTTATCACCGACCCAATTCTGCCCACTGGGAAGAGGAGAGAGGAGAGAGGGGAGAGGAGAGAGGGGAGAGGAGAGAGGAGAGAGGAGAGAGAAGAGAGGGGAGAGGGAGAGGAGAGAGGGGAGAGGGAAAAAGTGATATGGAAGGTGGTAGAGAGGGAAGAGGGAAAAGGTGAGATGGAAGATGGTAGAGAGGGAAGAGGGAAAAGGTGAGATGGAAGATGGTAGAGGGAAGAGGGAAAAGGTGAGATGGAAGATGGTAGAGGGAAGAGGGAAAAGGTGAGATGGAAGATGGTAGAGAGGGAAGAGGGAAAATGTGAGATGGAAGATGGTAGAGGGAAGAGGGAAAATGTGAGATGGAAGATGGTAGAGAGGGAAGAGGGGAAAGGTGAGATGGAAGATGGTAGAGAGGGAAGAGGGAAAAGGTGAGATGGAAGATGGTAGAGAGGGAAGAGGGGAAAGGTGAGATGGAAGATGGTAGAGAGGGTGAGTCTCTCTCTCTCTCTGGCTATTTTAACTATCACAGTGGGGTAATAGTAGTACAGTACTGTTGCACCCCATCAACACTTGATTTGCTGCCAAAGCCCACACTGTGATCACCCTCACCAGCATTCTTCTATGTACATTTGGACCATGACATGTATTGCTGGCCCTATATCAACCTCCAGCCCATACAGAGAAACATGACGTCAGAGGGCATTATCTTGGATTGAAACGTCTCCTCTGCTTCTTCAGTTAAAGTAAACAGAATTAATCAATAATGCATAGTGCGCAATGCATAAGCATATGTTTATCAATAACCAATGTTTGCCTGCTGGTGCTGTTGATAATGTAGCTTACCTTTCCCAACATGACATCTCAAAGTATTTAGCGTTATCACAATGATGCGCCCCATTCTGAAAATAACAACTTAAAGGCTTTATAGAGCATTCGTAAAGTGTTCGTAAGCCCTACATACTGTAGATACCTAATGAAAGTACGTCACAAAAGTATGTTATGTACATTCATATTATGTAGTCCTTCATTCTAATTGGAGTATTTGCTGTGATTTGTCTGTGCATTGTGTAGATATATTGTTTCTTTAGGGTAAATGTCTGTGTCTCTCTGTCTCACATAGAGGGATATCATATTACAGAGCTCTTAGCGCTGAGGGCCTCCACCTCTCTCTCTCTCTCTCCTCCTGATTTGATCATAACCATCTCACTGTAACATTACACTGGGGTAACATGGTTCACATTATGTCCATGGAAGAGTGTGGGGGGTGAACATGGCCCTGACGGTTATCAGTGTGTTTGTGTGCTTGCGCAAGCTAGTGTTAGTCTTAGTATTATTTGCTATTTGTGTTTTAGTGTGTGGCAGGCAGGCTCTGGATGAGTTAGATATACTTCTGCTACGTCTGTTGTGTGGGTGGAGTGAGCAGGAACCAGAGAGCAGGAACCAGAGAGCAGCTGTAGCTATGGTGAGGAGGGGGTGGCTTTAACTTATTATGGAGTGGGGTTGGGGGTTGGGGGGGTTAAGATGCCACTCTCTGCCTCTCACAGGCAACCCCCTCCCCCACTACCTCTTTCATATACTTGCTCTTTCACTCCACTTTTCACTCACCATTAGCTCTCCCACTCTCAAGCACCCACTCACTTCCCCTTAGAAAATACCTTTTCTAACTTCATCAAATGTGGAAAAAGTAGCGAAAGATAGAGAAAACTAAACATGGCTGGTAAGCAGGATCAAGGTCTAACTTTTTTCCCTGCACCCACCCCCCCTGTCA
Source organism: Oncorhynchus mykiss (assembly GCF_057628025.1). Classification (NCBI taxonomy): domain Eukaryota; kingdom Metazoa; phylum Chordata; class Actinopteri; order Salmoniformes; family Salmonidae; genus Oncorhynchus; species Oncorhynchus mykiss. The sequence goes on along the minus strand of NC_143035.1, from coordinate 27,304,148 downwards.
CCCCCCCCCTTATCCCTCTCTCCTTCTGCTCTTTGTTACATCATCTGTCTTCCCCTATTCTTCCTTTAAGTCCCCCTCTGAGTGAGGATGCGTCCTAAATGGCACCCTATTCCCTATGTAGTGCACTACTTTTGACCATCACCCTCCATCGCCCTGTGGGTCCTGGTCAAAAATAGTGCACTACATAGGGAATAGGGTGCCATTTGGGATACCTTCCCTTCTCAGTTAGGCAGTATGAGTCACCTGTATTGTCTCCTGTTTATCTCCGTAGTAACGGAGGATTGATCAGGCCTGGCAGTGAACAAAGCCCCCTGTTGTCCCCCCCACCCCTATCACCCAATCAGGCTAATATTAGGGCATCACCGCAGAGGTCATGAGTAATCACGTTCATCTAAGTAAGAAGAAAGTCATGAATTGGCTATTGAGGAGAAAGAATACGTCATATTCTGTTTTTGTGTCTGAGTCTTGAAACACGAGTGTTCCAGAACTTCCAGTAAGGCTGATGACATCAGTGTTTGGTAAATAAGAACATTAGAGATCCATTCTACACCACTCTCTAATTATCATCTCTTTAAAGACATGTTGTGACTCGAACACCCGTTGTTCTGTTTTTCAGGTTCCCTCTCCCCCTTCAGAAACAGTGTTGCCATGCCACACCAGCACGTTGGACAAGGACCGTGTGGGGAACTCTGGTGGAGATGGGCTGGTTCATTCCAGAGGTGAAGGGGTTGGTGGGGATGACTCACGCTGGTCCACCCTCTCTTGGGATGCCCCGTCTGACCTGCTCTCCCCCCCGGACCTTGATGGTGCAGTCCAGGTGGACTATGACTCCAGGCCCAGCTCAGGTACTGGACTGTGTGATCCTACCATGGGGGGTATTTTGGGGGTGGTCTGTGACACTCATACGGCTTTGGCCAGGGCTGGACTATCACATCTGGAGCCCTGGGATACCTACCTCCAGGGCCCCCCCCACCCGAATAAACAATGGCTTGTGACGTGTTCATATGCTATCTGGGGGGGCCCCGACCGCCATGTTCGTAATAGGCTATCTGGGGGGGCCCTGCGTGCTCGTTCGGTAATCTGGCCCTGGCTTTGCCCAACAACACTTCTCACCTCAAGTTTTGTTTACTTTGTGAGATACCGTGTTGCAAAGCCGTATTAAATATTAACCTTCAACTTTTCTGTCCCTGTTCCTTTATTTACCCTCTCATGTTATCTTTTCAACACCACTTACTCACTCCTTTCTTGCAAATCACTCTTTCTATTTATCTTTCTCTCTCCCATCTCTCTTCCCCTCACTTTATTTCTCCCACCCTCGTAGGCTTTTATTCGGTCAGTGGCAGCTCCCTATCAGACTCCTGCTACTCTGTGTCCAGTGAGGCAGTCCTGGCCCAGGGGGGTCCAGTACCAGGTGGGCAAGTCCGGGCCGGACCAGGAGCACCCTCAGGGGGAGCCTTCAGGCTGTGGGAACAACGGCCCCTCTCTGCAGACCACAGTGACATACAGTGGCCGGAGGCCGCGCAGCAGCCAAGAACTCAGCGCATTGAGGAGAACACAGAGATCAGTGATAGGAGACCAGTATCTACGGGTCAGATATAACACGCATATGGACATTCAAATGCACTCACATAAACACACTTACACTTCAGTACAGTTCATCTGTATTTAACCAGTAGTTTTCCAGAGAGTCCTGGGACCATGATCCTAGATAAATGCTTTTGCTTCTTTATAAGCTGACTGACATTCATAAACTTTCACTCTCGTCCTTTGAACCCAGGTGACCTGGAAATGAACAGTCTCTTCTTCCTGTCTGACCTGTGCTCCAGCCTGGGTGACCCCCATCCCGGCTCCCTCCTCCCACTCGCTGACCCCCGACCCCAACTCGACCCCAGGTTCTGTTCCGATCTGGTGTCCCGGAGGACCAAGGAGGTGTACCATTACCCCAGCCCCCTCCATGCCGTGGCCCTCCAGAGCCCCCTCTTCACCTCCAGTCAGGACCCCTCACCCTCCTCTCGCCTCTCCCCGAGTCCGGACTCCTCTGCCCAGGCTGAGGAATCTCAGTCCACCCCCCTCTTCCGGCCCCCCCAGCCTCCTCACCCCTCCACCTTCACCCAGCTGGAGCAGTACATCACCAGGCTGGCTCGTCAGTACCGCAGCCGGGTTTCCCCCTCTGACACCCCCCCTACTGCCACCCCTGGGCCAGGTTGCCACAGGGGGCCCAGAACCCCTGGCCACGGCTCCACTCAGTCGCTGTTGGCCTTCGAGAGCCGCAGTACCCCCTCCAACCTGACAGGGGGCAGTGTGACACCCTGCAAGTCTTTTCTGGGTAACTCTGCGCGGGTCAGCCTCAGCAATATCGGTAAGAAGGCCAGTAGGAACTCCATCAACCTGGGCCACCTGCCCTCCGTGACAGGAGAGGACCTCAAAATCAACCTCCACCTCAACCTCAGTCTCAACCTCAGCCCCAATCTGAACAAAAACCTGGGTTTAGACTCAAACTCCAAGGAAGGTATTAGCACTAGTGGTGTATTAAGGAGTGACCATGCTATCCCCACTGCCTCCCCCTCTCCTTCCACCTCCATCTCCACCGCCGCCACTCCCACCCCTGCCCTGAGGTCTCGGCCACGCATCTCAACATGTCCCTCCAACCTCAATCACCGGAGCTCTCTGGAGGTCACCGGGTCAGGGGCTGGATCAGGGCTAGGGTTCTCCCGCTCGCTGGACTGGAGTGGACTGGATTCTTCACCAGGGATAGTGACAAGGAGTCAACCCAGCGTCAATGCCCCGGACGCCAGCCCTAGTAAGCTCAGCGAGGACTCGGCGATGGTGGGGGAGATCTCCCGTCTCTCTGGCCTGCCCCGGGCTGTGGTGGTGGGCCTGATGGAGCAGGGCGTAGAGCTGGATGTCGACTGCTTCCAGAGCGACGCCGAGAGAAGAGGTCAGGGGTCAGAGTTTAAAACCCAAAGCTCCTCCCCTTCCTCCCACCAGACAGCCCAGAATGACCACCAGTCTCATCATCATGATTATTCCAGCGTCCATCACCTCCACGCCAGTAACAAGACTGACCTTGACCCCCAGAGGCCGATCCAGCTGTCCCTCAGTGTCACCCACTCCCCACAGTCCCACTCCGGCCTCACACCTCCCAACTCCTCCAGTCCACATTCCAGTAGCCCCAATCACCCTTACCAGTCCACCTCAACTCACCCACCTACCCATCATCATGTCACCCACCACCACACACACACCTTCCACTGCCAACAAACCTCTTCCACATCTGACCCCGCCTCTTCCCCCTCGTCCCGTGACCGCCCCAGGGTACGCTCCCCACCCCGCCCTCTCCAGCCCTCCCCCCTTGCCAATACTCCATTCTCTGTGTTCCGGCGGGATGACCCATTCCAGTGCTCCCTGCCTCGCGTCAGGGACAGCAGCTCACCACAAAGGGGCAGCATCCAGCCCAGAGGGGGGTCACTACGGCAGGGTGCAGGGGGTGCAGGGGGTAGATGGAGGGTAGATGGGGAGGGAGAAGGATGGAAGAGGGTGGATGGGGAGGGGCTCTACCAGGGGAAGCATGCGTCCAAGGAGTTGGTGAGGGCATCGACAGTGAGCAGCTTCCACAGGAAACAGAGGTGCTACAGCAGCAACTGGGGAGAGGAACGCAGTCACGACACGGCCCAGACGCCAAAGAAGGGGGCAGCCAAACTCTGGAGGGGCTTCGAAGGACGTTCATGGGGGAAAGAGGCTGAAGAAGAGGAGAACAAGGAGAGGTGGAAGAGAGAGGGGATCAGGAGAAAGGAGAAAGATGACCAAAAGGAGAAGCATGCCAAGGCAGAGAGGCGAGATAAAGAGAGCAGTGCCTCAAAACGCAAAGGGAAGGGTGGTGGTGGCTGGGACAAGCGTAGCTCCAGCCTGAGGCTGTCCAGACGGGCTCTGTTCCGCAGTGAGTCCCAGGGGGACGTGCTGGAGCCTCGAGCCCAGAAAGAGGAGCGTCTGAGGGGGGCACAGTGGACCTCCTCCCTGGAGCTCAGCATGGAGCGGGTTCGTCCGTTGGCGTTGGGAAGAAGAGGGGAAGAAGACAAGCGCCTGTCCTCTACTGCCAGCCTCTTTCACCTCTCTCGCTCTCAAAGTCTGGAGGGAAGCTGTCCTTCCCTCTCTCCTCCTCTCTCCTCCCCATCATTCTCGCCATCCCCCCCTCCTTCTCGGGCAACCCTCACACGCTCGCGCTCACTGAGGGACCTGAGTAGAAGGGTGTTTAGCTCAGTGAGGTCTCTGAGTTTGAAACACAAGACGTCTAGAAAGTGAGATGATCACAATAAATGAAAGTGTTTTTGCCACTAAATCAAATGTATTTATATAGCCCTTCTTACATCAGCTGATATCTCAAAGTGCTGTACAGAAACCCAGCCTAAAACCCCAAACCACTAAGTTACAGTCAATATTTCAGTCGGTTGTATTTTGGTTGATAAGGCGGTGCCAATGTTATGAATCTGTTGAACTTGACTCTCAGTAGTGTGTGACTGTGAGTGGTCCCCTCTGCATGCAACTCTGTGACTTATCTCTGTGCGCTATCATGGCTATCGTAAGCTTGTTCTCCTCTCTGAGTGTATATCAAATCAAACCTTATATACTGTATGTTGCCTTCGAAGTACAATCATATTGGCCATAAAGACCAAAATCAACAAACAAATTGTGCTATAAATTGATATTGTGCTCAGGATTTTGAAATGGATCTCAATAAAGTAATACTAAGAATAAAATGTTATTTGAAACAAATGTGTGTATCTTGGATTATTATTAATAAAGGAAACTTCTAATTAAACTTTTGACTCTGTGAATACATCCATCTCCACCACTTCTACACTGAGGTATAAAACATTATGAACAGCTGCTATTTCCATGACACAGACTGACCAGGTGAAAGCTATGATCCCTTATGGATGTCACTTGTTAAATCCACTTCAAATCAGTGTAGATGAAGGGGAGGAGACATGTTAAATAAGGATTTTTAAGCCTTGAGACAATTGAGACATGGATTGTTTGAGTTCCATTCAGAAGGTGAATGGGCAAGACAAGTGCCTATGAACAGGGTATGGTTGTAAGTGCCAGGCGCACCGGTTTGTGTCAAGAGCTGCAACGCTGCTGGGTTTTTCACGCTCAAGTTTCCCGTGTCTATCAAAAATGGTCCACCACGCAAAGGACATCCAGCCAATTTAACAACTGTGGGAAGCATTGGAGTCAACATGGGCCCGCACCCCTGTGGAATGCTTGACACCTTGTAGAGTCCATGCCGCAATGAATTGAGGCTGTTCTGAGGGAAAAACTCAATATTAGGAAGGTGTTCCTAATATTTGGTATATTGCTGTAGTAAAGGCTGTAATTAAAAAAAATATTTATTAAGTTTAATCAAAACATTTTGTACACAAAAAGGAACATTACTGATTATGTGACCAGAAACAACCACTTTCAGAAGTCATAACAGGACTGAGTTTGAACAGTGCACAAAGTCTCTCTTTAGCACCCTCGCTTTGACCTTCAACCCTTATGCTGAACCTCCAACAATTTAGCTCCATCTCCTTGTTGGTCATCAGGCACAAATATTCTCTATAGCATAACAGGATCTTCAATAGGATCAGCCTGATCAAGGCTCTGCACAGAATCAATGATCTATAAAAAATGAATAATCTTGCCTCATAAATAACTAGTCATTATGTGATCCATATTAGCAAACCTGCGCAGCACCTTACTCAGGCCGATTCCCTGAAACATGCTGTAACTCTTCTCAGGTGTCCAGTCCAGGCTTGGTTCCTCTTTTCTTCTCTTCTCAATCCTCAGGGTCAGAACAACAGAACATCCCTCCTGATGGGAACTTAATTCTGGGTGACTCCTCCGCTGGCCCCCTCCCCGGCTCTCTAACTGGAGGAGAACATGCCCCGGTACAGAGCCTTCTCCTTCTGGTACTCCGTGTTCCGCCTCTCCTCTGCTCGCTGCAGGTGCCTCCTCACATTAGTGTCTGTCAAAGAGAGACAGTCACAAATACAGTGATTTCAATTTCAATCAACATTAGGGGAATGGGAATAGCATAGAGACAATAATACAATATATTGTGTTCTACTTCATTCTGTTGAGGAATTGTACCGCATGCCTAGGCTTATAACACGCCCTCACAAATCATAAATAATCTGTTTTGTTTTACTGAAAGGCTGTGGTAGGGACAGCAGCCCCTAAACAGGAAGATAGTAACCAAAAAGCTGAGCTACCATTGGGTTGTCCTTTGCTGGCCTGAGTGAGGTATTGCTTGGCGCTCTGTGCGTCTCCCAGCTCCAGAGTGGCCAGTCCTGCTCTGTACAGGGCCTTGATGTCATCTGGCCGCAACTGCAACACCCGCAAGCTGTACTCCTGGACACGCGTGTAGTCGACACACTCCCTCTGCAGCAGACAGGCTGAGAGAGGGGGAGACCAAGTGACAGAAAAGAGAAGATAAAGGTAAGTCCAGAAAGAGGCGGATTGTGCATTGTGCTTCGTATTATCCTCCTTTAAGTGGATCATTTGAAACAACTCATCTACTGCATGAAACATGTCAAGGCCTGTAATACCTGCTAAATTGTTGTAGCAGTCAATCTGTGTGTTCCTAAGTAGTTCTTCCTGTCCTGCGATGAGTACAGGAGCCTCAGGACCAAATCCCTTCACTGCCGCAGTGACATCAGAGTCTAAACTACGCAGAATGAGCAACGAACGGTGGTAACGTCCAATTGCAGACCGAAGGTGTTTCTCTTTGTAGAATTTGTTCCCCTCTGTTTTTAAGTGGACGGCATCTTGTAGCTGGGAGTCTACGTTGGCACCTGAGGGGCCAAGCTTGGTAGGCGTTCCTGAACAGCTTACCCCTGCAGCCCCAGACCTCAGCTCCCTACACTCATCTCCTGGTGTCTCTGGACTTGCCATGGAACTTGATGGCCGGTAGTGATGGGATAATAAGTACATGAGAAGACATGATATTAGATGACTGAACACATTTTATTACATGGGTGGTCCACACCAACACTAAATGTTAAGACAAAACTAGATATGATTAAAGAAATGAAGATGCTCTAAACCCGAAATCACGATTGCTTTTAAAAGAAGAACTAGCTAGTCATTTCAACTCATTCACTAACTGTTACCTGGGTGTCCTACTAGGTCATGTGTGTGCAAGCAAGAAAATGGGTTTTACTGGTGCTAGCTCTTGCGTGAACAAAATGCAAAGTAACTGCAATTGACATGGCCATATGTTAACCGTTATAAATAAAAGTGTAATGGCGGCTTACCTTACAGTCTATTGATCTTTGCACAAAATACAAATACTTGAACTTGCCCACCTACTTACTGTAGCTAGTAAATAATGAACATGCAAACAACCACAGCATTGGTAGAGGCAGGCACTTCCTGCTTTTTCTTCTTCTGTGGTGAGAGGAACCCAACCCATTTCACTGCAACGGAACTTATTTTTAGTTTAGCGCTACATGCCTTAGCAACATGGACATAACTCTGTGACGCATTCATCAATGAAACAAAATTAATCAATACTGAAAAAAAAAATAGTGTTGTCTATGTTTATCACTTTGGTGAATTGATGAAGAGCGTTCGAAGGTTGTAGAGGTGTGTTTGGAACAAATGCAATAGTTCATACATTGTGGATATCATAGGCTGCAGTATTTCTTATTCATAGGACAGCCTTCAATAGTTCCAAGGAAAAAGTGCAGATGAGCCTCTTGCAATTTGCAATGCCTTTTCCATTGTTAGGGGAGTCGACCCCGCCCTACATTCTATCCCATGCATCTTATACTGCATAATAAACAAAAAAAGTTTTTCTCAAAAGGTCAATGCATGGAGCAAGTGACTGGCCCAACCGCTAGGTTACCTGCCCCCCAAGCAAGCAAGGCTACCTGGATAATGACTGAATAAAAAGTATCACTCAATGACAGTTTTGACAGCATTTCACAGCATATTTTATGCCCCCTTCAAAACAACTGGGAACTGTGAATTGGGAACTCGGGCATCTCCGACTTAAAAAACAATCCTTTGGACCGATCATCCAACTCGGAATACCAAGTTAGAAACTCGGGCATCTTTCTAGAGCTCCGACTTTCCGACCTGAAGATGATTTGACCTCGTTTTTTTCAAGTTCCCAGTTGTCTCGAAAGCACCAATAAATAGGCCAGTTGGCCAGTGCTCCGGTATGTGTTGATTGCTAGTGCGTCACTGGCACATTTGTTAGGGGAGAATTGTATAACGGATTGCCAGCCATCATGCAGGCTGTGCTTTAAATATCCGCTGATTTATTTTGGAAGTTTGACAGATGGTGGTTTAATAATTCCAGATAACACCGAATAAACGGGTAGGCACTGCCTGAAGATCCTGTATTTAGTTAGTTCTGATCGATCTTTTGGACTATGGAACTTGATCGGGGACTGTTGGTGGCTCACTGCGCAACCCACACACCCTGTCAGTCCTGTTCGGGTTGATGGTGGTTGTCCCGCTTGCGCTCAACGGCTCAGTTTGTGCGCATTTCACCACGGGTTCATGGAGGACGGAGAATTGAACCGAAGTTACTTGGGAACCGGGTGAGATTTCACACTTGGTGGTACAACAATGGGGCCCACCGGCTGCTAGCCAGTTCGCTACTTTTGTCGGGTTTTCACGGTGATGTACGGCGCAGTTCAGGGCTGGCGAAGCATCATCTATCTCCAGGGACGGCATGACAAGTGAATGCACTTTACATGGGCTTTGAAATAGTTCATCAATAGCACATAAAGTAGGCGTATTATATTTATTATTATTTCAAAAAGCAATTATACAAATCAAACATAAATTACATAAACAACCAGATAATAATAATCATGACCATTATGAAATATAGAATGGTGCAATGCATTCTATGTGTTATGGGCTAACTACTATTACATAGTTATAACAGTTTATGTCAAATGACAATGTTTCCACTTGTTCACTGTCACCTATGCTATTATTGTATTCCTTTTCCAGCACCTTGTTCTCTGCCTTCCTGACCCTGAGCCTGTATCTGGAGGGGTCATTGTCACCCTCTCCCTTAGGCTGGCCTCCTGGTGCAACACTGTCACTGATGACAACACTAGAACCTACAGGTCATGTTTATACACTGAGGCCTACATATCAACAGGAAATACTTTAGGGTATTGTCATGTCATTTGGTCAGGAAAAACTCTGGTCCCTAGTACTGTGCATCGACCATCAAGAAAAACTCTGGGCCCTAGTACTGTGCATGGACCATCAGGAAAAACTCTGGTCCCAAGTACTGTGCATCGGTCATCAGGAAAAACTCTGGCCCTACTACTGTGCAAGGACCATCAATGAAAAACTCTGGGCCCTAGTACTGTGCATGGACCATCAAGGGAAAACTCTGGGCCCTAGTAGCATGAATGGACCACCAGGGAAAACTCTGGGCCCTAGTACTGTGTATTGACCGGTGTGTTGCATACATTGTAGTGAGTGTGAGAGTCAAGCTGCAGGGGTGTGGCTGTAGCGTTGTTTAGTATTGACAGTTTCCTGTCTCTCTGTTTTTGTGCAGCTGTGCAGAATCCCAGTCCGTCCCCATGTACCTGGATGTAGAGACGTCGTCCTTTTACACTGAGCTCCCCCTGGCAGAGGTATGTAGTCTGCCATAGCTGGCCCATCTCATGCCAGTGGACTTTCCCCACTCAAAATATACATCTTCTGCATTGCCTTGACATCAGCGGTGGAAAAACTATCCAATTGTCATATTTGAGTAAAAGTAAAGATACCTTAATAGAAAATGACTCAAGTAAAAGTGAATGTGAAAGTCAGTAAAAGTCTAAAACTATTCGGTTTTAAATATACTAAAGTATCAAAAGTAAATGTAATTGAAAGTAAAAGTAATTCCTTTATTAAGCAATCCAGACATCACCATTTTCTTGTATTTTTAATTGACTGATAGCCAGGGGCACACTCATTTACAAACAAAGCATTTGTGTTTAGTGAGTCCACTAGATCAGAGGCAGTAGGGAGGATCAGGGATGTTCTCTTGATAAATGTGTGAATTAGACCATTTTCCTGTCCTGCTAATCATTGAAAATGTAACGAGTACTTTTGCTGTCAGGGAAAATGTATGGAGTAAAAAGTACATTGTTTTCTTTATGAATGTAGTGAAGTAAAAATAAAAGTTGTCAAAAATATAAATAGTTAAGTACAGATACCCCCAAAAAACTACTTAAATAGTACTTTAAAGCATTTTTACTGAAATACTTTACACCACTGCTAAACATGAGTGAGTCAGAGTGTTCTTGTGATTCAGTTTCACTCTCTCTCTCCCACTCGGTGCTCTCTCTCCTCTCTCTCTATTTCTCTCTACCCCCCTCCCTCCCTCTCTCAATTCAATTCAATTCAAGGGGCTTTATTGGCATGGGAAACACATGTTTACATTGCCAAAGCAAGTGAAATGGATAAACAAAGTATTTATTTAACCTTAATTTAACTGGGAAAGTCCGTTAAGAACAAATTCTTATTTACAATGACGGCCTACCAAAACTCAAAAGGCCTCAGGCCTTAAAAATAAAAATAAAAATAAAAAGTTGTCTAAAAAGGATGAATTTGTTGTTGCCTAATTCTTTTTCGGGTGATTTCTACACTACTTTCCTTGCATCTATAGCATTTCTTAATATTATGTAGTTCCTTTAGCATTGATGTCTCATGATTGAGTATTGCTCTGTTCAGGAAGACTGTGATTTTGCTGTGATCTGATAGGGGTGTTAGTGGGCTGACTGTGAACGCTCTGAGAGACTCTGGGTTGAGGTGATAATGTAATCTACAGTACTACTGTCAATGGATGAACTATAGGTGTACCTACCATAGCAGTCAACTTGAAGCCATTGACTATGTACAGACCCAGCGTGTGACAGAGCGGCAGGAGTTGTAACCCATTTTTGTTGGTTGTTTTGTCATAGTTGTGTCTAGGGGGGCATATGGGGGAGGGAATGTTGTCACCTCCAGGTAGGTGTTTGTTCCCCTGTGTGCTGAGGGTGTCAGGTTCTTGTCCAGTTCTGACATTTAGATCGCCACAGACTAATACATGTCCCTGGGCCTGGAAATTGTTGATCTCTCCCTCTAGGATGGAGAAGCTGTCATTGTTAAAGTATGGGGATTCTATTGAGGGGATATACTGTAAGTAGCACGCATGAGGAACTTTTTCTCTGTTGAGATCATTTCCTTATTAATTTCTAGCCAGATGTAAAATGTTCCTGTTTTGACAAATTTAATAGAGTGGGCTAGGTCTGCTCTATACCAAATTAGCATACCCCCTGAGTCTCTTCACCGTTTCACACCTGGTAGTTTGGTGGATGGGACTACTAGCTCTCTGTAGAGGGCAACCAGTGGGTCTTTCTCCTCTATACCATGTTTCTTGTAGGATGACAATATCTGTATTTCCAATTTCTTTGATGAAGTCTGTGTTCCTGCTCTTTAGGCCAAAGGCAGATGACCTAAGACCTTGTATATTCCAGGATGAGATGGTAAGAGCTTTGTGTTCCATAGTGTCTAGTGTTTTTTTGTGTGGTTTAGGCCGGGACCATCATAGTAGGTGTGAGCAGAGCATGTTGAGCATCTGATACATAACTCTTAGGTCACAGGATGGAGCTTGGGGGGGTGCATTAGTGGGGATTGGGCCTGTTGCTATGCTCACAGCCTGGGCATATGTGTAGCTGTCATGCTGAGGTCCTTGCTGCAGGGACGAGGGACATGGGGGGCAGAAGGGGCATGGGTCTGATCTGGGAGGGCCTATATAGGGTGTGACCGGGGTTTGTTTGGGTTGGTCTCAGCTGGTCGGGGTGTGGTTGGTGAAGCTATGGTCTGGGTGCAGGTCTTCTTGGTGAGGGGTCTCTCGGTGTAGGTCCTTCGGGAGGGGGTCTTGCAGGTCTGGGAGGGTGTCTCGCTGGTCTGGACGGGGTGTCTGTTGCTCCTGTGTGAGGTGCTGGGGCTGTGGTTGAGGGTGACGTCCTTTAGGGTCCTGACAAAAGTTGGGAGGCTGTTCAAGTCCAGGGTGGAGTGGTGGGCCAGGTAGACATTAGGTTTTGAGGCACAGTCCCAGGAAATGCTTGCACTCACCCGCTGTATAGTGGCAAGGTGAATGTATTTTCAAATCAAATCAAACTTTATTTGTCACCTGCGCAACAAGTGTAGACCTTACCGTGAAATGCTTACTTACAAGCCCTTAACCAACAGTGCAGTTCAAGAAGAGTTAAGAAAATATTTGCCAAATAAACTAAAGTAAAAAATAATAAAAAGTAACCTAATAACATGACAATAACGAGGCTATATACAGGGGGTACCGATACTGAGTCAGTGTGCAGGGGTACAGGTTAGAGGTAGTTTGTACATGTAGGTGAAGTGACCATGCATAGATAATAAACAGCGAGTAGCAGCAGTGTACAAAACAAATAGAGGGGGTCAATGTAATAGTCCGGTGGCCATTTGATTAATTGTTCAGCAGTCTTATGGCTTGGGGGGGTAGAAACTGTTAAGGAGCCTTTTGGTTATAGACCTGGAGCTGCGGTAGCAGAGAAAACAGTCTATGACTTGGGGGACTGGAGTCTCTGACAATTTTATGGGCTTTCCTCTGACACGCCTATTATATAGGTCCTGGATGGCAGGAAGCCTGGCCCCAGTGATGTACTGGGCCGTACGCACTACCCTCTGTAGCGCCTTACGTCAGATGCCGAGCAGTTGTCATACCAGGCGGTGATGCAACCAGTCAGGATGCTCCCGATGGTGCATCTGTATAACCTTTTGAGGATCTGGGGACCCATGCCAAATCTGTTCAGTCTCCTGAGGGGGAAAAGGTTTTGTAGTGCCTTCTTCACGACTGTCTTGGTGTGTTTGGACCATGATAGATCGTTGGTGATTTGGACACCAAGGAACTTGAAACTCTCGACCCGCTTCACTACAGCCCCGTTGATCTTAATGTTCGTCCCACCTTTTCCTATAGTCCACGATCAGCTCCTTTGTCTTGCTCACATAGAGGGAGAGGTTGTTGTCCTGGCACCACACTGCCAGTTCTCTGACCTCCTCCCTATAGGCTGTCTCATCGTTGTCGGTGATCAGGCCTACCACTGTTGTGTTGTCAGCAAACTTAGTGATGTTGTTGGAGTGACGTTTGACTACGCAGTCGTGGATGAACAGGGAGTACAGGAGGGGACTAAGTACACACCCCTGAGGGGCCCCAGTGTTGAGGATCAGGTGTGACAGACGATTTGTTGCCTACCCTTACCACCTGGGGGTGGTAGCAGGGTGGAGAAAACGACTTGTGTGTTGGGGAATGTAGAATACTTTTTTTTCACACTGTCCTGCTGGGCCCTCAGGTTGTTTGTGCCCGTGTGAATTATAATGTGGCTGGGGGACTCTAGTCTGTCCTCTGACAACAGCTCCAGGGCGTGCCTAGTGTTTGGGCACATGAGTTTAGCCACTTTGAATTTGGGAAAAAGTTTATTCTCTTGAATATGTTTGCCTTTTGAGTCAATGAGGAGCACTAATTTCTGTCTTTTGTTTGTCCTCAGTGGACGTGTGGGGTTTGTCAGGAGAGCTATCAGGGGAGCTGACAGGGGGGCTGTTAGGAGGGGGTGGGGTCTGTTGGGTTGGTGCGTCCTGTGTTGTCTGTCCCTGTTTAGTGTTGAGGTTGTGGTCCGGGTCTGAGGTTGGCTGTTCTGCTGGCTTCTCTGGGGGAGTGTCCTGCTCTCTGTCACACTTCAGCTTTCTCACCTCCTCTTTCAGTGCTGTTAGCTGTGCCATGTCTCCACCTTCAGCCCTCCTGGTCTTGTCGTTGGGGGGGTGTTGTTGTGCTGGTCTGTTTTGTGGGTCGGTTCTGTCTGGACTGTGTGGACTAGCTCTCTGAGCTCCACCATGTCTCTCTCCAGCTCTGTGAATTTATCCCTCTCAATGATGGAGGAGCAGTGCAGTTGTGGGACCTGGGTGTATTCAGTGCTGGGGGGGATGGGGACTATCCTCGTCTGCAGGACAATTTGGAGATGTGTGATCAGACTCACTCAGAATGGGGGAGTCGTCACATAGAGAGACAGATTTTCCTGCTCTGCTCTCTCTTTGATCCCATAAAAGTCCTGCTGGAACTGCATGAGGATGCCCTGCACCATTACTGTCCCAGACCTGTACACGTTGACAGAAGTTGTTTAAATTTCCTCAATGTCAAGTATTCTCTCTCTCCCTCTGTACTCTCTCTCCTCTCTCTATTTCCCCCTACCCCTTCCTCTCTCTCTCTCTCTCTCTCTCTCTCTCTCTCTCTCTCTCTCTCTCTCTCTCTCTCTCTCTAATAATACTAATCATATATAGTTATAATAATGTTTATCTTTCTCTCCAGGTCGCTCTGTGGAATGTGACAGAACTGTGGTTGACTCACTCCATCCTGTTCTTCATACATCTCTACCACTCCCACAGCCACCACATCAATGGGCCCTGCCTCCCCAGGGAGAAGGAGCCCCTAACCCCCACACCCACCATCAACCAGAGCTATTAGCATCTTTATCTAACGCTGGCCTTAACCCCAATGAAACCCCATGCAGCTATCCCACCAACACCCAGTGGTTTTATTTTACCCTAACCCTAATCACCTTTCTTCTGCTAAACCTCATCAAGTTTAGTGCTGCTTTTGATACCATCGATTACCACATTCTTTTGGAGAGATTGGAAACCCAAATTGGTCTACACGGACAAGTTCTGGCCTGGTTTAGATCTTATATGTCGGAAAGATATCAGTTTGTCTCTGTGAATGGTTTGTCCTCTGACAAATCAACTGTAAATGTCGGTGTTCCTCAAGGTGCCGTTTTACCTCTTGGGGATGTGATTTGTAAACTTTCACTGCTATGCGGATGACACACAACTGTACATTTCAATGAAACATGGTGAAGCCCCAAAATTGCCCTCGCTAGAAGCCTGTGTTTCAGACATAAGGAAGTGGATGGCTGCAAACGTTCTACTTTTAAACCCGGACAAGACAGAGATGCTTGTTCTACATCCCAAGAAACAAAGAGATCTTCTGTCGAATCTGACAAGTAATCTTAATGGTTGTACAGTCGTCTCAAATAAAACTGTGAAGGACCTCGGCGTTACTCTGGACCCTGATCTCTCTTTTGACGAACATATGAAGACTGTTTCAAGGACAGCTTTTTTCCATCTACGTAACATTGCAAAAATCAGAAACTTTCTGTCCAAAAATGATGCAGAAAAATTAATCAATGCTTTTGTTACTTCTAGGTTAGTCTACTGGAATGCTCTACTTTCCGGCTACCTGGATGAAGCACTAAATAAACTTCAGTTAGTGCTAAATACAGCTGCTAGAATCCTGACTAGAACCCAAAAATGTTATCATATTATTCCAGTGCTAGCCTCCCTACACTGGCTTCCTGTCAAGGCAAGGGCTGATTTCAAGGTCTTACTGCTAACCTACAAAGCATTACATGGGCTTGCTCCTACCTATCTCTCTGATTTGGTCCTGCCGTACATACCTACACGTACGCTATGGTCACAAGACGCAGGCCTCATTATTGTCCCTAGAATTTCTAAGCAAACAGCTGGAGGCAGGGCTTTCTCCTATAGAGCTCAATTTTTATGGAACGGTCTGCCTACCCATGTGAGAGACGCAAACTCGGTCTCAACCTTTAAGTCTTTACTGAAGACTCATCTCTTCAGTGGGTCATATGATTGAGTGTAGTCTGGCCCAGGAGTGTTATATCTGGAGTACTTCTCCTGTCTTATCCGGTGTCCTGTGTGAATTTAAGTATGCTCTCTCTAATTCTCTCTTTCTCTCTTTCTTTCCATCTCTCTGAGGACCTGAGCCCCAGGACCATGCCTCAGGACTACCTGGCATGATGACTCCTTGCTGTCCCCAGTCCACCTGGCCTTGCTGCTGCTCCAGTTTCAACTGTTCTGCCTGCGGCTATGGAATCCTGACCTGTTCACCGGACGTGCTACCTGTCCCAGACCTGTTATTTGACCATGCTGGTCATTTATGAACATTTTAACATCTTGACCATGTTCTGTTATAATCTCCACCCGGCACAGCCAGAAGAGGACTGGCCACCCCTCATAGCCTGGTTCCTCTCTAGGTTCCTTCCTAGGTTTTGGCCTTTCTAGGGAGTTTTTCCTAGCCAACGTGCTTCAAGACCTTGCTTGCTGTTTGGGGTTTTAGGCTGGGTTTCTGTACAGCACTTTCTGTACAGCACAGCTGATGTACGAAGGGCTATATAAATAAATTTGATTTGATTTAATCACCACCACCATTCACCACATATGTAACACATTTGTCTCTTATTTAACAAGGTTCAACCTCCAACCTCACATTATGCTACTTGGTAAATTGTTTTTTCAATCAAAAGGGATTAACTGACTGTAACCAAACAAGGAAGAATAAATTAAGCAGTGTTATGGCATTTTTTAAATCAAATGTTTAACTAGTACCAACTACCATCTCATCCTAGAGTTGTATATATGGTTTCATGTGATAACTCATTTCATAACAAGGTAGCTTACTGAATGACTGGACCATGCCAAATTAGTTACAGATAAATATTAAGTTATTATTTTACAGTGTTGTCTGTTTCAACAAAACACGACCTAAAAGTGTTTGTTCAATATGTACAGTACCAGTCAAAAGTTTGGACACACCTACTCATTCCAGGATTTTTCTTTATTTTTTACTATTTTCTACATGATATAATAATAGTGGAGACATCAAAACTATGAAGTAACACATAAGGAATCATGTAGCAACCAAAAAAGTGTTAAACAAATATATTTTATATTTGAGATTCTTCAAAGTAGCCACCCTTAGCCTTCATGGCAGCTTTGCACACTCTTGGCATCTCATGTTCTTATTGGTGTCCTTTATTCGTGGTCTCTTTGCAGCAATTCGACCACGAAGGCCTGATTCACGCAGTCTACTCTCAACAGTTGATGTTGAGATGTGTCTGTTACTTAAACTCTGTGAAGCATTTATTTGGGCTGCAATTTTCTGGATTGACTGACCTTCATATCTTAAAGTAATGATGGACTGTCGTTTCTCTTTGCTTATTTGAGCTGTTTGATTTGTTTAACACTTTTTTGGTTAATACATGATTCCATAAGTGTTAGTTCATAGTTTTGATGTCTTCACTATTATTCTACAATGTAGAAAAAAATGTAAAATTAAGAAAACCCTTGAATGAGTAGGTGGGCCCAAACTTTGTACTGGTACTGTATGTCTGTTATATCCAACAGTTCCAAAATTTGCAAATGTACCATTTGTATGTTAGTGCTCAAGGAAAAAGTAATTAATTGTTTTGAGTGTGTTAATGCACATTTGTACTGAGCCGCTTTCATTGAGAGGCAAGAAGCATGTGGTATTTGTGAAAGAGAGCCACTATATTCAGACAGGCTCACTATGTGAGCAAGACACATGAATGTTCTATTGTGTCACAGAATGACTCTCTTCCTCAAGTGAAGGTTGTTGTATGATGCTATATGTGTAGACGCAGCTGCTTTCAAGGCATTTGAAGCATCCAGATTTCTCAGAAATATAGAATTTTGATGATAGTGTCATCAAGTGTAGTCTTTAGTGTGAACTGGGCTGAGCCAAGAAGGTTTGCAGAAATAAAGAGAATAGAGGAATGCCCAATACTTGTTGGAAAAACAAGTCTTGACCTTCAAACTCTGTACCCTGACCTTAGTAGTTGTGGTGATTGCAAAGAATGCGGAGAGAGAAAGGATGTCTATAATCTATTGCATTTTGTAGTATTACTGTCAATATTGATTTGTTTTTGTTTTATACTGGTTATTTATATTCATATTTTTATTTATCATCCTCATTGTGAAAATTAATAAACATCTCCCTATAAAAATGATTCTTAGTAATTTTTTGGGTGGAAAAATAGCTTATCATTTTGGGTATTGAGTAGTTTCTGAATGTTTATAAGTAGTTGACATCTCTTTGGGTATAGAACTACTGTTTTCTCTGTGGTGCTGATTTCAAATATTTGAGAAACAGATGCCTCACAAGTCCTCAACTAGCAGCTTCATTAAATAATACCCGCAAAACACCAGTCTCAACGTCAACAGTGAAGAGGCGCGACTCCGGGATGCTGGCCTTCTTGGCAGAGTTGCAAAGAAAAAGCCATATCTCAGACTGGCCAATAAAAAGAAAAGATTAAGATGGGCAAAATAACACAGACACTGGACAGAGGAACTCACCACTGTGTTTTGCGGGTACTATTTAATGAAGCTGTCAGTTGAGGACTTGTGAGACATCTGTTTTTCAAATTAGACACTTTAATGTACTTGTCTTATTGCTCAGTTGTGCACCGGGGCCTCCCACTCCTCTTTCTATTCTGGTTAGAGACAGTTTGTGCTGTTCTGTGAAGGGAATAGTACATAGCGTTGTACGAGATTTTCAGTTTCTTGGAAATTTCTCGCCTTCATTTCTCAGAACAAGAATAGTTTTAGAAGAAAGTTCTTTGTTTCTGGCCATTTTGAGCCTGTAATCGAATCCACAAATGCTGATGCTTGTCACGTGTTCTCCCTCTCCGGCCTCTAGGTCACCAGGGTACTCTTTATGGTGCACACCTGTCACCATCGTTATGCACATCAGACTCACCTGGACTCCATCACCTCCCTGATTACCTTCCCTATATATGTCACTCCCTTTGGTTCCTTCCCCAGGTGTTATTGTTTCTGTTCCAGTGTCATGTCTGTGCGTTGTTTGTGTTTATGGTTTTGTATTTAGTTGTGTTTATTTATTAAAATACTCAGTCCCTGAACTTGCTTCCCAGCTCTCAGCGCACTTGTTACAATGCTCCAGATACTCAACTAAAGAAGGCCAGTTTTATAGCTTTTTTAATCAGCACAACAGTTGTTTCAGCTGTGCTAGCATAATTTAAAAAGGGTTTTCTAATGATCAATTAGCCTTTTAAAATGATAAACTTAGATTAGCTAACACAACGTGCCGTTGGAACACAGGAGTGGCTGATAATGGGCCTCTGTACGCCTATGTAGATATTCCATAAAAATCAGCCGTTTCCAGCTACAATAGTCATTTACAACATTAACAATGTTGACACTGTACTTCTGATGAATTTGATGTTATTCTAATGGACAAAAAATTAGCTTTTCTTTCAAAAACAAGGACATTTCTAAGTGACCCCACACCTTTGAAAGGTAGTGTATATCACCGATGGACATCTCGTATCAAGACACAAGTACTTTGGTTGTTGGACACTCTAAAGACCATGCAGGATCAGCTGTGGAGGACAGTCTCTCCATGGTGAACCAGAGAGAGAGCAGCACTGAACCCAGCCTCAGTCTGGGATCTGTCTCAGTGACCATATAAAATAAAAAATAGTTTAGACAACCTTTCTCTGCCTCTCCACCTCTCATCCTCCTGCCTACCCCCCTCAAGCAAAGAGTATGAATTTGAGATCTCTGTAAAGTATCTTTCTTCTTGTTCTCCAGCCCAACGTCCAACCCCTCAGCTCAGTGCCAGAGGCTGCTGTGCTTCGTGGTTTCAGGCGCAGGGCGGTAGTGGTGTTCCACTCCACAGAGGAGTGGAAGAGGTGTCTGCAGGAGCAACAGGAGGAGGAGGGGGATGAGATCCCTGAAACATATTTCCACAAGGTCAAAGGTCAGAGAAATGCAATACAGAAGATAACCAATAAGCAATTACCTTTTATAGGATAATTTTGTGAGCATTCACACAATTCAAAAATATCTATAGAGTAGCAGCATATTAATCTTTGAGTTGTTCTGAGTTGCATAATTTGCACACATATTCTGTAACATTCTGTAACATTCTGTTCACACCTATACATTGAAAGGAGAACCTAACTGATGGTATGGTTGTTTTTGATGCTGTGTTGATGTCCTCTCCTCTCCTTTCCTCTCCAGTGAGCTGCACTCTAATTGGTGAAAAATATGCATATATATATATATATATATATATATATATATATATATATATTGGGGGGGGGGGGACTTGAGTGCCGCTATGACTGTGTAATTATTCCTTAGTATGTTTGGTCTGGTAATATGTCAGGCCTTGGGGTTCCTATGGTTACAGCAATAGCGTTACTGATTTTGGTTTGTTTGTCTGTAGGTTGGGACTGCACCTGGTTCAAGCAAGAGCAGCCATACCATATGGTCATCAGCAGTACTGGGGACCACTGTAGCCCAGATATGTGAGTCATTGTCTATCCAGTCAACCTCTGATAGATGACAGCAGCCCAGATGTGAGTCATCGTCTATCCAGTCAACCTCTGATAGATGACAGCAGCCCAGATATGTGAGTCATCGTCTATCCAGTCAACCTCTGATAGACGACAGCAGCCCAGATATGTGGGTCATCGTCTATCCAGTCAACCTCTGATAGATGACAGCAGCCCAGATATGTGAGTCATCGTCTATCCAGTCAACCTCTGATAGACGACAGCAGCCCAGATATGTGAGTCATCGTCTATCCAGTCAACCTCTGATAGATGACAGCAGCCCAGATATGTGGGTCATCGTCTATCCAGTCAACCTCTGATAGATGACAGCAGCCCAGATATGTGAGTCATCGTCTATCCAGTCAACCTCTGATAGATGACAGCAGCCCAGATATGTGAGTCATCGTCTATCCAGTCAACCTCTGATAAATATATTTCACCTTTACATATTTTCCTTCTATTCCTCCTGATTCATTCATACATTTGTGATTTTTTTGTTGGTTTAAATGATCTGTTTATTGGATAGGACAGAAATAGACTGGAATGATAGTGTAGACACTTGCTGATAGCAGTGGGCCGATTGGAAACCATTCTGCAGTGGTATATGATCTAGAATGTTATTGTATGCTGTAGCATTAAGATTTCCCGTCACTGGAACTAAAGGGCCTAGCCCGAACAATGAAAAACAGCCACAGACCATTATTCCTCCTCTACCAAACTTTACAGTTGGGACTTTGCATTGGGGCAGGTAACGTTCTCCTGGCATCCACCAAACCCAGATGTGTCCGTCAGACTGCCATATGGTGAAGTGTGATTAATGACTCCAGAGAACGCGTTTCCACTGCACCAGAGGACGCTTGGCATTGCGCATGGTGATCTTAGACTTGTGTGCGGTTGCTCGGCCATGGAAATCCATTTCATGAAGCTCCCGACGAACAGTTATTGGGCTGATGTTGCTTCCAGAGGCTGATTAGAACTCAGTAGTGAGTGTTGCAACCGGGGACAGACTATTTTTACACACTACACGCTTCAGCACTCGGCAGTCTCATTCTGTGAGCTTGTGTGGCCTACCACTTCACAGCTGAGCCTTTGTTGCTCCTAGACATTTCCACTTCACAATAACAGCACTTACAGTTGACCGGGGTAGCTCTAGCAGGGCAGAAATTTGACGATATGATTTGTTGGAAAGGTGGCATCCTATGACGGTGCCACGTTGAAAGCCATTGAGCTCTTCGGTAAGGCAGTTCTACTGCCAGTGTTTGTCTATGGAGATTGCATGGCTGTTTGCTCGATTTTATACACCTGTCAGCAATGGGTGTGGCTGAAATATCAGAATATCCTAGTTTGAAGGGTTGTCAACTTACTTTTGTAGTGGCGTAAAGTTCTTAAGTACAAATACTTGAAAGTACTGTACTAATTACATTTTTTTTGCAGTATCTGTACTTTACTTTCCTATTTATATTTTTACTTCACCACATTCCTAAAGAAAATTATGTTTCACTCCATACATTTTCCCTGACACCCAAAAGTACTAGCATGAGAGGAAAATGTTCTAATTCACACACTTATCAAGAGAACATTCCTGGTCATCCCTACTGCCTCTGATCTGGCGGACTCACTAAACACATGCTTTGTTTTAAAATTATGTCTGTGTTGGAGCGTGCCCCTGGCTACCCAATCCCCCCCTTTTTTTGTGCAGTCTGGTTTGCTTAATATAAGGAATTTGAAATGATTTATACTTTTACTTTTGATACTTAAGTATATTTTATCAATTACATTTACTTTAGTCATAGTCATAACTTTATGTTCCTTTTCAGTCAGTCAACTTCGGTACAACATACTATGGGGAAATTTACAAAACAAAAAAATATAAACACAACATGTAAAGCGTTGGTCCCATGTTTCATGAGCAGAAAAAAAGATCCCAGAAATGTTCCATATGCACAAAAATGTGTCGCACTGCATGAGGTCACACCAGATAATGACTGGTTTTCTGATCCACGCCCCGACCTTTATTTTTAGGTACTGTATCTGTGACCAACAGATGCATATCTGTATTCCCAGTCATTTAAAATCCATAGATCAGGTCCTAATGAATTGATTTCAATTGACTGATTTCCTTATGAACTCTAACTCAGTAAAGTCTTTGAAATTGTTGCATTTATATTTTTGTTCAGTGTATAATCACGGCCCAAACCGATCCCAATGGATACTAAATGAAACGATCCATTGCAGACCACCCAGACACACGCCCAGACACACGCCGCGCTGCCTAGTGACTAACCCCATCCCAGCTGTAAGCACACTGTGTGTTATACTGGGAGCAGTGACATCCAAGATATAAAACCTCACAAGTGTGTGTTGATGCTCAAACTCGCCACAACACAAATGTCTCTTATAGTCAAGCCATTAAGCAATGCCCAAGACGCTGCCAGATCCCTGGTAGAGTGGGCACATACACCACTAGGTAACCATTGCCCCTTGCTGCTATATGCCAGGGAGATATCCTCCACAATACAGTGGAAGAGACGCTGCTTAGAGAGCGCCCTGCCGCGAGCTCGATTAGCAAAACAGGCAAAAAGTTGGTCACATAACCGGATATCCCGGGTCCGTTCAATGTAAGTGCGTAAACCTCGCAGCCGACACAGGGCACGTACCCTCTTGCTCTTCAGAAGCAAAAGGAGGAGGTGAAAAGGGAAATAGCTCAAAAGCTAAGGACCAGTAGGACATAGCCATGGCTTTTGTGGCGAAGGCCGTATTTGAATGCAACATCATCTTAGAGTCACCGAACTGAGTACAGGAAGGGTGTACGGATAACGCCTGGGAGGTCCCCAACACATTTAGCTAAGGCCAAAGCTATGAGCAGGGAGGTTTTGTAGGAGAGGATCTTCTGACCCCCGACTCCAGAGGCTCAAAGGGTGCCGCACACAGTGCCTCCAAAACCAGCGCCAAATCCCATGTGGGCGCAATGGGTTTAGAGACCGGTCTGAGACGATGTACACCATTCAGGAACCACACCACCAGGGGATCAGCCCACGAATAGGTTCTGTCAATTTTGAATTGTACTTTACATGGTAAAAAATACACAATGATTTAATTGTATATCCCCCAGGGGCAAATCCAGTGTTTTTTAGATAGAATAAAAGCCTAATTAGATAAAACCCAGACAGGAACTATTATTTTAGCAGGCTACCTAAATCACACATTCGGCAAGTTGGACAGACATAGCAATAAAAAAGGCTAATTTAAGGAACCTCCAAAGAGGCTGAACAATGTAATCTCTAAAAAATAATTTGCAGGACATCTGGAGATTACTATTCCCAACTACAAAAGACTACTCCTTTTTTTCTCAATGTAAGAAAAGTTATTCAAGAATTGACTAGGCCTGAATTTGAATTTCCCCAAAAACACTCAACAATATACTGGGTTAAAAAAATCCATCACATAGTGATATCGGATCATTCTCCTGTATCATGCTGAATAACACCAACTGAAAATACATTTTAAGACATAATATGGAGAATGAACAAAGTGCATTTTCAGACCCAAAATGTATTACATGAATGAAAAAATGTAAGACCTTTACCATTACAAATGTTGACATAGAGGACGGAGAAAAATGACCCCCGACAAAATGTAGGCGTACATTCAGAAAATGAATATCTCATACTCAGGCAAAAGTCAAATCTGAGTTAGAAATTGAAATTAAAGAAAGATAAATCACCATCTTAGAAAAAGGCCATAAAAGTATTTAAAAGGTAAAGATGAAAATACAATGTCTCAACTTAAGCAGGAACATGATATTTTACTTTTGAAGAGAGCCAACAACGACAGGATAAACTCAAATAAAGCATACTATTTCATGGCAAATAAACCTTGGAAACGCCTCGCAGCCCTCACAAAACGAATACACGCCAAAACAGTTATCATTTTAAAATGCTTTAATTATAAACAACAACGCTATTAATAACCATTTTTAAAGCTTCTATGAAAATCTATAGAAATCATAATTTTACAACAGTTGGACTGATCCTACAGCCTTCGTAGACTCAATAACCCTGAAGCAAATATCAGCAGACAAAAAAATGAATCAATAAAAATATAAATCACCCAAAATGAAATACTGTTAAAACATTTGCAAGAAGAAAAGCACCAGGTATGGACGGCTTTCCATATCATTTTATTTGACATTCTGGGACAAAGTAGTGCCCCTATTTACTCAAATGACATCACTCAAATCAGTGCTTCTGAGTTCCATGTATCAAACAGTTATTTCAGTTATATTAAGACCAGGAAAATCTGGAGAATTCCTTGCAGATTACAGACCCATGCATTTAATGAATTGCAACAAAATTATAACAAAACTCATAAGCAACAGAGTGGTAAAAGTCGTACCAGACTTGATCTATATTAATCAAACAGGGTTTATTAAAAATAGACACAATGTCACGCCCTGACCTTAGTATTCTTTGTTTTCTTTATTATTTTGGTTAGGTCAGGGTGTGACATGGGTGATGTATGTGTTTTTGTTCCTATCTAGGGGTTTTGTATGTCTATGGGTGTTTACTAGTCTAGGTGTTATGTATGTCTATGGTTGCCTAGATTGGTTCTCAATTAGAGGCAGCTGTTTATCGTTGTCTCTGATTGGGAACCATATTTAGGCAGCCATATTCCTTGGGTATTTCGTGGGTTATTGTCTATGGTTAGTTGCCTGCAGTGGTGGGCCGTCAGGGCCAGCAAGGCCTTCTCTGCTGGCCTCAACATCATCAGAATATATATATTTTTAAAATATATTTTCCCACAAATATGTATTAAATTATTCCCCAGAGTAAGAGTTATACTCTTTTCATAGCGTTCCTCTTGGTTGCACTGCTTCCAGCCCCAGGTTGAGATTTGGAGGGCTGGTCTTTATGTTAGATCTTTTATCCAATCATATTCAGCCATCATGTGTTGCCAGGGGTCTAAAATCTGCCCTCAGGCCTTCAGAATCAACAGTGCGGGCGCTTGTAGCTTAAAGTGAATGGAAATGAAAATTTAGTGTCAACCAATCAGCTTTAGAGTTGGCTATTGTACGCCTGCTGGCTGGCTCCAGTGTTACACAGGAGCCAGCTAGCAGGCGTAGTGCGGGCACGTCTTTTAAATTGGATTACCAATATTGAGAGGCAGGTCTATGCAGAACCTCAGAACTACGAAACTGAATTTGATAAATTAATTAATTCGCGTACTACTAAGCTGTTTTTTCAACCCACAATGGCAGAAGGAGGAGAAGATATCGATTTGGTCGAGGATATAATTATAACGCCATTCTCAAGACAAACCTTTCTAGAAAAGTTAGACATTGTAAGGAGAGGTCGCCCGACGCCGACGCTACAAAGCCTGTCACAGGCGGGAAAGGGGTTCGTTCGCCACTTTCAAAGTTCCAACTACGAGCGCTATCAATGGCTCACAGGCTCCGAGAAGCACTGCAAACTGTACTGCTGGGAATGCTTATTATTACAACTGAGCGAGAGAGGCGCAGGTTCAGTCAAATCTACGATGACACAGCGCGCATCTCAAATTCACCCAGCACACGCAGAGGCCCAGCACAAGGAGACCCTCGCACATACTACCAACAACTCCACAGCAATATTCTGGACAACATTCTTTGCCAGATACGAAACAGGTTTCAAGACCACGAAAAATGAATGTTTCTCTCCCTCCTGGACCCCCAGCACTTTCAGACCTACCGGAAAAAATTCCCACAAACAGCCTTCTCCAGTTTAACAGAGAGTCACGGAACACTGTTCAACCTATCCAAGCTAAAAACAGAACTGACTGTAATGTATGCTATGACTGATTTTGAAGGGAAAAGTCCCTCTGATCTCCTTGATTTCCTTAAGCAGAAAAATCTGAATGAGGACATGGGGCAACTTTACACATTGGCATGTGTGACAGTGACTATCCCTGTGTCCACGGCTTCTGTCGAGCGGTCATTCTCGGCCTTAAAGCGGATCAAAACATATTCCAGAAATGCTACTGGACAGACTTGGCTTTCAGCATTAGCCTCCATGTCGATAGAAAAGGACTTATTGGTGGAACTAAAACGCACAGATAGACTGTACAACAGAGTCATTGAAGTCTTCTTGAGGAAAGAAAGGAGGATGGATTTTGTGTTCAAATAATCAGTCTTTGGTGAGTAGGCATACAATGCATTTAATTTTTTATTAAATGTGTTTGTATGTTTCGCATTTTATTTCATTAATATTAAATAGCCTATATATTAACAAAATAAAATGGCATATAGCCTATGTTGCAAATTATTTGTTTTCTTTCTTTTATTTTCAGTGAATAGTTATGTCCTTATCATCACGGTAAAACTGCTTTGGGTGCGACGCAACGCCTGGTTATACTGCGTTGGCCAATGGCACGCCACTGGTTGCCTGTGTCTGCAATTGTTTATATATAGCGTCACGTTCGTTTTGTACAGTATGTTTAGTGTTTCTTCGTTAATAAATATAAGAATGTATTCACATCACGCTGCGCCTTGGTCTCCTCCATTCAACGAACGTGACACACAAACAAATATGAGAAAAGTATAATACAATATGCTAAAAAACAAGATGTAGATTTATCAATAATGGCTGTTGATGCCAAAAGGGCTTTTGAACCTCTTGAATGGCCTTTTCTATTCAAAATTTGGAAGCAATCAACTTTCCATCTGAAATATTTTATATAAATATCTTAAAACAAAAATATACACTAATTATACATTATCTGATGAAATTGCTTTAGAAAGGAGGCACAAGACAGGGATGTCCTCTCTCCCCCATTCTGTTTGCACTGGCAATTGAACCACTTGCAGAAAGAATGAACAGGACCCAAACATAACAGGTCAACAAAGTTGAGGAAATTAGTATTGGTAAACAAGAATATAAACAACATTTATTTGCAGACTGATATTATTATTATTATATCTGATATTAAACCCTACTAATATTAAACTCAATGACCCCCTCGTTCAAAAATATTGTTGGAATACTCTAAAATCTCAGGATATAAAATTAACATGGAAAAAAATGAAATAATGGCATTTGGTAATAGGAAAAATAATAACTCATGATCTACAGCAATCCTTTAAGTGGACCACAAAAAATATGAAATACTTAGGATGCTTAACAACTGACAACGAACAACAAATATATAAAGATAACATCATCCCATTACTCAACATAAGAGCAGATCTAATTAAATGGGACAATCTATCCATAAATCTTACAGGTAGAATAAACCTCTACATATCCCTAAGTCTTAGGTTGGTTTTAACCTTCCAGACTTGTAATTGTATCAACTCGCCACTCAGGGCTTTTATTTTTGAAATATTGTTAAATTCACCAGAGAGGAACAATGGGTGAAGATGTGCATTCTCATCCCCATAATCTTTTCATGTGTCTGTTTTCAAAGGATAAAGCTGAGAACATTAGCAATTTCATAGTTAAGAACACTATAACAATATGGAAAAACGTGAAACAGATTCTACAAGAACCAATATCACTCCCAAAAAACACTCCCCTATGGAACAATCCTTGGATAGCTTTCCAGAATTCACAGATAAATTGTCCCACATGGAAAACTAAAGGAATAGAAACCGTAAATGACTTGCTAATAGGAAATAAAATGATTCCATGACTGAAATAAAAAGCCATTTTGGACTGACCGATGTAAACATTTTCAAATACAAGCAACTTAAAAGTTTTATATCATGACTTTTTTTTCTCTGAAATCTTTTGTACATCAGAACAAAGTTGAGAATTATATTTGAGTCAGAAAAGGATACTCATATGATAGGTAAGATATTTATAACCTTGCAGAAAGCTGACTCAAATACGGACAATGTCTTCGAAAAAACGATTGGATCCAAGATCTAAAAATAAGTGATATTGGCACAAGATGGAGGGAGTGTTGGAACATAACTGACAAAATTATAGTTGACAAAAATGTACTCTTAATCCAGTATGAAGTAATGTACAGAATGTATTATACAAGAGACAAAATTCACAAATTCTACTGCATAGCGGCAGAGTCATGTCTTAAGTGTAATGATTCATGCCTTCTGGGAGTGCTATAAAGTCCAAAAGGTATGGGTAGAGTTAGAAAGTTGTCTGTCAGAAATGTTACAATATAAATGTACTTTTAATCCATATACCTGCATATTTCAGACATGGAATATGAGGGTGCTGTGAGATACCCAATGGGGTCGCTGGACCGTACTTTCCTTGTCCATTATTTTGAAAAAAATTGTAAAAACTGGAAATCAAATGACCCTCTTTCATTTAAGACAGTGGATGACTCAAATGCATTATTGGGCTACAGAGAGAAACAAAATAGTACAATTTGAAGCCATATGGCATAAAATATTACAAGCACTGGAGATATTCAAAGGATGAGGAAGGATAATTTTTTATTTATTTTGAGACGGGCAGGATGGTTGTGGATACAGTGGGAATATGTGGATGGTGGCGGAGCAGAAGTCAGACGTTTTATGTGCCCACAACCGATTGTGTTTTTTTGTTTGGTTATCTGCGCTGTTTGTAACAAATGTTTTACTAATTTTGTACATAATGTTGCTGCTACCGTCTCTTACTCACCACGGACTAGCGGAATCAAAAATTTTTTACGACTCTGACGAGCCCTAGGCAGAGGATATATGGCTCCCTCGGGAACAGGCCCCGACCCCCGTGATCTGCGTGAAGAGGAGGCGGAGAAAGAGATGCCCGGAGAGCAGGCTGCCTTCTGAGAAGTCGGAGGCGATCGAATAAACCCCCACTACCCTCAATTCTGCTTGCAAACATGCAGTCTTTGGACAATAAAATCGACGAGTTACGGGGAAGATTAAACTACCAACGGGACATTAAAAACTGTAACATCTTATGCTTCACAGGGTCGTGGCTGAAGGTTCGAAAATATCATCATAGAGGTGGCTGGTTATACGATGTACCGGCAGGACAGAACAGTGGCGTCTGGTAAGACAAGGGTTGGCGGACTATGTATTTTTGTAAATAGCAGCAGGTGCACTATATCTAAGGAAGTATCGAGCTATTGCTCGCCTGAGGTTAAGTATATCATGATAAGCTGTAGACCACACTACCTACCGAGAGAGTTCTCATCTGTATTCTTCGTAGCTGTTTACATACCACCTCAGTCAGAGGTTGGCACTAAGATAGCACTGAAAGAGCTGTATTCCGCCATAAGCAAACAAGAAAATGCTCATCCAGAGGCGGCGCAGGGAAACTTAAATCAGTTTTACCAAATTTCTATCAGCATGTTAAATGTGCAACCAGAGGGAAAAGAACTCCACACACAGAGACGCATACAAAGCTCTCCCTCGCACTCCATTTGGCAAATCTGACCATTCCTGCTTACAAGCAAAAATTAAAGCAGGAAGCACCAGTGACTAGATCAATAGAAAAATGGTCAGATAAAGCAGATGCTAAGCTACAGGATTGTTTTGCTAGCACAGCCTGGAATATGTTCCGGGATTCCTCCAATGGCATTGAGGAGTACACCACATCTATCATTGGCTTCATCAATAAGTTCATTGATGACGTCGTCCTCACAGTGACCGTGCATACCCTAACCAGAAGCCATGGATTACAGGCAGAATCCGCACTGAGCTAAATGCTAGGGCTGCTGCTTTCAAGGAAGCTTATGAGAAATCCCGATATGCCCTCCGACAAACCATCAAACAGGCAAACTAGCAAGTGTCTTCACTGACATTTTCAACATCTCCCTGTCCGAGTCTGTACTACCAACATGTTTTAAGCAGACCACCATAGTACCTGTGCCCAAGAACCCTAAGGTAACCTGCCTAAATGACAACCGACCCGTAGCACTCATGACTGTAGCCATGAAGTGCTTTGAAAGGTTGGTCATGGCTCACATCAACACCATCATCTCAGAAACCCTAGACCTACTCCAATTTGCATACCGCCCCAACAGATCCACAGATGATGCAATCTCTATTGCACTCCACACTGCCGTTTCCCACCTGGAGAAAAGGAACACCTATGTGAGACTGCTATTCGTTGACTACAGCTCAGCGTTCAACACCATAGTGCCCTTAAAGCTCATCGGTAAGCTAAGGACCCTGGGACTAAACACCTCCATCTACAACTGGATCCTGGACCCAGGTGGTGAGGGTAGGTAACAACACATCCGCCACACTGATCCTCAACACAGGGGCCCTTCAGTGGTGCGTGCTCAGCCCTCTCCTGTACTCCCTGTTCACTCATGACTGCACGGCCAGGCACGACTCCAACACCATCATTAAGTTTGCCGATGATAGAACAGCAGTAAGCCTGATCACCGACAACAACGAGACGGCCTATAGGGAGGAGGTCAGAGACCTGGCCGTGTGGTGCCAAGACAACAACCTCTCCCTCAACGTGATCAAGACAAAGGAGATGATTGTGAACTACAGGAAAAAGAGGACCGAGTGCGTCCCCATTCTCATCGACAGGGCTGCAGTGGAGCAGGTTGAGAGCTTCTAGTTCCTTGGTGTCCACATCACCAACAAACTAACATGGTTCAAGCACACCAAGACAGTTGTGAAGTGGGCACAACAAAACCTATTCTCCCTCAGGAGATTGAAAAGATTTGGGTCTTCAGATCCTCAAAAGGTTCTACAGCTGCACCATGGAGAGCATCCTGACTGGTTGCATCACTGCCTGTTATGGCAACTGCTCGGCCTCCGACAGCAAGGCACTACAGAGGGTAGTGCGAACGGTCCAGTACATGACTGGGGCCAAGCTTCCTGCCATCCAGGACCTCTATACCAGGCTGTGTCAGAGGAAGGCCCTAAAAATTGTCAAAGACTCCAGCCACCCTAGTCATAGACTGTTCTCTCTGCTACCGCACGGCAAGCGGTACCGGAGCGCCAAGTCTAGATCCAAGAGGCTTCTAAACAAATCAAATCAAATCCAATCAAAGTTAATTTGTCATGTGCACCTAATACAACAGGTGTAGGTAGACCTTACAGTGAAATGCTTACTTACAGGCTCTAACCAATGGTGTGGAAAAAAAGGTGTGTGTGTTATTAAGTAAAGAAATAAAACAACAGTAACATTGACTCTGTACCGGCAACCCCCTGTATATATTGTTATTTTTTACTGCTGCTCTTTGATTACTTGTTACTTTTATCTCTTATTCTTATCCGTATTTTTTTAAATAAACTGCACATTTGGTTAGGGGCTCATAAGTAACATTTCACTGTAAGGTCTACTACACCTGTTGTATTCAGCACAACATTTGATTTGATTTGATCTGAGCAAGTGTGATGTCATCAATGTTTGTAGAAATTAATTTACGTAAATGTTAAGTTGTCTATTGTCTTTGTTTAAGTATGTTTTTTAAGAAAACTCAAATAAAATTGTACAAAAAAAGGAGGTTGATGCACGCCACCACTGACATATTTTCGGTTCTGACCAGCACAAGCCAGCCTGACAAAAACAGGGGGAAGTGCCTGAGTGCCAGATACTCGGGGTAATTGACATCAGTGTCCCTACCCCCTGAATCGAGTTACCATTGTACAGCAAACCCCACCCTCCGTGGGGATAGAAAAGTGTGATAAGCGAGTGAGTCTAGCTAAATACTCAGAAACGGAATGTGCTGAGATGGAGTCAGACAGCTTTTTTTCTGGTTTCTTATGAAGCCTAGAGACTAAATACGGGACAGTAGCATGGTTGTGTGCAACACTGCTTTCCCCTCGACTCCCCCGCCACCAGCCAATCGCTGTAATAGCATTCTGAATTTGTAGACTCCGAGGTGCTTGTAGGCCTAGAATGGGACGCAAAGTCCCGTCCCTTTTCGTAACCAGGAATATCAGCTGTACCAGCAGTCCTGGATCTTTGACATAGCAACCACTCGGACTGCTTGCTTCTGGAAACAGGAGGATATTTCCTCCCTCAAAACGAGCACTGAGGCCTCGGGAACTGTAGATGTGATGAAGCCGCAAAAGTGTGGGGGACTCACAACAAATTGTAGCCTGTACCCTGACATTACTGTTTGCATGATCCAGGGTGATACTGCGCATGCACACTATTGGTTGTAGCAAACAGCGGGATTCCGGTGAAGTACCATCTGAAGGGGTGGGACGACATCTTCTGGACTGGGAGAGTTTGGTTCTTCCAGCGAGGCACTGATTTCATCGGGCTCGTCAGGCATGATTGTAGATCCTTCAACCAAAGTTGCGGGAGTACCGAAGTTGACTGACTGAAATGTGATGCTTTTCATGGCACTCCGATTCCGAAGTGACTTTTTCATAGCAGGTTAGGAGGCTAATGTTAGGAAAATGGTTTGCGAAAATGCTCTCCCAACCTGCTACAAAAATCACTTTTCAAAGTGTTGTGGAAACAGTGTGTCCCATGCAGGAAAATTATTTTAATTAATTTTCGGGCTGAATCGGTTTATAAAATGTTCCCGAAATTACAAGAGTCCAATATTGGGAGAAAACTGTGGCTAAGGAGCTGCTTTAAACTGAATAGCTAGTAAACTGGCTTGGTAGTAGCCCTTCACAGGCAGTCATGACTCTCAGTTCCATTAGATTTCACATACAGTGCATTCAGAAAGTATTCAGACCCCTTGACTTTTTCCACATGTTGATAAGTTACAGGCTCATTCTAAAATGGATTACATTAAAAATGTTCTTCATCAATCTACAATGTGAGTATTCAGACCCTTTGCCATGAGACTTGAAATTGAGCTCAGGTACATCCTGTTTCCATTGATCATCCTTGAGATGTTTCTACAACTTGATTGGAGTCCACCTGTGGTAAATTAAATTGCTTGGACATGACATTTGGAAAGGCACACACCTGTCTATATAAGGTCCCACAGTTGACAGTGCATGTCAGATCAAAAACCAAGCCATGAGGTCGAAGGAATTGTCCGTGGAGCTCTGGGACAGGATTGTGTGAGGCAAAGATCTGGGGAAGGGTACCAAAAAAACAACTGCAGCTTTGAAGGTCCCGAAGAACAAAGTGGCCTCGATCATTCTTAAATGTAAGAATTTTGGAAACACCAAGACTCTTCCTAGAGCTGGCCTCTCAGCCAAACTGATCGATCGGGGGAGAAGGGTCTTGTTCAGGGAAGTGACCAAGAACCCGATGGTCACTCTGACAGAGCTCCAGAGTTCCTCTATGGAGATGTTAAATCAGTTTCTCGCCAATATTCGTGTAACTGTTTGAAATAAACAACACCTTGTCCTGACAAGGTAACGTACACAAAAATAGATCTAGTTATAAAGATGCTTACCACATACGGTTCCCTCCACCGCTCTAGCATAAACAAGTAAAGTCAAGCCTGAATAACGAACATGTTTCGTTACAATTTCTGGAGTCGGCGCTGACTGAACTAAAGCCTTGAGCGTTTGGTAAAGTCATAAACATGTTCAAAAACAGTCGGTGAGAGACACAAGTGTGTGGTCTCAAGTTTAAACAAAAATAAGTCCAGGAAGTGGTTTTGGGGATAGAGGGTCATAACAATCAGGTCAGCCTCGCCCACTCTCACAGCAGAGTTGTGTTCAGTTCGCTTGAACAGTTTGTACTGAACAACACGTTTCCCCAATACCTTATTGAAAAGACTTTTGATTTAATGTAGATAATTGCTGTTAGCAAGAAAAACAATCCACTTGATGCATCTCTTGTAGAGAATGGAAAGGCATGAAAGGGTTAACCTTCAAAATAAAAAACGTTTAGTGGCGTATGGTCGTGCTCAGTATGGAAAAAACGTTTAGAAAGGGAATGAAACTGGGTACTATCGTCCTGAATTTGTCAAATAGGAACACATGTGTTTTCCGTTTTTGCTACAGCGTCCCTTATTGAAAACTACCCTACCCAGACAACAATGTTGCAGACAGCAGCACTGCACTCTGTAAAAGACACTTATGTAACAACCCGTTCCCATTATTTTTTTTGTTATGAAACGAAGAAAATGCCGTTTTTTGGTACGTCTGTGCTTCTTTACCCTTGATTCTGTCTTTTGTTAAAATACTAGTGTGTTTTTGCCACATGAAATCATAGGTCAACAGTCTCTTTAGTTGATTTAGCTAGCTAACGTTAGCTACTACTGGCTAAATTCTACCTAGTTAGCTAGCTAGCCATGCTAACTAGAGTACACTGTGTGTTGACTGTACAATTTCGACCGATAATAACTAAATATATATGCATAAAGTAAGTTAACTGGGTAGCCAGTTATGTCCACAAGTGTATAACTACAGATACTATCACGTTTGTTTAATGCTTCTCCACACTAGCTAACGTTAACTAGCCAGGACAGCTAACAAATGTTCAAAACATAATCAATTGAATAACTAGTTAGTTGATTTGCAAGGGACAGGACAACGTGTAACTTGCTGTGAATTACTGTAGATAATGACTGAACTGTTGTTGTATTCATGCTGTGACTACAGTGTCTTCAAACTCTTCTAATTTTAAATTGGCCAGCGTCAATCTCAGTGGAAAGATTCAAGGGACTAGCTATGTTGACTATATTTATCAAGTAAAAAAAAGACTAGCTATGTTGACTATATTTATCAAGTAAAAAAAAGACTAGCTCTGTTGACTATATTTATCAAGTTGTTGACTATATTTATCAAGTAAAAAAAAAACTAGCTATGTTGACTATGCTCAAAGCCTGCAAAATATATGACGCCCTCTTTGCTCTTGTTTTGTTGCAGTGACTGAGTGGACTCTCCTCTTTGTCCTGTTGCTGACCACTATCTTTTCAATGACACCCTACTGACTGAACGGTATATGTGACAACGGCACCCTATTATCACATTATATGGGGAAAGTATTTGTAACTGTCTTTGATGTAATAGGCATGTGATTGATAACTCATCCCTAGATATAGTTTTTATACTTGCCACTACTGATATTGTCCTATGTCTTTTCTCCTCCGTAGGTAATTTGTTTTTGTAAACTCTATAGGCAACAATACTTCCCACCATGCAGTTGGAGGCCCAGCTGCGTCTTTGTCAGAGCTGTCTATGGTGCTGCAAGAGCGGACTGCGCCTGCTCTTTCAGAGCTCTGTGCACAGGTATGCTCTCTCCCTCTACAGTATTTACCTTTGTGCACAGCTATACAATGTGCATGGTAGTGTGTTTGTGTGCATTTGACACTTGTCTAGTTACACTGTACTTACACTAGTATGCTGATGATTGTGGTCTGTTAGGCATTGTTGAGTCCAAGGTCCCAATACTGTACTGTATGTGGTCCCAGTACTGTGTGTTGTTATCCTGTATAATTAGCATTCATTGTGTCTCATTGCAGAGCGGCATTTAACCACTACGACCTTCTTGGTGTAAAACCTGATGCCACACTGGAGCAAATCAAGAATGCATTTTTCGATAAATCAAAAAAGGTACGACAATCTCCTAACCTATCAACTAAAAGCTTTAAATACTTAATAAATTCATAAAAGGCACATGGTTTAAGCAGCACATATTTAGGGTTTATTGTTGCATGCAATTATGGTTTAAAAGGAATTGCAGCTTCTCTCTCCGACCACACGAGTGCACTCTTCCACAGTATTTTTCTATCTTCCAACATCACATTCCCACTGTGTTCATGAATAAATATACAGTGAGCTCCAAAAGTATTGGGACAGGGACACGTTTTGTTTTGGCACTGTACTCCAACACTTTGAATTGTGACTATGAGGTTAATGTGCATTTACATCCATATTGGTTGAACCTTTTAGAAATTACAGCATGTATTGTACATAGTAACCCCATTTTAGGGGCCCAAAAATATTGGGACAAATTCACTTATGTCTTTTAAAGTTGTCAAATTTAGTATTTGGTCCCATATTCCAAGCACATGATTACATCAAGTTTGTGACTCTACAAACTTGTTGGATGCTATTGCTGTTTGTTTTGGTTGTGTTTCAGATCATTTTGTGCCCAATCGAAATTAATGGTAAATAATGTATTGTCATTTTGGAGTCACTTTTATGTAAATAGGAATATAATATGTTTCTAAACACTATATTAATGTGGCTGCTACCATGATTATGGATTATCCTGAATGAATCATGAGTAATGATGAGTGAGAAAGTTAGACACACAAATATCATACCCCCAAGACATGCTAACCTCTCACCATTACAATAACAGGGGATGTTAGCATTTTTTGGGGGTGTTATGATATTTGTGCGTCTAACTTTCTCACTAATCATTATTCACGATTCATTCAAGACTGCCTGTAATCATGGTAACATCCACATTAATGTAGAAGAGACATTCTGTTCTTACAAAATGATAGTCACAAGCGAGATGTAATCATTGCGCGCTAGGAATATGGGACCAAATACTAAACTTTTGATTACTTTAATAAACATATAAGTGAATTTGTCCCAATATTTTTGGCCCCCTAATATGGGGGGGACTATGTATAAAAAGTGCTGTAATTTCTAAACGGTTCACCCGATATGGATGAAAATACCCTCAAATTAAAGCTGACGGTCTCATACTCACGTATCATTTATAATCCAAAGTGCTGGAGTACAGAGCCAAAACAACAGATGTGTCACTGTCCCAATACTTTTGGAGCTCGCTGTTGTACTGTTTGTTTTGGTGTTGTGAGGATCTCTATGTTAACAAGGATGTACAGTATATTTACCAGTACATATTTGTATTGTGTGTGTGTGTTGTATTATGTCAGTACATGAGTTTTCTGCAGTTTGTAGCTACACAGTAAGTTTATACAGTGCCTTGCGAAAGTATTCGGCCCCTTGAACTTTGCGACCTTTTGCCACATTTCAGGCTTCAAACATAAAGATATAAAACTGTATTTTTTTGTGAAGAATCAACAACAAGTGGGACACAATCATGAAGTGGAACGACATTTATTGGATATTTCAAACTTTTTTAACGGTATAACTTAACTTAACTTAACTTAAGGGGGCTGAATAATTTTGCACGCCCAATTTTTCCGTTTTTGATTTGTTAAAAAAGTTTGAAAATATCCAATAAATGTCGTTCCACTTCATGATTGTGTCCCACTTGTTGTTGATTCTTCACAAAAAAATACAGTTTTATATCTTTATGTTTGAAGCCTGAAATGTGGCAAAAGGTCGCAAAGTTCAAGGGGGCCGAATACTTTCGCAAGGCACTGTATCTATCTGTATGTATGCATGTACAGTAGTAACCCTGGTTTGTCCAAATCCTCATCCTGACTGCTCAAATGTAGTGTACAAGAATCCATTTAGCACCGATTGAAACAGCGCGACCATTCAACAGTGTGATGGTATCTACTGCTTTTTCATCACTAATCCTCACTGCCCCCTGTCTCTCTACCAGATGCACCCAGACAGTGACCCGTCTAACCCGGGGCTGCATGGCCAGTTTGTGGAGCTGAACGAGGCCTACAGGGTGCTGAGTAAGGAGGTGTCCAGGAGAGAGTACGACCTGCGGCAACGGCACCCTTACACCGGGGGACAGGCCTTTAGACCCACCTCCACATACAACCCCAGGTACGTAAACAAATGTGCACACACTCAAGCAAGCAGGAACTAACCCATGCATACACACACACACACACACACACACACACACACACGTGTCCCATTATGGCTGGTGAAAACCAAACACGGCATTCCACAGTAAGAAGCTCATACAAATGGTCAAGCATGGTGTTGGTGGTAGTGTGATGGTTTGGAGATGCTTTCCTGCCTCAGGACCTGGACGACTTGCCTTAATAGAAGGAACCATACATTCTGCTCTGTATCAGAATTCTACAGGAGAATGTCAGGCCATCTGTCTGTGAGCTGAAGCTGAAGGATAGCTGGGTCATGCAGCAAGACAATGATTCTACATAGAAATGGCTAAAAATAAACACATTTGAAGTTTTGGAATTGCCTATTCAAAGTCCAGACCTAATCCCAATTGAGAATTTGTGGCAGGACTTGAAACGAGCAGTTCATGCTTGAAAACCCACATATGTCATTGAGTTAAAACAGTTCTGCATGCAAGAGTGGGCTAATATTCCTCCACAGCGATGTGAGAGACTGATCAACAACTATGGGAAGTATTTGGTTGGAGTCATTGCAGCTGAAGGTGGGGGGGAAATTACTTTTTCACACAGGGGAATCAGGTGTTGCACAACTTTGTTAAGTAAATAAATAAAACAAGTATCACTTTTGTTTATTTGTTAACTCAGGTTCCCTTTATCTAAATTAGGTTTTGGTTGAAAATCTGATAACATTCAGTATCAAAAATATGCAAAAGTAGAGAAAATTAGAAAGGGTGCAAATACCTTTTCACGGCGCTGTATATACTGTATTTGTATTTATTATGGATCCCCATTCGGTCCTGCCAAGGCAGCAGCTACTCTTCCTGAGGTCCAGCAAAATTAAGGCAGTTTATACCATTTTAAAAACATTACAATACATTCACAGATGCTATCTTCTGTATACCACCCTTACCTTGTCACAGCACAACTGATTGGCTCAAATGCATTAAGAAGGAAAGAAATTCCACAAATTAACTTTTAACAAGGCACACCTATTAATTGAAATGCATTTCAGATGACTACCTCATGAAGCTGGTTGAGAGAATGCCAAGAGTGTGCAAAGCTGTCATCAAGGCAAAGGGTGGCTACTTTGAAGAATTTCAAATATAAAATATATTTTGATTTGTTTAACACTTTTCTGCTTACTACAGGATTCCATATGTGTTATTTCATAGTTTTTACATCTTCACTATTATTCTACAATGTAGAAAATAGTACAAACAATGAAAAAACGTTGAATGAGATTGTGTGTCCAAACTTTTGACTTGATTTGATTTACTGTATATATATACTCTGGACTGTGAAATTGCTCAACCTAATATTTCTTAGTTCCATTCTTTTACTTTTTAGATTTGTGTGTATTGTTAGATATTACTGCAGTGTTGGAGCTAGGAACACATGCATTTCTCTACACCCACAATAACATCTGCTAAATATATGTAATTGACCAATAGCACATGCACAAACAGCCCTGTGTGAGTTCATACACAAATCTCAAGAGTTTTTCCCCTTTTCTCTCTCTCTGTCTACCTCTCTCAGGGCGGAAGCTCAGGAGAGTATGCGCTACTGGGATCAGTTCAAACACTCTCAGCCTCAGGAGACCACAGCTGAGGCGTGGGAGAGGAAGAGGAAGAGGAACTTTAGAATAGTTAGCTACTGTATGCTCATCATGGGCCTGAGCATCAGCGCTCACGTTCTCTTCTTTAGGTAACATCATGGGACTGAGCATCAGCGCTCACGTTCTCTTCTTTAGGTAACATCATGGGCCTGAGCATCAGCGCTCACGTTCTCTTCTTTAGGTAACATCATGGGACTGAGCATCAGCGCTCACGTTCTCTACTTTAGGTAACATCATGGGCCTGAGCATCAGCGCTCACGTTCTCTTCTTTAGGTAACATCATGGGACTGAGCATCAGCGCTCACGTTCTCTTCTTTAGGTAACATCATGGGCCTGAGCATCAGCGCTCACGTTCTCTTCTTTAGGTAACTTCATGGGCCTGAGCATCAGCGCTCACGTTCTCTTCTTTAGGTAACATCATGGGCCTGGGCATCAGCGCTCACGTTCTCTTTAGGTAACATCATGGGACTGAGCATCAGCGCTCACGTTCTCTACTTTA
Source organism: Oncorhynchus mykiss (assembly GCF_057628025.1). NCBI lineage: Eukaryota > Metazoa > Chordata > Actinopteri > Salmoniformes > Salmonidae > Oncorhynchus > Oncorhynchus mykiss. Next base: position 27,264,226 of record NC_143035.1, on the reverse strand, counting down.
GGTAACATCATGGGCCAGAGCATCAGCGCTCACGTTCTCTACTTTAAGTAACATCATGGGACTGAGCATCAGCGCTCACGTTCTCTTCTTTAGGTAACATCATGGGCCAGAGCATCAGCGCTCACGTTCTCTACTTTAGGTAACATCATGGGACTGAGCATCAGCGCTCACGTTCTCTACTTTAGGTAACATCATGGGCCTGAGCATCAGCGCTCACGTTCTCTTCTTTAGGTAACATCATGGGACTGAGCATCAGCGCTCACGTTCTCTTCTTTAGGTAACATCATGGGACTGAGCATCAGCGCTCACGTTCTCTTCTTTAGGTAACTTCATGGGACTGAGCATCAGCGCTCACGTTCTCTTCTTTAGGTAACTTCATGGGACTGAGCATCAGCGCTCACGTTCTCTTCTTTAGGTAACTTCATGGGACTGAGCATCAGCGCTCACGTTCTCTTCTTTAGGTAACTTCATGGGACTGAGCATCAGCGCTCACGTTCTCTTCTTTAGGTAACATCATGGGACTGAGCATCAGCGCTCACGTTCTCTTCTTTAGGTAACATCATGGGCCTGAGCATCAGCGCTCACGTTCTCTTCTTTAGGTAACATCATGGGACTGAGCATCAGCGCTCACGTTCTCTTCTTTAGGTAACATCATGGGACTGAGCATCAGCGCTCACGTTCTCTTCTTTAGGTAACATCATGGGACTGAGCATCAGCGCTCACGTTCTCTTTAGGTAACATCATGGGACTGAGCATCAGCGCTCACGTTCTCTTCTTTAGGTAACATCATGGGCCTGAGCATCAGCGCTCACGTTCTCTTTAGGTAACATCATGGGCCTGAGCATCAGCGCTCACGTTCTCTTCTTTAGGTAACATCATGGGCCTGAGCATCAGCGCTCACGTTCTCTTCTTTAGGTAACATCATGGGCCTGAGCATCAGCGCTCACGTTCTCTTCTTTAGGTAACATCATGGGACTGAGCATCAGCGCTCACGTTCTCTTCTTTAGGTAACATCATGGGCCTGGGCATCAGCGCTCACGTTCTCTTCTTTAGGTAACATCATGGGACTGAGCATCAGCGCTCACGTTCTCTTCTTTAGGTAACATCATGGGCCTGAGCATCAGCGCTCACGTTCTCTTTAGGTAACATCATGGGACTGAGCATCAGCGCTCACGTTCTCTACTTTAGGTAACATCATGGGCCTGGGCATGAGCGCTCACGTTCTCTTCTTTAGGTAACATCATGGGCCAGAGCATCAGCGCTCACGTTCTCTTCTTTAGGTAACTTCATGGGACTGAGCATCAGCGCTCACGTTCTCTACTTTAGGTAACATCATGGGCCTGAGCATCAGCGCTCACGTTCTCTTCTTTAGGTAACATCATGGGACTGAGCATCAGCGCTCACGTTCTCTTCTTTAGGTAACTTCATGGGACTGAGCATCAGCGCTCACGTTCTCTTCTTTAGGTAACTTCATGGGACTGAGCATCAGCGCTCACGTTCTCTTCTTTAGGTAACTTCATGGGACTGAGCATCAGCGCTCACGTTCTCTTCTTTAGGTAACATCATGGGACTGAGCATCAGCGCTCACGTTCTCTTCTTTAGGTAACATCATGGGCCTGAGCATCAGCGCTCACGTTCTCTTCTTTAGGTAACATCATGGGACTGAGCATCAGCGCTCACGTTCTCTACTTTAGGTAACATCATGGGCCTGAGCATCAGCGCTCACGTTCTCTTCTTTAGGTAACATCATGGGACTGAGCATCAGCGCTCACGTTCTCTTCTTTAGGTAACATCATGGGACTGAGCATCAGCGCTCACGTTCTCTTCTTTAGGTAACATCATGGGCCTGAGCATCAGCGCTCACGTTCTCTTTAGGTAACATCATGGGACTGAGCATCAGCGCTCACGTTCTCTACTTTAGGTAACATCATGGGACTGAGCATCAGCGCTCACGTTCTCTTCTTTAGGTAACATCATGGGCCTGAGCATCAGCGCTCACGTTCTCTTCTTTAGGTAACATCATGGGACTGAGCATCAGCGCTCACGTTCTCTTTAGGTAACATCATGGGACTGAGCATCAGCGCTCACGTTCTCTTCTTTAGGTAACATCATGGGACTGAGCATCAGCGCTCACGTTCTCTTCTTTAGGTAACATCATGGGCCTGGGCATCAGCGCTCACGTTCTCTTCTTTAGGTAACATCATGGGACTGAGCATCAGCGCTCACGTTCTCTTCTTTAGGTAACATCATGGGCCTGAGCATCAGCGCTCACGTTCTCTTTAGGTAACATCATGGGACTGAGCATCAGCGCTCACGTTCTCTACTTTAGGTAACATCATGGGACTGAGCATCAGCGCTCACGTTCTCTTCTTTAGGTAACATCATGGGCCTGAGCATCAGCGCTCACGTTCTCTTCTTTAGGTAACATCATGGGACTGAGCATCAGCGCTCACGTTCTCTTCTTTAGGTAACATCATGGGACTGAGCATCAGCGCTCACGTTCTCTTCTTTAGGTAACATCATGGGACTGAGCATCAGCGCTCACGTTCTCTTTAGGTAACATCATGGGACTGAGCATCAGCGCTCACGTTCTCTTCTTTAGGTAACATCATGGGCCTGAGCATCAGCGCTCACGTTCTCTTTAGGTAACATCATGGGCCTGAGCATCAGCGCTCACGTTCTCTTCTTTAGGTAACATCATGGGCCTGAGCATCAGCGCTCACGTTCTCTTCTTTAGGTAACATCATGGGCCTGAGCATCAGCGCTCACGTTCTCTTCTTTAGGTAACATCATGGGACTGAGCATCAGCGCTCACGTTCTCTTCTTTAGGTAACATCATGGGCCTGGGCATCAGCGCTCACGTTCTCTTCTTTAGGTAACATCATGGGACTGAGCATCAGCGCTCACGTTCTCTTCTTTAGGTAACATCATGGGCCTGAGCATCAGCGCTCACGTTCTCTTTAGGTAACATCATGGGACTGAGCATCAGCGCTCACGTTCTCTACTTTAGGTAACATCATGGGCCTGGGCATGAGCGCTCACGTTCTCTTCTTTAGGTAACATCATGGGCCAGAGCATCAGCGCTCACGTTCTCTTCTTTAGGTAACTTCATGGGACTGAGCATCAGCGCTCACGTTCTCTACTTTAGGTAACATCATGGGCCTGAGCATCAGCGCTCACGTTCTCTTCTTTAGGTAACATCATGGGACTGAGCATCAGCGCTCACGTTCTCTTCTTTAGGTAACTTCATGGGACTGAGCATCAGCGCTCACGTTCTCTTCTTTAGGTAACTTCATGGGACTGAGCATCAGCGCTCACGTTCTCTTCTTTAGGTAACTTCATGGGACTGAGCATCAGCGCTCACGTTCTCTTCTTTAGGTAACATCATGGGACTGAGCATCAGCGCTCACGTTCTCTTCTTTAGGTAACATCATGGGCCTGAGCATCAGCGCTCACGTTCTCTTCTTTAGGTAACATCATGGGACTGAGCATCAGCGCTCACGTTCTCTACTTTAGGTAACATCATGGGCCTGAGCATCAGCGCTCACGTTCTCTTCTTTAGGTAACATCATGGGACTGAGCATCAGCGCTCACGTTCTCTTCTTTAGGTAACATCATGGGACTGAGCATCAGCGCTCACGTTCTCTTCTTTAGGTAACATCATGGGCCTGAGCATCAGCGCTCACGTTCTCTTTAGGTAACATCATGGGACTGAGCATCAGCGCTCACGTTCTCTACTTTAGGTAACATCATGGGACTGAGCATCAGCGCTCACGTTCTCTTCTTTAGGTAACATCATGGGCCTGAGCATCAGCGCTCACGTTCTCTTCTTTAGGTAACATCATGGGACTGAGCATCAGCGCTCACGTTCTCTTTAGGTAACATCATGGGACTGAGCATCAGCGCTCACGTTCTCTTCTTTAGGTAACATCATGGGACTGAGCATCAGCGCTCACGTTCTCTTCTTTAGGTAACATCATGGGCCTGGGCATCAGCGCTCACGTTCTCTTCTTTAGGTAACATCATGGGACTGAGCATCAGCGCTCACGTTCTCTTCTTTAGGTAACATCATGGGCCTGAGCATCAGCGCTCACGTTCTCTTTAGGTAACATCATGGGACTGAGCATCAGCGCTCACGTTCTCTACTTTAGGTAACATCATGGGCCTGGGCATCAGCGCTCACGTTCTCTTCTTTAGGTAACATCATGGGACTGAGCATCAGCGCTCACGTTCTCTTCTTTAGGTAACTTCATGGGACTGAGCATCAGCGCTCACGTTCTCTTTAGGTAAAATGGGAAAAGACTAGAGTGAAACTGATACTTGGACATTAAAACTGTATGTATGTATGTACACTCAGCACATAATTAAATACGAAATGCAGGACTTCTGTCATGTTAAAGGAAAGGAATCACACTTCTGTCACTCAAATGCATTTCTGAGTAATGTGCCAAAATGTGTCATTTGACTATTACTGCTATTACTATGTTTTTACTCATTCATAGTCTAGACTAAATGGTCTGTAGACTCTGATAACTGTCTGTTTTGTAGGCACAGGTGCCCCTGGCTCAGACCCAGGTTGTGCTGTCATATATCTAGTAATCTGTGTTTTGGCACGATGACTTGAAAGCACTTTTATTGTTTGTAGAGATTCAACTTTTCCTGGTATGACTATTTGTACTAGTACGGAATAATAAAACATGAATAATAATCAAAATACCAATTGAACTGACAACGATATTCCACTGTGTGCAAGTCTGTTGTCTGACAGGTCTCTCTGTCTTCCGGTCACACAGAAAGTTGGAGTCAGTCCATAACAACTTCATGGACGAAAAGGACAGGGTCATCACACAGATCTACAACGAGTCCAAAGAAAGGGCAAGGTGTGTGAGAATTCAAACGTGTTATAAGTCTTTATTGCATGTGTTACTACACTGTTCTAGTTACGGTAGTGGTAATTATCAACCTTGCATCGAGTATGTATTAATATGATTTGTTTGTAGGATATATCTGAGACTGGACCTGATTTCTTCATTTTGATTTGCAGAGTGAACGGGTTTAAGAAGCAGACAGAGATTCTCAGACAGAAACATGCAGACTTCCTGGAGAAATACAAAATCACTCGCAACAGTGGAGAGGACAAGTAGGAGTTTCATAGAATAAGAGTACACCTTAAAACAAGGTGGATTGAGTTGGCGGAAGGCCAATGAAGAGGAATGGATTCAGTCAGGAAGGGGAGTGAACGGTTGAGTGTGTTAGGAGTAGTTAGCTTTCAAAGAAAATAACATTGGGGCAAACGTTGATGATGTGCACAGCTGATGTTTGCTTGGACCTCGGATACTAAGCTGAGGAGTAAAAGAAAAAAATGTGTATTAACAACAGTATGTAATGCCTGGTTGAAACTGGAACTGGAACAGCAAATGGGGTACATGTCTTTGTCACAGTAGAAAGTCGACCCCAGATGTTCTAGGTTTCTTCAGAAGGAGAATGTTTGTGGAGGTTTGGTCCGTAATCAGAAGACTAACAGCAGTAGGACCTGGTCGTTAGCAACACATCTCTTCCTCTGTTGGATGGAACCAAGACTCCTGTTAGCCAGTTGCTAATTGGTTCACAGTGACATGCCGTTTTCCCCCATGCCCGTTCAGAGGAAGTCTGATTGGGGTTCATATGACAGTGGGAATTTGCACACTGGAGATCCAGTACAGTGTTGCGTACTGAAGACAAATCAAAGGTAAAAATCCCTTCATGATGGATAGGGGGTGCTGTGTACAGCTTCCCTTGAACCAATGGGATTCAGTCATTGTGCCTCTCTGTGAGTCAATGATATCATGGAACTCTTGACATCGCTACTGGGCCCATGTTGGACCCAAATACAGTCATAAAGAGTTTTTCCTGACAATGATACCTATAGGCAATATTTCAGGCCTAGAGCATTTCCTGGTCATATGATGAGGGAAAACTGTTCCCAGATACAATGCATTCGGAAAGTATTCAGACCCCTTGACTTTTTCCACATTTTGTTACATTACAGCCTTATTCTAAAATTGATTAAATATTTTTTCCCCCTCATCAATCTACACACAATACCCCATAATGACAAAGTATAAAGAGGTTTTTAGAAATGTTTGCAAATTTATATAAAAAAAAAAAACTGAAATATCACATTTACATATAAGTATGGGCCACACTAGGACATTCAGAGACTTGTCCCGAAGCCACTCCTGCGTTGTCTTGGCTGTTTGCTTGGGGTCGTTGTCCTGTTGGAAGGTGAACCTTCACCCCAGTCTGAGGTCCTGAGTTCTCTGGAGCAGGTTTTCATCAAGGATCTCTCTGTACTTTGCTCTGTTCATCTTTCCCTCAATCCCGACCAGTCTCCCAGTCCCTGCCGCTTTAAAACATCCCACAGCATGATACTGCCACCACCGTGCTTCACCGTAGGGATGGTGCCAGGATTTCTCCAGACGTGACACTTAGCATTCAGGCCAAAGAGTTCAGTCTTGGTTTCATCAGACCAGAGAATCTTGTTTCTCATGGTCTGAGAGTCCTTTAAGTACCTTTTGGTCACTCTACCATAAAGGCCTGAATGGTGGAGTGCTGCAGAGATAGTTGTCATTCTGGAAGTTTCTCCCATCTCTACAGAGGAACTCTGGAGCTCTGTCAGATTGACCATCGTGTTGTTGGTCACCTCCCTGACCAAGTCTCTTCTCCACCGATTGCTCGGTTTGGCCGGGTGGCCAGGTCTAGGAACCGTCCTGGTGGTCCCAAACTTCTTCCAATTTAGAATGATGCAGTCTTCTCTGGGACCTTCAATGCTGCAGAAATGTTTTGGTACCCTTCAACATGATCTGTGCCTCGACATAATTCTGTCTCTGAGCTCTATGGACAATTCTTTCGACCTCATGGCTTTGTTTTTGTCTGACATGCACTGTCAACTGTGGGACCTTATTTAGGCAGGTGTGTGTGCCTTTCCAAATCATATATAATCAATTGAATTTACCACAGGTGGAATCCATGTCAAAACATCTCAAGGATGATCAATGGAAACAGGATGCATCTGAGTTCAATTTCGAGTCTCATAGCAAAGGGTCTGAATACTTGTGTAAATAAGGTCTTTCTTTTTTAAATGTATACATTTGCAAACATTTCAAAACACCTGTTTTCACTTTGTCATTATGGCATGTTATTTGTAGATTGAATTTTTTATTTATTTAATACATTTTAGATTAAGGCTGTAACGCAACAAAATGTTGAAAAGGGAAGGGGTCTGAATACTTTCTGAATGCACTGAATAATGTGTATTTTTTTTTATTGAAAGGACATGGAATCAAGAAAAACTTGAAAATGAAGTCATATTATGACTTTCTAAAAATGTATTTAATTGTACCCTTGTCTGATGTTGACAAATTAATTTTAGGAATGTTAATTATAAAAGGGAAATATTTGATTTATTGCCGTGTGGGCAACCTCAATCTCTGAGATGAGGATATTGTATTTAATTTATTGTTATGTTGACTGCCAACTGACACTTACCATAATGCCTTGTTTCAGTGTCTTATTAGTCACAGATTGTGTTTCAGGGTGATTTTTTTTATGACCGCATTTAACTCTTCCCAGTGTCATTATAGATTCATTCAATGATAAATAAACACTGTTCCTCTGGTCTCAACCCAAATCATCCAATGTTTATTTTTGAGTTTGTTTTTCACTGATTCCACTATTGCGTGTCTTGTCAAGTTTGAGAGTGAGTGAGGGGTGCTGAAAAACATGGGGTGCAGAGTGTGTTAATGACTCTCTGGCCTCATGTTGTTTCGCAAGCCCTTAGCTGAAACCACAGAGGAGATAACAGGTCCTGGCATACCCACATCCCCCATCTGGTGTATGAGTGCCCCCTCATAACCCAAACACACCACACTGACAGACTCTTCTTTCAATGTAAAGACAAACTGATGGAAGACAGGGTTCACTGTAGTCTGTGCTGCTGACAGAGGTTTTGTAACTGGGACTTAAAGTAGTTGGGGCAAATGTGTTATTCTTTTCAAATAAATTCACTGGGGGTGATCAGTTAATGCTTGGGGTGTTTTGTGTGTCCTGTCAGTCAGAGAGATCTTGGAGGAGGATTTGAATGAATGATAAAGGGATTTTAATGCAATACAATACCCCTTTAATTGTGTTCTTAGAAAAAAATGTATCGTGTGGCTGAGAAAGTGAAGTGGTAAATGATTGACCGGCTGAATGATTAATTGAAGGGCGACGTTCATCTGTATCCATTGCGCGGGTGCGTCAGTGTCATTTTGAAAAAGTTGGCAGTGCAACGGTTACGCGGAATTCGGAGTGCGTCGAGTGGAGTGCGCCTTCTAATTGTGATCTGAAGGGCAAAGGATATGAGGAGCCGATCATGACAAACCAAGAAACGCTGTCAAGGACATTTTCTCTTTATGGACTGCTTTGGCACGACGAACTTCAATATCTTATTCTCAAAAGAGGACATATTGCTTAAGCGAAACGTCATCTATAGGCTCTTTCTCAGAGACACCGCTCTGTATAGGCTACGCAGTGTCATGAAATGTGCTTGTGGCACCGTACCTTATGTGATTCAAGACAGTCGTGTTGGAACTTAAATAAGGGATATTTGTCCTATTTTAACGTTCCTTAAGACAAGGATACAATATTGAACATTTTCTACTCAAGACTATAAATGGACCTGCAGTCACGCCACCCCTGACGCTCACCCACAGACCGTTTCATGGGTTCCCGACCAACAATGGGCGAACCTAACCGGCTTACATGCCCAGACCTCCGGCTTTAGAATATTGGGGGACATCATTCAAAGTTCACACAACTCTTAGTAAAATAGAGGCAACCAAATTGTATTGCATTGAAAGTGATCGACTGAGATTTATCAAATTAGGCTATTTGTAAGAGGCATTTTATCTGTGCGCTTGATTGCCAAGAATGATTATCGATGGCAATAGATTATACGTTGTTACATTGTAGCTAATTACATTGTGTAATTGTTCATTAATTAATCAAGTTGCAGTTTCAAGTCAATCATTGGAGTGTTTGCCTACTCATTTGCTCATGATTTTTCACGTTCATGCGTAACGGTATGGGAATGCCACCAGCGCTGTCATTTTATAGGATGGAACCTAAGGACAACAGATGGAATATTGATTGAGTGGAGAGAAAAGCAAAACACCAATTAATTGACCAACATTTGGCGTGACTTTTGGTGTACTGCACAATGGGGGTTTTGCTTCAAGTTATTCTAGGAATGTTCCTCTTGCTCTCAAGAATACGCACGTCCCATGCCAAGGTATGTCAAATAACTAACTACACGCTGGTAGACTATTGTCTGCATGGGAATCTACAGAATTTAGATTGTTGTATTCCTCTGCACTGTGTTATGCTACAAAGCATTTGGTTTAGTTGAAGGGAAAGTAGAGATGGGAATACAATGAATTTAGTAGCAGCAAAAAAAAAATCTAATAAAAGTCTATTTTGAACTGATTCTTGTGTATACATTTCCCACTTTTGGAGATTACCCCCATGGTCATTGATGGTCTTGTATGGAGATTACCCCCATGGTCATTGATGGTCTTGTATGGAGATTACCCCCATGGTCATTGATGGTCTTGTATGGAGATTACCCCCATGGTCATTGATGGTCTTGTATGGAGATTACCCCCATGGTCATTGATGGTCTTGTATGGAGATTACCCCCATGGTCATTGATGGTCTTGTATGGAGATTACCCCCATGGTCATTGATGGTCTTGTATGGAGATTACCCCCATGGTCATTGATGGTCTTGTATGGAGATTACCCCCATGGTCATTGATGGTCTTGTATGGAGATTACCCCCATGGTCATTGATGGTCTTGTATGGAGATTACCCCCATGGTCATTGATGGTCTTGTATGGCGATTACCCCCATGGTCATTGATGGTCTTGTATGGAGATTACCCCCATGGTCATTGATGGTCTTGTATGGAGATTACCCCCATGGTCATTGATGGTCTTGTATGGAGATTACCCCCATGGTCATTGATGGTCTTGTATGGAGATTACCCCCATGGTCATTGATGGTCTTGTATGGAGATTACCCCCATGGTCATTGATGGTCTTGTATGGAGATTACCCCCATGGTCATTGATGGTCTTGTATGGAGATTACCCCCATGGTCATTGATGGTCTTGTATGGAGATTACCCCCATGGTCATTGATGGTCTTGTATGGAGATTACCCCCATGGTCATTGATGGTCTTGTATGGAGATTACCCCCATGGTCATTGATGGTCTTGTATGGAGATTACCCCCATGGTCATTGATGGTCTTGTATGGAGATTACCCCCATGGTCATTGACTGTGTGAGTTTACAAAGGTTGATAGAATTGTGTGTAGCACCACTCGCTCAACTCTACCATACTGACGGGCTGTACTTTGTAACACAAGGCAGATGTAGGCTACTGTACATGAGTTACATATGGGGACAGATAATAATTTGCCAACACAGTAGTCTCCATAAACTTTCAGACACACAATTCTTCACATGGCAGATTGGTTTTATTTATGTCTGGAGTCTTCATATCAAGAACATGTAGTGCCCTAAAGCTGCCCGCACTGATTGAGCTGTGTGGACGTGGGATATATCAGGTTGGAGGTCCTGGGAATCATCCTGGAAACCATGTTGCACTGGGGCCCCCATATCACTCACACACACACACACACACACACACACACACACACACACACACACACACACACACACACACACACACACACACACACACACAGTGTTAGTGGTCACAATGGCTTTTTCTACTCGTCCCCCTGGGAAAGGCTGGGTTAATGGTGGCAGTTAGAGGGTAGAAGCCTCTGATGCTGCAGCTAGCATTGTGTGGTCTTTTGCAAGAGCTTGGCTGGCACTGTTTAGATTACTTGTGTGTGTTTTGAGAAAGCGCAAGTGTGTGTGTCAGAGAGGGAGACAGAGTGAGAGTGTGCCAATGCCTGTGTCGGACAGGATCAGATATAACCAGACTGGGAGGGGAATTACAAGGAACAATTACAAGGAACACACACTTAGGGTGACAGTATCAATTTCTTCTAGGGGCCAGTCTGTGCAGTTATAGCCCATTCTACTCCTTCTAGGGGCCAGTATGTGGAGTTGTAGCCCGTTCTACTCCTTCTAGGAGCCAGTCTGTGGAGTTATAGCCCGTTCTACTCCTTCTAGGGGCCAGTATGTGGAGTTATAGCCCATTCTACTCCTTCTAGGGGCTAGTCTGTGGAGTTATAGCCCGTTCTACTCCTTCTAGGGGCTAGTCCGTGGAGTTAAAGCCCGTTCTACTCCTTCTAGGGGCCAGTCTGTGGAGCTATAGCCCACCCTACTCCTTCTAGGGGCCAGTCTGTGGAGTTATAGCCCACCCTACTCCTTCTAGGGGCCAGTCTGTGGAGTTATAGCCTACCCTACTCCTTCTAGGGGCCAGTCTGTGAAGCTATAGCCCACCCTACTCATTCTAGGGGCCAGTCTGTGGAGCTATAGCCCACCCTACTCCTTCTAGGGGCCAGTCTGTGGAGCTATAGCCCACCCTACCCCTTCTATGGGCTAGTCTGTGGAGCTATAGCCAACCCTACTCATTCTAGGGGCCAGTCTGTGGAGCTATAACCCACCCTACTCCTTCTAGGGGCCAGTCTGTGGAGCTATAGCCCATTCTACTCCTTCTAGGGGCTAGTCTGTGGAGCTATAGCCCACCCTACTCATTCTAGGGGTCAGTCTGTGAAGTTTTAGCCCATTCTACTCCTTCTAGGGGCCAGTCTGTGGAGCTATAACCCACCCTACTCCTTCTAGGGGCCAGTCTGTGGAGTTATAGCCCACCCTACTCCTTCTAGGGGCCAGTCTGTGAAGCTATAGCCCACCCTACTCATTCTAGGGGCCAGTCTGTGGAGCTATAGCCCACCCTACTCCTTCTAGGGGCCAGTCTGTGGAGCTATAGCCCACCCTACCCCTTCTAGGGGCTAGTCTGTGGAGCTATAGCCAACCCTACTCATTCTAGGGGCCAGTCTGTGGAGCTATAACCCACACTACTCCTTCTAGGGGCCAGTCTGTGGAGCTATAGCCCACCCTACTCCTTCCAGGGGCTAGTCTGTGGAGCTATAGCCCACCCTACTCATTCTAGGGGTCAGTCTGTGAAGTTTTAGCCCATTCTACTCCTTCTAGGGGCCAGTCTGTGGAGCTATAACCCACCCTACTCATTCTAGGGGCCAGTCTATGGAGCTATAGACCACCCTACTCATTCTAGGGGCCAGTCTGTGGAGCTATAGCCTGCCCTACTCCTGGAGATGTTGTGTACTGATTGATTTGTGATATGAATGAAACACCAGTGTGATCTGACATGTTTCTTGTTGCTCAGACACTTACGACAGTAAAATGGCCACACACATCGGTAAACTCAGAATCAAACTGTGCCAAACCAGAAACTGTGGAGAAAGCACGTGGGTGGTGGGGTATGGGGGTGTGGCGATTGAAATGGGGGCAATTGGGCAAAGTCTACATTCCCTCAGCAGTGGCCTTGGTCTACTCAGACCTAATAACGACATTGTGTGTGTGCGTTCTTCCATGCTTGTGAGAGTGTGTGTGTAAACTACATAGTATGTTTTTTTGTGTGTTATTCACCTGGCTAAGGTATTTGATGTCAGTGTAGAGCGTGACAGTGTAGTAGGGGCTGTGAGGTACTAGGGGTCCTCACTGTATATAGGGTTATAAACACATTGACACCAGGGATGTAGTGCTGTCGTAGCGCGGTTCAGTGGTGTTCCCTCATGTTTTTCAATTTGAAAATACACAGAGCTGGTAGAAATATTTCTGGAAAATTAATTTGGATAAATTATATTAAATTACCACTGAAGTTCCATGAAAACAATAGAAAGACAAACTATATAAATACTGTATATAGGCTATAGCAGCCTATAGGTAGGAAAATGTTCTTTCCAGTCTTAGCTGTGGTGCAAATGATGAATAACTGTAGCATGTGCAGAGGGTGGCGGGCCTTTGGTTGGAAGCTGGACCACTTTGAGTGGAATAAAGCCAAATCCGATGTAACAAGAACTGCCACAGACAGAAAACTTCAGGGATTGCTAAAACGACTGTCGTCAAAACAGTTTGTTATGCCTTACTGTCCAGATGCCTAGCTTACAGAAACGTACCACCTCTATTGCGTATGCAGACAAACTGAATCCCCACGTGAACCTTCTCATCACACCAATGAGATCTAGGATCCAAATTCACTGTGTGTCTGCCTTGATGTTCATAAAACTCCACAGAGCCCATCTTGTGCAGTGGAACCCAGAACGACATGTGACCACTTGTTTAGGATGCTGTCCTTTCAGCACTACTATTCGAAGGGTGCTCAAACCACTTAAAATAACCCTCATAACCAAGAGCTGTTGCCGACACCTAATAGTCCAACTCATCACTTACTATTAGAGGATCACTTCTCACAATGGTGCTTGTTTAGTAAAGCTAGATCAAAGCTGAATCAATGTCTCGCAAGATCACAATGATTCATTAGTATTTTACGTAACAGAACCAAATATCATCGCATATACTGTATCACAGTTACACCAAAAACACCTCTTCAGTCATTTCTTATCCGAAGGCGTTCAAAACTCAACAGAGCACCATTAAGCAGGATATACAGGTGAAGTCGGAAGTTTACATACACCTTAGCCAAATACATTTAAATTCAATTCCTGACATTTAATCCTAGTTAAAATGGCCTCTTTTAGGTCAGTTAGGATCACCACTTTAATTTTAAGAATGTGAAATGTCAGAATAATAGTTGAGAGAATTATTTATTTCAGCTTTTATTTCTTTCATCACATTCCCAGTGGGTCAGAAGTTTACATACACTCAATTAGTATTTGGTAGCATTGCCTTTAAATTGTTTAACTTGGGTCAAACATTTCGGGTAGCCTTCCACAAGCTTCCCACAGTAAGTTGGGTGAATTTTGTCCCATTCCTCCTGACAGAGCTGGTGTAACTGAGTCAGGTTTGTAGGCCACCCTGCTCACACACACTTTTTCAGTTCTGCCCCCAAATGTTATATAGGATTGAGGTCAGGGCTTTGTGATGGCCACTCCAATACCTTGACTTTGTTGTCCTTAAGCCATTTTGCCACAACTTTGGAAGTATGCTTGGGGTCATTGTCCATTTGGAAGACCTATTTGCGACCAAGTTTTAACTTCCTGACTGATGTCTTGAGATGTTGCTTCAATATATCCACGTAATTTCCATCCTCATGATGCCATCTATTTTGTGAAGTGCACCAGTCCCTTCTGCAGCAAAGCACCCCCACAACATGATGCTGCCACCCCCGTGCTTCACGGTTGGGATGGTGTTCTTCGGCTTGCAAGCGTCCCCCTTTTTCCTCCAAACATAACAATGGTCACTATGGCCAAACAGTTCTATATTTGTTTCATCAGACCAGAGGACATTTCTCCAAAAAGTACGATCTTTGTCCCCATGTGCAGTTGCAAACCGTAGTCTGCCTTTTTTATGGCGGTTTTGGAGCAGTGGCTTCTTCCTTGCTGAGTGACCTTTCAGGTTATGTTGGTATGTGACTTGTTTTACTGTGGATATAAATACTTTTGTACCTGTTTCCTCCAGCATCTTCACAAGGTCCTTTGCTGTTGTTCTGGGATTGATTTGCACTTTTCCTATCAAGGTACGTTAATTTCTAGGAGACAGAACGAGTCTCCTTCCTGAGCGGTATGACAGCTACATGGTCCCATGGTGTTTATACTTGCGTACTATTGTTTGTACAGATGAACATGGTACATTCAGGCATTTGTAAATTGCTCCCAAGGATGAACCAGACTTGTGGAGGTCTACATTTTTTTTCTGAGGTCTTGGCTGATTTCTTTTGATTCTCCCATGATGTCAAGCAAAGAGGCACTGAGTTTGAAGGTAGGCCTTCAAATACATCCACAGATACACCTCCAATTGACTCAAAAGATGTAAATTAGCCTATCAGAAGCTTCTAAAGCCATGACATAATTTTCTGGATTTTATCAAGCTGTCAACTTAGTGTAAACTTCTGACCCACTGGAATTGTGATACAGTGAATTATAAGTGAAATAATCTGTCTGTAAACAATTGTTGGAAAAATGACTTGTGTCATGCACGAAGTAGATGTCCTAACCGACTTGCCAAAACTATAGTTAGTTAACAAGAAATTTTTGAGTGGTTGAAAAACGAGTTTTAATGACTCCAACCTAATTAATTGTATGTAAACTTCCGACTTCAACTGTTTGCTTTGATTGAAACAAAATACAAGAACAGCAAATTGTTTGTTCACACCATCTGCTCAAGTTCTGTCACGAGACAGGAATTAAAGAAGATCTAAATGCATATTCCCATGAAACTGATTGAGATCAAATGATTGGCATGGAGATGCAGTTTGGACATTTCACCGGTAAAACGTGAAGAATTATCATTTACTATTAACAGTGATGATGGCCTATTTTGAAACTAAGTATGCCTAACTTGGTGTTTGAGGGTATTCAAAATCGGAAGTTTACTGAGACAATATGTGTGGGCCTAGGCAGACGTAGCAATTGGAGGATGCATTTTATGTATATAATTATATAATGATATTCAATAGGCTGCCTCCAACGGTGCAAACTTTGATTGGGAAATTATAACATCATTTAAAAAAAGATGTGCGCTCCCTCACCTAAAAAAGTTGCACAACACCACTGCCTGACACGCCTCTTCTTCTGCCACTCTCCTCTTCCAGCTAGCCCACTGGAGACCTGCAGACACCACCCCCAAATCCAGAGAAGGTACTTCCTCTTCCCCAATGTGATAATACCAGCATATGTGAACAGGCTGATGATGAGTAACTATGTGTGTATAAATAACAGATGTGAGAATTAATACTATATTTGTGATGTGTAGTGAGTGACCTTGTAAAACTTATGCATCTGAAATGTAAATCTCTCTCTCTCTCTCTCTCTCTCTCTCTCTCTCTCCATCCATCCATCCATCCAGTGCGTCGGTGGTTGGAGGTGTACTCTCGTAGTGTTTGTGAGCCCAGGGATACACTGGTGGAGGTGTGGCAGGAGTTGCCAGGGGAGACGCATCACCTCTTCGTGCCCTCCTGTGTGTCTGTCCGCCGCTGTGGCGGGTGCTGCTCTGACGAGGCACTGGAGTGTGTGCCCTCACTCACACAAACTATCACCATGGAGGTACACACACACACACACACACACACACACACACACACACACACACACACACACACACACACATACACACACACACACACACACACACACACACACACACACACACACACACACACACACACACACATACACACACACACACACACACACACACACACACATAATTATTTGTAGCTATAGTTTGTGTCTTTGTACTCTGCAGCTAATGAAGACCTCCTTTATGAAGCATGAGCTCATTGAGCTGGACTTTGTTGAGCACAGCCAGTGTGAGTGCAGGTGAGCACACACACACACACCACACACACACCACACACACACACAAACCACACACACGGTATATGCATAAATGTATTCTCAGTGTGTCCTCACATAACCTCTCTCCCTTTAGACTAAAACAGGATCTTCAGTCAGCCCCAACCAGGTACAGTACTGTATATATGTGGCTATCTGTATACACTACCATTCAAAATTTTGGGATAACCTAGAAATGTCCTTGTTTTTTAAATAAAAGCACATTTTTTGTCCATTAAAAGAACATCACATTGATGAGAAATACAGTGTAGACATTGTTAATGTTGTAAATGACTATTGTAACTGGAAACGGCAGATTGTTTTATGGAATATCTACATAGGCGTACAGAGGCCCATTATCAGTAACCATCACTCCTGTGTTCCAATGGCACGTTGTGTTAGCTAATCCAAGTTTATCATTTTAAAAGGCTAATTGATCATTAGAAAACCCTTTTGCAATTATGTTAGCACAGCTGAAAACTGTTGTGCTGATTTTAAAGAAGCAATACAACTGGCCTTCTTTAGGCTAGTTGAGTATCTGGAGCATCAGCATTTGTGGGTTCGATTAGAGGCTCAAAATGGCCAGAAATAAAGAACCTTCTTCTGAAACTCGTCAGTCTATTCTTGTTCTGAGAAATGAAGGCTATTCATTGTGAGAAATTGCCAATAAACTGAAGATCTCGTGCAACGCTGTGTACTATTCCCTTCACAGAACAGCTAAAACTGGCTCTAACCAGAATAGAAAGAGGAGTGAGAGGCCCCGGTGCACAACTGAGCAAGAGGACAAATACATTAGAGTGTCTAGTTTGAGAAACAGACGTCTCACAAGTCCTCAACTGGCAGCTTCATTAAATAGTACCAGCAAAACACCAGTCCCAACGTCAACAGTGAAGAGGCGACTCCGGGATGGTGGCCTTCTAGGCAGAGTTCCTCTGTCCAGTGTTTGTGTTCTTTTGCCCATCTAAATCTTTTATTTTTATTGGCCAGTCTGAGATATGGCTTTATCTTTGCAACTCTGCCTAGAAGGCCAGCATCCCAGAGTCGCCTCTTCACTGTTGACATTGGGACTGGTGTTTTGCTGGTACTATTTAATGAAGCTGCCAGTTTTATTGCTTCTTTTTTATTTGATTTTATTTTACCCCCTTTTTCTCCCCAATTTCGTGGGATCCAATTGTTAGTAGTTACTATCTTGTCTCATCGCTACATCTCCCGTATGGGCTCGGGAGAGACGAAGGTCGAAAGACATGCGTCCTCCGAAACACAACCCAACCAAGTCGCACTGCTTCTTAACACAGCGTGCATCCAACCTGGAAGCCAGCCACATTAATGTGTTGGAAGAAACACCGTGCACCCAGCGACCTGGTTAGCGTGCACTGCGCATGTCCCGCCACAGGAGTCGCTAGTGCGCGATGAGACAAGGATATCCCTACCGGCCAAACCCTACCTAACCCGGACGACGCTAGGCCAATTGTGCGTCGCCCCATGGACCCCCCGGTCGCGGCCAGCTGCGACAGAGAGTTTTATTGCTTCTTTAATCAGAACAACAGTTTTCAGCTGCGCTAACATAATTGAAAACGGTTTTCTAATGATCAATTAGCCTTTTAAAATTATAAACTTGGATTAACTAACACAACGTGCCGTTGGAACACAGGAGTGATGGTTGCTGATATTGGTTCTCTGTACGCCTATATAGATGTTCCCATAAAAAATCTGCCGTTTCCATCTACAGTATTCATTTACAACATTAACAATGTCTACACTGTATTTCTGATCAATTTGATGTTATTTTAATGGACAAAAAATGTGCTTTTCTTTCAAAAACAAGGATATTTCTAAGTGACCCCAAACTTTTGAACGGCAGTGTACATTTATAGATACTCGTGTAAATGTTAATTTTATGTGTCCTAAATTGTTTATCACATCAAATTGTATGCGCCGAATACAACAGGTTTTTCACCTTACCGTGAAATGCTTACTTAAAAGTTCTTAACCAACAAGGCAGTTTTAAGAAAATAGAGTGAAGAAAATATTTACTAAATTAACTAAAGTAAAAAATACAAAATACCGTTTTTGAAGGGTGCTGAGCTGTAGAAAGTTATGATTTGTGCAAAACTAAAGTGAGTCTAAGGCAAGGCTTTTGACCATACAGAGGGAGAGCTACTTTTGCTCTGTCACAGCCCACCCCTGACCCAGTGGCAGACTGACTAGCTGGCCTTAGACCAACAGAGCTGGACAGAGGTCAACGCCCACAGAGAGGAAAGTTAGGGAAAGGGTGAGAACAGGGGGACAGAGGTCAACACCCACAGAGAGGAAAGTTAGGGAAAGGGTGAGAACAGGGGGATAGAGGTCAACGCTCACAGAGAGGAAAGTTAGGGAAATGGTGGGAACAGGGGGATAGAGGTCAACGCTCACAGAGAGGAAAGTTAGGGAAAGGGTGAGAACAGGGGGACAGAGGTCAACGCTCACAGAGAGGAAAGTTAGGGAAATGGTGGGAACAGGGGGACAGAGGTCAACGCTCACAGAGAGGAAAGTTAGGGATGGGGTGAGAACAGAGGGACAGAGGTCAACGCCCACAGAGAGAAAAGTTAGGGAAATGGTGGGAACAGGGGGACAGAGGTCAACGCTCACAGAGAGGAAAGTTAGGGATGGGGTGGGAACAGGGGGACAGAGGTCAACGCCCACAGAGAGGGAAGTTAGGGAAATGGTGGGGACAGAGGGACAGAGGTCAACGCCCACAGAGAGGGAAGTTAGGGAAATGGTGGGGACAGAGGGACAGAGGGAAAGAGTGAAAGCTAGAAACAGAGACGGAGGCAGACATTTTCTTTTCTAATAAGGCTGTTGGACTCTAAGGGAATCCCCCAAAAATGTAATTTGAGGCAATAACTCAAACAATCTATACCATATCTATTTAGATTTTGATCTGCTATGGTGATAAATTGTTGTTTGACACTGATTTATGTCTTTGAGTAACAGACCTGCAAAGCCTCTGAGGAAAGGCAGGGAAAGGGACAGAGGAAAATCCAAAAGAAAGAAAATTGGAACTATCAAAACCACGTAAGTTCAACTAAACATGCAACACATACAGGTGCCTCAAAATAATAACCACTAAGTTGTAGCTTCTTTCTCCATTTATAACACTATCATTTAAAAGCTTTATCACAAGTCTAAGCAAGTGTCTGTTTCTCTGCGGGTATGTGTGTTTCTGCCCACAAACATAATTCCTAGAAAATCACTCTACCCAGAGAGCAGAAAGAGAGAATTCAGTCCTTCTCCTTTTTCATCCCTTTTCATCAATTCTCCACTCATCATGCTGTTGTCAGTTATTTGCTGTTATAGGGGTCAGTTCACTCAGTGTCTCTCTCTCAGGCTCATCCATCACTCAGATCAGAAAGCCAACGGTGTCTGTTTAAAGGTTCTGTATTTATTCTATTCATAAATAGACTATTCTCTTTACCACCCCAGACCCCCCAATCCCCCCACTACCCCATTTCCTCTCCCTACCACCCTGTCTTCCTTGCCAGGCTCTCGATGTACCCCCTGTCCTGGGAGGAAGTGGACGCTGGATTTACAGTCTTGTCTGTGTCGCTGCAACGTGACCACAGAGAGCTGCAGTCAGAAAGGGAGGAGACTCAACCAGCACCTCTGCAGGTCAGTGTCCAGTGACAGCAAACCGCCGTCAGAACCAGAGCCATAGGAGAGGTCTGACCACTACCACATACACAGTACCAACCGTGACCATGCATCACAACCACATTCAACATGGCTGAACCACAACCAAACATTAGGCATTTGATCAATCTGATCTGAACTCTCTCTTATTTCTTTTTGTTTTAGATGTGAGGCCATGAGGCGGTGATGATCTCTCTCCCCCCTCTCTCTCTCTCTCTCTCCCCCCTCTCTGTCTCTCCACTGGGTCCAATGTCACTCTCAGCCATGCATCCTGGGTACCCCTCTGTCAGGGGTGGGGTGGGAAAGCATATTCCTAAGTACTCCCTTCTGTGTCCATCCTTGTCCTCCAGAAACACCTTCAGGACGTTTTCAGACCCCTTGACTTTTTCCACATTTTGCCTTACTCTCAAATTGATTAAAAAAAAAAAAATTCTTCATCATCAATCTATGCACAATACCCCAAAGCAAAAACAGGTTTGTAGAATATTTTGCTAATTTATTACAAATGTAAAACTGAAATATCACATTTACATAAGTATTCAGACCTTTTACTCAGTATTTTGTTGAAGCACCTTTGGCAGCGATAACAGCCTCGAGTCTTCTTGGGTATGACGCTACAAGCTAGGCACACCTGTATTTGGGGAATTTCTCCCATTCTTCTCTGCAGATTCTCTCAAGCTCTGTCAGGTTGGATGAGGAGCATTGCTGCACAGCTGTTTTAAGTTATCTTCAGAGATGTTCGATCGGGTTCAAGCTATTCCTATGTTGTCTTGGCTGTGTGCTTAGGGTTGTTGTCCTGTTGGAAGGTACACTTTTGCCCCAGTCTGAGGTCCTGAGCACTCTGGAGCAGGTTTTCATCGCGGATCGTTCTGTACTTTGCTCCGTTCATCTTTGCCTCGATCCTGACTCGTCTCCCAGTCCCTGCTGCTGAAAAACATCCCCAAAGCATGATGCTGCCACCACCATGCTTCACTGTAGGGATGGTGCAAGGTTTCCTCCAGACGTGACGCTTGGCATTCATGCCAAAGAGTTCAATCTCGGTTTCATCAGACCAGAGAATCTTGTTTCTCATGGTCTGAGAGTCTTTAGGTGCCTTTTGGCAAACTCCAAGGGGAATGTCATGTGCCTTTTACTGAGGAGTGGCTTCCGTCTGGCCACTCTACCATAAAGGCCTGATTGGTGGTGCTGCAGAGATAGTTGTCCTTCTGGAAGGTTCTCCCATCTCCACAGAGGAACTCTGGAGCTCTGTCAGAGTGACCATCGGGTTCTTGGTCACCTCCCTGACCAAGCCCCTTCTCCCCCGACTGCTCAGTTTGGCTGGGAGGCCAGCTCTAGGAAGAGTCTTGGTGGTTCCAAACTTCTTCCATGTAAGAATGATGCAGGCCACTGTGTTCTTGGAGACCTTTAATGCTTCAGAAATGTTTTTTGTACCCTTCCCCAGATCTGTGCCTCGACACAATCCTGTCTTGTAGCTCTACTGACAATTCCTTTGACCTCATAGCTTTGTTTTTGCTCTGACATGCATTGTCAACTGTGGGACCTTATACAGACAGCTGTCCAATCAATTTAATTTAGCACAGGTGGACTCAATCAAGTTGTAGAAACATCTCAAGGATGATCAATGGAAACAAGATACACTTGAGCTGAATTTTGAGTCCCATAGCAAAGGGTCTGAATTCTTATGTAAACAAGGTATTTCTATTTTTTTTTATTTTTAATACATTCTAAAAACCTGTTCTTGCTTTGTCATGGGGTATTGTGTGTACATTGCTGAGGATTATTTTTTTTTAATCAATTCTAGAATAAGGCTGTAACTTAACAAAATGTGGGAAAAGTCAAAGGGTCTGAATACTTTCTGAAACCACTGTATATACACATGTGCACCAACTGTGTCTAGATCTGTATATGTGCAGTCAGTCAGTCTCATCATCACACAGCTTCTTCAGGCACTTAGTCAGCATGTTTAGAAACGCCGTCTCCTGCACAAGGGACAATGATGGGACCAAATGTAAAGCACAGTATTGATGTCCGGTATCATGATGGCAATGTGAGGCAGTGGGTGATGTCCGGTATCATGATGGCAATGTGAGGCAGTGGGTGATGTCCGGTATCATGATGGCAATGTGAGGCAGTGGGTGATGTCCGGTATCATGATGGCAATGTGAGGCAGTGGGTGATGTCCGGTATCATGATGACAATGTGAGGCAGTGGGTGGCCAGGACGTCAGTTGTGGACTGGACACAATTCAACTCACACCTTCGCTTCTGTATGAGACATTGGGACATGAAGAGGATTTAGAGACTGATCACAGATTAGATATAACACACATGTTCATGTTGAGTTTTGTTGTTGTCTTCATAGACACGGTGGGTCAGTGTTGCCCATGAACTGCAGTTGGACTTTTTTTGCAGAAAGACAATGGCAACAGTGATGATGATCCTGGTCTTGAAACACGTGTTATATTTTCTACAGGGAGACTCCGATAGGAGAATGATTCCAGGGTCAAGTCATTAAAGTGCAGTAAAGATATAGAATAGTGAATGGACACACACACACATGGACAAACACATGCACACACACACACCAGCTATGTGTATAAAGCCGTCAGGCTGCACCCCCATAGACCTATAGCTAAGTGAGTTGAATAGCTGCATAGACTGTATTTGTGTGGTCTACACACTGATTGGCACAGATGGGTTACCCTGCTGTCTCTCATTCACAGTGTATGGTCACAGGCTGAATCACTGAAGGGTTTTCTGTCATTTGTTTGATTTGGTTTTTGTCTCCATCTTTCTGCTCCAGAGTGAAAGGGCTGTTCACGCTGACAGGGCAGTGAGGGGAATGACAATGATGAAGCCTGGCTATGGTCCAGGGGTTCACACACACACACACACACACACACACACACACACACACACACTTCTAAATAGAAATGAATGCAGGTATCTTATAAGCTTTTATTTTACATGCAATATAAAGAGTGGAAATAAGTATAACATTTTTAAATCTAAATGTTTTTTATACTTCATTTTATTGTATTTGTATAAGTTGTTATATTTTGGCATAATTTTGTCCTGTTGACTTAAAAGATGATCTATATTGTGAAATGTTTATTTGTTTTTGTTTGTTCTTAATCCGTGTACATAAAGAGTTCCTCTGGCTGGCCGACTAATACCACTATGTAGACATGAGGCGTCTAAACATATGGACAACTGTGTAGCATTTAAACAGGGAGATAATTCTCAATGGTCAAAAAATCAGACACAATATACATTATAATGTGCAACAAAAATATGTTGTCTCGTAAAAAGAAAACATGTATTATCTGGTGTTTGTATTGTTTTGTGGAACTGAGATGGGATGGGTGTCTGGAACATAACAGATTTATTTACTGATAGAGTCTCTCCTACCCCCATATAGCATGTCACTGGTGAAACAGGATTTGGTCCATAACTAGGGTCCATGGCCGTGTCAGAATTGATCAGTGTTTGAACAACTTGGCCATTAGCATGGTAAGCAAGCTACAGATGCAGTCTATTTACTTTGGGTAGCCATCAATCTGAATCAGGGGGGCAGGCTTTCTGTCTGTGAGGGATGCTTAGAGCTGTGTGGGTAAGGATACAGCTTCAATATAATATTGGTTAGAAAGAATCTCCTTCAACAAACAAACAAATGATCTCTCTTCTTTCTCATCAAGTTTCCATACCTGTTAGCAGTTCTAGAACCCTCCTAATGTAAAACATATTGCAATTCCAGAACCTGAGTGTCACATTCCAAGTGTTATTCCACTGACATTCCTTTTATTTTGAACTCGGTCTGAAATGTTTATTTTCACTAAGCAATAAGTATGGCCTCTGATTCAGAGACTGGGATGAGCATACAAGTATTTTAGCTGAAGTAGCAGATTCCTCTCCAAAAATAATGAGATAAAACTCTGACAACATATCAATGATTCTCCTGAAGTCTGCCTGTTAACAGATATAGCTGAGGGATTTGTGAGCTGTATGTGAAAAGTGTGTTTGAATTCAGGCTCTGAGATTGGTCCTGTGATGGCAGTCAGACCAGACACTATGCAGCTCTACTGAGTATGTCTCCCCTCCCCTCTCTATACATTGAAGCATCTGTGAGCTCCTCTCCTCTTAATGGTGGCCTGTGAATGCCAAAACAACCCCCCTGCTGTGCAGTTTGCAAAGCGTCATTGTCAAACTTTGTGAGGGTCCACAGGAAACTGTCCGTGAGCCCACTCTCTGAGGGTGTCTCAGTGAGAGTTGGGATATGCAAAAGACACATTTACAATTTACACATGCATATAATACACGCTTGTGTATGTGTGAAACAGGACAGATATAACCCCCCCACATTATCATTAGGAAACTTGCCAGTTACAGAAAGACTTGGAGAAGGGACTATATTCTCCATTCGTACAGTAATATACTACAAATGTCCATTACATATCCGACATGAATGTGCTGGTTGCTCCTCTGTTCTGCACGCACCTAGTCTTCCCTCAGCCACTGTGTTGTAGACCCATGAGTTTGGCAAAGCGAGTCTAGAACATACCCTATCTACTGTCTAGGTAGACCTAATCAAGGCCTAACTGTCTTATACTCCGCTATAGCAGGCAGACCCTGACTAAATGTAGATCATAATAATAACACTATATAATGTCTTATATCCAACCACCATCATGCGTATGACCTAGAGCATACTTTAGAATGTCTTGTAATTCATTCCAGCTATACTCCCATGTTACAGAATCTACAATTACAAATGCGTTGTAATGTGTATAACACTGATATTGCTGCTACACCATTTATGCCCTATTTGATGTGTGTGTGCCGCTGTACCATGCCGTTTTGTGTCACAGTATATTATGACGATTAATCAGTTCAATGTCTATGTAAACAAAGAAGCATACTGTACTGCTGAGGATGTTAATACTACTAGGAAATGTTCAAAACAAAACAACCACGATACAATGTTCCAGATATTATTAAAGGAAATGTCTTATTTTTCGTAAAATGTTTTGTTATTGGTAGTCTCTCCAATGCTTCCACTGCCCTTCCTGTAATCTCTTTGATGTCATCCCTCTTTTACCACCATCCCTCCTCCCTCTCTTCTTTTTCATCCCTCTCAGCAGTAATGAAAGATAAACAGGCTGATGATTGAAGTGACAACCTGGGAGTGAGGGATGGAGGGATAGTGACACCCTGGGAGTGAGGGATGGAGGGATAGAGAGCGTGTGAGTGACGTGATGATATGAGAAATAATATTGACTCTCCTCCTGAACTGTGCTGAGTCAGCCGTGTGTGTGTGTGTGTGTGTGTGTGTGTGTGTGTGTGTGTGTGTGTGTGTGTGTTGCTGAGTGGCAATTATTTTAATCTTCAAACAAGTGATGATAGTATGATTTTATGGGAATACACTCAATCGTCCTCATATTGACTTCACATGTCAGAGGCTGTGAGAGGCAGTGACAGTGCAATTTCCGATAGCAGATTATATCTTGAAACTGGCTTCTGAGAGGAGTAATTCTTTCTCATCCAGTCTCTATATCTCTCTCAGTGATGCAGTTCATCTTTTGGGGCCCTCCCCACCCTGAGATAGACATCTCTCTCCCTCTCTCTCTCTCTCTCTCTCTCTCTCTCTCTTCCTCCCCTTCTAGCTCTTTCAGTGATGCAGTTTGTCTTCCTCCCCACCCTGAGAGAGAGCCAGTCAGCTCCAGTGAGAGTGAGCTCAAGGCTGATGCTGCCTGGCCTACCTGTCATGGAGGGCATCCTGCCAGTGACTAAATATAGAAGCCTGCACAAGATTAGGGAGACAGAGGGAGGGAGGGAGAGACAGTGACTCATCCATCAGAAGACATGGATGTATTTTCAACCTTTAATCCTATTCCCCTTTTTGTAAAAAGGTTTTCTACTCTCTGAAAAAGTCCCAGAACCTTGTCATGTTAGTGCAGAATAATATTGGAACTGTCTAACTGTCTCTGATTCGATGGTGGTGCCCCTGAGAACCAGTGACTCGTTGTGTGTCCCTGAAACTCCTCATCTCTCACCCTCTCTCTTTATCCTTCACTCCCTATCTGTGGAAGTGATTTCCTGTATTTTTCCACCGTTCTCTGTATGTATTAGTGCTATAACCCTAGAGACATGTTTTCCTCTGCTTTTGTAGCAGCAGCTGTTTGTGAGAGAGAGAGAGAGAGAGAGAGAAACTGCAGACTCGTACATTTCCTCAGTGAAAACAATGTTCTGAGCAAACGTAAAATTGGCTTTTTACCAAATTACCATACCACAGACCACGTATTCACCCTGCACACCCTAATTGACAAATAAACCAAAACAAAGGCAAAGTCTTCTCATGCTTTGTTGATTTAAAAACAATCCTTTGACTCAATTTGGCATGAGGGTCTGCTGTACAAATTGATGGAAAGTGAGGTTGGGGGAAAAACATACAACATTATAAAATCCATGTACAAAAACAAGTGTATGGTTAAAATTGCCAAAAACACACATTTCTTTCCACAGGGCCGTGGGGTGAGACAGGGATGCAGCTTAAGCCCCAACCTCTTCAATATATATATACATATACTGTATAAACAAATTGATGAGGGCACTAGAACTGTCCGCAGCACCCGACTAGATTCTGAAGTCAAATGTCTACTGTTTGCTGATGATCTGGTGCGTCTGTCACCAACCAAGGAGGGCCTACAGTAGCATCTAGATATTCTGCACAGATTCAGCCAGACCTGGGTCCTGACAGTAAATCTCAATAAGACAAACATAATGGTGTTCCAAAAAAGGTCCAGTCGCCAGGACCACAAATTCAAATTCCATCTAGAAACCGTTGCCCTAGAGCACACAAAAAACTAGACATACTTCAGGCTAAACATCAGCGCCACAGGTAACTTCAACAAAGCTGTGAACGAGCTGAGAGACTAGGCAAGAAGGGCCTTCTATGCCATTAAAAGGAACATAAAATTCAACATACCAATTAGGATCTGGAAAAAATACTTGAATCAGTTATTGAACCCATTGTCCTTTATGGTTGTGAGGTCGGGGTCCACTCACCAACCAAGAATTCACAAAATGGGACAAACACCAAATTGAGACTGCATACAGAATTCTGCAAAAATATCCTCTGTGTACAACGTAAAACACCAAATCATGCACGCAGAGCAGAATTAGGCCGATACCCGCTAATTATCAAAATCCAGAAAAGAGCTGTTAAATTCTACAACAACCTAAAAGGAAGCGATTCCCAACCCTTCCATAACAAAGCCATCACCTACAGAGAGATGAACCTGGAGAAGAGTCCCCTAAGCAACCTGGTCCTGGGGCTCTGTTCACAAACACAAACAGACCCCACAGAGCCCCAGGACAGCAACACAATTAGACCCAACCAAATCATGAGAAAACAAAAAGATATTTACTTGACACATCGGAAATAATTAACAAAAAATAGAGCAAACTAGAATGCTTTTTGGCCCTAAACAGAGAATACACAGTGGCAGAATACCTGACCACTGTGACTGACCCAAACTTAAGGAAAGGTTTGACTTAAGCTGCACTCCCAAACCTCCTGCCAAATGTATGACCATATTAAAGACACACATTTCCCTCAGATTACACAGATCCACAAAAAATTTGAAAAACCCCCCACATTTTTGATGAACTCCCATATCTACTGGGTGAAATACCACAGTGTGCCATCACAGCAGCAAGATGTGTGACCTGTTGACACAAGAAAAGGGCAACGAGTGAATAACAAACACCATTGTAAATACAACCCATATTTATGTTTATTTATTTTCCCTTTTGTACTTGAACTATTTGCACATTGTTTCTACACTGTATATATACATAATATGACATTTGAAATGTCTTTATTCTTTTGGAACTTCTGTGGGTGGAATGTTTACTGCTCATTTTTTTTTGTTCTTCACTTTTGTTTATTACCTACTTGACTTGCTTTGGCAATGTTAACATATGTTTCCCATGCCAATAAAGCCCTTGAATTGAACAATTGAATTGAGAGCGAGAGAGAGAGAGAGAGAGAAATGTGCGTGTGTTGACTATGGCCAGCCATGTCTCTCTCTGACAGGAAAATTAATGTTGTTTAAAGTCCCCTGTGACGCATGAAAAAACAAGCTGTTATCTGTTACGGAAACATGCATCTCTGTGGTGCTTTGATAATTCTCTATCATTTCAGACAACATAGAAGCCATTGAAAGATTTATGGCAATGGCATCAATTTGAGACAAATTGTAAAATGCGAATGCCCTCAAATGCGCAGATATTGTTAATTTATGCATTATCAGAGAACATATGTTGTTTTTTCACAGAAGTGGTATTCAGGTGGAAATAGAAAGGTGAGAATTGAAGATAGGTGAGGGCATAGTTGTGGTCTGAACATGCCAGCTCTTGTTGGGGTAAGGATGTGGGAGCCAGTAGGTATAGAATGAGATCTGAGCAAGTCCTGGATGTTATCTCTCTACCTGTATTCATTTGTGTAGCTTACCTTCGCTCTGTCTCTCTACCTCCCTTTCCCTCTCACAGTCTAGAGTTTGGTAATCACAGTTATCTCCACTATACTCTAAAGCAGGTTAGCGTTTTTGGTTATGAATCTTGTTCTGGAGGCAGCTCTGCAGAGTTGTCAGTTGCTGGCACAGCCACAAAATCTAACCACGCTGCTAATCCTAATGCCTAAACAACATTTTTGTTTTCAGGAATTTTTACAATATAACCAATTTTGACTTTGCAGCTGACCTATGTAATGGGAAATCGCTTCTTTCTGCCTCCAGGACACGACTCGTGACAATAAACATCAACCTTCTACTCTGTATGCGCTTCACTATCCACGCATAATTGAATAGAGTCCAGTTGATTTGAATGCTGCACAAGTTGACATATATGTTAAAAAAAAAACATAAGATATGGCGACATCTGGTGGTATGTGGTGACTCCTTTTCCGAATATATCTAATTTAAGCAGTGGTGGACGTGGCGATGACGTCAGTATCCGGAAATGACCCGGATTCAAACTTTCATTCCCGGCTTGGTAAAAACATAGAACGATCTGTGAATTCTTGTGGATTTTTGCTAATAGTAAGTTGAAACTGATCACGTTTATCGAGGGAACCTATATATATACACATTTGATTGATGTTGTGATGAGAGAGTTTTCTTTATTCAAACAAAACATTCAAGCCACATCTCTAGGGTAAACTAAAAATCAGCTGTGATGGAGTCGGCTCTTTAAAACTAGCTAACGTTAGTTAGTCAACGGTAGCTTGGCATAACTAAATAGCTCAGTACCTAAGAACATTTAAATGACAACAGATATCTAGCTAGCTATAATTTTATATTTCATCACTGTCAGATAAGCTGTATGTTAGCATTTCGTTTGTGTTGCCGTGGTAATGATGGATTTGCTAACATTAGCTTACTTATTACTAGCTAGGCACATAAATGGCGGTGGGGAGACTTGATTGCTAAAGAAATTGGCCAAGCTCCGATTTGTTGGGGGAAACTGAGACAACGTATTGGTAGCTAGATGGGTAGCCCGGGGCCCGACAACCTAGCAAACTGTCACTTGAAATTTTTTGGTTATGTTACTCCTATCATATTACAGATACATTGAGAATGCCCGTGTGCATCATTGGACACGGATTGACGCCTCGCAGTTAGGAGTTGACATCAGGAGGTGTAGTGACTGTTTCCAAGGAGCACGGACCGGTCTATAGTACACTACCGATATCTTTCAGACGTCAGACCCTTCCTCCTTGGCGTGCCCAGTGCAGGCTGGTGATATACAGGCAGCAGGATGACGTGCAGGGATCGAACCAACGAGTTCCAGTCGGCCTGCAAATCCCTACAGAGCAGACAGGTATGTAGGTATGGGAGAGGCAGTGGCGATTTTAGCATGTAAATCTTGGTGGGGCAAGAATTTTTTTTTTGGGGGGGGGGGTGCATGCCAGCAAAGCCACAACACTAAACAATACATTAACTGCACTATAACGGTGACAAACGGTGCCCACAAACTGTTAGGGCCTACATCATCATTATTATTATTATTGTTTTTTTCTTCACCTTTATTTACCCAGGTAGACCAGTTGAGAACAAGTTCTCATTTACAACTGCGACCTGGCCAAGAAAAAGCAAAGCAGTGTGACACAAATAACAACAGAGTTACACATGGAATAAACAAACGTACAGTCAATAACACAATAGAAAAGTCTATATACAGTGTGCGCAAATGAGGTACGATTAGGGAGGTAAGGCAATAAATAGGCCATAGTGGCGAAATAATTACAATATATCAATTCAATACTGGAGTGATAGATGTGCAGAAGATGAATGTGCAAGTAGAGATACTGGGGTGCAAAGAAAAAAACCAAAAACAATGAGGTAGTTGGATGGGCTATTTACAGATGGGCTATGTACAGGTGCAATGATCTGTAAGCTGCTCTAACAGCTGATGCTTAAAGTTAGTGAGGGAGATATGAGTCTCCAGCTTAAGTGATTTTTTGTTGTTGTTGCAATTCGTTCCAGTCATTGGCAGCAGAGAACTGGAAGGAAAGGCGGCCAAATGAGGAATTGGCTTTGGGGGTGACCAGTGAAATATACCTGCTGGAGCGCGTGCTCCAGGTGGGTGCTGCTATGGTGACCAGTGAGCTAAGGCAGGGCTTTACCTAGCAAAGACTTATAGATAACCCGGAGCCAGTGGGTTTGGCAACGAATATGTAGTGAGGGCCAGGAAACGAGAGAATACAGGTCACAGTGGTGGGTAGTATATGGGGCTTTGGTGACAAAACAGATGGCACTGTGATAGACTGCATCCAATTTTCTGAGTGGAGTGTTGGAGGCTATTTTGTAAATGACATCGCTGAAGTCAAGGATCGATAGAATCGATAGAATACAAGGGTAGTTTTACAAGGGTATGTTAGGCAGCATGAGGGAAGGAGGCTTTATTGCGAAATAGGAAGCCGATTCTAGATTTAATTTTGGATTGGAGATGCTTAAAGTGAGTCTGGAAGGAAAGTTTAGTGTAACCAGACACCTAGGTATTTGTAGTTGTCTACATATTCTAGTAGTCAGAACCGTCCAGAGTAGTGATGCTGGACGGGCGGGCAGGTGCGGGCAGTGATCGTTTGAAGAGCATGCATTTAGTTTTACTTGCATTTAAGAGCAGTTGGAGGCCACGGAAGGAGTGTTGTATGGCATTGAAGCTTGTCTGGAGATTAGTTAACATGGTGTCCAAAGAAGGGCCAGAAGTATACAGAATGGTGTCGTCTGCGTAGAAGTGGATCAGAGAATCACCAGCAGCAAGAGCGACATCATTGATGTATTCAGAGAAAAGAGTTGGCCCGAGAATTGCACCCTGTGGCACCCTCATAGACTACCAGAGGTCCAGACAACAGGCCCTCTGATTTGACACATTGAACTCTGTCTGAGAAGTAGTTGGTGAACCAGGTGAGGCAGTCATTTGAGAAACCAAGGCTGTTGAGTCTGCCGATAAGAATGCGGTGATGGACAGAGTCGAGAACCTTGGCCAGGTCAATGAATATGGCTGCACAGTATTGTCTTTTATCGATTGCGGTTATGATATCATTTAGGACCTTGAGCGTGGCTGAGGTGCACCCATGACCAGCTCGGAAACCAGATTGCATAGCGGAGAAGGTATCGTGGGATTCGAAATGGTCGGTGATCTGTTTGTTAACTTGGCTTTCGAAGACCTTAGAAGGGCAGGGTAGGATAGATATAGGTCTGTAACATTTTGGGTCTAGAGTGTCTCCCCCTTTGAAGTGGGGGATGACCGCAGCAGCTTTCCAATCTTTGGGGATATCAGATGATACGAAAGAGAGGTTGAACAGACTAGTAATAGGGGTTGCAACAATTGCAGCGGATCATTTTAGAGCGAGAGGGTCCGGATTGTCTTCCCCAGATGATTGTACTGGTCCAGATTGTCTTCCCCAGATGATTGTACTGGTCCAGATTGTCTTCCCCAGATGATTGTACTGGTCCAGATTGTCTTCCCCAGATGATTGTACTGGTCCAGATTGTCTTCCCCAGATGATTGTACTGGTCCAGATTGTCTTCCCCAGATGATTGTACTGGTCCAGATTGTCTTCCCCAGATGATTGTACTGGTCCAGATTTTGCAGCTCTTTCAGAACATCAGCTATCTGGATTTGGGTGAAGGAGAAATGGGGAGGCTTGGGCAAGTTGCTGTGGGGGGTGCAGGGCTGTTGACTGGGGTAGGGATACCCAGGTGGAAAGCATTGCCAGCCGTAGAAAAATGCTTATTGAAATTCTCAATTATTGTGGATTTATCGGTAGTGACAGTGTTTCCTAGCCTCAGTGCAGTGAGCAGCTGGGAGGAGGTGCTCTTATTCTCCATGGACTTTAGTGTCCCAGAACTTTTGGGAGTTTGTGCTACAGGATGCACATTTCTGTTTTAAAAAGCTAGCCTTTGCTTTCCTAACTGCCTGTGTATGTTGGTTCCTAACTTCCCTGAAAAGTTGCATATTGCGGGAGATATTCGATGCTAAAGCAGTACGCCACAATATGTTTTTGTGCTGGTCAAGGCCAGTCAGGTCTGAAGAGAGCCAAGGGCTATATCTGTTCCTTGTTCTAATATTGGGACATAAAGCTGCCCCAACAGCAGTCCCAACACCTTACCACTGCTACAGTTCATTCAGCCTCATTTACTGCCTTTAAAAAAAACATAGCTGATATTTCTGACTTGCTTAAACAAATGCGGTTTCTAATGACAATTGAGATGTGCAAACTATGGCAATAGGGGACGACAAGAGGATAAGAGGCTATCCATCATTTCGATTAAGACATTAATGAGCGAGAGACGACAGACGTAGTCAATATAACTCTTTGTTCAGCACTTTTGAAATGTACAGTGACAGAATTCAGAACGTGGAATATAAACAGACAATGAAAGTTCTTACAATATTCAATGATTACATTTCTCTTAAATAGGTTTTTAGCAAACAGGCACACACCTGCTGCGAACGATGTGTTTACAATACCGCGTTGGTGAAAATAGACCAAATTATTAGGGTGAGGCACATGGGGTAATAACAGCTTACTACACAACATACCATACAACTCTCCTTCTGTGGCCTCCAACTGCTCTTAAACGCAAATAAAACTAAATGCATGCTATTCAACCGATCATTGCCCGCACCTGCCCGCCCATCCAGCATCACTACTCTGGACGGCTCAGACTTAGAATACGTGGATAACTACAAATACCTAGGTGTCTGGCTAGACTGTGAACTCTCCTTCCAGACTCACATTAAGCATCTCCAATCAAAAATTAAATCTAGAATCGGCTTCCTATTTCGCAACAAAGCTTCCTTCACTCATGCTGCCAAACATACCCTTGTAAAACAGACTATCCTACCGATCCTTGACTTCGGCGATGTCATCTATAAAATAGCCTCCAACACTCTACTCAGCAAACTGGATGTAGTCTACCACCACTGCTCTCGTTGGCTGGCCCTCGCTTCATACTCGTCGCCAAACCCACTGGCTACAGGTTATCTACAAGTCTCTGCTAGGTAAAGCCCCGCCCTGGGTAAAGCCCTGCCTTATCTCAGCTCGCTGGTCACCATAGCAGCACACGCTCCAGCAGGTATATCTCACTGGTCACCCCCAAAGCCAATTCCTCCTTTGGTCGCCTTTCCTTCCAGTTCTCTGCTGCCACTGACTGGAACGAACTGCAAAAATCACTGAAGCTGGAGATTCCCATCTCCCTCACTAGCTTTAAGAACCAGCTGTCAAAGCAGCTCACAGATCACTGCACCTGTTCATAGCCCATCTCTATTTACACTTCCAAGTTGAATTACCGTTCAAAACGTGTTTTTCCCTGAGTTCCCAGTTGTCTTGAACTCAGTTAGCCACTGATTCCTTCCCAAACCACTCATTGTTGAATTAGCGACTTCCAACTTGTTGTCTGTTTGTGTAATGTTTATGTTCAATGGCCGATGAGCACCGAGACCGTTTTATCTGTCATTTCTTTTCATATGACAAGGATGGAAAAGGATTTGATTGTCGGCTTGATTGATGGTGATGACTGCTAGCTAAGATTTTGAAAGTATGATGTTGACAGTCCAAGCAAAGCTACTGTAGATTTAACGATGTCATTCTATCTGTGGCAAATGACCTTGAGCCTTCATGGATGGGCACTTCTTTTTTCTATTTGTTACTTTTACCCCTTTTTCTCACCAATTTCATGGTATCCAATTGGTAGTTAGTCTGGTCTCATCGCTGCATCTCCCGTACGGACTTGAGACAGGCGAAGGTCGAGAGCCATACATCATAAACCCAGTCAAGCCGCACTGCTTCTTGACACAATGCCTGCTTAGCCCGGAAGCCAGCCACACCAATGTGTCGGAGGAAACACAGTATTCCTGGCGACCATGTGAGCATGCATTGCGCCCGGCCCTCCACGAGTTGCTAGAGCGTGATGGGACAAGAACATCCCTGCCGGCCAAACACTCCCCATAACCCGGACGATGCTGGGACAATTGTGCGCCCCCCATGGGTCTCCCGGTCATGGCTGGCTGAGACAGAGACTGGACTCGAACCAGGATTTCTAGTGGCACAGCCTTAGACCACTGCGCCACTGGGGAGGCCGGATGGGCACTTCTAATATAACTCTAATCTTAGAATTGGCGATGACGTACTGTTCCATGAGTGACACACTTTTTTTTAACCTAAAAATGCAGGGCTGAAAACAGGTGGGGCTCTGCACTAAATGATGGGTCGCCACTGGGGAGAGGCAAGGGCAGTGATGTTGAAATAGCCATCTGATCAAAGCTGGGGGATACTAAACATAACCTATGGGAGATAGAGGAACCTATTCATTCCCCCTCTTGTAATCTGCCACAGATGATGTCTCTTTTAATCCCTCTTTCTCATTCTCTCTGTCTACAGAATGGTGTTCAGCACACCAAGCCAGCCCTCAGTGCTCTCAAGCAACGCAGTGACTTCACCCTCATGGCCAAGTGAGTCCCACTGCCAGCCAACTTGCTCACATTACACAGTTAATCCACTCAGGGGTGTAGTTGGCACCTGTGTCTGATTTGAAGTTTAGTAAATAGCCAGTTGTTGCCGTTAGTTTCTCTATGGTGTTTTAATCACATTGTAGCTCTGCATGATCTCTTTGGAATGTAGGCTGTTCTTTTCTGTTGTCTTATCATTTTACTGAAGGACATACTTTACATTCCACGTATGTACATGCACTAGCAGTTTCTTTTCACCGTGTTCATGTTTAGGCCTATCACTGTGATACCAATCTTGTGTTGTTTTGAATCTCTTCAGGAGAATAGGGAAGGACTTGAGTAATACATTTGCTAAACTAGAGAAACTCACTATATGTAAGTATATGTCAATATTTATGTTTCAATATTTATGAGTCAAATCGCTATTTGGAAAAACTCTGCGTTTTTCTATAGTTCTGGATATGTCTGTTTTGACCTTTTCAGTGGCTAAAAGAAGATCTCTATTTGATGACAAGGCAGTGGAGATTGAAGAGTTAACCTACATCATCAAGCAGGTGAGATTATTATAATTTTTTTAATTGACACCGATACAGGAAAAGCAGTCGGCTTTTTCTCGTTATGAACTATAAATCGCAAACACGATGACCAGTCAGTCAGGTGGAATCTCTATGCAAGTGACAGACCTAGCTGTTTTAGTGGACGAAGTCTGTGTTACACTGCTGTGCCCTGTTTGACTCCCTCCGCCTGTCTCCCACTATTCCCCTCGCAGGACATTAACAGCCTGAACAAGCAGATAGCCCAGCTGCAGGATCTGATTGGTTCACGTGGAGCACCCAGCGGCAGACACATCCAGACCCATTCCAACACCATCGTCATCTCCCTGCAGGTCTGACTGCCAGTGCCTCTCTACTGCATGATGTAACTGATGTGGATGAGTAAAAGGATGTAGCCATATGAAACCTGAGGCTTTATAAAATCAACAACTCCTTGTTTTGTTGCAGTCCAAACTGGCGTCTATGTCCAATGACTTCAAGTCGGTTCTAGAAGTAAGAACGGAGGTAAGATTCACTGGAATGTTCTGTCACTCTGGAACTTTCTGTCATTAAACCTCATAAAATCCTCATAATTGTAGGTTGCCTATATCGTTCTCATTTTCTCTTTCTCTAGAACCTGAAGCAGCAGAAGAACAGGAGAGAACAGTTCTCTCAGCGCCACGTCTCTTCTCCTCTCCACGCCAACAACTTCAGTAAGAAAACACACCACGTTTACTTCACCTTCAGCCTCTAATTCCGACACCAGATCACTTTACAAATGTCTCTGTGAATTCCAATCACAGAACTTTATTTTCTCTTCCTTCTAACTGACTATCGTTTCTCTCTCCTCTGCCAGAGAGTTCAGTGTTGATGCAGGATGAGTCAAGGAGTATGGGGGCTGAGGTCGCCATCAACATGGACAACCAGTCTAACCCTCTACAGCTCCAGCTCATTGATGAGCAGGTACAAACACTTTATTATCACCTGTATTGTGTCTGTCAGTGTTACTATAATGCTGTTTCTCTGTGGTGCAGGACTCATACATCCAGAGCCGTGCAGACACCATGCAGAACATTGAGAGCACCATCGTAGAGCTGGGCTCTATCTTTCAGCAGCTGGCTCACATGGTGAAGGAGCAGGAGGAGACAGTACAGAGGTGAGGGAGGGGGAGGAGAGCAGTATGATGGGGAAGCAGGGAAACAAGGTGGGTGAGGGAAAGAGGAGTTGAGGGAGAAAGAGATGCGGTGTAGAGGGGAGGAGGAGGGGAGAAATTGAGATGCTCGAGCACCGCCCGGTGTGTGTCACAAGCCCTATGTGTGTTTCCTCTCCCATGTAGGATTGATGCTAACGTGGAGGACACTCAGCTCAACGTGGACATGGCTCACACGGAGATCCTCAAGTACTTCCAGTCTGTGTCCTCCAACCGCTGGCTCATGGTCAAGATCTTCCTCGTCCTCATCGTGTTCTTCATCGTCTTTGTGGTCTTCCTCGCCTGAGCAGGGAGAAATGATAGATAAAGAAGTGGAGGTTGAAGAAGAGGGAGATGGAAAAGTTCATTGTCTTTTGACAGGTTGCGTCACTCCTATGAAACGCAAGTCGCTTGACCAATAGTTCAGACTGAGTCATGCTATCTGACATAAGACAATGGGAAATGTTGGGCTGAGACGAGGGGTTGCCACAGCAACAGGACAATGGGACAGGTGGAGTGTTATTGAACGGTCTGGGACTTGAGGTCCAGCAGCCCAAGAAATGATAGTATTCTGCTGCCTAAAGCCTTGGAGAGCGTTTCTGGAGTCACCCTAGCAGATCTATTCTGTTCCTACAGACATTGATGAAATACCCCTAATGAAAAGGATATGCTATCGGAACACGCTTTGTATAGTATAAACAGAATACTTGTCATTCTGTTCTTTGTTACTTTAGAGAATAATTCATCTTAAACATTTAATCAAAAATGACTTATTTAATGGTTTGATTCTGCAAACCTACTTTTGTTTCTTGGTAGATTTTCTTTTACCCCTCATGTAGCTTATTGTTGATTGGTTGTAAGACGGGGTGTCATCAACTTTCTCTCTGACATGAGGGCCAACACAACAGACTGGAGTTTTCTTGAATTGTAATCATTTCTTTTGATTTTTGTTCCTCATTATTCTAGTTTTATTAAAGAGAGACTTGAACAATTCTCCCTCAGTATCCTTCACGCCACACATGATTGGAAACTATTGTTGTTTTACTTTCTTTTTCTTTTGTTTCTTATTTGCCAAAAGGGTACTTTCAGTTTCAAAGAAATGTGACAAGACACCTGTGGTCTAAACTGTTTTATGACAGTACAGGATTAAAGGTGGTTTAAACTGAAGAGGACATTCCCTTCATAGCCCCAGTCATAAACACAATGTGACGAGTCAGACCCGAACAGTTTGTAACAGGTTACTTAATACTGTTATTGCAGATCTAACAGTTTAGATTGCCTGGTTTACCTGCCAGCAAGTCAGCTGGGGTCAGTCTGAATACTGTTGCCAATGGTTTGCATCCCAAATGGCACTCTATTTCCTATATAGTGCACTACTTTAAACAGAGCCCAAGGGCCCTGGACAAAAGTAGTACATGGGTTGCTAAAAATGGGTTGCTATTTGGGACCCTAATTAACAGGTTGTATGTCATTGGTTATGACAGGGTTATGTAGAGCTGAAAGTACCCTAGTGAAGTCTTTCTCAACCAAACTTCCCTGCAACTTGTCCGTTTGGACCTCACTGCTTTATTGGGGACTGTCCTCTTCATCTCCTCTCACTGAGGACAGATGTTTATGTACAGGCTATTATTTAATGACCGACCAGAACTTTTTTAATAAGAAAACACTCCTATTTCTTCCCTCTTTTTTTTGCCAAATGCCTTGACTTCTACAGTGTGTAAAGTGAAAATAGTGCTAATGTATTGGATAGAAGTGCATATTAAAAAAGAACAATGGGGAAGTTGTGCAAAGGACTGTAATTCTTTACTGAGTAAGAGGATTATAGAATATTGATTTAATGAATTGTTATAGAGTAACCATGCCAACCAAAGGACTGGAACTAAGCTATGCAGTAGTAATGGCCCCACAATAATCCACACAAACAAATTTATTATCAAGGATCTGTTGGAAAATAAGACCTGTATTTTCTAGTTCATTTTACATGCATTTCAAGTGTTAACGCATTGGGAAAATGTAATTCACAATAAAAAAACGAAATAGTATTGTATATCTGCTGGCTAAGCTTGCAATTCTACGCATATGTAACTGCATTATGTCTAAACAGTCAGTGGAAATCTGCTGAGGTGTGAGCTGTCCTCATGTTGCATCTCATCTTGACCTTCTCCCCTATCAATCTCTCATCTCCTATTCTCTTTCTCCATCCCTCCCTCAGCCATGTGCACTCTGTTCGATGGGGGTGATATCAGGCATGCTCATGCTCCTCCCCTTCCTGGCCGCTCTCGCCACGTTTGCTGCTCCCTCCTGCTGCTCCACCTCGTCTTCCTCGTACCAGCTCGACTCCTCCTGCAGGTTGCCACGTGACCCGCCCAGGCCCCCACCCCTGAAGGGAGCGGGGCGGAACTTGGAGCGGAAGGTTACAAAGGAGAGGCTCTTGCTGCGTTGTTTGTCCCAGCCGGCTGACCTCATCCTCATCTCCTCGTTCTCCTCTTCTCCCTCCACACAGTCACGTAGAACCGTGCGGAACAGACGAGCCACCTCGTGAACCTCCGGCTCAATCTCCGTCACCAGATTCCTGAACCTGGGGTAGAGGGCAAAGGTCAAAATGAGTTTGTGTGATACTGACAAAGGGATAAAAGGTGGCACCAAGTTCACTTTGGAGACATCAGAACCTGTTGAGAATGATCATGAATCCATTTCCATGATCTACCTGAGACATTCAGGATATGTGTTGTGTACATACACCTCTGACACGGATAAGGTACAAAATCCCACCTAACAATGACAGGGCCACACTGAGACGGTGGCACCCTGGCACACAGGTCCTGCAGCTCTATCAGGTCTCGGGGGGTCAGCTCATAGGGTTGGTGGGTGGGGGCAGTGGCCAGCCAGCTGTAGTCAGCGGAGGAAGAACTGCGCCGGCGCCGGCCCTCTTTTGTCACCCTTTCCAGGCGGATACGTTCGGTGCGCTTCACCATGGCACCCAGCTCCAGCATCAGAGTGTTGGTGACTAGTTCTTCTGCCGTACGCTGTCCAGGCACTTTCGGCTCCAGAGAAAACACTGCTGACCAGGGGAACATCTAGGGAGGGACAGAATTGAATCAACTTGATTTATTCCAGATGGGCAATTATTGAGAGAGGAATCAGCCATGGGGATGGGACCAATACAAGTTATTGAAACTGTTTTCATGCTGCAAACTCATGCTATTAATTTAAACACACTTAAAGTAAATGTTGTGTAATGTATCTTAATTGTTCAACTTTGTTTTAAAATCTTAATCAAATAATTGCTTCATTAGGTAGATAAACACGCCTGGGGATGTTACTTGATTGATAGAACTGTAAATACAGGTAATTAGATTCACTGAATCGCTTTCTGCTTTAGGCGACCTGCCTTTTTCACGACAATGTAAAAGTTAATTTACCTGTAGTCAAACAAAAGCTTGATAGCTTACCTTTTACAAAAGTCAATTATTGAGTAGTCTCCTTGTTGGTTATCTTATCAAGATGCAGACAATGCCTTCATTTCACAGTTCCTTTTTTTTTCTTTCTGTTGTCTTTGGTGTGCAGCTGCAAAATATAAACGGTTAAAAAGAAAATGTTGACTTTCACTCCTACACACCACTAACTGACCACCTTGCTACCTCGAAGGTCCGTGGCAGATAGGTATGTGTTCCTTCGTGATTGACAATGAATGTAATCCTGTATTAATATACAGAGTGATTGACAGGTCTTTTACCGGACTAACCTCATAAGCACACCTGGAGGTGTTGCTAGATGTGTCAGCCTGTACATATCCAGTCAGCCAACTAGAGCAGCGTAGCAGCAGGGGGTACCAGCAGTTTTGTTCAGTAAGCATCTGTCATCTGTGAATCAAAACAGACGCTGGACCTAAAATATACAGTAAAATATGAACAATATCCTCAGTGATGACAATGAGCATTTTCATGGAAGGAGGACATAGGCCTACCGTTTCATCACTGATCTGTGGCATTTAGACAGCACTCCAGAATGTTTTTGCTCAGATAATGGGCTAGAATAATGGCTCTGCTTGGATGCTGGTTGGTAAAGGAATGGTGTTGGTTTTGTCAATGATACTTGCATTTGATGAAGTTGAAATTGTAAACTTCAGATAGATTTGTATAGAACCTCTAGACTTATATTAGGCTGAGTGTGACATTGGCAAGGCATTTCTGCTCTTCCTGGAAGACCAAGGCACATACAGTGCATTCGGACAGTATTCAGACAAATCCAAATACATTTTTATTGGTCACATACACATGCTTAGCAGATGTTATTGCGGGTGTAGCGAAATGCTTGTGCTTATAGCTCCGACAGTGCAGTAATATCTTACAATTTATATCTAACAAATTACACAACATATACCCAATACACATAAATCTAGGTTGGAATGAATTAAGACTATATACATATGGACGAGCGAGGTCAGAGTGGAACGGACTAAGATACAGTAGAATAGTATAGAATACAGTATATACATATGAGATGAGTAATGCAAGATATGTAAACATTAAGTGAGTGAAATACCGTAGAATAGTATAGAAAACAGTATATACATATACAGCCTCTAATGTGCTAGTGATGGCTGTGTAGCAGTCTGATGGCCTTGAGATAGAAGCTGTTTTTCAGTCTCTTGTTCTCAGCTTTGATGCACCTGTACTGACCTCACCTTCTGAATGATAGCGGGGTGAACAGACAGTGGCTCGGGTGGTTGATGTCCTTGATTATCTTTTTGGCCTCCCTGTGACATCGGGTGCTGTAGGTGTCCTGGAGGACGGGTAGTTTGCCCCAGGTAATGCGTTGAGCAGACCGCACCATCCTCTGGAGAATCTTGCGGTTGTGGGCGGTGCAGTTGCCATACCAGGCAGTGATACAGCCCGACAGAATGCTTCAATTGTGCTTCTGTAAACACTTGTGAGGGTTTTAGGTGACAGGCCAAATTTCTTTAGCCTCCTGAGGTTCTGTTGCACCTTTTCACCACACTGTCTGTGTGGGTGGTCCAATTCAGTTTGTCAGTGATGTGTACGTCATGGAACTTGAAGCTTTCCACTTTCTTCACTGCGGTCCCGTCGATGTAGATAGGGGGGGTGCACCCTCTGCCAATGTGATGAAACGGTATTCAGACCCTTTACTCAATGCTTTTTTGAAGTACCTTTGGCGATTACAGCCTCAAGTCTTCTTGGGTATGACGCTACAAGCTTGGCACCTGTATTTGAGGAGATTCTCCCATTCTTCTCTGCAGATCCTCTTAAGCTCTGTCAGGTTGGATGGGGAGCATTGCTGCACAGCTATTTTCAGGTCTCTCCAGAGATCTTCTATCAGGTTCAAGTCTGGCCTCTGGCTGGGCCACTCAAGGACATTCAGAGACTTGTCCCGAAGCCACTCCTGCATTGTCTTGGCTGTGTGCTTATGGTCATTGTCCTTTTGGAAGGTGACCCTTTGCCCCAGTCTGAGGTCCTGAGCACTCTGGAGCAGGTTTTCATCAGGGATCTCTCTGTACTTTGCTCCGTTCATCTTTCCCTCGATCCTGACTAGTCTCCCAGTCCCTGCTGCTGAAAAACATCCTACAGCATGATGCTGCCACCACCATGTTTCACAGTAGGGATGGTGCAAGGTTTCCTCCAGACGTGATGCTTGGCATTCAGACCAAAGAGTTCAATCTTGTTTTCATCAGACCAGATTATCTTGTTCCTCATGGTCTGAGAGTCCTGTAGGGGCCTTTTGGCAAACTCTAAGAGAACTGTCATGGGCCTTTTACTGAGGAGTGGCTTCCGTCTGGCCACTCTACCATAAAGGCCTGATTGGTAGAGT
Organism: Oncorhynchus mykiss; assembly: GCF_057628025.1. Taxonomy (NCBI): domain Eukaryota; kingdom Metazoa; phylum Chordata; class Actinopteri; order Salmoniformes; family Salmonidae; genus Oncorhynchus; species Oncorhynchus mykiss. Next base: position 27,221,457 of record NC_143035.1, on the reverse strand, counting down.
GCTACAGAGATGATTGTCCTTCTTGAAGTTACTCCCATCTCCACAGAGGAACTCTAGAACTCTGTCAGAGTGACTATCGGGTTCTTGGTCACCTCCCTGACCAAGGTCCTTCTCCCCAGACTGCTCAGTTTGGCAGGGTGGCTAGCTCTAGGAAGAGTCTTGGTGGTTCCAAACTTCTTCCATTTATCAATGATGGGAGGCCACTGTGTTCCTGGGGACCTTCACTGCTACAGAAATGTTTAGATCTGTGCCTCGACACCATCCTGGTCTTGGAGCTCTACAGACATTATGGAGTATTTGTGTGTAGATTGTTGAGGGAGAAAAAAATGTAAACATTTAGAATAAAGCTGTATCTTAACAAAATGTTGAAAAAGGGAAGGGATCTGAACACTTCCAGAATGCACTGTATAAGACAACTGTCTCATTAGTGACATAAATAGTAACATCAACAACTATATTTAGATCATAATCATCGTCCTAATAACTCATACTAATAACGCCGACGCTGTTCCAGGTATCGTCGTCTGGATTTGAGCGTAATCTGAGATTAGGTCTATACATGAGGTAAAGCCGCCTCAATGCTGAGTGAAGTGGAAACCCAGCGGGGTTAGAGGAGTAACCACGTCTTCAGGCTACCCCATATAGACAGAAAGAGAGAGAAAGAGAGCAAGAGAGAGAGAGAAAAAAAAGAGTAAAAAAGAGAGCGAGAGAAATTTGTAGAGAGGAGAGAAAAAGAGGGAGAGAGAAAGAGACAGCTGGTGGGTGAGATTGCTGTAGCCTACTAATGAGAGAGACAGTTGGATGGATGGGTGGATGGGGGTAGTCACTCAGATGGCTTATAATGGATGACACACATGTTATGTAATCTGAACATAAGCGTTATAACATAATACTCCGGGGCATTATAATCATCTTTCAGATGCTTGTGTTTTCATATACAATGTAAAAAACAATGGGTTGTCCTTGAAGTTGGCAATGTCGGCAATTTATCAATTTGTATCTGTTTCACAAACTAGTCAGTTGGCCTAATGTGATAATATGGACATAACATGGACAAAGTTTGTATCCAGAGAAAAAAAATTATTCCTATTTTTTTAAATGATTGTAATTTCTGCAATGATTGATAATGGAATAACTTGTCTCAGGCTAAACAAAAGCTAAAGACCCCCTTTTGAAAATCTTTCTCTCTTAGATACCTACTGCAGCCCTAATACTTCACACGCAACATCCGTTCTGCCAGTCACATTCTGTTAAAGGTCCCCAAAGCACACACATCCCTGGGTCGCTCCTCTTTTCAGTTCGCTGCAGCTAGCGAATGGAACGAGTTGCAAAAAAAAACTCAAACTGAACAGTTTTATCTCCATCTCTTCGTTCAAAGACTCAATCATGGACACTCTTACTGACAGTTATGGCTACTTTGTGCGAAGCTTCCAGATTTTTTTTAATTCTACAACCACCTAAAAGGAATCGATTCCCAAACCTTCAACAACAAAGCCATCACCTACAGAGAGATTAACCTACAGAAGAGTCCCCTAAGCCAGCTGGTCCTGGGGCTCTGTTCACAAACACAAGGCCCCAGAGAGCTCCAGGACAGCAACACAAAAAGACCCAACCAAATCATGAGAAAACAAAAATATAATTACTTGACACATTGGAAAAAATTAACCAACAGAGCAAACTGGAATGCTATTTGGCCCAAAACAAAGAGTACACAGTGGCAGAATACCTGACCACTGTGACTGACCCAAAATTAAGGAAAGCTCTGACTAACTGTTCCTAGGCCGTCATTGAAAATAAGAATTTGTTCTTAACTGACTTGCCTAGCTAAATAAAGGTAAAATAAAAAAATAAAAATGTACAGACTCAGTGAGCATAGCCTTGCTATTGAGAGAGGCTGCCGTAGGCAGAACTGGCTCTCAAAAGAAGACAAATGTAATACCATATTAGAGAAACTTATTTCCCTCAGATTACACAGACCCACAAAGAATTTGAAAACAAATCAAATTTCTATTGGGTGAAATACCAGTGTGCCATCACAGCAGCACAATTTGTGACCTGTTGCAAAGGGCAACCAGTGAAGAATAAACAGCATTGTAAATACAACCCATATTTATGTTAATTTATTTTCAGTTTTGTACTTAACTCTTTGCATATCATTACAACACTGTACATAGCCGTAATTTGACATTTGAAATGTTCCTATTTCTTTGAAAGTTTTGTGAGAGTAATGTTCATTTCTGATTATTTCACCTTTGTTTATTATCTATTTCACTTGCTTTGGCAATGTAAACATGTGTTTCCCATGCCAATAAAGCCCTTTGAATTGAATTGTTGTCTCTACCTTGCCTTTGTGCTGTTGTCTGTGCCCAATAATGTTTGTACCATGTTTTGTTCTGCTACCATGTTGGGTTGATACCATGCTGTGTTGTTGCCATGCTACGTTGTCTTAGGTCTCACTTTATGTAGTGTTGTGGTGTCTCTCTTGTCCTGATGCATGTTTTGTCCTATATTTTTAATTTTTAAACCCCGTCCCAGCAGGAGGCCTTTTTCCTTTTGGTAGCCCGTCATTGTAAATAATAATTTGTTCTTAACTGACTAGCCTAGTTAAGTAAAGGTTAAATAAATACATTTAAAAAATAGTTTAATCATAGAGAATCGTCTTTCATCGCTAGGTGTCATCAGAGGTCTTCCTATGTCCCCCCTCTCTTCTGGCCATACCTCACCAACCCCTCTCTTCTGGCCATACCTCACCAACCCCCTCTCTTCTGGCCATACCTCACCAACCCCCTCTCTTCTGGCCATACCTCACCGACCCCTCTCTTCTGGCCATACCTCACCAACCCCCTCTCTTCTGACCATACCTCACCGACCCCCTCTCTTCTGGCCATACCTCACCGACCCCCTCTCTTCTGGCCATACCTCACCAACCCCCTCTCTTCTGGCCATACCTCACCGACCCCCTCTCTTCTGACCATACCTCACCGACCCCTCTCATCTGGCCATACCTCACCGACCCCCTCTCTTCTGACCATACCTCACCGACCCCTCTCATCTGGCCATACCTCACCGACCCCCTCTCTTCTGGCCATACTCCACCGACCCCCTCTCTTCTGGCAATACCTCACCGACCCCTCACTTCTGGCCATACCTCACCGAACCCCTCTCTTCTGGACATACCTCACCGACCCCTTCTCTTCTGACCTTACCTCACCGACCCCCTCTCCTCTGGCCATACTCCACCGACCCCCTCTCTTCTGGCAATACCTCACCGACCCCTCACTTCTGGCCATACCTCACCGAACCCCTCCCTCTCACGACAAATCGTTTTTTTGTTGGTTCGTCAGGCGGCACGAGACTCGCGGGTTTTAGCATGCCGTTGTTGAAATGAAATGCTAACACATTTTGAAATCATCATTAGACACGCGGCTGCTGAAATATTTACATTAAACTTGTAACTTCCACCACATGTGAAGGAACAAATCGAAGTTGTCGCGTTGGAGCATTTGGATTTCACATCAATATAAACAGGATTGCGACATAAATGGTAAGTCATCATAGCGAGCTAGCTGGCTAACGGCTAGTCTGGTTTGGCTAATTCAACTAGTTAGTTACATTGCTTGCATAATAATGCATGTGTAGAATTGTCAATACTGGCTAGCAGCAGTCTTTACTCCACTCTGCTGTGATTACATTTCTAGCTACAGTAAAGACAAGTTGATTCACAACTAGCTAGCTTATTTGAATATTCAAAACAATGCCATTGCGTGTTGCATGGTGTGTTCTTTCAGTGAATCAAACAGACAACAATATTGTCTTCCTCCACTTTCCTGATTTCATCCAAGTTGTTGAAGACGAGTGACAATCCTGGCAAGAGACCGATTCTAAATATTTTGTCGGTCTTGCTGGTTTGAACAACGTTGCCACAGCTGTCTCCTAAGCACATAATTATTTATTGTTAAACAGTACTTCCTATGAATGGCCACATCATGGTTCTTTTAGTTTCAGCAACTCTGCTGCTATGATTAGCTGTAGTTAAATACTATTAAGATTTTCAGAACGTTGAGCTGTGAATTGCACTATGGCCTCTACCTAGCATGTGGTACGGTTTAAAAGCAGCATGCGACCAGGCCAACTTTACGTTCTAACCACAATGTGATTGTTGTCACACTAGATAGAGAGACTGAAACAATAGTATTGCAGTGCCAGCCATACATTGCCATTCTCAGCGCTATCACTGTCAGTGCAGGTGACTGTCATGTCGTCATTGTGTAGGATTCTACCGTCATTTTAAATACGAATTTGTTCTTAACTGACTTGCCTAGTTAAATAAACAATGTCTGACCTGCTGTCAGTTCAGTTCAAACCAGCGTCCTTTTATTTATTTGGCGTTTCATTGACTCGTTCTTTACAGACAGAAACGGTACGTAAACAATGACATAACATTGAGCAATGACAACCAGGAAATTCTCTTCAAGGACCTGCCTCCTCTCGCTCTCTGTGTCCAAAATGGCATCCTATTCTCTATATAGTCTAGTAGTTCTGGGCACCCTGGTCAGAAGTATTGCACTACATGGGGAATAGGATGCATTGGGATGGACCTGATTGAGCCATGAAGGGTTTGGTTAGATCATGATCTTCAATCAGGATTTTCTTCATTCCTCGGCTCAAACCGTCTCTGTGTATCTCATTGCCTCTGTGTTTGTGTTATTGTCATGGCTATAAACCAGAGGAGCTGGCAAACCCGTAGGCTATTGCAAAAGTGAAAACATGCGCACAGTGTTACAGGAAATGTGTTGTTTAGACAAACAAATATAAGACTAAACATTCAAATAAGATGCATTTCAATCATCCTTCCTGAAAAGTGGCCTATCCCTGAAGGAGGCGGTCTGCACTGGTGGAAACTGGCAAGTTCTGTCTCCTAGGAAAACACTGAGTCACACTCCCCAGTCCCCACAGCGCTACTGTAAAAAGGAGATCTAGCCTTGGTTACACGGTTCAAACTAAGGCAAGCTCCATGATAGATTGAAGCTTGTTCAGACAGACACACCTACACACACTTTCTTTTTATTCTTATTTGTTTTTTCTTCTCTATCTACTTCTTATTGTTCTTCTACTTTATTGAAGTCACTGTGTTTCTATTCCAGCCTTAACTTCCTGGGGCGTATTGGTCTTACTAGACTGGTTCTCCAGTGTACCAACTCTGGTGTCTGAGACATCTACCCTGATCGGGAGGAGATGAGCTGGGCAGAGGAGGACTGGACGGTGGGCCTGTCTGGCCGGGCCCTGCAGAAGGTCAAGGAGCTGCAGGTCCAGCAAGAGAGGCTGAACAGAGAGAGACAGCAGAAACAGCTGCAGCTGGACAGCACACAGACCTCCCTCAACAAACAGACTGTCAAGGTACTGTACGAACATGTCAAAGTTAGGCAGAGAAAGTTGTCACCTGAGTTAGGTTATGATTACAGTAGAGATAGATAAAGCAATTGAGCTGTAAGAAGAACTATAGCAATGCAGCACTTTGCTCTGCTGCTTTAATACTAATTTAACATGCTTCTCCTCTCATTCTTTCCTTATGCTGTGAAAACCCTTTTGCTTTAGTCATGTTTGTCGTTAGTAGCCTAAACACCAGTCTGTTGTTGCTTTTATCCAATTGCTATGTTGTTGTCATGCCAAGATGGTGAAAGTAGAAACAGACTGGCACACAGACTAGTGTCTGTGTACTACTTGTATGTCAGGAAGTAAATAGAGTTTTTCCTGGTTTTCTTTAAATGGTTATTTCCTGGTATTATTGAGTTATCTATCCTCTGTCTGCCCTTCTCTCTCCTCCAGTATGAGGAGGTGCGCGGGGAGCTGCAGTGTGTACAGAGGGAGTTACAGGGGGCTCGTGAGGAGGTGCAGGCAGGTGCGTGTGCGCGGGAGCGTCTCTCTCAGGATCTCCAAGTGAAACAGGCACAGGTGTGTTCACTGGAGGGACAGCTGGGCTCAGCACGAACCCTCACACACACCCTCGAAAAGGAGGTCAAAAGGTTAGTAGCAGCAGCTACGTGTGTGTGTGTGTGTTGAGTTAATGTGTGTAGGAAAGTGGAACATGTCTTGGAATGTTTGAGATTAAGAACTGCTGAGTGGCATACATGTTTATTATTTTTATGCACAGAAGGAGGGTGTGTGTGCAGTTCAAAGGTTGTCTTTAAAACATATTTCTGTCCTTTGTTTCCCATGTTCTCTCTCCCTCGCAGGTTGGAGGCAGAGCTAGAGAAGTTACAGAACACTAACAGCTCTGGAGATTCCATGTTGTTTTCCACCCCATGCTGGAGTATGACATCACCATGGGACCACAATGGTACAGCACTCTACTCACTCCCTTGATGTCCTCCCGCTCTCTTTTGGTATCTTCCTTCTATTTTCTCCCATGGCACTCCTAGTCTTCTCTCCCTTTGGTCCTGGTCTCAGGCTATGGAAGACAGGAGAGCTCTTTCTTAGCTGAGTCTGAGTGTGGCTGAGTAACTGAACTATGGGTGTTGTATCCCTGTAGGTGGGAGACAGGAGGAAAGGCAGGGACACAGAGGCGAGGGGGACAATAAAGCACCACACGTCAGAGTGAGTTCAATACCTAAAACTGAGGCCTTCTCAGCCATTTATGTACATGCTGTATTCTATGTCATCCTGCCATATGTGCTATAACCCAGTGCTCTAGCTGCACTTGTTTTCATCCCTCCCTATTTTTTTTCCCTTCCACTTTCAGCAACAGCTCAAATTCTCTGAACCTGGATTCTCACCCACGCCCATGTTCCCACAACAACAAGCCAAGGGCACGCCCCACCGGCGCCTGTCACACCAATCAGACTCCTCCACTCCCTCAGCTGTGTTTCCATGGGAACGAGAAGACCCAAAGCCTTCCACCAGGGGACGACCCGCTCCTCCTCTCCCCTCCTCCAGCGATGTCAGACGAGGCCAGGAAGCTGGGGATTGTGGGATGGTGGAGGACTTCAGGAGAGAGACAGACAGTATGTGTCACTTTGTCACCACACCACTCTGTGTTATCACTTGTTGACAGATAATTGATGTGCTCTGATGTCGAACTCCACTCCAAACACCTTGGTTTATCATAGTGTCACAACAGTACAGGCTGATCATAGGCCAGTAGTGCTGAGCGATTCACTAACATTTTGATAACTTAGTTTTTTTTATGTAACTAAATGACCGATGTGGGTTCAATTATTTGAATTCCATTTCATTAGTTTTTTTCTGTTAGCTCAATGTGCAGTTTCTCTAGAAATAAATAAGATCAAGTCCAAAATGTACGACTTAAAGTGCATTCGGAAAGTATTCAAATCACTTGACTTTTTCAACGTTCTGTTACATTACAGCCTTATTCTAAAATGTATTTAATTGTATTTTTTCCTCATCAATCTACACACAATACCCCATAATGACAAAGCAAGTATTCAGACCCTTTACTCAGTACTTTGTTGAAGCAACTTTGGTAGCAATTAAAGCCTTGAGACTTCTTGGGTGTTTGGGGAATTACTCACATTCTTCTCTGCAGATCCTCTCAAGCTCTCAGGTTGGATGGGGAGTGTCGCTGCACAGCTTTTTTCAGGTTTCTCCAGAGATGTTTGATCTGGTTCAAGTCCGGGCTCTGGCTGGGCCACTCAAGGACATTCAGAGACTTGTCCCAAAGCCACTCCTTCCTGCATTGCCCTGGCTGTGTGTCAGTGGGGCCTTATATAGGGGCCTTATAGTCAGCTCTGTGGGGCCTTATGTAGACAGGTGTGTTCTTTTCCAAATCATGTCCAATCAATTGAATTTACCGCAGGTGGACTCCAATCAAGTTGTAGAACCATCTCAAGGATGATCAATGGAAACAGGATGCACCAGAGCTCAATTTCTAGTATTATAGCAAATGGTTTGAGTACTTATGTAAATAAGGTATTTCTGTTTTTTAATTTGAAAGAAAATCTAAAAACCTCTTTGTACTTTGTCATTATGGGGTATTGTGTGTCGATTGAGGAAATGTTTTATTTAATCCATTTTAGAGTAAGGCTGTAACGTAACAAAATGTGGAAAAAGTCAAGGGGTCTGAGTACTTTCCGAGTGCACTGTAGTAGCGAGGCCATTATTCTACATCCGTGGAGTCGTCAAACTCTACAATAATAATAATAATAATGGGGGAAGAAAATGTAAGAGTACAGATTATTGTATGGGACAATATGCACATGTTTTTGAGAAGGCTAAAGATGCAGTTTTATTGTGTAAATATATTTATTGGTTTCTCTTCATTTTGATGAGATAAAAATGAAATAGATTTAAGTTTATTTGTTGATGTAAAAATCCAAATTCAGATTTTAATGTTGCCGTTAGATTTAGGGTGTGGTGGGGTCAGAAGAAATTCTTGGGAAAAAATGGTGTCCATGCTGAAAAAGTTAAAATACCACTGTTTTACATAGTTTAGTGCAGGAAACGTGGTAATTAACTACAATGACCCTAATCCATGTCGCGCCAAATTGTCCGGTCTGTATTTCGTTTACAGCTGCTGCGAGAAGAGATGGAAAAATGTGTGATCGACAGGTATAGCAGTTTCTTTGAGGTATCTAGCTGAAAATACATGATCTAAGTGATTGCTAGTTGTTATTCAGCAGTCATAAAAGTATGCCTTATTTACCTTGAAGAACTTCTGAAATGGTGATAAAAAAATATATATATATGCATAACCGTTCAAAAGTTTGGGGTCACTTAGAAATGCCCTTGTTTTTGAAAGAAAAGAAAACAAATTGTCCATTTAAAATAACATCAGTGTTGACATTGTTAATGTTGTAAATGACTATTGTAGCTGGAAACGACATAGGCGTACAGAGGCCCATTATCAGCAACCATCAGTCCTGTGTTCCAATGGCACGTTGTGCTAGCTAATCCAAGTTTATCATTTTAAAAGGCTAATTGATCATCGAAAACCCTTTTGCAATTATGTTAGCACAGCTGAAAACTGTTGTTCTTATTAAAGAATCAATAAAACTGGTCTTTAGACACGTTGATTATCAGCATTTGTGGGTTCGATTACAGGCTCAAAATTGCCAGAAACAAGAATTGTCTTCTGAAACTCGTCAGTCTATTCTTGTTCTGACCAAATGAAGACAATTCCATGTGAGAAATTGCCAAGAAACTGAAGATCTCGTACAACGCTGTGTACTATTCCCTTCACAGAACAGCACAGACTGTCTCTAACCAGAATAGAAAGAGGAGAGGGAGGCCCCGGTGCACAACTGAGCAAGAGGACAAGTACATTAGATTGTTTCTCAAACTAGACAGACTCCTCACAAGTCCTCAACTGGCAGCTTCATTAAATAGTACCCGCAAAACACATCTCAACGTCAACAGTGAAGAGGCGACTCCGGGATACTGGCCTTCTAGGCATATCTCAGACTGGCCAATACAAATAAAAGATTAAGATGGGCAAAAGAACAGACACTGGACAGAGGCACTCTGCCTAGAAGGCCAGCGTACGTTGAGACTGGTGTTTTGCGGGTACTATTTAACTATGATAAACTTGGATTAGTTCCATTGGAACACAGGAGTGATGGTTGCTGATAATGGGCCTCTGTACACCTATGTAGACATTCCATAAAAAAATCTAACGTTTCCAGATACAATAGTAATTTACAACAAGTGCATTTCTAAGTGACCCCAAACTTTTGAACGGTAGTGTGTGTATATATATACAAAACTCAACCGAAACGGTACCGAATTCAAAAAGGACTTATTGCTCAGTACTAGAGACCATATTTGATCAATTCTGATGTGTCTGGTCTCATCTCTAGTATTTCCAAGAATCAGAGGATTTGTTTTCCAGTAGTAGGCCAATAATACAGTTGAAGTCAGAAGTTTACATACACCTTAGCCAAATACATTTAAACTCAGTTTTTCACAATTCCTGCCATTTAATCCTAGTAAAAATTCCCTGTCTTAGGTCAGTTAGGATCACCACTTGATTTTAAGAATGTGAAATGTCAGAATAATAGTAGAGAGAATGATTTATTTCAGATTTTATTACTTTAATCACATTCCCAGTAGGTCAGAAGTTTACATACACTCAATTAGTATTTGGTAGCATTGCCTTTAAATTGTTTAACTTGGGTCAAACGTTTCGGGTAGCCTTCCACAAGCTTCCCACAATAAGTTGGGTGAATTTTGGCCCATTCCTCCTGACAAAGCTGGTGTAACTGAGTCAGGTTTGTAGGCCTCCTTGCTCGCACACGCTTTTTCAGTTCTGCTAACACATTTTCTATTGGATTGAGGTCAGGGCTTTGTGATGGCCACTCCAATACCTTGACTTTGTTGTCCTTAAGCCATCTTGCCACAACTTTGGAAGTATGCTTGGGGTCATTGTCCATTTGGAAGACCCATTTGCGACCAAGCTTTAACTTCCTGACTGATTTCTTGAGATGTTGCTTCAATCAATCCACATACTTTTGCATCCTCATTGAGCCATCTATTTTGTGAAGTGCACCAGTCCCTCCTGCAGCAAAGCACCCCCACAACATGATGCTGCCACCCCTGTGCTTCTCGGGTTGGGATGGTGTTCTTCGGCTTGCAAGCGTCCCCCTTTTTCCTCCAAACATAACAATGGTCATTATGGCCATACAGTTCTATTTTTGTTTCATCAGACCAGAGGATATTTCTCCAAAAAGTACGATCTTGCAGTTGCAAACCGTAGTCTAGCTTTTTTATGGCGGTTTTGGAGCAGTGGCTTCTTCCTTGCTGAGTGACCTTTCAGGTTATGTCCATATAGGACTTGTTCTACTGTGGATATAGATACCTGTTTCCTCCAGCATCTTCACAAGGTCCTTTGCTGTTGCACTTTTCGCACCAAAGTACGTTAATCTCTAGGAGACAGAACGTGTCTCCTTCCTGAGTGGTATGACGTCTGCGTGGTCCCATGGTGTTTATACTTGCGCTCTATTGTTTGTACCGTTGATCGTAGTATCTGCAGGCTTGTGGAGGTCTCCAATTTTTTTGAGGTCTTGGCTGATTTCTTTTGATTTTCCCAAGATGTCAAGCAAAGAGGCACTGAGTTTGAAGGTACGCCTTGAAATACATCCACAGATACACCTCCAATTGACTCAAATTATGTCAATTAGCCTATCAGAAGCTTCTAAAGCCATGACATCATTTTCTGGAATTCTCCAAGCTGTTTAAAGGCACAGTCAACTTAGTGTATGTAAACTTCTGATCCACTGGAATTGTGATGCATTGAATTATAAGTGAAATCTGTCTGTAAACAATTGTTAGAAAACTAAACTATAGTTTGTTAAGAAGAAATTTGTGGTGTGGTTGAAAAACTAGTTTTAATGACTCCAACCTATGTGTATGTAAATTTCCGACTTCAACTGTACATGGGTTGAATTTGTTTTCCATTAGACGGCCAATAATATATGGGTTGTATTTGTTTCCATTAGTAGGGCAATAATATATGGGTTGTATTTGTTTCCATTAGTAGGGCAATAATATATGGGCTGTTTTTGTTTTCCATTAGTCGGCCAGTAATATATGGGCTGTTTTTGTTTCCATTAGTAGGGCAATAATATATGGGCTGTTTTTGTTTTCCATTAGTCGGCCAATAATATATGGGCTGTTTTTGTTTTCCATTAGTCGGCCAGTAATATATGGGCTGTTTTTGTTTTCCATTAGTCGGCCAATAATATATGGGCTGTTTTTGTTTTCCATTAGTCGGCCAATAATATATGGGCTGTTTTTGTTTTCCATTAGTCGGCCAATAATATATGGGCTGTTTTTGTTTTCCATTAGTCGGCCAGTAATATATGGGCTGTTTTTGTTTTCCATTAGTCGGCCAGTAATATATGGGCTGTTTTTGTTTTCCATTAGTCGGCCAGTAATATATGGGCTGTTTTTGTTTTCCATTAGTCGGCCAGTAATATATGGGCTGTTTTTGTTTTCCATTAGTCGGCCAATAATATATGGGCTGTTTTTGTTTTCCATTAGTCGGCCAATAATATATGGGCTGTTTTTGTTTTCCATTAGTCGGCCAATAATATATGGATTGTGTATTTGTTTTTTCGAGTGCTGGTTGGAGCAGGAAGGATGCAGTTAAAATTAAATCAGTAAAAACTGCTAGCTTCCTTTGACAGCAGGAGGGGCAGAGAGAGAGGCAATGTTTACTTTAGGTGTGAGTCAGACAGTGTGTAATCAGAGACATCAGGGAGTGCGTTCAGCCTGAATCCCCCCCCCCCCCTCCCCATTGTCTTCCCTGCTGGTCGGTAGACGCTGGCTGCAGTAATGGGCTTTGTGTCATCCTGTATGGCTCCAGACACATTGAATTACTAGCCTTTCAGTACAGACACTGCGTTCCTCAACAGAGGAGACAAGACTGCTCAAATGTACTTTGAAATGAGCTCAAAATGGATTTCACATGACTTAGAATCTGTTGAAATTGTGGAACTCAAAACTAGAGTAAAGGGCATTGGGGAAACAGCTGATAGTGCCTTGACAGTTGACTGACTCCCATGAGTCATTCTGGATGGATTGTCCTACTTTCACACTATTCAATAGTCGCCACAGCTACAGTGTTAATCCGTGTGTTAATCGTTCTGACAATCAATCTGACAGCTATCTGATAAATCAGTCACTTCCCTGTTTACATTCTAAACATGTTACAGCAAAACACTACGTATTGACTGAATCCCGAACACCCTCTCAACTTATATTAATTCACAACCCTTTGTTGACATGAAATGTGTAAGAAAGGCACAGTCACATTGCCTAAATGCCAAAGCAAACGGGGAACACTCTCTCACTCCACCTCTCCCAGTGTCGGGGTGTGTAGCAGAGCTGCAGGGGCGAATGCGTGGCCTACAAGGGGAGCTGAAGGCTGAGTGTGAGCGGTTCAGACAAACCCAGGATGCTCTAGCCAACGCCAGGAAAGACCTGACCACCAGAGAACAAAGTCTACAGAGGGCTAAGGATGAACTGAGCCTCGCTCACACGCGCATCTCACAGGAGAGCGATCGGGTACGGATGCACACACACTAACACTGTATGAAACACAAAGACGTGAGTGACTGCCAAACACAGACTGCACTTAAGAGTGGGGACACAGTCATACCTGTCACATTGTTATACTGTGTCTCCTCTCCAGGCCCAGTCGTTGGAGCAGCGTGGAAAGCAGCTGCAGGAGGAACTGAAGTGTCAGAGACAGAACACTGAGAGCAGCCGCCTGCAGCACCAGCAACGCACCAGAGACCTGGACAAGCAACACCAGAGGGTGAGGAGAGGGGAGAGAGGCTGTGTGTGCGTCTGAGGGTCTCATACGCCCCTGCAGCTACACACCCAGGTGTGACGGTGTGGAAGGTGATGTGGAAAAAAGTCTAGTGTCTATTTCGTGGTGTATTGTGAGTTCAAAGTGTCAAAGCATCCGGTTATTAAAGTAGTATCCAGGTATGTGTCCCAAATGGCTCTCTATTCTCTATGTAGTGCACTACTTTTGACCCGAGCCCATAGGGTAGTGCACTACATAGTAGAGAATAGTGTGCCATTTGGGACCGAGTTCGGTATCCTGTCTACTCTACTGATGATGCCCATGATGTTGGGTGTATTGCAGGACTTGTTGGAGCTGCAGAAAGAGTGTCAGTCTGTGGAGAAACAGCACCAGCTGGATGTTAACAAACTGAACCAGGAGGTCCAGCAGGCCAGAACACTACACAACACACTACAGGCCCAGTCTGAGAAGGTAGAGACACACTTTCTTTACTTCACTTTTTTCCATATCTCTGGGTTTCAAAATGTCTACTTTCTTGCCTCTTGTTCTCGCTCTCTCTCTCTTTCTCTCTCTCACAATGGAGTTCAGCTATGCGCTGCTCTCAAGGTCAATGAACTAATGTTTCTCTTTTCTTTCTTGACCTTGCTTGTTTTCTTTTTTGCTTCCTCTCTTCTCTCTGTCTCTCTCTCTCTGTCTCTCTTCTCTCTCTGTCTCTCTCTCTCTCTGTATTTTCCTCCCCTCTTGGTTTGTCCCAGTGGAGTGTTGAGCGGGGAAGGTAATACTGGTGTGACTGACTGACTGTTCAGAACCTTTGACTTGATGTGCTGTTGTCTTCTGGGAAACATAACTCGCCTTGACGTAGTCATCATTCTCATCCAAGGAGGGTTGGTGGGAGTGGGTGGAGGCATGAGGGATACTTCCTCTAGAGGCTGGAAGAGCATGTGGAGGTGCATGAATGGTGTGATGTTATTGGTGTGCATTTCAAAATGGTGGCACTTTACAGTAAAAGAGATGCTGGTTATTTCAGGCTCACAGGTGCTACTTAATATTTCCCATCCCCACCTCTACACATGTTTAGCTTTTCAAGCTCTAGTTCATGAATGATGAATAATAAATCACTTTCAGTTCCTTCTGTCGGTCACCACAGTCTAGTAGGCAGGCCTGACCGCAGTAATATATCTAATCTAGTTCAATCTGATACGGCATTCATTGGTTACGTCCCAAATGGCACCCTATTCCTCTTAATAGTGCACTTCTTTTAACCAGGGCACATAGATGGGGAATAGGCTGCCATTTGGGGACACAACCATTCTCTTCCTCACTCTCCAATCCACACTGAACACAATAGAGCTACAGTTCATATGGTTTAGCTAGCTGCCTCAAATCAGATTGACATAATATTGAATTAGTGATAAGCTTTTTAATCTGCTCACGTGTTGCTTTTAAAGTGATTATGCGAGTTAAACGGACCAATGGTTGTAGGGCTTTGTCTGAGCATGGGGAATATAAGCATGTGTATTCCAGACCAGTGAATTCCACAACAACAACAAAGACATTGCAGAAATTGATGAACCTCAAATTGGTTGATCAATTTGTAGGGGTATTCATTAGTTGTTTTTATCCATGGCATGGAAGTGTATCCAATGTTTTGAGTGTTACATCATGTAAGCAAGAAACATGTGATCATGTTTACATGTAGTTTGCTATGTATCTGATGGATTTGATAGTTTCCCCATCTCTCTGCCTGGTGTGTAGCTTACTGCACTTTGTGCGACCCGTCCTTTAGACCGATACAACGCGACCCGTCCTTTAGACCGATACAACGCGACCCGTCCTTTAGACCGATACAACGCGACCCGTCCTTTAGACCGATACAACGCGACCCGTCCTTTAGACCGATACAACGCGACCCGTCCTTTAGACCGATACAACGCGACCCGTCCTTTAGACCGATACAACGCGACCCGTCCTTTAGACCGATACAACGCGACCCGTCCTTTAGACCGATACAACGCGACCCGTCCTTTAGACCGATACAACGCGACCCGTCCTTTAGACCGATACAACGCGACCCGTCCTTTAGACCGATACAGCGCGACCCGTCCTTTAGACCGATACAGCGCGACCCGTCCTTTAGACCGATACAGCGCGACCCGTCCTTTAGACCGATACAACGCGACCCGTCCTTTAGACCGATACAACGCGACCCGTCCTTTAGACCGATACAACGCGACCCGTCCTTTAGACCGATACAACGCGACCCGTCCTTTAGACCGGTACAACGCGACCCGTCCTTTAGACCGGTACAACGCGACCCGTCCTTTAGACCGATACAACGCGACCCGTCCTTTAGACCGATACAACGCGACCCGTCCTTTAGACCGATACAACGCGACCCGTCCTTTAGACCGATACAACGCGACCCGTCCTTTAGACCGATACAACGCGACCCGTCCTTTAGACCGATACAACGCGACCCGTCCTTTAGACCGATACAACGCGACCCGTCCTTTAGACCGATACAACGCGACCCGTCCTTTAGACCGATACAACGCGACCCGTCCTTTAGACCGATACAACGCGACCCGTCCTTTAGACCGATACAACGCGACCCGTCCTTTAGACCGATACAACGCGACCCGTCCTTTAGACCGATACAACGCGACCCGTCCTTTAGACCGATACAACGCGACCCGTCCTTTAGACCGATACAACGCGACCCGTCCTTTAGACCGATACAACGCGACCCGTCCTTTAGACCGATACAACGCGACCCGTCCTTTAGACCGATACAACGCGACCCGTCCTTTAGACCGACACAACGCGACCCGTCCTTTAGACCGACACAACGCGACCCGTCCTTTAGACCGACACAACGCGACCCGTCCTTTAGACCGATACAACGCGACCCGTCCTTTAGACCGACACAACGCGACCCGTCCTTTAGACCGATACAACGCGACCCGTCCTTTAGACCGATACAACGCGACCCGTCCTTTAGACCGATACAACGCGACCCGTCCTTTAGACCGATACAACGCGACCCGTCCTCTAGACCGATACAACGCGACCCGTCCTTTAGACCGATACAACGCGACCCGTCCTTTAGACCGATACAACGCGACCCGTCCTTTAGACCGATACAACGCGACCCGTCCTTTAGACCGATACAACGCGACCCGTCCTTTAGACCGATACAACGCGACCCGACCTTTAGACCGATACAACGCGACCCGTCCTTTAGACCGATACAACGCGACCCGTCCTTTAGACCGATACAACGCGACCCGTCCTTTAGACCGATACAACGCGACCCGTCCTTTAGACCGATACAACGCGACCCGTCCTTTAGACCGATACAACGCGACCCGTCCTTTAGACCGATACAACGCGACCCGTCCTTTAGACCGATACAACGCGACCCGTCCTTTAGACCGATACAACGCGACCCGTCCTTTAGACCGATACAACGCGACCCGTCCTTTAGACCGATACAACGCGACCCGTCCTTTAGACCGATACAACGCGACCCGTCCTTTAGACCGATACAACGCGACCCGTCCTTTAGACCGATACAACGCGACCCGTCCTTTAGACCGATACAACGCGACCCGTCCTTTAGACCGATACAACGCGACCCGTCCTTTAGACCGATACAACGCGACCCGTCCTTTAGACCGATACAACGCGACCCGTCCTTTAGACCGATACAACGCGACCCGTCCTTTAGACCGATACAACGCGACCCGTCGTTTAGGCGGACACCACCACGCGACCCGTCGTTTAGGCGGACACCACCACGCGACCCGTCGTTTAGGCGGACACCACCACGCGACCCGTCGTTTAGGCGGACACCACCACGCGACCCGTCGTTTAGGCGGACACCACCACGCGACCCGTCGTTTAGGCGGACACCACCACGCGACCCGTCGTTTAGGCGGACACCACCACGCGACCCTCTTTTCCCAGCTCCTCTCCAACCCGTCCTTCCATTGTTTCCTCTCAGCTGGCCTCCTGCCCTTTCCTCAAGAGTTCCTATTTCTACTACCTTTTTATGTGACCTTCTCATAGCCCTCCCCAGTCCCCACCTTTTCCTAAGTACTTCCTTCCTCCATGATGGAGTAATATTCCTGTCCCTCATGTCTCTCCCAGGTGACCCTTCAGAAGCAGGCGTTGGAGAGGGATGTAGACATTCTGAAAGAGAAAGTCAAATGGACTGAGGCGGAACTGAAGGAGAGCCAGAAGAAAGAGGCCCAAACACAAACCAAACTAACGGTATACACACACAAAATTATGAACAGACTCTTGTGTCCTTAGTCTAGACATGTCAATCTATTATGCATGAACTAAGCAGTGGCCGCGTTATGAAGTAACTGAATCATTTAGCACTATCTGTTTAAGTCAATATGTTATTGCTATAGAATTGGGTTATGTTACAGAAAGAATATGTTGGTTATTAGAAGTTGTTTATTTGTTGATATTGCATAGTTATTACATAGTTATTGACTGTATGCATGTGAATGTGTTGCTCTCCGATAGGAGACGGTGCTTGAGAGGGAGGGGTTGAATGTTACTCTGGAGCAGAACAGGAGGAGAGAGAGGGGACTGGAGGAGGAGGTGAAGAATCTGACTGAGGATCTGGCTGAGGCCCTCCGACGTGTCAAAGAACTAGAAGGTGAAGAGGGTGGGAGGAGGAGAGAGGGCTGTTGTTGATAATGGGGTGTTTACCCTTTATGAAAAGAGACGCTAGACAATGCTGTTGTCTTAAGGTTAAGAAATTTGAACTGGACGTGTTTGAGTTAACAAAAGAGTGAAATCCTACTCCAGACTGTTCACCCTGTTCATGACTTTCAAAATACTTTTTTCCCCTCACTAACTTCCTTTGAGCTGTACAAGCTAGCCGTTTGTTACTGCTGCCACCTGCTGACCTTCAGCGGTATTACACCCTGACTCATGATATTTGGTTGATTATCCAAATTTTTGTCTCTCTGGTAACATTTTGCTGAATTAACATGCCAGTTTGAATGATAATAAGTCATTTAGTTTATATTTTTCTCCCTTATTTCTTTCCCTATTCCCCTTTCCAGACCAGAAGACAGTCCAGCCCTCTGTTGCTCCAATGACTCCAGTTCCGTTTAGCCCTGCTGGACAGAGCTTTTCCCCAGTCTCACCACCACGACATGGCCGCCACGCCCCACACACACCCTCGGCTCAGACCAACAGACCTGCCAAAGAGGAGCGAGCGAGGGAGGGAGAGGAGAGAGGGAATGAGGAACGGAGAGCAAAGTACCCCACAGAGAGAGAACCTGGAGAGGGCATTGACTCAGAACACATCACTGCGTTTGCATCCATAGACTCTGAAAAACGACAGAGGGCAGGAGGGAGGGGGGAGGAGAGGAAACGTGAGAATGAGAGAAAAGACGAGGCAGAGTCCGTAGTAGATGGCTGCATCCCTGGAAAGGAAGCATCTACCAAGGACAAAAACACACTCGACACACCGAGCTCTCTTTCTCCAACAGACCAAAGTCCCCACCTCACCAGCTCTGCTGGCTCCGACACAGACTACGAGAGCGAGACCCTGTCCAGCCACTCCAAAGCCCGAGCCCAGACCACCAGGGCTGAGGGAGACCTACAGAGGGAGAACAGAGAGCTGCGTTCAGAGCTGCAGGACGTTAAGGATGAGTTACAAAGGAGACTGGAGGATCTGGAGACCCAGCGCAGAGCGGAGGCCGAGGCCAGGACCAGGCTCAAGCAGCTCAGCCGCAAACACGCCTCCCAAACCAAGACCTCCAGAGAGACAGAGGAGGAGGAGGAGAGGGCAGAGATGGGGAGGCTGAAGGAGGCACTGGCTGTACTTGAGATACAGGTCAGGACAGATGCAGAGGACAGAGAGAGAGTGGAGGAAAGGAAAGGGAGGGAGAGAGACGACCGGGAGTCTGAAAGCATGCTGCTGAATCTCCAGCTAAAGAAGCAGCTGGCTGAGTTGAAGACTGAGCTCTTGATAGAACAGGAGGAGAGAGAAAGGGAAAAGGAGGAGGAGAGGAAGAAATTGAAAAACAAAGGGATTGAAGGAACGATTGAACTTACTGTGAAGCTGGAAGAGCTCCAGGCAGAGTTGGAGGAGCTGAAGAACCGTGGAGGTCTTGAAAGGAAGAACATGGTAGATAAAAACACCCCTCTGACATATCTCACCATGCACCGTGACATCCCCTCTAACTCCAACAAGCTACTACCATCTCCAGACCAGCACCATCTCCTGTGTGAGTCCACCACTGTTGTCCCGCAGGCAACAACAGCTGATCTGATCCGGGAAGAAGGAACTCTGAACAAAGCACCAGAACTCTCCAGACCTATTGGTGAGGGAGAGGCCATTGTGGAGGCTCAGAGGGGTATGTCTGCCTCTGAGCTGGGTGAAACCACTGTGGAAGCTGAGAAAGGGATATCTTCCTCAGACCAGGGAGAGACCAATAAAGACACTCTGAGAGGTGTATCTCCCTCGGACATGGAGAAAACCCCACTGGCACTCCAGAGTGCAGGCTTCTCTGCCTCAGAGCTAGCCCAAGAGGTGGAGCGTCTGCGGGGGGAGAGTGCCAGGGAGGCTGGGCGAGCCATACACTCTCAGGCAAAGCTGGAGGCTTTACAGAGCCAGGTGACCAGGCAGACCCAGCAGCTGACCCTGGCCTTCGACCACCAGAGCAGACACATCCAGGACCTGTTGGCAGAGCTGCAGGAGAAGGAGGGCGGCCTTCTCAGGCAGGGAAAGGAACTGCAGCGCTGCAGAGATGAACTGGCCACGCTCAGACAGGGGATGGAGAAAGATAGAGAGAGACGAGAGGAAGAGAGACAGGAGGAGGAGATAAAGAGCACTAGGGTAACTATAACCTGTCAGCAGGCTGACCATTACACAGATATACATCAGATCACACATAGCACTCAGAATGAGTCTGCCTCCGGGATAGAAGAGACTACAGACATAACAATCAACCCACTGAACACTACCCAGGCTTCCTCTACACTTTGTGATGAGGGAGGTCAGCTGACCACTCCACAGAAAAACTGTGTCACTGAATGGCATGATGTAACAGATAGCAGTACCACTCTGGGCGGCCATCCTGCTGAACATAATACAGAGAAGATGGTGGATTCTACTTCTGCCCAGCCAGGCAGGAGTGAAGAGACGAGAAACAAAGAGAAATTCAAATCTGACAGTTTAACTGTAGTATGTTCCAAAGGGCAGATGGAACCGTCTGAGAGTTCTGAGATGAAACACATCCGTAGTGAAGAACAACATTCAACGAAGGAGTTACAGCTATCCCAGAGAGACCCGAGTCTAACCAGGACTGAGAACACATGTCTTACTGCAGAGCTGGAGAAAGCTTCTGGACCTATCAACAGACCAGAAGACACCAGGGGACAGGAGAGACAAGATAGCGGAGGAGAGAGTTTGGCTGTAGAGCTGCAGTCTCTAAAACAGAAGAACGAACTGCTGAAACTGACACTTCCAGATGTGGCAAACACAGACCAAGAAACTAGTTCTGTCGGTAACACAACACTACCAGCGACTTGTGAAGAACCGGCTGAAAGAAGAGCAAAGAGAAGGAAAAGAAAGAAGCAGAGAGGAGGACAGGAAGTTAATTCCACCTCTGGAGAGCTAAAGCAAATCAGTGACATTATCACCTCGGGACGTGAGGCCACACTGCATGGAGGGAAACCTGTAGACGAGGAGAGAGGGGGAGTAGAGTCTGAAAGAGTGAAGGAGATGGGGAGAGGGGGAGTAGAGTTGGACGGAGGGAGGGAGACGGAAGCTGGGGATGAGGGGAGAGGGGAAGTAGAGTTGGACGGAGGGAGGAAGATGGAGGCAGGGGATGAGGGGAGAGGGGCAGTAGAGTCTGAAGGAGTGAAGGAGATGGAGGCAGGAGATGAGGGGAGAGGGGCAGTAGAGTCTGAAGGAGTGAAGGAGATGGAGGCAGGGGATGAGGGGAGAGGGGCAGTAGAGTCTGAAGGAGTGAAGGAGATGGAGGCAGGAGATGAGGGGAGAGGGGCAGTAGAGTCTGAAGGAGTGAAGGAGATGGAGGCAGGGGATGAGGGGAGAGGGGCAGTAGAGTCTGAAGGAGTGAAGGAGATGGAGGCAGGAGATGAGGGGAGAGGGGCAGTAGAGTCTGAAGGAGTGAATGAGATGGAGGCAGGGGATGAGGGGAGAGGGGCAGTAGAGTCTGAAGGAGTGAAGGAGATGGAGGCAGGGGATGAGGGGAGAGGGGCAGTAGAGTCTGAAGGAGTGAAGGAGATGGAGGCAGGGGATGAGACTCTACTAGACACTACTCCACTGGCTCCACTCCAGATCACCTGCCTAGAGAAGCAGGTAGGTTTCTGTACTCTAACTCTTACTGTGAACATAGTTATCAATGTAAGTTACCGTAAATACTTGAATAATTTCCCCCCATAGCTTAAGCACAACAGAATGCTACTACTACAGAATGCTATATACAAGCCAGCTATTTTAAATAAATCTGTATTTTATTATTTTGAACATCTCCTGAATGTTATTCTCTCTCTCCTCCTGTCCAGGTGGTGATGCTGCAGGCTGAACTGCAGTCTCTCTCTGAGGAGAACCAGAGGCAGGCTGAGGAGCTGACAGTATGGAGGCTGACGGCCCAGCCCCTCTGTCTAGACCCAGAGGACCTCACCTCTGCTACCCTCAGCCCTGGCCACAACACTGCTACCCTCAGCCCTGGCCACAACACTGCTACCCTCAGCCCTGGCCACAACACTGCTACCCTCAGCCCTGGCCACAACACTGCTACCCTCAGCCCTGGCCACAACACTGCTACCCTCAGCCCTGGCCACAACACTGCTACCCTCAGCCCTGGCCACAACACTGCTACCCTCAGCCCTGGCCACAACACTGCTACCCTCAGCCCTGGCCACAACACTGCTACCCTCAGCCATGGCCACAACACTGCTACCCTCAGCCCTGGTCACAACACTGCTACCCTCAGCCCTGGCCACAACACTGCTACCCTCAGCCCTGGCCACAACACTGCTACCCTCAGCCCTGGCCACAACACTGCTACCCTCAGCCCTGGCCACAACACTGCTACCCTCAGCCCTGGCCACAACACTGCTACCCTCAGCCCTGGCCAACGCAGCAGTGTGATGGTGATCAGAGAGGATGAGCTGCTTCTCTCCTGTACCTCCAGTAGACTGTATGGGAGGACCCTGGCCTCAAGGTAACACACAGGGGCTACGCACAAATTCTTGATTGACAATTGCAGTGACCGGTTTTTGTTATTATGAATTGGTTGTAACAGTTTCTGTGATGAGCAGTTTTCATGTTCTGTCTATGGCGATTTCAAAGTTTTAATTTACATTTGATTGATCTTTTTTTATTGGTCTAGACTGCATCACTGCAATTCTCCTGAAGCAAAGAGTCTCCAAAACCCATCCAGAAAGAACAAATCTACACATCCCCAAGAGATGGAAAAACAGACCAATGAACATGGGGAAGATGGTGAAGAAGCAGACATCACCAAAGATGTTTACCAAATCTCAGAGCTCCAGACCAAGGCAACAGAGCACACTAACCAAGATGATTCAGAAAACAAGACCAATCCTAACACTCCCAGAGCAACAGATGAGACCCAGGCCAAAGAAATAGTCTCAAGGCACAATCTAGACGTTATAGAACTAGATAACAAAGAGTTCCCCACTCTATCTCTCGCTGAGGCTCAATCCACTGAAGCACAGTCCTCTGAAATCAACCATTCCAGTCACCATCAAGAGGTACCAATCTCCACTGGTGTTGAGAATAAAAGTCACTCCTCGGTCCGTAGAAAAGTCACCACTACATCAGAGTGGCGAACTGAGAGAACGATGGTGGAGACCAAGGTTCTGAGTTCAAAGGTCATACCAGCAGGATGGACAGGTCAAGAGAGATTGAGCTCTGTAGAGGTGAGTAGTACCAGCTCTCAGACAGAGGGAAGAGAAACAGGCGCCCTACCAGAAACACACCACGTATACACACAGACGGAGAAGGAGGAAGAGGAGGAGAATGATGAAGAACCCACAGAATCACCCCCTGTGTCACCAGTCCAGATGTCTGAGGCCGAGGGGGACAGGCTGTTGTTTTCTGGGTCCTTCCCGATCCCTGCCGACCCAGCCCGTCTTGCGGAGCGGATCCGTCGTAACCGGACTCAGATGTCTGCAGCGTACGATGATACGGAATACGAACCCTACGGCCTGCCTGAGGTGGTCATGAAAGGTGAGGAGAGGGGACACGGGTGCTGTTTTGTTAATGCTGTGTATTTGAATATCACAGCGAAGGGGGTTGTTACTATTGGCCAGAGGGGAAGCCTATATACTATTAAAATCAGCTCACCATTCTTTACCACTGTGGGTTATCAAAAGATCTGTGTTTATATTTTCAGCCTGTCAAATCATCAACCACTCTAACCAAACCAACTCTCCATCAGACCTTAGAGACACCGAAACAGACAACAGATATGAGCTTAACCTGTGGGATGGTATCAAACTATGTCTAATTGAAATGCATTCCAGGTGACTACCTCATGAAGCTGGTTGAGAGAATGCAAAGGGTGTGCAAAGCTGTCATCAAGGCAAAGGATGGCTAGTTTGAAGAATCTCAAATCTCCCATTTTTGGTTACTACATGATTCCATTTGTGTTATTTAATTGTTTAGATGTCTTCACTATTATTCTACAATGTAGAAAATAGTAAAAATAAAGAAAAACCTTTGATTGAGTAGGTGTTAACTTTTGACTGGTTCTGTATGTCTTCCTCCTAGCACCCCTAGTAAACATACCACCTCCCACTAGCATAATATAAACAGTACTAAATGTTCACATTGCTCCTTCTCCCATCTTCTCCAGGTTTTGCTGACATTCCCAGTGGTCTAGGCTGTCCGTACATTGTGAGGAGGGGGCTCCTGGGTACTGCTGCTATGCCCCGCCCCCAGAGAGATCCCGGCCAGAGGGAGGGGGGGCAGGAGGACCCTGATTAACCCCCAACAGGTGAAGCGTTTAGCCCCTTAGAACCTAATATCTGCACCGGTCACACAAATAACAGCTGCATCATCACACAGTTTACGTTCAGCACGTATTTCACAATTATCACAAGGTTTGTGTAGTCGTAATGTAAACCACTATGTGATCTTGATAGATTATACAAAGTCTGTAGTTGCATAATGTTGTCTTTAGAAAGGACGTTTCATGTGGAGATGACATTAACTAGTTCCACATATGACTGACTTAATCGTCTGGTCCTCCTTGGGAGAGTAGGGCGTCCCCCGTGGCAATCCACCTCTCTCTCTCCTGTGTGGGTTCACAAGTTCCACATATGGTTGAGTGTATTTGTTGATGCCTTGTCAGAGTGTTTGTACAGATCCACTGGAAGACCGTCAGAGGAGGAGTTAATTTCACTGGACCTGCTGTGTACTGACCCCCACCTCCTGCCCTGATGTACTGACCTGAATAAAACCTGTTTCATCTCTTGTGTACTGAAACACCTGAAGAGGGACAACTGTCCCCTGCTGACGTTTAAGACAAGACCTTTCATTGAGTTATACAGAGGCTCATTGGTTTCTATGCACCTACTACAGTACTGTTCTTTACAAATCTACTGGTTCAGATTTCCTTGTTGTGGTTCAAATGAGAAATGGTGCCTTGTTTTTTTATTTTATTTTTATAAGCTATTTTAGGCCATGGTCCATTGCCTGTTGTGAAAACTTGAATTTTCATTTGAATAGTCTTATTTATAGACTGTTGAATGTTTTAGTGTGTGTGTTCATATTGGTTTTTATAAGCAGTGGGTGTACATTTGAGGGAGCATGTCGGTTTGTACAAAACTGTACACGGATGAGTACTTACTGCATGTGTAGGATGATGTCTGGTCGTTATGTTTTCTCAATATTAGCCTGTGCCTGTGTATGACTCAACCTAACCTGAGCGTGTTTCCTCTCCTTGTATGGTGATCCACTGGGATCCAAACCTTCCCCTCCCTCGTCCCCTCTTTCTGTTCTTTCCCTATTCATTTCTCTCTTTCTTTACACTCAAACCTTTTTAAAAATGGCACCCTCTGTGCTCTTGAATTTACACAAGTGCTAAACACGAGTGAGGTAGTTTTTTATTTTATTTTTAGATACACTATTTAAATTGTGCAGGTTTTAGTCTGCTTTTTTGGACTTTTTTAGTTTTTCCTAGATTTAATATATTACATTTTTGGGGGGATAGATTTTTCGTGCACGTTAGTGATTGTGCCTTAGTTTTCTAGATTTTCAGTTGCATCAATAAACTGCCCTGGTTTGAAACAATATTCACTTAAAAGATTGTATATCAAATGAATTTATAGCATCTTAAATGTAATCTTGGTACTGCCACCCTCATTGTTGTGCTTTGAGGAAGTGTGTGCGCTTGTATACAAAACATGAAGAACTCTTTCCATGACAGACTGACCAGGTGACTACAGGTGAAAGCTATGATCCATTATTGATGTCTCTTGTTATATCCACTTCAATCAGCGTAGATGAAGGGGAGCAGACAGGTTGAAGAAGGATTTCTGGTAGAGCATGGCACTTGCAACGCCAGGTTTGTGGGTTCGATTCCCACGTGGGACCAGTACAAACGAAATATGAAAATGTACGCACTCACCACTACATGTCGCTCTGGATAAAAGCATCTGCTAAATGACTCAAATGTAAACATGTGTGCCATTCAGAGGGTGAATGGGCAAGATAACATATTTAAGTGCCTTTGAACAGGGTATGGTAATAGGTGCCAAACTCACCGGTTTGTGTCAAGAACTGCAACACTGCTGGGTATTTCACACTCAACAGTTTTTCCGTGTATATCAAGAATGGTCCACCACCCAAAGGACATCCAGCCAACTTGACACAACTGTGGGAAGCACCTGCCCCAATGAAGTGCGGCTGTTCTGAGGTCAAAGGGGAGTGCAACTAAATATTAGGAAGGGTTCTTAATGTTTTGTACACTGTGTTTGGTTAACGAAACCTTCCTCCATTCCAAATCCGCTCCGACCTTCTTTCAGAGCTGAGGTTTATTACAGCCTTACTGCATGGTACTAAGGTGAATGTGAGTTGTTATTGGTTTTGTTGTGGTCTAAAAAATCTCTCAAAACACCTATTTGTTTTTAACACACAACTAAATAAGTTAACAGCCATTGGATCTGATAGAAATGACAGGTTAATACATTGTGGAGTGATTTTAACTTGATATACGTAGTTAGCTACACTTGCTTTCTGTCACTACCGACATGATGCATGTAGCCACTAGCAACAACCATGTCTTCTCTAGATTCTAGAAGCCTGGCGTGTGTTCTAGAACACGTATGGGCTGTTACAGTACCATTCACTAGCCTTCTGAACACACCCCTAGCTGAGTTATCTGTGGGATCTCTGGGTGGTGGGACAAGTCCAAGGAGTCCAGCAGAACACACTGGATTCTTTCCCCTGTATGTGACACTTTTATGTGAATGTATCGCTGTTGATGCTTTGTGTCGCTGTTGAAGAAGATAGATTAAAAAGGTTGATCTAAATGTATCTTGTCAATTTCTCTTTCCACCTCCTAAGGTCTGTGTGTCAGTTGTTTGTTTCTGTCTTGTCTATGCTAGCTCTATTTGGTAGCTGTATTTCTTTCCATCTCTCTTTATTCTCTCTAGGTTAGAGCCACATTCCAAATAACGCCCTCTAGTTTAGAGGTCACTAATGAGGTACCCAGTAAGGCAACTGGCAAGACATCAGTCCGGTGTACACCTGAAATCATTTTTTCCATTCACGATTGACTTGAAAGTAGCCTGCTGCCAGATCTGTTTGTGCTCTTGCCAACTCTTGCTCATTGTCAAGCAAGACATATTTGGCTTGACAGTGAGTGGCATGATGGCATATACAGACTGGTACCCAGATGGATACCCATCTTAAGGATATCTTGTTTCTGCTACACCACAGTCTACCTTCCAGTCACCTCGAGAGACTTGAGTTTGATGACTGGATAAATATGAGTGGATTACACTGTGATAACTTAACGTTGCTCAAAACACCTCTGTCTGTGTTCTCATCCAAACTCACTGTAGTTAGGAATGTATGTGTTTAAAAAGCTAAGCCCCTCTAAATGGACATCAGGAAACAGACAGGGGTTCTGCTCTTACCCCATAGCTTTGTCATGCTTACAGTAATGACTAGGATTTCCCTAACTCGGTCCTCGGGATCCCACTGGGTGCACTTTGTTTTTTTTGCCATAGCACTACACAGCTGATTCAAATGACCAACTCATCGTCAAGCTTTGATAATTTGTATATGCTGTGTAGTGTTAGGGCAAAAACCAAAATGTGTGTGTATATAGATATATCTAATGGTGTATATGAATAGAAAAGGTGTGTACAGCAGTAGTTATATAGGATGAGCTTTGACTAGAATACAGTATGTAAACAAAGTGACCCGCGTTAAATTACTATGTACAGTACATAGGGCAGCAGTCTAAGGTTCAGAGCAGGGTACTGAATTACCAGGCTAGTGGTAATTGTTTAACAGTCCGATGGCCTGGAGATGGAAGCTGTTTATCAGTCTTGGTCCCAGCTTTGATGCACCTGTACTGTCTCCACCTTCTAGCGGGGTGAACAGGCAGTGGCTTGGGTGGCTGAGGTCTTTGATATTTTTGGCCTTCCTGTGACACCGGGTGCTTTAGATGTTCTGAAGGGCAGGCAGTGTGCCCCCGGTGATGCGTTGGGCTGACCGCACCACCTTCTGGAGACCCCTGAGGTTGCCGTACCATGCGGTGATACAGCCCGACAGAATGCTCTCGAGGGTGTATCTGTAGAAGTACGGGAGGGTCTTAGGGGCCAAGCCAAATTTCTTCAGCCTCCTGAGGTTGAAGAGGTGCTGTCAGTGTGAAGGGACCTTTTCAGGTCCCGTGATGTTACACACTGAGGAACTTGAAGAGTTTGACCCTCTCCACTACGGCCCCGTCACCACCTCCCTGTAGGCTCTCATCGCTGTTGGTAATCAGGCCTACCAATGTTGATTGAGTTGGAGACGTGTGTAGCCATGCTGTTATGGGTGAACAGGGAGTACAGGAGGGCGCTGAGCACGCACACCTGTTCCCCCATGCAAGTTTCTTCACTGACATTTTCAACCTCTCCCTGTCCTAGTCTGTGCCCAAGAACACCAAGGTAACCTGCCTAAATGACTACCGACATGTAACACTCACGTCAGTAGCCATGAAATGCTTTGAAAGACTGGTCATGGCTCACATCAACACCATTATCCCAGAAACCCTAGACCCACTCCAATTTGCATACCGCCCCAACAGAACCACAGATGATGCAATCTCTATTACACTCCACACTGCCCTTTCCCACCTGGACAAAAGGAACACCTATGTGAGAATGCTATTCATTGACTACAGTTCAGAGTTCAGCACCATAGTGCCCTCAAAGCTCATCACTAAGCTAAGGACCCTGGGACTAAACACCTCCCTCTGCAACTGGATCTTGGACTTCCTGACGGGCCGCCCCCAGGTGGTAAGGATAGGTAACAACACATCCGCCATGCTGATCCTCAATACTGGGTCCCCTCAGGGATGCGTGCTCAGTCCCCTCCTGTACCCCCTGTTCCCTCATGACTGCACGCCCAGACACGACTCCAACACCATCATTAAGTTTGTCGATGACACAACAGTGATGTAGGCCTGATCAACAACGAGAGAGCCCATAGGGAGGAGGTCAAAGACCTGGCCGTGTGGTGCCAGGACAACAACCTCTCCCTCAACGTGATCAAGACAAAGGAGAGGATTGTGGACTACAGGAAAAGGAGGGCCGAGCACACCCCCATTCTCATCGACAGGGCTGTAATGGACAGGTTGAGAACTATCATGGTCCAAACACACCAAGACAGTCGTGAAGAGGGCACGACAACGCCTATTCCTCCTCAGGAGACTGAAAGGATTTGGCATGGGTCCTCAAAACGTTCTACAGCTGCACCATTGAGAGCATCCTGATTGGTTGCATCACCGCCTGGTATGGCAACTGTTTGGCCTCCAAACTATTTGCATTGACCCCCCTCCTTTTTACGCTGCTGCTACTTGCTGTTTATTATCTATCACTTTACCCCTATCTACATCTACATATTACCTCAATTACCTTGACTAACCTGTACCCCTGCACATTGACTCAGGGCCGAGCATGCCCGCATTCTCATCGACGGGGCTGTAGTGGAGCAGGTTGAGAGCTTCAAGTTCCTTGGTGTCCACATCAACAAACTAGAATGGTCCAAGCACACCAAGACAGTCGTGAAGAGGGCACGACAAAACCTACTCCCCCTCAGGAGACTAAAAAGATTTGGCATGGGTCCTCAGATCCTCAAAAGGTTCTACAGATGCACCATCACTGCCTGGTATGGCAAATGCTCAGCCTCTGACCGCAAGGCACTACAGAGGGTAGTGTGTACGGCCGAGTACATTACTGGGGCCAAGCTTTCTGCCATCCAGGACCTCTATACCAGGCTGTGTCAGAGGAAGGCCCTAAAAATTGTCAAAGACTCCAGCCACCCTAGTCATAGACTGTTCTCTCTGCTACCGCACGGCAAGAGGTACCGGAGCGCCAAGTCTAGGTCCAAGAGGCTTCTAAACAGTTATACCTCCAAGCCTTAAGACTCCTGAACATCTAATCAAATGGCTAACCAGACTATTTGCATTGCCCCCCCTCTTTTACACCGCTGCTACTCTGTTATCTATGCATTATCTCTTTAATAACTCTACCTACATGTACATATTACCTCTATTACCTTGACTAACCGGTGACCCCGCACATTGACTTTGTACCAGTACCCCCTGTATATAGTCTAGCTACTGTTATTTTACTGCTGCTCTTTAATTACTTGTTCCTTTTATTTCTTATTTGTATTTTTTAAACTGCATTGTTGGTTAGGGGTTTGTAAGTAAGCATTTCACTGTAAGGTCTACCTACACCTGTTGTTTTCGGTGCATGTGACTAATACAATTTGATTTGTGTTGAGGATCAGCATGTCGGAAATGTTGTCTTCCAAGATACTGGAAATAATGATGAGATGCTTGTCTCCACCCTAACAATGCATTTCGTTGTCCACAGAGTGGAACGGCGGGCTGTCAACCTCCCACCTATGTATCTCTTTCGATTGGTGGATACATCTTGTTATCTGAATACATTTCAATATTCGATGAGGGGTGTTGATGTCAACCACCTGTATTCAATGGAGAGTGAGATGCTATGCTGACTCATGAATATGCATAGACCGGCTCAAATATCAACAGGAACAACACCGATTTTAGTGGGTTTTTTTCTTTCAGGAAGTCAGCATCACACTTTTATATCGGTACACACGTAGCCGATATAAGCATTACGAAACTTCTATTAGATCAAATAAGCCGCATGTATCAAAATAGCAATAGTTTTTTATCTTTACTAAATTCGACACTCATTGCCCCCCCATACAAAAACTCCTCACCTGCTTAATACACTGAACAAAAATATAAACACAACATCTAAAGTGTTGGTCCCATGTTTCATCGGCTGAAATAAAAGATCCCAGACATGTTCCATACTCACAAACAAACGTATTAATCTCAGCTTTTGTGCACAAATTTGTTTACATCTCTGTTAGTGAGCATTCTCCTTTCCAAGATAATTCATCCCCCAGTGGCATATCAAGAAGCTGATTAAACAGCATGATCATTACACAGGTGCACCTTATGCTTCGGACAATAAAAGGCCTCTCTAACATGTGCAGTTTTGTCACACAACACAATGCGACAAATGTCTCAGGAATGTCCACCAGAGCGGTTGCCAGATAATTGGACGTTAATTTCTTTGCCATAAGCCGCTTCCATCGTCATTTTAGAGAATTTGGCAGTACGTTCAACTGGGCCTCAACCGCAGACCACGCATATGGCGCTGTGTGGGCGAGCGGTTTGCTGATGTCAACGTTGTGAACAGAGTACCTCATGGTGGGGTTAGGGTTTGGGCAGGCATAAGCTACGCACAACAAACACAATTGCATTTTATCGATGGCAATTTGAATGCACAGAAATAATGCGACAAGATCGAGGCCCATTGTTTAAATTTTTATCCGTGACCAACAGATGCATATCTGTTTCCTCAGTTGTGAAATCTATAGATTAGGGCCTAATGAATTTATTTCAATTGACTGATTTCCTCATATGAACTGTAACTCAGTAAAATCCTTAAAATTGTTGCGTTTGTGGGCCTCTCGAGTGCTAGCTGTGCCACGAGAGATTCTGGGTTCGAGTCCAGGCTCTGTTGCAGCCAGCCGCACCGGGAGACCCATGGGGCAGCGCACAATTGGCCCAGCGTCGTGCGGGTTAAGAGAGGGTTTGGCCGGCAGGGATGTCCTTGTCCCATCGCGCACAAGCGACTCTTGTGGCGGGCCGGGTGCAGTGCACGCTGACATTGTCGCCAGGTGCACGGTGTTTCCTCCAACACATTGATTCGGCTGGCTTCAGGGTTAAGTGGGCATTGTGTCAAGAAGCAGTGCGGCTTGGTTGGGTTGTGTTTCGGAGGACACACGGCTCTCGACCTTCGTCTCACCCGAGTCCGTACGGGAGTTGCAGCGATGAGACAAGACTGGGACTACCAATTGGATACCACGAAAATGGGCTAAAAAAATTATAATCATAAAAAAAAACTTAAAATAAATAGAAATTGTTGCATTTATATTTTTGTTGAGTATAAATAATGATAAACTTAATAACGTGTACATATTTTAGGTGACGAAAACCCTCTCACTTCGCCTTTTCCTAAACCAGGGGTGGTGTAATTCTGCATATCTTAATCCCACAAACCCTGTATTTAGCAGGGAATAATATTTGCTCAATATCAGCTCAAGCTGAGCAAATTGAAGTGTAGAATTACTGATCTACAAATTGTATTCCCTGCTAAATAATAGGTTTTGTGCGACTTAAGATTTGCTGCACTTCACCTCCCCTGATTTTGGCAATCCCTCTGCCAAACACATACGCACAACCAGACATTGATTGATTGGAGAAAGCATGTGTCAATTACAGAACATTTCCTAGGGTTTCCTACCTGCAGCAACACCAGTGGACAGTGCTGGAATTACTGGAAAAAAGCAGTGCCTCAACTCCTGGCCCTATGAGAGACAAACACACACACACACACACACACACTTCCTAGAATCCCTCTTCTCCTCCATCACAGTGATGTAGAGTCCTGAGCATGGGGAAACACCTTTCCCACTGCCAGGAACACACACACACTTACTTAGTGGACACACACTTCTCCTCTGTGAGCTTTTGGACATACACACTTCTACTCACAGAGCGTTTGATGGTGAGAAGAGCCTGGACACCAAGAAGCACATACCATACTGGTTCTTCAGACTTCATCGTTTCTCCTGAACTCAGGTAGGATTTAAAGTCAGTTGCTTTGTTCAGATTGGTTTATTTGCTCACCTATTAGTAATATACAGTGTTTGTTGTCTGAGAAGACATTTATGTACTTGTTTGTGGTGTGTGGATTGCAAGGGCGAACTAACCGGCATCATCGTATGTATAACGTGTTTCTGTGTAGGCTTTGGTTCTGGTGGGGTCATCAGTTTTTTTTATAGACAATATTTTAGCACATTTTATAAATTATTTTATTTAACTAGGCAAGTCAGTTAAGAACAAATTATTATTTACAATGACGGCCTAGGAACAGTGAGTTAACTGCCTTGTTCAGGGGCAGAACGACAGATTTTTACTTTGTCAGCTCTGGGATTTGATCTAGCAACCTTTCGGTTACTGGCCTAACGCTCTAACCAATAGGCTACCTGCCGCCCTCAAATATATCTGGGGACATTATCTGTTTTTGACATTTCATTGAATGATTTACTTACTTGCATGACTGTCAATTGTTTTTCTGCTCAAAAACAGTTTCATAGCTTTCAGTCAGTGATTTGGGTAACAAAACTGTCCTTGCAAAGAACATTGGCCATATCAAATGCTGAGGAAAATGTCGGAAACATTCTTTATGATGTATCTTTAAGCTCTCAATATAAATGACTGATAGCATTACATTTTATTGTATGACAAATGTACCCTAAAATATGAATCATTAGACAAATAACCTGCTGTTTTACATCCATCTCATGAGCTAGGTGGAGACTGGCGCCAAAGCCTCTTCACTCCTTGGCAGTTCTGCACTCCTTTTTGTTTTTAACTGCAATACATTGGAAACATGACGATTTATCACAATTTATGCCACGCTGTTTGAGCTGGGATATTTCACAACACATCAAACACACATATCTTACAAAGATCTAAAAAATATGCCAGGATAGGTTTAGACAACGATAACAAATAATACATTTTCAGCCAATGCATAGACGTCCATACAAACCAATGCGTTCCATTAGATCAGAATGCTAACAGAACTCCGGGAAATATCAGAAAGTTGACGCAGTTCTTTGGAACACCATGGCCATCTTCTGGTTCTGGAGGTGAATATCATTTAAAGAAAACAAACTGTTTAAACTAGATAAAGATAAGCATCCTGAACATACTTAGATTAACAGCGAGATGTATGTTTAGCAGGTTGGCAGAGGCTAATCGTTTAAAAATGTTGGCCAGTTGATATCAGGGACAGTCTGGTGAGTGTCAGTGTGTGTTGTTATGACAGGGGCACTAACGTAGACGCTGGTCTGAACCCTCCTACTATTCCCCCTTTCAGCCCTGGACCTGGTAGAGAGGAGAGAGAGAGGAGGAGAGAGAACTCTCATCACCAGATCTTCAGGATGGATAAAACATGGACAAGTGAGTTGTTTAGAGCGGGATGTCTTAACGGTAGTAACGTCACACTTTCCTCTTTGGGTAAATCCAGTTGAATTCAATCACTTTTTGACAGCACCACTTTTGATTTGAATGAAATCATATTTGCCTAAAGTGACTTTTGGACATGAATGCCGAATCATTCAAGAGATGGCACTTCTTTGGTACTCCTTGTGTATATGTCCTTATTTTAATTTTATTTTTACTATTTCCTTTTAAACGTTTTCCTTTTGAACTCTGCGTTGTTGGGAAATGTCTCGTAAGTAAGTGTTTCACAGTAATGTCTACACCGGTTGCATGTGACATAAAATTGTATTTTTATTTAAAATTTGACCTTTTTGCATACCCCGCCATACCTATTTTATAATAAAAAAAATGTAAAGTAATTTCCAACATTCACTCAATGCGTTCTGTTTTTGTGCAGGACAAGTGCAGGACAAGCTATTCTATCAGAACGTGTTATCGGACAGCTAGATGATACCTACTTATATTTTAGATAAAATATGAGGCATGATAACCGTCATCAGACGATACCTACTTATATTTTAGATAAAATATGAGGCATAATAACCGTCATCAGAAGATACTATTAACACATAAATATTATTTGCCACATAATTAATAGCAGAAGAATAATGCTCTCATTGAAAACTGTACACCCGATGTTGTCTTCTCACAAATAGCCGATGTTGTCTTCTCTAAATAGCCTTTGAAGCTCTCTTAGCCAATAGATCACATATTGAAAACAAATAATCTGAACTGAACTACAAACATATTTTGGAATTTCTGTGCTTCCTTGACAAACACAAATCAATATCCAAAAACAGCATGTATATTTTTTTCCGCGAACCTGTGTAACCGGAGTGAAATGGTTCGCGGGGTGCGCGCTAATAGCGTTTTAGTCGGTGACGTCACTCGCTCTGAGACCTTGAAGTAGTTGTTCAACTTGCCCTGCAAAGGCCGCGACTTTTGTGGGGCTATAACGATGCTTCGAGGGTGTCAGTTGTTGTGTGCCGAGGGTCCCTGGTTCGAGCCCAGGGTGGGGCAAGGAGAGGGACGGAAGCAAAACTGTTACACCTGCACATCATCAACTCCTCTCATTTGTAGCAACAATGGGAAGGTTTATGGCAGGGGAAATGGTGTTGCAGTAGTCTAGTGTGTGGGGTTATGGCAGGGGGAATGGTGTTGCAGTAGTCTAGTGTGTGGGTTTATGGCAGGGGAAACGGTGTTGCAGTAGTCTAGTGTGAGAGGTTATGGCAGGGGGAATGGTGTTGCAGTAGTCTAGTGTGTGGGTTTATGGCTGGGGGAAACGGTGTTTCAGTAGTCTAGTGTGAGGGGTTATGGCAGGGGAAATGGTGTTGCAGTAGTCTAGTGTGAGGAGTTATGGCAGGGGAAATGGTGTTGCAGTAGTCTAGTGTGAGGGGTTATGGGAGGGGAAATGGTGTTGCAGTAGTCTAGTGTGAGGGGTTATGGCAGGGGAAATGGTGTTGCAGTAGTCTAGTGTGTGGGTTTATGGCTGGGGAAACGGTGTTGCAGTAGTCTAGTGTGAGGGTTTATGACAGGGGAAACGGTGTTGCAGTAGTCTAGTGTGAGGGGTTATGGCTGGGGAAACGGTGTTGCAGTAGTCTAGTGTGTGGGTTTATGGCTGGGGGAAACGGTGTTGCAGTAGTCTAGTGTGAGGGGTTATGGCAGGGGAAACGGTGTTGCAGTAGTCTAGTGTGAGGGGTTATGGCTGGGAAACGATGTTGCAGTAGTCTAGTGTGTGGGTTTATGGCAGGGGGAATGGTGTTGCAGTAGTCTAGTGTGTGGGTTTATGGCTGGGGAAACGGTGTTGCAGTAGTCTAGTGTGTGGGTTTATGGCAGGGGAAACGGTGTGGCAGTAGTCTAGTGTGTGGGTTTATGGCAGGGGAAACGGTGTTGCAGTAGTCTAGTGTGTGGGTTTATGGTAGGGGGAACGGTGTTGCAGTAGTCTGTGCGGGAATAATGACAAGTGAACCTGGGGAGCTGTGTGTTCACATTGCCGGAACCGGACTCAGATCCCCTCTGGAGATGGTTTCAGTTCGGGTTCTCTTCGGAGGCTCTTTTGAGAAGTCTGAGTTTCTTTGGAGTGTTCACACTGCAAAAAAAAATGAAGCGAACCGCACTGAATTCACAAAGAATGTCTGAAAGGTTCCACGTGTGAAAACACCCATAGACCCTATTTTACATCATCAGACGTTTTTGTGTTGTGCCCGCCATCGGTTGAGACAAAACATGCTCTTGAATACAGGGTTGTTGTCATGTTTTTGCTGTTAATTGTACTTAAATGGCAATTAAATTGAAATGTCAACTTTCAAATGCTACCACAAAGATGGTAGAGAATGTTGACTTGAATGGGAATATCTTTTGTTTTAAATTATACTGTCAATCCTCCATAGGAAACGTATTGAAATTATAGAAATCTAGACAATGGAATGGACATGACCATTTAATTTGACATTCAACACAGGTGGACCGGCGGCCATCTTTGTGGTATTAATTAGAAGTAAACATTTCAATGGTGTTCCAGTTAATTTACAGTGGTCTGAATCGTTAGGTCCATTCTATTAATTAGATTTCTATGATAGAAATGACACCCACCCTGTATCCAGGAGCATGCTGTGTCTCAACCAATGGTGGGCACAACACAAAAACCTCAGATAATGTAAAGTAGGGTCTAAGTTAAAACATGCTAATATGAAAAAATTCATAGTTTAGGCATTTTTAGGTAATTGATGTTGAAGGTTAAATTTAATTTTTATTTAATTTCTTTAAAAAAGTGTATCAAGTAGTTTGACAACCCTGTTTGTAAGTGTTTAAATTTATTTTTTCCAGTGAGGTGAGATATGTATGTCTCACGGTGTGCCGGGTTCTGCAAAACGGGTTAACATTGAGCACCATTTATCTCCTGAATGTTCTGGCATTCAGGTCCAAAAAGTCACTTTCTGACCACTTCTTCCACGGGCAGACATGTCTGGAGAGTGTTGTTTCAATCAGAAGGGACGATGTCAAAAATGTATTGAATTCAAATGGATTAAGCCCTATAGGAGATAAACTTCATATCTTGTCTCACACTTTCATGTTCTGGAAATGACCAGAGAACCACCCTGCTCTGTCTGGTCTTTTCCTTGATATAGCTCCTCAAATAATCCCCATTATCAAGTTGTTCCTGATCTTATATTTCCAGAAAGAGATCATCATCATCATCATTGAACACACACACTCAAAATCCTATTTTCCCTAACCCCTAACTATAAATGTAACCCTAATCTTAATCCTAGTTGTAAACCTAAACCCTAAACCTAAAATGGCCTTTTTTCCCTTGTGGGGGCCAACAATTATTTTCCCCTTGTTTTACTATCCTTGTGGAAAACAGAGGACTTCTGTTTCCCACAAGGATAGTAAAACCAAACTAAAAATGGTGTGTGTGTGTGTGTGCGCGTGCATGCAGCTGTGCCACCGTGTGTATCGTGGAAGAGGCCGTAGAACAGACCCTGGCGAAACCTGACTCCTGTGGTGGGGGGGTGTGCTCGGGGCGATGCGGTGCCCCACCCTGCTGGCCCTGCTGGCAGGGGTCATGCTATACCTGGTGATAGGGGCGCTGGTGTTCCGGACCCTGGAAAGCCCCCAGGAGAGCAAGGAGCACGAGAAGCTGCTCCGTACCACACGTGACTTCCTCCAAAACCACTCCTGTGTCACCGCACAGAACCTCAGCGATCTCATCATGGTACACACACACCAGAGCACACACATTTGAGCAGAGAAATAGACACACACCATAGAACACACACATTTGAGCAGAGAGATAGACACACACACCATAGAGCACACACATTTGAGCAGAGAGATAGACACACACACCATAGAGCACACACATTTGAGCAGAGAGATAGACACACACACCATAGAGCACACACATTTGAGCAGAGAGATAGACACGCACACCAGAGCACACACATTTGAGCAGAGAGATAGACACGCACACCAGAGCACGCACATTTGAGCAGAGAGATAGACACGCTCACACCAGAGCATGCAGACATAAACACACATAATATACACCTTGGCAGGAATAACTTCAGAGAGTGAAAGCATACACTTGAACAGACAGACAAGTTAAAACACATCTGAGAAGAACCTCGCCAAAACAAAGTCCCGTGTAGAACCCCCACTGAGAAGGTGTAGCCCAGGGGTAGGCAACTACATTCAGCCATGGGATGATTTTTGTCAGTGTGGATGGTCGGGGGGCCGGAACATAATTAGAATCATTTATAAATGAATCACAACTAGGCACCAAAAGGGCTTTGAAATGAAAATGACATTGAGACATGATCACGTCCTTTAAAAATGTATTATATACAGTGCCTTGCGAAAGTATTCGGCCCCCTTGAACTTTGCGACCTTTTGCCACATTTCAGGCTTCAAACATAAAGATATAAAACTGTATTTTTTTGTGAAGAATCAACAACAAGTGGGACACAATCATGAAGTGGAACGACATTTATTGGATATTTAAAACTTCTTTAACAAATCAAAAACTGAAAAATTGGGCGTGCAAAATTATTCAGCCCCCTTAAGTTAATACTTTGTAGCGCCACCTTTTGCTGCGATTACAGCTGTAAGTCGCTTGGGGTATGTCTCTATCAGTTTTGCACATCGAGAGACTGAACATTTTTCCCATTCCTCCTTGCAAAACAGCTCGAGCTCAGTGAGGTTGGATGGAGAGCATTTGTGAACAGCAGTTTTCAGTTCTTTCCACAGATTCTCGATTGGATTCAGGTCTGGACTTTGACTTGGCCATTCTAACACCTGGATATGTTTATTTTTGAACCATTCCATTGTAGATTTTGCTTTATGTTTTGGATCATTGTCTTGTTGGAAGACAAATCTCCGTCCCAGTCTCAGGTCTTTTGCAGATTCCATCAGGTTTTCTTCCAGAATGGTTCTGTATTTGGCTCCATCCATCTTCCCATCTTCCCTGTCCCTGCTGAAGAAAAGCAGGCCCAAACCATGATGCTGCCACCACCATGTTTGACAGTGGGGATGGTGTGTTCAGGGTGATGAGCTGTGTTGCTTTTACGACAAACATAACGTTTTGCATTGTTGCCAAAAAGTTCAATTTTGGTTTCATCTGACCAGAGCACCTTCTTCCACATGTTTGGTGTGTCTCCCAGGCGGCTTGTGGCAAACTTTAAACGACACTTTTTATGGATATCTTTAAGAAATGGCTTTCTTCTTGCCACTCTTCCATAAAGGCCAGATTTGTGCAATATACGACTGATTGTTGTCCTATGGACAGAGTCTCCCACCTCAGCTGTAGATCTCTGCAGTTCATCCAGAGTGATCATGGGCCTCTTGGCTGCATCTCTGATCAGTCTTCTCCTTGTATGAGCTGAAAGTTTAGAGGGACGGCCAGGTCTTGGTAGATTTGCAGTGGTCTGATACTCCTTCCATTTCAATATTATCGCTTGCACAGTGCTCCTTGGGATGTTTAAAGCTTGGGAAATCTTTTTGTATCCAAATCCGGCTTTAAACTTCTTCACAACAGTATTTCGGACCTGCCTGGTGTGTTCCTTGTTCTTCATGATGCTCTCTGCGCTATTAACGGACCTCTGAGACTATCACAGTGCAGGTGCATTTATACGGAGACTTGATTACACACAGGTGGATTGTATTTATCATCATTAGTCATTTAGGTCAACATTGGATCATTCAGAGATCCTCACTGAACTTCCTGAGAGAGTTTGCTGCACTGAAAGTAAAGGGGCTGAATAATTTTGCTTTGTTAAAAAAGTTTTAAATATCCAATAAATGTCGTTCCACTTCATGATTGTGTCCCACTTGTTGTTGATTCTTCACAAAAAAATACAGTTTTATATCTTTATGTTTGAAGCCTGAAATGTGGCAAAAGGTCGCAAAGTTCAAGGGGGCCGAATACTTTCGCAAGGCACTGTATACTTCGAAACAGATTTCCTAAATTAAACACATTTTTAGCTGAATTCCTGGTAATTTTATATTTATTTTTTTACTAAAAACTAAAATCCTAAAAAGAACACAGACCCCAGATGTAGCCCTAGTCTGTCTGTTCTGTCTCTGTACTGTCAGAGTGTGGTGAAGGCTGTGGAGGCGGGCCTGGATGTCAAACACAGCTCCACCAACTTCACTAGCAGGTGGGACCTGGCCAGCGCCTTCTTCTTCTGTGGTACCATCATCACCACCATCGGTGAGCCTTTGTTCACTTTTCCCTCCTGCAAACCATTTGGTAATAACTTAGTCAGCCAGATGTGTATTTTGAATTTGACAGAAAATGAATGATCCAATCTCAGAAAATACAATGAACCTCAGTAGACATGCTGGTGAATTGAATCATTTTTAAATGATATAGATTAACATATAGGTGAATATATATGGTCTCCCTCTGTCCGCAGGGTTTGGCAACCTGTCTCCCAGGACCAAATGGGGCCAGCTGTTCTGTGTGTGTTATGCCCTGGTAGGGATCCCTATGTTTGGTTTCCTGCTGGCTGGTGTCGGGGACCACATGGGGACGGGACTGAGGAAGGCCGTGTGGAAGATGGAGACACTCTTCCTGGTTAGACTGTCTTCTCTCAGTGGCTGCTTCATTTACAGGATGTCATCTCATTGTTCTCGCCTGTCTCAGGGGCTGCTTAAGTGATGTCACTGTGCTGTAAACAGAAGAGGCCGTCTTGGAGTCTCTAGCACTTGAAACATGTTACACACAAGTAGAACAGAAGCCGGCTTAAACATTCAGTCAGTCATTAGATACTTCCCAATGTAACTTTGCAGTACTAAAAAAAACTAAAAATGATTGTTTCTGTTCATCAAAGAAAAGGCACATTATTTGATTATCTTGAGGAAGATCTTACCCTCTCCATCCTTTTTCCCTCATCTCTCCATCTTTTAATTCTTCAGTCATTCCCTTCTTATTTGGTGTCCCCTTCTCTCTCTGCCCCTCTCTCAGAAGCGGCGGGTCAGTCCCACTTATGTGCGGGTCATGTCTGCTGTTCTGTCCATCCTGATTGGCTGTCTGATCTTCCTCGCCGTGCCAACGCTGGTGTTTAAGGAAGTGGAGGACTGGTCCTTTCTGGAGGCGCTCTACTTTGTGGTCATCACCCTGACCACGGTCGGCTTCGGAGACTATGTAGCAGGTACGAA
The DNA here is from genome assembly GCF_057628025.1 of Oncorhynchus mykiss. Lineage (NCBI taxonomy): Eukaryota > Metazoa > Chordata > Actinopteri > Salmoniformes > Salmonidae > Oncorhynchus > Oncorhynchus mykiss. The sequence goes on along the minus strand of NC_143035.1, from coordinate 27,180,153 downwards.
GTGAACACTTGTTACATGACACTGTACACACTTTGGACAGTACAGACTCTGGAGAGTACACACACTACACATTTCTATCAGTATACACACTGTGAAAGATACACTTGATATTTCATAGGGATATGGACCTGTCTAAGCCCTTTTGTTTGTGTGTATGTGCATGCTTGTGCTCCTTCGAGTCCATGCGATTCCAATGCGTCAATGTCCTTGTGCGTAGGTGCTAACCGGCGGGACGGAGATCTGTTTAAGCCCCTGGTGTGGCTCTGGATAGTGTTTGGCCTGGCTTACTTTGCTTCCATACTCACCATGATCGGCAACTGGCTGCGGGTGCTGTCCAAGAAAACACGTGCTGAGGTGAGTGGTAGTGAGTGGGACACAAACCAAGTGATTGGAAGGGCTGGTGAAAGGATCCATATGACAAGATCTGGACAAAGATTTTACTGAAAGGCAATTTGGATTTGTACTGTCAATATTTATTTATACTCTGTCTCTCTGTCTTTCTCTGGGTCTCTGGGACACCTCTCTCTTTCTTTCTCTGACTCTTTCCCTCTCCCTCCCCTTTCTCTCTCTCAGATGGAGGAGTTGAGGGCCCATGCTACAGACTGGACACAGAACATCCAGAACATGTCCATGGACTTCCGGATCCCCAACCCTCTGGAACTCAACGACCCCTTCCTGCTGCAGCGGCGCCGCTGGAGACGCAGCACCCGGCAACGGGTCCGCAGGGGGGCGCTGGGGCACCGCGGCAGGCAGGGCGCCATAGAGGAGAACGGACATCTGCCCAATAGGTGGGTCACACGCTCCATGACCCGTCTGGAGGTCGTGAGGTTAGGGGGGGGTGAGGTTAGGACTGAAGGGGTGAGGTTAGGACCAGGGAGGGGGCTAGGGGTAGGTTTGAGGGCAGATTGCAGGGTCAATGCGAGGTCAGAGGGCCGGACGGTTGCGAGGTCACTGTCGATGCCTTCGGCACGCTCCGTGATGGAGTTAGACTATGACCCTGATCCTGTTGCGATAATGATGATGCCATGGGAGTCGGGCTCTGTGTCCGAGTCTCCAGAGTCTGACTCCAGATCAGTTGTCTCCTCCTCTGACTCTCACACCTCTGACATGTGTATGCCAGGGCGGAGGATGCCTTTTGCTAGTTTTGACCCCAGTGGGTCTCTCTGTACTGAACAGAGGGGACGCCATGGAGGATCCAGGCTGGTATATTTCAAGGAGGATGTCCGGTTCCCTGTGCCTCTCCGGCAACAACCCAACTCCACCATGCCGCTCCCCATGCCGCTCCCCATGCCCCCTTTGCCCACCCCGCCAGGCTGTAAGATGCTAGATTTCTTCGGGGAGAACTTGGCCTACATCGACGAGTCGTCGGACACGCTAAGTGACCGGAACCAGACGGTTGAGGGAGGTGTCAGTCCTCGTCCGCGGATACACCGCATGAGGAGGCAGCTGAAGGAGAGGAGGGACAGCGACATGCAGCCCCCCTCTAACCCGCCGACTCCTCCCCCTCTTTCCCATCTCAGAGACTGACACCGTGACATGCAGCCCCCCTCTAACCCGCCGACTCCTCCCCCTCTTTCCCATCTCAGAGACTGACACCGTGACATGCAGTCCCCCCCTCTAACCCCCCCACCCCTCCCCCATCTTAAAGACTGACACCGTGACATGCAGTCCCCTCCTCTAACCCCTACCACCCCTCCCCCATCTCAGAGACTGACACCGTGACATGCAGTCCCCTCCTCTAACCCCTACCACCCCTCCCCCATCTCAGAGACTGACCCCGTGACATGCAGTCCCCTCCTCTAACCCCTACCACCGCTCCCCCATCTCAGAGACTGACACCGTGACATGCAGTCCCCTCCTCTAACCCCTACCACCCCTCCCCCATCTCAGAGACTGACACCGTGACATGCAGTCCCCTCCTCTAACCCCTACCACCCCTCCCCCATCTCAGAGACTGACCCCGTGACATGCAGTCCCCTCCTCTAACCCCTACCACCCCTCCCCCATCTCAGAGACTGACACCGTGACATGCAGTCCCCTCCTCTAACCCCTACCACCCCTCCCCCATCTCAGAGACTGACACCGTGACATGCAGTCCCCTCCTCTAACCCCTACCACCCCTCCCCCATCTCAGACTGACACCGTGACATGCAGTCCCCTCCTCTAACCCCTACCACCCCTCCCCCATCTCAGAGACTGACATCATGACATGCAGTCCCCTCCTCTAACCCCCCCACCCCTCCCCCATCTCAGAGACTGACACTGTGACATGCAGTCCCCTCCTCTAACCCCTACCACCCCTCCCCCATCTCAGAGACTGACACCGTGACATGCAGTCCCCTCCTCTAACCCCTACCACCCCTCCCCCATCTCAGAGACTGACACCGTGACATGCAGTCCCCTCCTCTAACCCCTACCACCCCTCCCCCATCTCAGAGACTGACCCCGTGACATGCAGTCCCCTCCTCTAACCCCTACCACCCCTCCCCCATCTCAGAGACTGACACCGTGACATGCAGTCCCCTCCTCTAACCCCTACCACCCCTTCCCCATCTCAGAGACTGACCCCGTGACATGCAGTCCCCTCCTCTAACCCCTACCAACCCTCCCCCATCTCAGAGACTGACCCTGTGACATGCAGTCCCCTCCTCTAACCCCTACCACCCCTCCCCCATCTCAGAGACTGACACCGTGACATGCAGTCCCCTCCTCTAACCCCTACCACCCCTCCCCCATCTCAGAGACTGACCCCGTGACATGCAGTCCCCTCCTCTAACCCCTACCACCCCTCCCCCATCTCAGAGACTGACACCGTGACATGCAGTCCCCTCCTCTAACCCCTACCACCCCTCCCCCATCTCAGGGACTGACACCGTGACATGCAGTCCCCTCCTCTAACCCCTACCACCCCTCCCCCATCTCAGACTGACACCGTGACATGCAGTCCCCTCCTCTAACCCCTACCACCCCTCCCCCATCTGAGACTGACATCATGACATGCAGTCCCCTCCTCTAACCCCTACCACCCCTCCCCCATCTCAGAGACTGACACCGTGACATGCAGTCCCCTCCTCTAACCCCTACCACCCCTTCCCCATCTCAGAGACTGACCCCGTGACATGCAGTCCCCTCCTCTAACCCCTACCACCCCTCCCCCATTTCAGAGACTGACACCGTGACATGCAGTCCCCTCCTCTAACCCCTACCACCCCTTCCCCATCTCAGAGACTGACCCCCGTGACATGCAGTCCCCTCCTCTAACCCCTACCACCACTCCCCCATCTCAGAGACTGACCCTGTGACATGCAGTCCCCTCCTCTAACCCCTACCACCCCTCCCCCATCTCAGAGACTGACACCGTGACATGCAGTCCCCCCCTCTAACCCCTACCACCCCTCCCCCATCTCAGAGACTGACCCCGTGACATGCAGTCCCCTCCTCTAACCCCTACCACCCCTCCCCCATCTCAGAGACTGACACCGTGACATGCAGTCCCCTCCTCTAACCCCTACCACCCCTCCCCCATCTCAGACTGACACCGTGACATGCAGTCCCCTCCTCTAACCCCTACCACCCCTCCCCCATCTCAGAGACTGACATCGTGACATGCAGTCCCCTCCTCTAACCCCTACCACCCCTCCCCCATCTCAGAGACTGACCCCGTGACATGCAGTCCCCTCCTCTAACCCCTACCACCCATCCCCCATCTCAGAGACTGACACCGTGACATGCAGTCCCCTGTTTAACCCCTACCACCCCTCCCCCATCTCAGAGACTGACACCGTGACATGCAGTCCCCTCCTCTAACCCCTACTACCCCTCCCCCATCTCATAGACTGACCCCGTGACATGCAGTCCCCTCCTCTAACCCCTACCACCCCTCCCCCATCTCAGAGACTGACCCCGTGACATGCAGTCCCCTCCTCTAACCCCCCACCCCTCCCCCATCTCAGAGACTGACACCGTGACATGCAGTCCCCTCCTCTAACCCCTACCACCCCTCCCCCATCTCAGAGACTGACCCCGTGACATGCAGTCCCCTCCTCTAACCCCTACCACCCCTCCCCCATCTCAGAGACTGACACCGTGACATGCAGTCCCCTCCTCTAACCCCTACCACCCCTCCCCCATCTCAGACTGACACCGTGACATGCAGTCCCCTCCTCTAACCCCTACCACCCCTCCCCCATCTCAGAGACTGACATCATGACATGCAGTCCCCTCCTCTAACCCCTACCACCCCTCCCCCATCTCAGAGACTGACACCGTGACATGCAGTCCCCTCCTCTAACCCCTACCACCCCTTCCCCATCTCAGAGACTGACCCCGTGACATGCAGTCCCCTCCTCTAACCCCTACCACCCCTCCCCCATTTCAGAGACTGACACCGTGACATGCAGTCCCCTCCTCTAACCCCTACCACCCCTTCCCCATCTCAGAGACTGACCCCCGTGACATGCAGTCCCCTCCTCTAACCCCTACCACCCCTCCCCCATCTCAGAGACTGACCCTGTGACATGCAGTCCCCTCCTCTAACCCCTACCACCCCTCCCCCATCTCAGAGACTGACACCGTGACATGCAGTCCCCTCCTCTAACCCCTACCACCCCTCCCCCATCTCAGAGACTGACCCCGTGACATGCAGTCCCCTCCTCTAACCCCTACCACCCCTCCCCCATCTCAGAGACTGACACCGTGACATGCAGTCCCCTCCTCTAACCCCTACCACCCCTCCCCCATCTCAGACTGACACCGTGACATGCAGTCCCCTCCTCTAACCCCTACCACCCCTCCCCCATCTCAGAGACTGACATCGTGACATGCAGTCCCCTCCTCTAACCCCTACCACCCCTCCCCCATCTCATAGACTGACCCCGTGACATGCAGTCCCCTCCTCTAACCCCTACCACCCCTCCCCCATCTCAGACTGACACCGTGACATGCAGTCCCCTCCTCTAACCCCTACCACCCCTCCCCCATCTCAGAGACTGACATCGTGACATGCAGTCCCCTCCTCTAACCCCTACCACCCCTCCCCCATCTCATAGACTGACCCCGTGACATGCAGTCCCCTCCTCTAACCCCTACCACCCCTCCCCCATCTCAGAGACTGACACCGTGACATGCAGTCCCCTGTTTAACCCCTACCACCCCTCCCCCATCTCAGAGACTGACACCATGACATGCAGTCCCCTCCTCTAACCCCTACCACCCCTCCCCCATCTCAGAGACTGACCCCGTGACATGCAGTCCCCTCCTCTAACCCCTACCACCCCTCCCCCATCTCAGAGACTGACCCCGTGACATGCAGTCCCCTCCTCTAACCCCCCACCCCTCCCCCATCTCAGAGACTGACACCGTGACATGCAGTCCCCTCCTCTAACCCCCCACCCCTCCCCCATCTCAGAGACTGACCCCGTGACATGCAGTCCCCTCCTCTAACCCCCCACCCCTCCCCCATCTCAGAGACTGAACAAACTGACAGACACAGGTCATGAAGGGGGATACTAAGGCTGGTCTTTATTACTAGTGTTCAAAGGAGAAGCAGACCTTAAAGCTCAGATGGACTTATCTACTGGGGATCAATGTGGGCCAGGCCAACAATTTATTAGATCTCACTGACTGAGGACCACAGTCACCATTGAGAAATATTTGTATGAAAACCAATGAATGTATTCAGCAGCACAGGTATAGAATATATAAACTGTCTCAGCTCAGTGAAGTCAGACTCACTGGGTTGAGAAATAGTACCAAGTGTAGTACAACAGCTCCTCTGCATAGGTGTAGAGGCTGCTGTCCTGTCTGCTACTGGAGCTCAGCCCAAACCCCAGACACCGTTTTTAAATGACACTAAAGTGGATGGACTTTTTGTAATAACCATTTAGATCTGGTGTCAGAGATCCATGTCCCTGTATATCCAGTGTCCTTCCGCATGTGGGATATTCAGTACTCTGCTTGTATAGCTTGTTTGTTTTGACGCTATTCTGTTGCCCTGAATGTGTATGTGCCAAACTGGTATTTAAAATAGAATTGTGCTTTTCTAAATAAAGAAAAGTCCTATACAAACCTACAATACTGTATGTTTGATAGACTGATGAGATAACAACATGATATACTGTGTAGAGAGGCCTTGGGGAGAGGTGTGGGTGGGGCTAGAAGGGATGTCAGATTGTATGTGCACACACACACACACACACGCACACACGCACACACGCACGCACACACACACACACACACACACCCCTCCCGTCTCAAAGTCACTCACCCAGACACACTCACTCAGACACCCAGAGGAGTGTTACTTTGGGATAAGTGCAGGTTGAATATAGTAAGGGGTGGTTAGGTGGAAAGGACTAACAGATGCTGGGCTGGTTTACAGCCGGGGACGGAGGGGTGGGACCTCACCACACCTCCGTCCTGCAGCCTGCCAGCCACTCAGGGGTCTACCCCCCTCATGTCCTCTCACCCCTCCTTCCCCTTTACAGAGAGGCCACACGTCCTTTTCCCAGAGAGGCTGGACAGGGATGGGCGGGGCCCCAGAAAGGCTCACAGGGACTGGGGGAGGAGGAGAGGGTTAATGGGGGTACAGTCTGGTTACTATGTCCGACTCTCTAGGCACTATCTATTTTTCATCACCTTTCTGTGTTTGGCGCATAAAGCAGACCGACTTGGCAGCTGAACAGACCCACTCTGTTTCTCTCTAGGTTCAGTGTCAACCACAGCAGTACACAGAGCCTAGAGATAAACATACAGAACACTGCAGTCTCTCTCTCGAACCACTGAAATACCAGAAGGCCTAAATATAATTTGAGTTCTTAGGGTGGATGTATTTTGAGTTTTTATGCATCTTATCAAAAGTGGTTAACGTGGCTAAACTTTGATTTGTGTGACTGGATCAATGTTATCAATATGACCTTAACATTTTATACAAACAGCAATCAAGTAAGAAGTAAATTACAAATAAATGAAAAGTGTGGTTACAGCTGTGCAAAGCCCTACCATGCCAGACCTAATAGTTACAAATTTGCTAAGGCTACAAAATGGCTACCACCGTCCAATGTGGATGTGTTCCAAATTGGGCCTATCAGCCCATGTTTCTCCTTTGAAAACCTCCTTTCTGTTTCATTCCTCCTCTCCTCTCACCACAAACCCTGAACGGGTTTAAATCTGGCATTCCGTGAGTGGTCGCTCTGGAAATCTTTCACATCCTGTTTACGCCAGCAGATTTCAGCCCTTACCGCAGAAAGCTGGCTAGAGGCCTCTACTGCCTGGACACACAACCTCACTCTATCCTTTATTTTGCTTTCCGTCTCATATTTCTCGCTCTTTCTCCTTCTCTGTCCTCTCCTCACTCCCCTCTCTCGCGCTGTCATTTTCTCTTCTCTCAGCCTCTTTCTCTTCTATCCTCTCTCAGCCTCTTTCTCTCTCCATCTCCTTCTCTCCCTCTGTCAGCCCAAAGGAAAACTAGCTCACATCAACAGTTCACATCACATCACGTCTCCCTTTAGGAAATGCACACAGATCTCTGCCTAAAGCTACTTGGTGGAGTTCACATAATCTTATGCAACAAGCACACATTGTATTTCCAACCAAAACACTTTAATATCAGATTTTGAAAATGTGAAATAAAGTTTAATAAAGCTATTTCAATTAATAAGATATTTACAGTATTTTTGACCTTATGAAAGTGGGGAAAAGACCCACAGTTGAAGACAATTTCTCAGTTTCATACTTGTGAGATTTGAAAAAAAACAGCCTGTGCCAGACTCCGAGTGTGTAAGTGAAATGAAGGGTTGAATATATAGACAGAGAGGGTCAGTCTGTCCTTTTTGCTTGAGGAGCACAAATAGTCGTTGTTTTGTCAAGCTCTTTTCCTCCTCCTTCCCCCTCTCCCGCCGCTGGGCTCCTGCGTCAGCGGCACTTGCAGGACCTGACCACCATGTTGGAGAGCTGCTCTACCTTGGGCGTTCGGCCCATGAAGTACACGATGGTCAGAGGCTCCAGGTCCTGAGGTACGCAGCACGGAGATGCCGACGCCTCAGGGTTCAGCTTGTTATACAGTGGCAGGATCTGTGTGTGTGTGTGAGAGAGAGAACATGAAATATCACAAAAACACTACTTAAAGAGAGAGTTCAACCAAATTACAAAATGACACATTGGTGTCCTTACATTGAACAGGTATGAAAGTGATGCATGCTTTGGTTTAGTTTCCCTGGCACTGTTTCCTTCCCTGGCACATGTCCCATTCAAGTCATGGGACCGATATTAGAATTGTTTGCACGTCATATCCAAACCATCTGAAAGTATCTAAAATTGACTGACTGTGAAGCTCAACAAAGTCACTTATAGATGATTTGAACGTTATGAGTGAAAAATGTTAATGGTTGCGTGACTTGAATGGGATTTGTGCCACAAATGCTAAAACGTTAGCATGTGGAAACAGTAGCAGGAAAACTAAACCAAAGCATTGATTGCTTTCATAACCTGTCCATATTTGTATTTGGTATTTGTATTTATTATGGATCCCCATTAGTTACTGCCAAGGCAGCAGCTCCTCTTCCTGGGGTTTATTATGGATCCCCATTAGCTGTTGCCAAGGCAGCAGCTCCTCTTCCTGGGGTTTATTATAGATCCCCATTAGCTGTTGCCAAGGCAGCAGCACTCTTCCTGGGGTCCAAACACATTAAGACCCTTATATTACACATAAAACAAAAGCTAAACAATACATCATATAACTCTGTCACACCACCACATATCCACGACTGCTTACAGGGAAGGAAACTAATTGGTCATTTTGTCAATTTGGGCGCACTAACCCTTTAAGTACTTCCATCTAACCTTACTACTGTGTTGAACAATATGGTTCTTTAGGAGCACTGGGATGTGTAACCAACGGACTGTGCAGGGTGCTGAGATGACAGAACATTTCAGCCATAAGACCTGACTGTGACTGAGGTGATAGAACATTTATGCCACTGTAGTGGTTGGGGGTTAACTAACCATGTTGTGGTGGTTGGGGGTTAACTAACCATGTTGTGGTGGTTGGGGGTTAACTAACCATGTTGTGGTGGTTGGGGGTTAACTAACCATGTTGTGGTGGTTGGGGGTTAACTAACCATGTTGTGGTGGTTGTGGGTTAACTAACCATGTTGTGGTGGTTGGGGGTTAACTAACCATGTTGTGGTGGTTGTGGGTTAACTAACCATGTTGTGGTGGTTGGGGGTTAACTAACCATGTCGTGGTGGTTGGGGGTTAACTAACCATGTTGTGGTGGTTGGGGGTTAACTAACCATGTTGTAGTGGTTGGGGGTTAACTAACCATGTTGTAGTGGTTGGGGGTTAACTAACCATGTTGTAGTGGTTGGGGGTTAACTAACCATGTTGTAGTGGTTGGGGGTTAACTAACCATGTTGTAGTGGTTGGGGGTTAACTAACCATGTTGAAGTGGTTGGGGGTTAACTAACCATGTTGTAGTGGTTGTCAGCGCTCCAGAGGTATGGGCAGCTGCCAGAGCAGAAATTGGCCTTGTAGCCCTTCGGCTCGTGGATCCACTTCCAGTTCAGGTCTCGGCGGAAGTCGATGTAGAGAGATCGCAGACAGCAGCCCGCGCCTGAATTCCTACAACAGGTAGGAGAGACGGACAGAAAACACTCTTTCATTCTGATCCACACAGAATATATCCTACTTAATAAGTTTCAGGACTGCAAGCCTAGCAGACTCCCTATAAGCCTCCAATAGATTCATAACAACAATACAACGATCATCAATAATGTGGCTATGAACAAATATGCAGTGGTTCTGTAGATCAAAGACCAAAATAAAGAGATAGCTCTGATAAGTATATTCTATAGTTGTAGATAACAATGTAGGTTTTTGGCTTCTGGATCCATGTTTCCCCTACCTGGAGCAGGTGGTGGTGTCTGCAGCAGCCCTCCTCTTGCGGGTCTTTTTGCCCGGGTTGTCTACCCTGTCACTGGGCAGCAGGGTGAGGATGAGGTGGGGGGTCTTGGTACTAAACTCTACCTGGCCCTTAGCCCCCGGCTTCCGCACCTGCTGCTGAAGCAGCTCATCATCCAGACCTTGGGAAGAGGAGGAGGAAGAGGAAAATGAGGGAGAGGGGTGAAGGAGGAGCGAGAGAAAGGGTTGGTGTGGAGTGATCTCATGGAGACATACTGTAATGGGAACATTTGTCAGCCAGAATGCTGTGTGTAAGTGAATTGAGAAGCTCAATCATTAAAAAAAGAGCCATGTGTTATGTGTCTATGTTACTTAACATAAACAAGTTCTACAACAAGCAGACCTGCGAAGCGTGTCTCCAGCTCCTCACTCTTATTGAACACAATGCTGTTGGTGGAGGGAACGAAGGTGCAGCATGGACAGTGAACACCCAGCTTCAAACCCAGGTTCCTCTCTGAAAGAGTGATATGGAGGATGAGAGGATAAAGTAAAGGTAGAGAGATGGTGAGAGGAGAAAACAGATATATACCTCTAAATGTGTGTGCAATAACCACTAACTTAACAACATTCAAGGTGTCAAGTAACATTTTACGTGACACCTTGAATGTTGTTAAATAGATAAAGGGGTATAGAGCCATGTGATATGCTTGTCAACGTACCCTTATGAGCCAGCCAGTCCTTCACAGTGTCAGTGACATCCACAGAGAGCCACGCCCCCTTGGTCCGTGGGCGAACAGTTCTGGAATCGATGTATCTCTGCGAGGGGCCTGTTGGCTCTTCTGGCTTTATCACCTGACAGAGACATAGAGGGAGAAACAAAGCGAACCAGAGGATAGCGTGTAACCCTCTGTAGATATGCTCTTGAACATCAGTCCACAGCTGGCACAAGGGAGCGTTTACAATGAAAGTGACTCCAAAATGACACTACATTATTTACCATTCATTTCTATTGGGCACAAAATAATCTGAAACACAACCAAACTGAACAGCAAATGTATCCAACACGTTTGTAGACTCACAAACTAGGAATAAGGGATCAAATACTAAACTTTTGACTACTTTATTTATAAGAATTTGAGCGGTGTCAATGATTTCAACCCCTACCTTTCTGAGAGAAACAAATGATTACTTGTTAAACAAAATCTCTTTTTCTGAGCAGTAGTATTATTATAAAATAATATAATTTCCCAAAACATTTTTGCATACAATATAGCTCTGTATTATTAATTTTATACAATCGTTATTGCTCATTTTTATGAAGGGTGTCAATCATTTCAGACTCCACTGTATTGCAGTTGCAGTTCTATGATATTGTGACACCTGGAGTGGGTATATGGTATTGTGACACCTGGAGTGGGTATATGGTATTGTGACACCTGGAGTGGGTATATGGTATTGTGACACCTGGAGTGGGTATATGGTATTGTGATACCTGGAGTGGGTATATGGTATTGTGATACCTGGAGTGGGTATATGGTATTGTGACACCTGGAGTGGGTATATGGTATTGTGACACCTGAAGTGGGCGTATGGTATTGTGACACCTGTAGTGGGTATATGGTATTGTGATGGGTCTACCTGGTGCAGGTAAGTGATGGTGTAATGTTGTCAGTACCTGATAGATCTCTACTCTCTGCTCTGAGGTGCGGGCCTGGGGGTTGGGTGCTCTGTAGATTCTGAACTCAGCTTTGACCAGGGTGCTGGAGTTCCTGTCCACACCACTCACATCGAATCCCACCACTCTGTAATACGGGCTGGGGACTGGAGGGTTCACTGCATCTATGGGAGTGGTAAGAGATATAGGACTTATTAGAAATACGAATACCTGGACATCAATTAATTCATAAATATGCAATCTTCACCTCAACCTGTATCCACAAATTACCTGACTACCAGTACCCCCTGTGTTATAGCCTCGTTATTGTTATTTTATTGGTACTTGTTATTCTTTTTTTACTTTAGTTTATTTGGTAAATATTTGGTAAACTCTTCTTGAACTGCACTGTTGGTTAAGGGCTTGTAAGTAAGCATTTCACGGTAAGGTCTACACTTGTATTCGGTGCATGTGACAAATAAAGTTTGATTTGAATCTACAGTGTGTGCTAAATATTGTATAGCCTATCCGAGCGTCTCACACACATATCCTAAGTCATCGAGGTATCTGACAAATGGTTGACAACTTGGCAAGGGTGGTAGGAAGGGTTGAGTTGGGTACTTTCTAAACGTAATCGGTTACAGTTACAACCTGTCCAAAATTGTAATTAGCAACGTAATTTTTGGATTACCCTAACTCAGTAACACAATCGGATTACTTTGTTACTTTTGGATTACTTTCCCGTTAGGAGGCATTAGAAGAAGACAAAAAGGATCCATCAAAAGCGTTTGGTGTGTCATCATGGTGGTCCCTGACCTGTGGTCAGACACTCAGGTGGAACGCATTTTTTCAGTGCTGAATTGAATGTCATTGATAAAACAAAAATATGTCATCATGTATTTTTTTCCGCGAACATCCTTTCTGAATGTAAAAGTAATCCAATAAGTAATCACGTAGTTTTTCAAAAGTATCTGTAAAAAAAAAAGTTTTTGTAATCAGATTGGTGGTTGGAAATCATTACGCATATGCGTTATAGTGCTGTACAACGTTTTTTAATTTTTTATATATATAAATCACTTACATAAAAAGGGACCACGATTGATTTGAGACATATATTGAAATTATAATTGTGGAAAGCGCCACTCACTGATGTCTGTGCGCTGCGGAAGCATGTCTATGCGCTGAACCTCTTTTGCATAATAATCCTCCTCGCTGCTCTCCCGGTCGCACGCGGACTCGGCCTGGCGCGCACGCTCCTTCAGCAGCTCCCGAGTGCTGTTGTAGAGCAGCATCACCTCAGCGGGCACAGTCTCGGGCTGTGGGCTCGGTGCGGGGGGCTCCGGTGGGCTCCGGTAGCGGAGCTTGCTGAGGATCTGACCGCGAACGGCCTCGATGCGCTTGGACTTCTGATCATCCAGGCTGAATGACTGGCAGGTGGAGAGCCCCTCCGCGGACACCGCCAGCCGGAGCAGCAGCAAGGCGAGGTGGGTCAGCCACATAGTCCGGTGGTCAGATTGGTGAACGGACTCACTCGGCTCCATATGAAATCTTCAGGAATCTTTCAGTCTGTGTCTGTCCGGTGCAGTCCAATGCGCACTGAGGACCTGTGTGGAATCCAATGCGCACTGGCGAATGTTTTAGCAACTCCCAGAGTGTAAACTTTATTAACAGAGAATTTACGTTTGAAAAACTTCTAACACCCTAAAAACCCGAAAACAATCTGCCAAATAATAGTGAAAAAGAAATACAATTACAATTTAAGAGTGCTAAATGACAAACATGTAATGTAAATTTAAGAGTTCAGCCCATGTCTTACATTGCAAAGTTCTATCAAATAATTTGGAAAGTGTATGTTTGTTCATGTTCTTCTCTGACAGCCTCTGAGCAAATGAAAGAAAAAAATCACTATTATTTGTATTTTTTATTATCGGAACTGAATGCTATAGATTCCCGCTATAAGGGTGACTTCACTGGTTAAATAAATTATAGTAATGGGCTATGAATTTACAAACATTTTGAGAAAATGTTGAGATGTAAACCAATCAGCATGGTTGGCTCGTCAAATTATTTCACACTACATACAAGTTAGAATATGATTAAATCCTCCATGGAAGAAATATTTGTACTCCCGAAAAATAAAACTCCTCCAGAAAAGTTCAAATACATTATAGAGCTTAGGGTAAGCGTTGGTACAGTCCCATCCTTAGAAAATTAAGAAACATCTAATCCTCTTGATTCTTCTGAGGTGGATATCAGAGGGGGAAAAACGATCCACTACAGCAAAAAGGTCTGATGCCACTCTTTCATTTCTTGGCAAGAAAAAATAAATAATCCAGAGCTGTGGGACAGTAACTTCAGTGTGCAATGCAAGGTGTGTGTGAAAGAGAGAGACAGACAGACAAAGCAACAGACAGAACGAGAGACACAGTGGGTGATGGGTATGTGTCATTATGTAGGTATCTCCCTCTCATCAATTCAGAATACACACACACACACACACACACACACACACACACACACACACACACACACACACACACACACACACACACACACACACACACACACACACACACACACACACACACACACACACACACACACACACACACGGCAGATATATTTTTGGAAAATCTCCACACCACAAAAAGGGTTTGCACAGGCCTCCCTTCTATCCTCAGGTAAGTATCTTGTTGAAACATGTCAAAACCACCACTTGATAAGTAGCCAGGCCTAAAATCTGTCCATGATTTGTCCGTGTTACCCAGTCTCCATTGCAAAGCTAAAAAGTTATAGATGGAGTTTGCTAATTCCTTGGCTTGTCATATTTGACTGATCATGTTCTCATTCGTCTTCCCTCTAGTTATTTCCATAACTGTGACATGTCTCCTAAGTGTGTCCTACATAAATGTAGGCCACTTGTCCATATCTAGTATTTATTTCAATCTTTTAATTTTCAGTTATAATAAATGAGTAGCCCAGTTATTCAGTCCCACCCTGTCTCTTTCTTTCTCTCTCTCTCCCCCTCCTTCCTTCCCTCTTACTCTTCTTCCCAGTCTCATTGTTAATTACAGTTCAGAAGCCCGGGACTGTTAATCTGTCAAAGGAGGCTTTTATTGCAGCTCTCTCCCCATCCCATTATACTGTTATTATAGTTTCGGCTCCAAGGCTGTAATTGCAGTAAGTAGAAGGGATAGGTACTACAAAGAGAAAGAGAGTAAGAGACACAAGCAGCCCAAAGGCTTGTGGCAGGCTTTTTTCTCTCCTTGCAAGGTTTCTAAAAATGATAACACTACAGGGGAAGTTTGGGAACAAACACATTCTTGTTTCAACATGCTGTGCCCCAGAGCCTCAGACGGTGCACCCCCATGGCTGCTCAGAGCAAATTTTGCCTACGTGGATCTAGGGATGTTTGGCAACAGCCAGTGTTACTGTCTGACCTGGGGTTAATGGATCAAAGGGGCCTAGTGGTTAGTTGTAGAATTGCAATGTGTGGGTAGAAAAATACTTGCTCTAAAACAACTTATCCCTGGCTGGAGCTTTTTCTCTTTCCCTCAGTCCAAATATAGTCATGACTCGCCACGTCATCTATCCCCTAGCAGTTCTCCTGCCTGCGACAACAAACTCAAGGATATGGTTCTCTCTCTCTCTCGCTCGCACACACAAACGCTGCTGTCCCATGTTGTAGAGACATTGAACCACTGGTCACTCCCGTTTCACACTGTGTATTTAAATACTGTATCCCGACATCGCTCATTCTAATATTTCTACTACTGTACATTGTATTTTAGTTACAGTGTTTATACACACCACATTTGTATTTATATACTGGATACTTGACATAGCTCACTCTAATATACAGTACATGACCAAAACTATGTGGACACCTGCTCGTCGAACATCTAATTCCAAAATTGTGGGCATTAATATGGAGTTGGTCCCCTGTTTGGAGGCTGTTAGAGCAGCACTCTTCTGGGAAGGCTTTCCACTAGATGGTGGAACATTGCTGCGTGGACTTGCTTCCATTCAGCCACAAGAGCATTAGTGAGATTGGGTGCTGATGTTGGGCGATTAGAAGCACAGAATCATCTAGAATGTCATTGTAAGCTGTAGCGTTACGATTTTCCCTCTCTGGAACTAACGGGCCGCGCCAGAACCATGAACAACAGCCCCAGACCATTATTACTCCTCCACCAAACTTTACAGTTGGCACTATGCATTCGGGCAGGTAGCGTTCTCCGCACATCTGCCACACCCAGATTCGTCCATTGGACTGCCAGATGGTGAAGTGTGATTCATAACACCAGAGAACACATTTCCACTTCTTCAGAATCCAATGGCGTCAAGCTTTGCACCACTCCAGCTGACACTTGGCATTGCGCATGGTGATCTTAGGCTTGTGTGTGGCCGCTCGGCCATGAAAACCCATTTCATGAAGCTCCAGACGAACAGTTCTTGTGCTGACGTTGCTTCCAGAGGCAGTTTGTAACTCACTAGTGAGTGTTGCAACCGAGAACAGACGATTTTTATGTGCTACGAGCTTCAGCACTCGGCTATCCCGTTCTGTGAGCTTGTTTGGCATACCACTTTGCAGCTGAGCCATTGTTGCTCCTAGACGTTTCCACTTCACAATAACAGCACTTGCAGTTGACTGGGGCAGTTCTAGCAAGGCAGAAATTTGACAAACTGACTTGTTGGAATGGTTGCATCATATGATAGTGCCAATGTTTGTCTATGGAGATTGCATGGCAGTGTGCTCGATTTTATATACCTGTCAGCAACAGGTGTGGCTGAAATAACCAAATCAACTCATTTGAATGTGTGGCCACATACTTTTATATATAGTTTATCTACTGCTGTCCCCTAGCAGTTCTCCTGCCTGCGACAACAAACTCAAGGATATGGTTCTCTCTCTCTCTCGCTCGCACACACAAACGCTGCTGTCCCATGTTGTAGAGACATTGAACCACTGGTCACTCCCGTTTCACACTGTGTATTTAAATACTGTATCCCGACATCGCTCATTCTAATATTTCTACTACTGTACATTGTATTTTAGTTACAGTGTTTATACACACCACATTTGTATTTATATACTGGATACTTGACATAGCTCACTCTAATATACAGTACATGACCAAAACTATGTGGACACCTGCTCGTCGAACATCTAATTCCAAAATTGTGGGCATTAATATGGAGTTGGTCCCCTGTTTGGAGGCTGTTAGAGCAGCACTCTTCTGGGAAGGCTTTCCACTAGATGGTGGAACATTGCTGCGTGGACTTGCTTCCATTCAGCCACAAGAGCATTAGTGAGATTGGGTGCTGATGTTGGGCGATTAGAAGCACAGAATCATCTAGAATGTCATTGTAAGCTGTAGCGTTACAATTTTCCCTCTCTGGAACTAACGGGCCGCGCCAGAACCATGAACAACAGCCCCAGACCATTATTACTCCTCCACCAAACTTTACAGTTGGCACTATGCATTCGGGCAGGTAGCGTTCTCCGCACATCTGCCACACCCAGATTCGTCCATTGGACTGCCAGATGGTGAAGTGTGATTCATAACACCAGAGAACACATTTCCACTTCTTCAGAATCCAATGGCGTCAAGCTTTGCACCACTCCAGCTGACACTTGGCATTGCGCATGGTGATCTTAGGCTTGTGTGTGGCCGCTCGGCCATGAAAACCCATTTCATGAAGCTCCAGACGAACAGTTCTTGTGCTGACGTTGCTTCCAGAGGCAGTTTGTAACTCACTAGTGAGTGTTGCAACCGAGAACAGACGATTTTTATGTGCTACGAGCTTCAGCACTCGGCTATCCCGTTCTGTGAGCTTGTTTGGCATACCACTTTGCAGCTGAGCCATTGTTGCTCCTAGACGTTTCCACTTCACAATAACAGCACTTGCAGTTGACTGGGGCAGTTCTAGCAAGGCAGAAATTTGACAAACTGACTTGTTGGAATGGTTGCATCATATGATAGTGCCAATGTTTGTCTATGGAGATTGCATGGCCGTGTGCTCGATTTTATATACCTGTCAGCAACAGGTGTGGCTGAAATAACCAAATCAACTCATTTGAATGTGTGGCCACATACTTTTATATATAGTTTATCTACTGCTGTACATATCATTCTTAGTCTAGGTTGTGTAAATTCCCCCGGTGTACATATGTAGCTTGCATTTTGATACTGCTAGAGTGCTATTTGGGTTGTTAATTGGATTAATTGGATTCATCCCGCCATCCTTAATTTCTTTCCTTTCTTTTTTTGTGTATTTTTCTGCATATTTTAGCTGTTTGACATTTGACTGCATTGTTAGGAGCTAGTAACATAAGCATTTTGCTGCACCGCTATAACACAGGCTAACCTGTGTACGTGACCAATACACTTTGATTTGATGATGTACAGTTGAAGTCGGAAGTTTACATACACCTTAGCCAAATTCATTTAAACTCCGTTTTCCACAATTCCTGACATTTAATCCTAGTTAAAATCCCATTTTAGGTCAGTTAGGATCACCACTTCATTTTAAGAATGTGACATGTCAGAATAATAGTTGAGAGAATGATTTATTTCAGCCTTTATTTCTTTCATCACATTCCCATTGGGTCAGAACTTTACAAATACTCAATTAGAATTTGGTAGCATTGCCTTTAAATTGTTTAACTTGGGTGAAACGTTTTGGGTAGCCTTCCACAAGCTTCTCACAATTAGTTGGGTGAATTTTGGCCCATTCCTCCTGACAGAGCTGGTGTGAGTCAGGTTTGTAGGCCTCCTTGCTCGCACATGCTTTTTCAGTTCTGCCACCAAATTGTCTATGGGATTGAGGTCAGGGCTCTGTGATGGCCACTCCAATACCTTGACTTTGTTGTCCTTAAGCCATCTTGCCACAACTTTGGAAGTATGATTGGGGTCATTGTCCATTTGGAAGACCCATTAGCGACCTAGCTTTAACTTCCTGACTGATGTCTTGAGATGTTGCTTCAATATATCCACATCATTTTCTTTCCTCATGATGCCATCTATTTTGTGAAGTGCACCAGTCCCTCCTGTAGCAAACACCTCCACAACATGATGCTGCCACCCCTGTGCTTCATGGTTGGGATGGTGTTCTTCGGCTTGCAAGCGTACCCCTTTTTCCTCCAACCATAACGATGGTCATCATGGCCAAACAGTTCTATATTTGTTTAATCAGACCAGAGGACAGTTCTCCAAAAAGTATGATCTTTGTCCCCATGTGCAGTGGCAAACCGTAGTCTGGCTTTTTTATGGCGGTTTTGGAGCAGTGGCTTCTTCCTTGCTGAGCGGCCTTTCAGGTCATGTCGATATAGGACTTGTTTTACTGTGGATATAGATACTTTGTACCTGTTTCCTCCAGCATCTTCACAAGGTCCTTTGCTGTGGTTCAGGGATTGATTTGCACCATAGTATGTTCATCTTCAGGAGACAGAACTCATCTCCTTCCTGAGTGGTATGACAGCTGCGCGGTGCCATGGTGTTTATAGTTGCATACTATTGTTTGTACAGATGAACGTGGTACCTTCAGGTGTTTGGAAATTGCTCCCGACGATGAACCAGACTTGTGGAGGTCTACAATTTTTTTTGTGATGTCTTGGCTGATTTCTTTTGATTTTCTCATGTCAAGCAAAAAGGCACTGAGTTTGAAGGTAGGCCTTGAAATACATCCACAGGTACACCTCCAATTTACTCAAATGATGTCAATTAGAAGCTTCTGATAGGCTAAAGCCATAACATTTTCTGGAATTTTCCAAGCTGTTTAAAGGCAAAGTTAACTTAGTGTATGTAAAACAAATTGTGATAGATTATTTCACATATAATTCACTGTCTGTAAACAATTGTTGGAAAAATGTCTCGTGTCATGCAAAACTATAGTTTGTTAACAAAAAATTTGTGGAGTGGTTGAAAAACGAGTTTTAATGACTCCAACCTAATTGTATGTAAACCGCCGACTTTAACTATCACAGTTTGACATACTTTACCTTTCATTCTTGACTAAATATAGTATTGATATGTATTTTTACATTATGTAGTTGATGTGTACCAGTATTTATTTATCTGTGTAAATGAATTACAAGGGAAAGCAGGGTACCAAGGAAACCAAGGAGTTGTACTTCTACGGCAAAACATCCACCGAAACATTTCTATAAAAATAAATAAAACAAAATCAGTATTTCTTCCTATTCACTCAAACAAGAGTCCAGTTTTTCCCTCACTTCTAATGCAAGCAGTCCCATACAATGAACGGTTGGGGGTGAGAGGGTGGTGGATGGGGGGGTGTTAGCGTATAACCAACCCCCCTCTATGCCTCGTCCTCATTCAGCAGCATGTTGGGGACCCCCCGAGAGATGGGGAACTCACGGCCAGACTCGGGGCACTGCAGACACCCTTCCAGCACCTCCACCTGGACAGAGAGACAGATAAACGTCACATCACCTGTAGTTACTCTGCGTGTGTGTGAAAATAGGGTTAAACCTACAATCACGTTTTATCAAGCAGAATGAAAGTGCCAAGAGGGAACATGATGGAGACTACCTAACCTGACCACTAGATGTCCTCATATTCCCATAATAAATGCATTATGCTTCTTTCTATTGACCAACATAGTAGTTGATAGAACTAAGTAATGAACAACAACAACAGGTTATCTATGGTGAACCTCACCTCCAGCAGAACCCGGTGTACTTTACGCAGGAAGTCTTCATTATTCTCATAGTCCGTGACGAGCTCTGCAGGTAAATCTTGGAGATGACCCAGCTGGAGAAAAGACCACAGTTAGGAATTAGGATATGCAGGAAGACAGTGATATTGCCAAACAACCACAATCACTTTAACAATATTTTAGGTAAAGCCTTTCTGTATCAGACCCAAGTATAGTTAGTGTACATGTCATCTAGCTGTTGGCCTAGCTAACTATTCTACCTCTGTTGGATACAGTAGCTTGAAATGACTTTGTACAAGTGTGTTAGTCAGACAGACGGACTAACCCCATCAGCCGCCTGAACCAGGGCGCTCCACTCCAATTTGGGGATCATTCGACTCACGAAATTGGGATTAAACTCCACCTCACTCACTTTCACCTCCGTCGCCTGGGATCCGCACAAACGGGATGAAAAAAACCCACATATTAGCTAGCTAAATACGTGGTGCATTTAACACATTACAAGTTACCGCAACTCTACAAGTAGTTTTGAGCAGACTTCCTTACCTTGATGAGGAGAGGGTATCCTTTGGTTACCCCTTTCACGTGAGAGGTCAACATGTTGTGCGTCAGAAGTTTCATGCTTACAGTCTATGAATGTCGCTTATATAATCAAAGAAAGTGAGAGAACCAGTAACTTTGTCAATATATACTATATCTACAGGAACTATAATACTCTACCGTGCAAACTAAAAACAATGAGTTTACATGTGGACCGGAAATGTCGAAATTGCAACAGTGAACAGTTTCCCCCAAACACAGATCATCCTAAAAAAAAGGTTCCTAGCAGTACAAACGGTTTCCGGAAAACATAATTTATATTATATTGTATATAATTTATATTATATATTTTAACTAGGCAAGTCAGTTAAGAACAAATTCTTATTTGGTCGTCCTGCGGGGACGGGAGTTGAGATTAAATATAAAAAATATAGGACAAAACACACATAAGAGAGACACCACAACACTACATAAAGAGAGACCCAAGGCAACATAGCATGGCACAATCTTTTATTTTGTCAACTGTAAAAAAATATATATATAAAAAAATAAAAAGCACAAAACCATGTTAAGTTTTTTATATTCATGTTTTATTTTTTGTATTAATATGTGTACTCATTGTCTTGATATTATACAAGTCATTCTTACAGATATGATATAGTAAATACACAAGAGGTTAGCAGGCAGGTCCAATCCGCTTGTTTACAGCTGCACTAGGGTCGGACAGCATTCCTCTGTAAATTAGGACAACGCGGTGCCGGCGGGAGATATGGCTCGGAATACGTACCTCAATGCAGAGATGAGAAATGAGTTCTACTCCAAATTGTCCCATTATCCCTATTGTTACA
Organism: Oncorhynchus mykiss; assembly: GCF_057628025.1. Lineage (NCBI taxonomy): Eukaryota > Metazoa > Chordata > Actinopteri > Salmoniformes > Salmonidae > Oncorhynchus > Oncorhynchus mykiss. Next base: position 27,158,529 of record NC_143035.1, on the reverse strand, counting down.
CCAAGAAGATTGTACGACTTCTTAGGATAATGGGACAATTTGTAGTACCAAAACATTTCTCATCCCTGGAGTGAGGGATGTTTTCCTAGCCATGTCTTGCCCCCCGCTCCACGATGTCTTAATATACAAAGGTATGCTGTCAGGCCCTAGTGCAGCTGTAAGCAAGCGGGTTGGATCTGCCCGCTAACACAGAGGTGTGACCAATATAACCAAAGGGTCACCCTCACAAGAAACCACTAACCCACCCACACACACGCCATTTTATCCACAGACATACCTAAACATATATCCCTTAAAAGTATTGAACAAAAGATAAAAATGTAAAACGATTGACCACAAACCCCCCTTTTCCCCCCATGTCTTAACCCTTCAGACATCCCACCAACACTGTTATTTTGAAAATGAATATGCTAATTAATACTAGTGTTTTAACATAATTAGAAAAATACAAAAAAAATGCAGGAAGGCAACTAACGAGACGAACAAGATAATTTTCTGTTGAGAGGAAGGAACCAGACTTGTGATAAGGTTCAAGGCCCTGAGGGGGACATCTTGCTCTGACAGAAACAAAACAGTAAGTACAAATTGGATGACCAAACGCTGGCAAGCATTAAAAGCAAGGAAAGCCATTTGACATAGAGAGGAAAGGACATATCCCTAGTTTGTTCAGTTCATCATCCATATTCTCCCATGACTGCATCTAGTTAATACAACCAGGCCATTGTGTCCATTGGTCAAATATGAACAAGTAAGCATACAGAGAGATAAGTATAGGTTTCAGGAAGGCAACAAAAGTAGACATTGATTTAAAACCAAAAGGGGGAGAGGCCAGGGAACTCAGCATTGAAAAAGCTTATGGCACAAACACTGGGGTGGGGATGTGTACAGGCTAGGATAGAACAATCACAGAGTTGCATTTTGAGTTGAGGAACTATGACATTCCTAACCTTGGTAAGGATCTCAGCAAAGGCCACTATAATAGTTTCTTCAGTCTCCTCCATCCATATCTCAAAGGAATAGAGGATGTTACCCTCCAATAGAATGAGTTCCCGGACTCAGATTAAGCCTACTCCTAAAATGCATGCTCAATTAAGGATCGCCATTCAAGGTGCTTTTCAGTCAAGGAATAGGTTTAATCTCAATCTGGGAAACCGGCCCATAGTCTGATCAACAGAAGACTGGGAGAGCTACTGATTAACACATTTAATCCCACCTACTACAGGCCTTATACTAGACTAGACCCCTGTATGCCCTTTGTCAGTGTTGACAGCTAAACAAGAAGTCAACCCAGAATGACAGTGATATGTTTACGTACTAATAAAAGGTAGAGTATCTGCATCATGTACATACTGCTGCAAGAAGAGTGAACTGAACTCTATTTGATTGCGTTGAAGAAAGAAAACAAAAAATGTATCTCGATCCATCTGGAGCCACATCGAATACTGGGTGTCAATCACTCCGCAGTAGTTAGGTTTTTTTGCATTAAAAACTCACTCACACATTCACTCCCTTCATCGGTTCAGCCACATAACTTCACCACCATATTCTTAACCTTTAACCCAGCCACCACCATATTCTTAACCTTTAACCCAGCCACCACCATATTCTTAACCTTTAACCCAGCCACCACCAGAATCATCACTCTTGGCCTTCGTCGGAGCGCCATTTTAAGAAGTCCTCCTTCCGTGCATCTGGCTTGATCTGGTTCCGCATGCCCCCCAGTAGGTTGGACGTTGCCTCGGACGCCACTATTAAGGGACGGACGACGGTGGGCGGGATCTGCCGCAGGACTCCGCCCACAGCACCAGGCAGACCTTTCTGCTCATGCCCGCGAGACGCCACGTCACATAGCGTTTGAGCTGTGTCCATCATACCCTGGGAAACAGACAGAAAACAGAGTGTTAGTGAGAGGCCTTTTATTGTCATTCTAAAATGGTTGATTAAAATACATTTATTTATCAGTACCTCTCTGACAGTGTCATAGGCCTTAGCCACACCCTCTCTGAGGTCGGCAGGCTGGTGGGCGCGGCGGGGCTGGTTGGAGGGCGGTCGGCCCTCTGTGATGTAACGGTTCAGGGGGGGCGTTGGGGACAGGATGTCATACACCGTCTCCGCTGTGGCCTTGAGGAGAAAGAGCAGGATTATTACAACTCTGTAAGAGAGTGAAGCACATCAAAGCAATGGAGGAATCTGTATTACTGGTCCCAGTGGCTTCTACCTGTATGGTTGCTTCTAGTCTTTCAGTTCTTCCTACATGGTTTAGGTATGCGAACCCTTTGGCCACAATCTATGATACATGACTGTAAGAATAGTGTTTTTAACATGTATGGTGTGTAGTACATGGGATGCATTGTTTCAACCTATATGTCTATGTGAGCTGCACGTGTGATTGGTATTCTACCGCTGTGTGGCCTATGGACAGTCTGTTGCCTGCTAATAGTCTGTGGTTAGAGGTCAGAGGTCAGTAGTACCTGTATGGCCTGCACCAGTCTGTTGCTGAGCTCCAGAGCAGCAGAGGCAGTGGAGGTACCGAAGGACGCTGCCCCCCGCTGGAGACCCCGGATAATGCGGCCGTCCCGCCTGTACTGCTCTATGGGCATCCAGAACAAGTCCCTGACTCCATGGACTAGAGAGAGAGAAAGTCACACACAAAAAACCTATTGAGACCAACACTAAATGAGGTTGTGAAAGGAGGCTAGCTATAACCACACTGTAAGAGAACAATTCTATTACTATGGTTATAACTCAGGGACTACTAAAGGGACAACGGCAAAGAAACAAAGAACACCATACAAGTGACGTCACTTCCCGTACTTACACAGCTGAACTACAGAGTGCATGGGACCTACACCTCCCAGAATGCCCGGCAGCTGGTTCTTTCGGATGTCTGTCAGCCACTCAGTGACAGCGTACTGAATCACCTTATCTACACCTAGAAGTCTGGGAGGAAGAGATAGAGAAAAGTGTTATGAAAAAGACACTTGCTTCAGAAGCCACAGAAACCCCACAGTTAGTGTTGTTGTACCCGTGTCGGCAGCAAAGTCTCTTCAGCTTCAGTTCAGAGCAATTCAGCTGGGCCAAACCAATAAGAATCCCTGCAAACGTTCCCTAGGAAAAAATCACAGTGCAAAGGTCAAGTGTGTGACATAACATAACCACAGAGATGAGTTCACTGACAAAGCATCACAGTTAAAATGTCCTTTCACCTGCTCAATGACCACATGCTTGCCCTGGTAGTCCAGCCAGATGGGGACTTCAGAGGTGAAACGGAACTCCCTTAGAAAGGAAAGACAATGAATAAATAATTGACGCATTCATAATAGACTGTTTTTTTAATACTTTTTGGGAGGATTAAGTTAGTAATTACCGGAAGTAGATTGGCTGATCAGTGGAAGAGGTGGAGCCAGAGGACGAGGAGCTCTGCTCACTATAGGTGGTTTCTACAGAAGCAGTGAGGTCAGGACCCAGACCAGAAGTGGTCTCTGTGCCAATGACCCCATCTTCAGTGGGCTTCTGAGAAGGGTCTGTCTTCACTGTGAGAGGACAGAGAGAAAAAATGAAGAAAATAGGAGAAAGTATTGAGTGGTTGAGGAGGACATATACACTGGGAACGAACCCCAGGCTGTAGTGATGCCGCAACACTGTGATGCAGTGCTTTAGACCACTGTGCCACTCAGGAGGCTCGACAAACCATTTCTGCATGGACCTCACTTTGTGCCCAGGGACATTAACATGCTGAAACAGGAAAGGGCCTCACAAATTTGTGCCAACAGTTTGGGGAAGCACAGAATTGTCTAGAATGTCATTGTATGCTGTAGAGTTAAGTTTTCCCTTCACTGGAAATAAGGGGCCTAGCCCGAACCATGAAAAACAGCCCGAGACCATTATTCCTCCTCTACCAAACTTTACAGTTGGCGCTGCATTTGGGCAGGTCGAATTCTTCATGGCATCTGCCAAACCCAGATTTGTCCGTTGGACTGCCAGATGATGAAACGTGATTCATCACTTCAGAGAACACGTTTCCACTGCTCCAGGAGTCTAATAGCATTAAGCTCTCCACCACTCTAGCCGATGCTTGGCATTTCATATGGTTATCTTAGGCTTATATGCGGCTGCTTGACCATGGAAACCCATTTAATAAAGCTCCCAACTAACATTTATTGTGCTGGTGTTGCTTCCAGAGGCATTTTGGAACTTGTTAGTGAGTGTTGCAACCAAGGACAGACGATTTTTACATGCTATACCCTACAGCACTTGGCGGTCACGTTCTGTGAGCCTGTGTGGCCTACCACTTCGTGGCTGAGCCGTTGTCGCTCCTAGATGTTTCCACTTCACAATAACAGCACCTACAGTTGACCGGGGCAGCTCTAGCAGGGCAGAAATGAGACGAACTGACTTGTTGGAAAGGTGGCATCCTATGACAGTGCCACGTTGAATGTCACTGAGCTGTTCAATAAGGCCATTTTACTAACAATGTTTGTCTATGGAGATTGCATGGCTGTGTGCTCGATTTTATACACCTGTCAGCAACGGGTATGGCTGAAATAACCTATTCCACTAATTTGAAGGGGTGTTCACATACTTTTGTATATATAGTGTATGATACAGAGCACCACAAATGAATGCTATGTATGACTGTTTTCCTGATCCATGTGACCTGAGCAGTCAAAAAGCTTTTTTGTAGAGTACAAAAAAACACAGTGATGGTGCTCACCTTCAGCTGCAGGATCCATAGGCAGGTAGGGGTTAACTCCAGCAGCCAGACTACTGAAGAAATCCTTCAGGAAAAACAAGGCATCCTGGTCGATGTTGAGTCGGAGGGGGAGGAGGCTGATTCTTAAACAACACTCTGGACCACCTACACCTGAGTCTGGACACACCTGCAGGGCCTTCACTGTTAACTGGGACACACAGACATAGAAGACTTTATTATTTTTTTAATTTCACCTTTATTTAACCAGGTAGGCCAGTTGAGAACAAGTTCTCATTTACAACTGCAACCTGGCCAAGATAAAGCAAAGCAGTGCGACAAAAAACAACAGTTACACATGGACTAAACAAAAGTACAATCAATAACACAATAGAAAAGTCTATATACAGTGTGTGCAAATGGAGTGAGGAGGTAAGGCAATAAATAGGCCATAGTAGTGAAGTAATTACAATTTAGCAAATTAACACAGGAGTGATAGATGTGCAGACGATGATGTGCAAGTAGAAATACTGGTGTGCAAAAGAGCAGAAAACAATATGAGGTAGGTAGATGGGCTATTTACAGATGGGCTATTTACAGATGGGCTATTTACAGATGGGCTGTGTACAGCTGCAGCAATCGGTAAGCTGCTCAGATAGCTGATGCTGAAAGTTAGTGAGGGAGATATAGGTTTCCAACTTCAGCAATTTTTGCAATTAGTTCCAGTCATTGGCAGCAGAGAACTGGAAGGAAAGGCGGCCAAAGTGGGTGTTAGCTTTGGGGATGACCAGTGAGATATACCTGCTGGAGCACATGCTACGGGTGGGTGTTGTTATGGTGAACAGTGAGCTGAGATAAGGCGGAGCTTTACCTAGCAAAGACTTATACAGTATATCACAAAAGTGAGTACACCCCTCCCATTTTTGTACATATTTGAGTATATCTTTTCATGTGACAACACTGAAGAAATGGCACTTTGCTACAATGTAAAGTGGTGAGTGTACAGCTTGTATAACAGTGTACATTTGCTGTCCTTTCAAAATAACTCAACACACAGCCATTAATGTCTAAATCGCTGGCAACAAAAGTGAGTACACCCCTAAGTGAAAATGTCCAAATTGGGCCCAATTAGCCATTTTCCCTCCCCGGTGTCATGTGACTCGTTAGTGTTACAAGGTCTCAGGTGTGAATGGGGAGCAGGTGTTTTAAATTTGGTGTCATCGCTCTCACACTCCCTCATACTGACAGGTCACTGGAAGTTCAACATAGCACCTCATGGCAAAGAACTTTCTGAGGATCTGAAAAAAAGAATTGTTGCTCTACATAAAGATGGCCTGGGCTATAAGAAGATTGCCAAGACCCTGAAACTGAGCTGCAGCACGGTGGCCAAGACCATACAGCGGTTTAACTGGACAGGTTCCACTCAGAACAGGCCTCGCCATGGTCGACCAAAGAAGTTGAGTGCACGTGCTCAGCGTCATATCCAGAGGTTGTCTTTGGGAAATAGACGTATGAGGGCTGCCAGCATTGCTGCAGAGGTTGAAGGGGTGGGGGGTCAGCCTGTCAGTGCTCAGACCATACGCCGTACACTGCATCAAATTGGTCTGCATGGCTGTCGTCCCAGAAGGAAGCCTCTTCTAAAGATGATGCACAAGAAAGCCCGCAAACAGTTTGCTGATGACATGCAGACTAAGGACATGGATTACTGGAACCATGTCCTGTGGTCTGATGAGACCAAGATAAACTTATTTGGTTCAGATGGTGTCAAGCGTGTGTGGCGGCAATGAGGTGAGGAGTACAAAGACAAGTGTGTATTTCCTACAGTCAAGCATGGTGGAGTGTCATGGTCTGGGGCTGCATGAGTGCTGCCGGCACTGGGGAGCTACAGTTCATTGAGGGAACCATGAATGCCAACATGTACTGTGACATATTGAAGTAGAGCATGATCCCCTCCCTTCGGAGACTGGGCCACAGGGCAGTATTCCAACATGATAACGACCCCAAACACACCTCCAAGATGACCACTGCCTTGCTAAAGAAGCTGAGGGTAAAGGTGATGGACTGGCCAAGCATGTCTCCAGACCTAAACCCTATTGAGCATCTGTGGGGCATCCTCAAACAGAAGGTGGAGGAGTGCAATGTCTCTAACATCCACCAGCTCCGTGATGTCGTCATGGAGGAGTGGAAGAGGACTCCAGTGGCAACCTGTGAAGAACTGGTGAACTCCATGCCCAAGAGGGTTAAGGCAGTGCTGGAAAATGATGGTGGCCACACAAAATATTGACACTTTGGGCCCAATTTGGACATTTTCACTTAGGAGTGTACTCACTTTTGTTTCCAGCGGTTTAGACATTAATGGCTTTGTGTTGAGTTATTTTGAAAGGACAGCAAATTTACACTGTTATACAAGCTGTACACTCACCACTTTACATTGTAGCAAAGTGTCCTTTCTTCAGTGTTGTCACATGAAAAGATATACTCAAATATGTACAAAAATGTGAGGGGTGTACTCACTTTTGTGATATACTGTAGATGACCTGGAGCCGGTGGGTCTGACAACGAATATGTAGCGAGGGCCAGCCGACGAGAGCATACAGGTTGCAGTGGTGGGTGGTATACGGGGCTTTGGTTACAAAACGGATGGCACTGTGATAGACTACATCCAGTTTGCTGAGTAGAGTGTTGGAGGCTATTTTGTAAATGACATCGTCGAGGATCGGTAGGATAGTCAGTTTTATGAGGGTGTTTGGCAGCGTAAGTGAAGGAGGCTTTGTTGTGAAATAGGCAGCCAATTCTAGATTTAATTTTGGATTGGAGATGCATAATGAGTCTGGAAGGAGAGTTTACAGTCTAGCCAGACACCTATGTATTTGTAGTTGTCCACATATTCTAAGTCAGAACCGTCAAGATTAGTGATGCTTGTTGGGCGGGTAGCGATCGGTTGAAGAGCATGCATTTAGTTTTACTAGCGTTTAAGAGCAGTTGGAGGCCACGGAAGGAGTGTTGTACGGCATTGAAGCTCATTTGGAGGTTTGTTAACACAGTGTCCAAAGAAGGGCCAGAAGTATACACAATGGTGTCGTTTGCGTAGAGGTGGATCAAGCAATCACCCGCAGCAAGAGGGACATCATTGATGTATACAGAGAAAAGAGTCGGCCCGGGAATTGAACCCTGTGGCACCCCCATAGAGACTGCCAGAGGTCCGGACAACAGGCCCTCCGATTTGACACACTGAACTCTGTCTGAGAAGTTGTTGGTGAACCAGACGAGGCAGTCATTTGAGAAACCAAGCCTGTTGAGTCTGCTGAAAAGAATACAGTGATTGACAGAGTCGAAAGCCTTGGCCAGGTCGATGAATACGGCTGCACAGTACCGTCTTTTATCAATGGTGGTTATGATATCGTTAAGTACCTTGAGCGTGGCTGAGGTGCACCCATGACCAGCTCAGAAACCAGATAGCACAGCGGAGAAGGTACGGTGGGATTTGAAATGGTCAGTGATCAGTTTGTTAACTTGGCTTTCGAAAACTTTAGAAGGGCAGGGCAGGATGGATATAGGTCTATAACAGTTTGGGTCTAGAGTGTCTCCCCCTTTGAAGAGGGGGATGACCGAGGCAGCTTTCCAACCTTTAGGAATCCCGGAGGATACGAAAGAGGTTGAACAGACTAGTAATAGGGGTTGCAACAATGGCGGCGGATAGTTTTAGAAAGAGAGGGTCCAGATTGTCTAGCCCAGCTGATTTGTACGGGTCCAGGTTTTGCAGCTCTTTCAGAACATCTACTATCTGGATTTGGGTGAAGGAGAAGCTGGAGAGGCTTGGGCAAGTAGCTGTGGGGGGTGCGGAGCTGCTGGCCGGGGTTGGGGTAGCCAGGTGGAAAGCATGGCCAGCCGTAGAGAAATGCTTATTGAAATTCTAGATTATGGTGGATTTATCGGTGGTGACAGTGTTTCCTAGCCTCAGTGCAGTGGGCTGCTGGGAGGAGGTGCTCTTATTCTCCATGGACTTTACAGTGTTCTAGAACGTTTTGGAGTTAGAGCTACAGGATGCAAATTTCTGTTTGAAAAAGCTTATAATTCCACAAAATTAAAATCATTGTTAAAAACTGATTTTCACAACAAAAAGTAAATAGTGATAAATGGCTATAAAAAGCCTCTTCTCTCACCATGTTGGAGTGTGCTCTGCGGGGCATGCTCTCGCTTGTGTACAGGTAGAGGAACTTGTTGAGCTGGGACGAGGCCAGGCGGTCGCGTATCTCCAGCTCCTGAACGATGAACACCTGGCGGGACAGAGGCTGCTCGCCCACTGCGCCAACCCCCACCCCAGGCACCCCTCCCTCCTGACACGGCCCAGCCGCAGACACCACCACCGGATACGACTCGTGCTGGAAGCTCACCTGGAATAGGAATGGCACATTTAACTAATAGTACCAGTTGTAGCTTTTTGCTGTCTCCACGTTAACAAAAGCATCGGTTGACATTTATACTACACTCCAACTGAACATATCCTTACGATGGGGGGGAAATGAATTAGCTTTCCATTTTGTACAGAGAAAAAAAAAAAAATCTTTAGAGTACTGTATGGACACACCTTGTGCACACACAGTACATACAGTCTCCCTACCTTGGTGAGCTGGATCTCCATGAGCAGGTTGTGTTGTCGTCCACCACCTCCAGCCCAACGCCAAGAATTCTGTGGCCGTGACGGAGCAGCGGAGCGGGACGGGGACCCACGCATCCCAGAGGGGACAGAGCGACCCCTAGAGAGAGAGGGGGGAAGGAGGTAGAAAGGAGCTTGATGATCATTAAGAGAGAAATCTTACAAATTCAAGTGCCTGTTGCTAGGTTGTGTGTGCAAAGAATACAAATTTAAGAAAAGATTAACTTAATAAATAAAAAAAATAAAAAAAATGTAATCAAAAAGTAACATAACAATAACGAGGCTATATACAGCGTGTACTGGTACAGAGTCAATGTGAGGGGGTATAGGTTAGTCGAGGTCATTTATAAAATGACTATGCATAGATAATAAACAGCGAGTAGCAGCAGTGTAAAAACAGAGGGGGTTGGGGGGGGGAGTTTGATTAATTGTTCAGCAGTCTTATGGCGTCGGGGTAGAAGCTGTTAAGGAGCCTCTCGGTCCTAGACTTGGTGCTCCGGCACCGCTTGCCATGCGGTAGCAGAGAGAAGAGTCTCACAATTTTTTGGGCCTTCCTCTGACACTGTCTAGTATATAGGTCCTGGATGGCAGGAAGCTTGGCCCCAATGATGTACTGGGCCACACGCACTACCCTCTGTAGCACCTTACGGTCAGATGCCGAGCAGTTGCCATACCAGGCGGTGATGCAACCGGTCAGGATGCTCTCGATGGTGCAGCTGTAAAACCTTTTGAAGATCTGAGGACCCATGCCAAATCTATTCAGTCTGAGGGGGAAAAGGTTTTGTAGTGCCCTCTTCACATCTGTCTTGGTGTGTTTGGACCATGATAGTTTGTTGGTGATGTGGACACCAAGGGACTTGAAACTCTCGACCCGCTCCACTTCAGCCCCGCCGATGTTAATGGGGGCCTGTTCGACCCTCCTTATTCTATATTCCACGATCAGCTCCTTTATCTTGCTCACATTTGAGGGAGAGGTTGTTGTCCTGGCACCACACAGCCAGGTCTCTGACCTCCTCCCTATAGGCTTGTCATCGTTGTCGGTGATCAGGCCTACACCACTGTTGTCGTCAACAAACTTAATGATGGTGTTTGGCCTTGCAGTCGTGGATGAACAGAGAGTACAGGAGGGGACTAAGCACACACCCCTGAGGGGCCCCAGTGTTGAGGATCAGCGTGGCAGATGTGTTGTTGCCTACCCTTACCACCTGGGGGTGGCCCGTCAGGAAGTCCAGGATCCAGTTGCAGAGGGAGGTGTTTAGTCCCAGGGTCGTTAGCTTAGTAATGAGCTTTGTTGGCAATATGGTGTTGAACGCTGAGCTATAGTCAATGAACAGCATTCTCACATAGGTGTTCCTTTTGTCCAAATGGGAAAGGGCAGTGTGGAGTGTGATAGAGATTGCGTCATCTGTGGATTTGTTGGGGCAGTATGCGAATTGGAGTGGGTCTAGGGTTTCCATCATGATAGTGTTGATGTGAGCCATGACCAGCCTTGCAAAGTACTTCATGGCTACCGACGTGAGTGCTACGGGTCGGTAAACTTTTAGTCAGGTTACCTTTGCTTTCTTCGGCACAGAGACTATGGTGGTCTGTTTGAAACAAGTAGGTATTACAGACTTGGTCAGGGAGAGGTTGAAAATGTCTGAAGACACTTGCCAATTGGTCCGTGCATGCTTTGAGTACACATCCTGGTAATCCGTCTGGCCTGTGGCTTTGTGAATGTTGACCTGTTTAAAAGGTCTTGCTCACATCGGCTATGGAGAGCGAGATCACACAGTCGTCCAGAACAGCTGGTGCGCTCATGCATGCTTCAGTGTTTCTTGCCTCAAAGTGAGCATAAAAAAGGCATGTAGCTCGTCTGGTAGGCTCACATCACAGGGCAGATCGCGGCTGAGTTTCCCTTTGTAGTCTAATATTTTTCGAGCCCTGCCACATGTGTATTAGCATTCAATCTCAGTCTTGTACTGACGCTTTGCCTGTTTGATGGTTCGTCGGAGGGCATAGCGGGATTTCTTATAAGCGTACGGATTAGTGTCCTGCTCCTTGAAAGCGGCAGCTCTAGCCTTTAGCTCGGTGCGAATGTTGCCTGTAATCCATAGTGTATGGTTGGGAAATCGATGCACTTATTGATGAAGCCGGTGACTGAGGTGGTGTACTCCTCAATGCCATCGGATGAATCCCGGAACATATTCCAGTCTGTGCTAGCAAAACAGTCCTCTAGCGTAGCATCTGCATCATCTGACCACTTCCGTATTGAGCGAGTCACTGGTACTTCCTGCTTTAGTTTTTGCTTGTAAGCAGGAGGATAGAATTATGGTCAGATTTGCCAAATGGAGGGCAAGGGAGAGCTTTGTATGAGTCTCTGTGTGCGGAGTGAAGGTGGTCTAGAGCTTTTTCCTCTGGTTGCACATGTGATATGCTTTACCTCATTTCTACCAGCATATTTAAGTTTGCCTGCATTAAAATCCCCGGCCACTAGGAGCGCCGCTTCTGGATGAGCATTTTCTTGTTTGCTTATGGACTTATACAGCTCGTTGAGTGCAGTCTTCGTGTCGGCATCGGTTTGTGGTGGTAAATAGACGGCTACGAATAATATAGATGTGAACTCTCTCGGTAGATAGTGTGCTCTACAGCTTATCATGAGGTATTCTACCTCAAGACTTCTTTAATATTAAACATTGTGCACCAGCAGTTGACAAATAGACACACAACCCGTTGGTAGGATAGTCTTAATTGTAGATCGTCCAGTTTGTTTCCCAATTATTGGAAAACGTACAATCATACGGAGAGTAGTGGTGGTTTCCCTACTTGTCTACGAATTCTTACAAGGCACCCCGCCCTCCTCTCCCTTTTCTTCACGCTGTTAACAGAGATTTGGGCCTTGTCTTGACAAAGTAGTATATCCTTCACGTCGGACTCATGAAAAAATAAATACATCTTTGTTCAGTTCGAGGTGAGTAATCACTGTTCTGATGTCCAGAAGATCTTTTTGGTCATAAGAGATGGTAGTAGCAACACTTGGTACAAAATGAGTGTTGTGTCTGTGACTATCATTAAATGTGAAGACTTATTTTATCAAATCAATTCTCTAGGTTTAATTATTACGTGATTAAACTAATCATGTAAACATGAATTAACTAGGAAGTCAGGTCACCAAGGAAAATGTTGATTAAAGTTATAATTTTTAGAACATAACTCTTCAGATATTTTAATATCTGATCAATAAGTCATCATTAATGAATTATTAATTTTCATTAGTCTCATTCCAAACGTCTTAAAATTCTGATGGTTCGTGGTGGCTTGTGGCAAACTTTAAACAACACTTTTTATGGATATCTTTAAGAAATGGCTTTCTTCTTGCCACTCTTCCATAAAGGCCAGATTTGTGCAATTTACGACTGATTGTTGTCCTATGGACAGAGTCTCCCACCTCAGCTGTAGATCTCTGCAGTTCATCCAGAGTGATCATGGGTCTTGGCTGCATCTCTGATCAGTCTTCTCCTTGTATGAGCTGAAAGTTTAGAGGGACGGCCAGGTCTTGGTAGATTTGCAGTGGTCTGATACTCCTTCCATTTCAATATTATCGCTTGCACAGTGCTCCTTGGGATGTTTAAAGCTTGGGAAATCTTTTTGTATCCAAATCCGGCTTTAAACTTCTTCACAACAGTATTTCGGACCTGCCTGGTGTGTTCCTTGTTCTTCATGATGCTCTCTGCGCTTTTAACGGACCTCTGAGACTATCACAGTGCAGGTGCATTTATACGGAGACTTGATTACACACAGGTGGATTGTATTTATCATCATTAGTCATTTAGGTCAACATTGGATCATTCAGAGATCCTCACTGAACTTCTGGAGAGAGTTTTCTGCACTGAAAGTAAAGGGGCTGAATAATTTTGCACGCCCAATTTTCAGTTTTTGATTTGTTAAAAAAGTTTTAAATATCCAATAAATGTCGTTCCACTTCATGATTGTGTCCCACTTGTTGTTGATTCTTCACAAAAAAATACAGTTTTATATCTTTATGTTTGAAGCCTGAAATGTGGCAAAAGGTTGCAAAGTTCAAGGGGGCCGAATACTTTCGCAAGGCACTGTACATTTCGTCACGGGTGGTTCTATACACTTCAGAGAAAAGGGCTGTCCATGACAATTCATGTGATGTCTGGGTTCATGGGGGTGTGGCCACTGACTAGTTAATCTTTACATGAAAATGCATACTCTCATTTAGAAGGTTAACATCACATTACATCTTTTCACAAATAGTTTCATGTTTAATCACATATGTTTCTCAATATTTAGATGTAAAACTGACAGCTGGGAAATGTACACTTTAAGAGATACAGTTGTGTGTTTCCTGTCCTTCATGAGATCATAACTGTCCCTTAAGCCAATCCAACATTCTCAAAAATATAGAAATATTGTTTATTTCTGCCATTTTGGGGATTAGGAATTTTGAACAAAATAAGTTCTTTGTTCTGGTAGACTCTCTCAATACTGCATGGCAGTTTCTACCAGGTATTTATAACCTGTTGTAAAGTCATAAATCTATGTAGAGAGAGAGAATTGGGGGGAGGGCTAAAAAAAACGAAATATCACTGTTGGTTAGGAGCCCGTAAAACAGCAGCCGGTGCCATTATTAATTATAATTCTGTGCATTTGTCTGTATACGTGTGTATGGGCACCTGTTTCCATGCTGCGTGTGTGTAGACATGGCCTTGCCCCCGAAATCTCTCCCGCCGTACAGATGCCAGACAACAGACACCTCTCGTAGCACCACCCTGCTCTGGGGGACAGGGAAGTGGCTGGGGGCCCGCAGCAGGTCAGAGCTGCCCCGCGGTCGGGAGAAGTGGCCCTCCCTCACCCTGATAGGACCCTCAGTTAGCACCGTCACCATGGGCTCCCCGTCTCTGGGCTGAGGGTGAATTGACGAACATGGACACCAGAATAGGTTTAGTACTTCATGTTGCATAATTCAATTCCATGTGAACTACGAGTAAGTAGTATGGCGAGATGAGGGGGATGAAGATGAAATAGAGACGCACAGGTATACCCATCCCAGGAGCCTCTAGGATGCAGAAGTCCTCGTTGTCCTCTGAACACTCAGAGCCCTCCTCTGACATCATATCTGCCTGCACCTCAGTGGCTGTCGCCACCAGTCCGTCAAGCTCTGACTCCTCCCCGTCAATGACAACAGGTGGGGGGAGCTTGGGAGCCTCCCCGGGGAACAAGTAGACAGAGACAGGTGAGCCCCGCGGGACTGTGGGAGAACCTGGAAACACACAAGGAAATATTCCACATATCCAGGAGTGATCACCATCCTCTATTTAATATCTATTATATGTATATAGAGGACTGTAAGTCGCTCTGGGTAAGAGCATCGCTAAATCAGTGTTTCCCAACTACAGTCCCCCCAACAGAAGCTGTTTTTTTATGTAGACACAGACAAACACACCTGATTCAACTCATCGAGGGCTCGATGATTAGTTGAATCAGGTGTGCTTGTCCGGGGCTACATAGAAAATGTGCTCTGTTTTGGGTATTGGAGAACCTGAGTTGGGAAACACTGATCTAAATGACGAAAATGTAAAATGTTATATCTAGAGAGATGCTGTATACTACACTGTCACTTAAAAGCCCGTTTTACCCGAGTCCATATCCTCATCTGGATGGCTCCTCTCGGTGTCAATCAAAGCATCAAGGAGATCGCACTGGTTGATCTCAGCAGTCTCAGCTGGAGGGCAGGGTGGCAAGGAGGCGGGACTTTCTGACAACTAACACGACACGTAAACACAGACAACAGATCAGGGATAGACAACTCCAGTCCTCAGGGGTTGAGATTCAAATAACTGCATTCTGAAACTGAAGATCACGATTAGTTGATAATTGGAGTCCGGTGTGTTAGCTGGGGCAAAAGTGTGACACCAATCAGGCCCTTGAGGACTGAAGTTGCTCGTCCCTGCAATAGAAAGTTTACGCTAGTGGAGTCAGTCTCCTATTCTGCCGCTCCACAGTTTCAATCTCTTCAGTTGTAGTATATACTAGTCTAATGTATATAAACAGCACAGGAATGAAACCATCAACATGTATTGATCACATCTTTACTAATGCTGCAGAAATGTGGTTTAAAGCCGTATCCAGATCCATAGGATGTAGTGATCACAATATAGTAGCCATATCTAGGAAATCCAAAGTTCCAAAGGCTGGGCCTAATATACTGTATAAGAGGTCATTCAATAGGTTTTGTAGTGATTCCTATATTGTTGTTGTAAAGAATATTTGTTGGTCCGTGGTGTGTAATGAGGAGCAAGCAGACATAGCTTATCCCAGTTAGTAATAAGCATGCACCCATTATGAAAATGACTGTAAAAACTGTTAAATCTCTGTGGAATTGTATGGTTGAGAGGGATGAGGAAAAAGGAATGGCAAATAAGTCTGGCTGCACAACCAATTGGCAAACATACTGCAAATTGAGAAATCATGTGAATATATGGAATTATGGAATCACTAGCCACTTTAACTATGCCACTTTGTTTACATACTCATATGTATATACTGTACTCGATACCATCTACTGTATCTTGCCTATGCTGCTCTGTACCATCACTCATTCATATATCCTTATGTACATATTCTTTATCCCCTTACACTGTGTACAAGACAGTAGTTTTGGAATTGTTAGTTAGATTACTTGTTATTACTGCATTGTCGGAACTAGAAGCACAAGCATTTCGCTACACTCGCATTAACATCTGCTAACCATGTGTATGTGACAAATAAAATTTGATTTGATTTGAATTAAAAGAAGAAACTACACTATGAAACAAAGAAAAATGACAAAGAAGGACAGTAAAAAGCTTCAGAGAGCCTTCAATTATATTTTGGGAAAAAAAATAGAACTCAGCTCCGTCATTCATTGAATCAGATGGCTCATTCTTCACAAAACTGACTGTCATTGCTAACTACTTTAATGTTTTTTTTCATTGGCACGATTAGCAAACGTAGGCATGACATGACAGCAACAAACACTGACACTACACATCCAAATTATGAAAGACAATAATTGTAATTTTGAAACCCATAAAGTGAGTGTGGAAGAGGTGAAAAAATGATTGTTGTCTATCAACAATGACAAGCCACCGGGGTCTGACAACTTGGATAGAGAATTACTGAGGATAATAGCGGACGATATTGCCACTCCTATTTGCCACATCTTCAATCTAAGCCTACTAGAGAGCGTGTGACCTCAGGCCTGGAGGGAAGCAAAAGTCATTCCGCTACCCAAGAACAGTAAACAAATTGACAACATACTTTCAACACGCTTATAGGGAAGGACATTAAACAAACACAGCACTTACACAAATGACTGATGATTGGCTGAGAGAAATTGATGATCAAAAAATTGTGGGCGGCTGTTTTGTTAGACTTCTGCGTGGCTTTAAACATTATCGGTCATAGTCTGCAGCTGGAAAAAGTAAAGCCAGTGTGTGTATTTATGTGGATGACTCAACACATCAGCTAATACAGCTACTGAAATGACTAACACTTAAAGTGCTACAGTTAGTTTCAGGATGGGAGGAATACGTTAGTCCTAAATACTTCAAAATACTAAAAGCATTGATTTGTCAAAAAATACATTCACTAAACGCTAAACCCCTGAAAGAAATCTTGTAATGAATAATGTGGAAATTGAACAAGTTGAGAACGAAACTGCTTGGAGTAACCCTGGATTGTAAACTGTCATGGTCAAAACATATTGATACAACAGTAGCTAAAATGGGGAGAAGTCCGTCTATAATAAAGCGATGCTCTACCTTCTTAACAACACTATCAACAAGGCAGGTCCTGCAGGCCCTAGTTTTGTCACACCTGGACTACTGTTCAGTCGTGCCAGGTGCCACAAAGAGGGACTTAGGGAATGTGCAATTAACTCAGAACAGGGCAGCACGGCTGGCCCTTGAATGTTCATATAGATCTAATATTAATAACATGCATGTCAATCTCTCCTGGCTCAAAGTGGAGGAGAGATTGACTTCATCACTACTTGTATTTATGGGAGATATTGACATGTTGAATGCACTGAGCTGTCTGTCTAAACTACTGGCACAGCTCAGACACCCATGCACACCCCACAAGACATGCCACCAGAGATCTCTTCACAGTCCAAGTCCAGAACAGACTATGGGAGGGGCACAGTACTGCACTACATGACTACATGGAACTCTATTCCACATCAGTTAACTGATGCAAGAAGTAGAATCAGATTTAAAAAGCAGGTAAAAATACACCTAATGGAACAATGAGGACTGTGAAGACACACAAACATAGGCACAGACACATGCATACACACACGATAACATACGCACTATACACACAGTATAAAAATACACCTTCTGGAACAGTGAAGACTGAAGACAACAAACATAGGCACAGACACATGCATACACACACGTATACATGGATTTTGTGTTGTAAATATGTGGTAGTGGAGTAGGGGCCTGAGAGTACACAGTGTGTTGCGAAATCTGTAATGAATTCATTGTAATGTTTTAAAACTAAAACTGCCTTCATTTTGCCAGATCCAAGGAAGAGTAATGGGGATCCATAATAAATACGGGTCTGTCTGTCTTACCGGCAGTTTCTGTCCCGCGATCTCAGTGGGTGATGTTTGTCGGGGGGGCGGGTGCAGGTCTCCCTGGGAGACCAGGTACTGCAGCATGTTGACCAGGGCAGCACAGGAGTCAGCACAGGTGTGGAGGTGGACCACGTTGTTGGAGCAACGCAGCTCAAACAGAGGCTGGGACTGGGAGAGAGAGAGGAGGGGATTGGAGCAGAGCAGAAAGGAAGACCGCGTAGATTTGAGAACAACAGTCTCTTAAGTTCAAACACACAGACAGATATATAAATCACACAAAATTGGCAGGCTAAGAACTTACCAGTTTCCCTTTATCACTGCCTTTCCATGTGGTAATGGCCAGCTCCAGCAGATCAATGTCCAGCACACACACATAGTCTGAGGGGGGGAGAGACAGAGAGAGAGAGAGAGAGAGAGAGAGAGAGAGAGAGAGAGAGAGACAGAGAGAGAGACAGAGAGAGACAGAGAGAGACAGAGAGAGAGAGAGAGAGAGAGGAGGCGTTAGAATTGAACACACACTCAGATGCAGATGTACACACGCGGTACAGTTAATCGTGTGGCATACCTCGTCGCAGGTCCACAACATCACTTTCACATTTATCAGAGAGATACAGTGCAGAGTCATCCAGGATAAACCTGAGGTGAAAGGTGGCCGTGTCTACGATGATGTTACTCGACAGAGAGAAGGATTCTGCTGTGAACAACACCCTCAATGGAAGATACAAGGGCCTGAGAGACAGAGACACGAAGAGAAGTGAAAAATCATTATTATGTTCATTTATTATCTGCCTTTGTCCACATATGTAGATCTGGTGTGTGTGTACCTGTAGTCCACGGCACAGGTGGCCAGGTGTGTGTGTAGGACGGTAATAACTGCAGGAGATGTATAGCCCAGGATCGGGTCATCAACGACATCCAGAAAATCAACCAGCTGTCATGAAGAAACACAGCCTCACTAACCAAACACACCCCACGCAGTCAAATCATGATATGTGTCTGAAGCTTCTCTGCTCTGGTATGCATTAGGATCCCCCATTTCCCCCATACCTGTTCGTGCCAGCTGTGATTGGTCTGTGCCATCTGATGTCGCATAGTGGCGCCATGGAGACGAAGGGCAACCAGGAACTCCTGTGAAACACACACAAACACAGAATTAAGTCAGTGATGTTTCTCTCCAAATCACAAGCACAGATAACTTACAAGCGCAATCAAACGGTGATATTCAAAAAATAAATGAGAAGATATGAATGTTACCTTGACGTTCCTCTGAGGGTCCAGGGTTATTTTGAAAGCCGTGGATAACATGTGGACCTCAGTCTCCCTGCCACTCACACTGCTCACCCCCAGCTCTGTGGGGTAAATGGTAGGGTCCAGATGCCCTGGGGGAGTGAAGCTGGGCATTTCTAACCGCCTGGGGACGGGGGAGTCTTTCACTACAGCTGCGAGGGGGAGGAAAAGGGTGAGTGACCAGAAAGGAAAGAGGTAAGGGCTGTCAGTCATTTAGAAGAGATTAGCTCATGGCTAAAAACAATCTACATGAAAACACATAGATTGTCACACTACTACATGTGATTAGGAAGGTGCTATCAGAGCTAAACCCTGATATCACAGAGCCATTCCACTCACCTTTGTGGTAAAGCTCCACCCTCCTGCTCTCCAAGCACAGGAAGCTGAGATGGGGGTTGTTCTGATGCTGCGCCACACTGAACATCTTTCCCCCTTCCAGGTCCAACATGAGCTCCCCGTGACACCGGTCCTCCTGACTTCCTGTCTCTCCCTGAAGGAGGCGAAACAGGAAACTATTTATTTATGCGTCTTCCTTAGAAGAATCATAGTACACACATACATTCAATTTGTGTAATAATATCATTCCTTCAGGCAGTAAGGTCCAGTCAGGATTTGAACCAAGAACCAAAATCTCTCCAGTCTATATACCGAGCTAACCATTGTAAGATGTAGCTGGTTCATTATTTGCTCACCTTGCTGTCCGTCATGGCTTGGAGGCGGCCCTTCCCTATGATGACGGTGAGGGAGAGCAAGCTGAGGTTGTGGTTAGGGCGGGGCTCCGACTGCCCGCATCTGGCTGATACACTGGCTGTGTAGAACTGAGCATCTTCCTCCTCCTCCTCCGAGTCTGAGGGACCAGAAACGTCACAGTTATAGAACTGCTGAGCAACAACACATTTCACATGGTCTACAGGGGTGCTGACTAAAGAGTTGCACAACACATACCACTTGGCAAGCCAGTTTAAAATCAGAGCTTTAAATAGACTAAAGACATTAACAAGTTGCTACACAGAGGTGACCCAATTCTGTCTGACCAGTTTGAAGTGGTTTACAAGTCTCAGTATGGGGGTCTCACCTAGTTTGAAGGCAGATTTGCAAAGATGGAAATAGTCATTGTCTTGGCGACGGTGTTGGGGGCTGTGATCACTCTTAGGGTCTGAGGGGGGAGAGGCTTCCCACATCAACAGGTCATTATTGATCCTACAGGGATGGAAAAGGAGAGAGGAGGACGAAGGGAAAGAGCAGAAAAAAAGCCATGTAAAATGGTGTCAACAAATAAGCAACCGAGCAGAAAAAGAGAGACACACACCTGTTGTAGACACTCTGGAAGGCCTGTTTGCTGGGCAGGAAGATGTAGGCCAGGGGCAGAGAGACATCTACTACACACTGAGACACACACTGAGACTGGAACTGTTGCATCTCCTCTGGGTCTGCTGGGATCACCATCTGAGAGGAGGAGAGAGGGGCAATGAGGAAAGGTTAGACTGAAACTTCCAGAAAATGGGGCAAATAAAACCAACATCTTTAGGAAGTGATTGTGTGAGAGAAACTGACAACTGGTCCAGAGAGGGCCGGCCGGGGGTGTGAGAGGGACGGCCGGGGGGGTGAGAGAGGGACGGCCGGGGGGGTGAGAGAGGGACGGCCGGGGGGGTGAGAGAGGGACGGCCGGGGGGGTGAGAGAGGGACGGCCGGGGGTGAGAGAGGAGTCTAGGTGTTTGTGATGGGATGGTGCGGTACCTCCTCAGTCTCGAACATGGTGCGGTTGGAGGAGAAGGGAGAGCTGGTCTTCTCTCGGAGTTCACAGGGGTTCTCAAACGACATGGATCCCAGGTCCCTCATCAGACCCACCCCTAACCCCCCCAACCCTGACCCCAGACCCTCTCCTCCCCTCACACGCACTGACAGCCTGGAGAGAGGGAGGGAGAGATAGATAGAAGAAAGAGACAGATGTAAACTATACAGTAGGTTGATGTGCAACGTTGACTTCTGAAACACATTAAATCTACACAGCCAAGTGACACAGTAAGTGAAACAAACTCCACTAAAATACATGTTCCGGAAACACACTCACTTGGCCATGGAGTCTTGACTCTTCTTGACTCTGATACAGGGGAAGGAACCTCCCTCCCAGCCCTCATACGTTCCTGAGAGACAATGAACAAACAATTGCTCAAAATGTGAGTGTTACTTTTGTTGTTGTTTGTGTGTATATTTGACTGTGTGTGTGTGTGTTCCTCACCGTGCATGTCACTGAAGCTGGCCTCCAGTAGCTGTGTGAGGGAGCCATGGGAGGGGCCAGGGGGTGCATGGGGATCCGGCTGTAGGTCAGGGCCCTCCTGGGAGCGGATATCCAGGTCACACAGCTCCAGCACCAGGTTCTCTTGCCGCACGGACCTCTGGGAAGGCGGGCGTCGGAGGGGGTACGGCCGGAGGTCCGGGATGGGGAAGCGGAGCTTGAGGATGGCGTGGGGCGAGAGGAGGGAGAGAGAGGAGTGCAGCTCACTGCTCTGGGTCTGAGAGACGGAGAGGAGAATGTTCAAAGATAAACAATCGTAAACATAAAGCAAACCTGAAATTTTACTTCAATTGTGATCAAATGGCGCCACTTAGTGGCTGGTGGCTTGCTAAGTGTTTACCCGTGTGTGGACGGGTCCTCTTAGTGGCTGGTGGCTTGCTAAGTGTTTACCCGTGTGTGGACGGACGGGTCCTCTTAGTGGCTGGTGGCTTGCTAAGTGTTTACCTGTGTGTGGACGGGTCCTCTTAGTGGCTGGTGGCTTGCTAAGTGTTTACCCGTGTGTGGACGGGTCCTCTTAGTGGCTGGTGGCTTGCTAAGTAATTACCCGTGTGTGGACGGGTCCTCTTAGTGGCTGGTGGCTTGCTAAGTGTTTACCCGTGTGTGGACGGGTCCTCTTAGTGGCTGGTGGCTTGCTAAGTGTTTACCCGTGTGTGGACGGGTCCTCTTAGTGGCTGGTGGCTTGCTAAGTGTTTACCCGTGTGTGGACGGGTCCTCTTAGTGGCTGGTGGCTTGCTAAGTGTTTACCTGTGTGTGGACGGGTCCTCTTAGTGGCTGGTGGCTTGCTAAGTGTTTACCCGTGTATGGACGGGTCCTCTTAGTGGCTGGTGGCTTGCTAAGTGTTTACCTGTGTATGGACAGGTCCTCTTAGTGGCTGGTGGCTTGCTAAGTGTTTACCTGTGTGTGGACGGGTCCTCTTAGTGGCTGGTGGCTTGCTAAGTGTTTACCCGTGTATGGACGGGTCCTCTTA
Organism: Oncorhynchus mykiss; assembly: GCF_057628025.1. Taxonomy (NCBI): domain Eukaryota; kingdom Metazoa; phylum Chordata; class Actinopteri; order Salmoniformes; family Salmonidae; genus Oncorhynchus; species Oncorhynchus mykiss. Next base: position 27,136,003 of record NC_143035.1, on the reverse strand, counting down.
GTGGCTGGTGGCTTGCTAAGTGTTTACCCGTGTGTGGACGGGTCCTCTTAGTGGCTGGTGGCTTGCTAAGTGTTTACCTGTGTATGGACGGGTCCTCTTAGTGGCTGGTGGCTTGCTAAGTGTTTACCCGTGTGTGGACGGGTCCTCTTAGTGGCTGGTGGCTTGCTAAGTGTTTACCCGTGTGTGGACGGGTCCTCTTAGTGGCTGGTGACTTGCTAAGTGTTTACCCATGTGTGGACGGACGGGTCCTCTTAGTGGCTGGTGGCTTGCTAAGTGTTTACCTGTGTGTGGACGGGTCCTCCTCCTGTCTGTGTGGGACAGTGGCTGCAGGCTCTGCTCAGAGACTCCAGTCGACTCAGTATGTCCAGGTCCAACTCAGCACTCAGCTCTCCCAACTCTACCCTCACTACACTGTCTCTACGCAGAACACGCTGCCTCCCCTGCAATACAGAGTCATTGACATGTCAGGAGGAGGGGGTAGCAGGTTAACAGAGGCGACCAAAACAGACTGAAACAATTACATATTAGCCTTTGAACATGTTCAACTGACACAAACACACACTGTCCTGGTTTACCTTGCGCAAGTGTTTCTCTGTGAGACTGTAGTGTAGCTGTGCACAGGGTCTGGCTGTAGCTCCCACTGTGAACATTCCAGCCCGCTGGAAGTGGAGCAACTAGAGAAGGTGGGAAGAGTTATATCCTGGGCAATGCTAGCCCATGCTGCAGCACACTGTATCATGTGGAATGTTGTGTTGAAGCCCTCAGATCATCTCAAATAACAGCCCCTTTCCTACCTCAGTGTATTGGGGCTTTCCTGGCTCCCAGAGACACTCGAGCAGCTCTAGCCTACTGAAGGACAGGTCAGAGGTCACAGCACGAGAGTGGCGACCTGCACTGCGCATCTCACACGCCACCTGTACCGCTGCTCCAGTCATCCTGAGAGGAGAGAGAGACAGAGAGAGAAGGGGACAGAGATGGAGAGCGAGAAAAGGGGACAGAGATGGAGAGTGAGAAAAGGGGACAGAGATGGAGAGCGAGAAAAGGGGACAGAGATGGAGAGCGAGATATGAGAGAGAGAGCAAAATAAGGATTATCTATTGATATGTAGGGCAGGTCTGTTGATTTATCTGAGGAGTGGTGGCCAATGTTGAAGAGGCTATTGTGTGTTTTTACCTGAGGTGTGAGTGGGGGCAGGCTTTAGCGAAGCTAGCCCTGAGGTGGTGGAAGTCTCTCTCGCTGAACATGCTGTCTTTGAAGAAGGCCAGCTCCCGGAAGAACACCTGAGACACCTGGGCCAATGAGGAAGCTGCGTCCGGCCCGGGGGGCGGGTCCTGCTCCAGTAGGGTTAGGGTGAGCCCGCCAAGCGAGAGGCGGAGCAACACCTCTGGCTTCAGTGGCTCTGATTGGCTACTTCGCCCTGGAGGAGGAGGGGTTAATTAGATTAGTTGTATAGTTTTTGTTATCTGTAAAATGTGTACAAGACAGTGTGAGTGTTACCTGGTATTCTGCTACAATGTGGCAGGCTGGATAGTGATCCTGGTACAGGATAATGCCTGGGACCCTGTGGTAGGCCCTGGGCGTAGCTAGCCTGGCTGTGTGTAGACGACGCCATGCTGTCGGAGAGAGAGTGCGCGGACGTCACACTGCTAGTCATACCAGGACCCATGGAGAAGAACATATCTGAGAGAGAGAATGAGAGAGGGAGGAGAAAGAGAGCAAGAGACCGAGACAGCAAGTGAGTAAACAGAGAGAAGGAGCACTATGCTTCACATGTCAAGTTCAACCAAGCTCTCACAGAACATGATGCAGCAGCAGACTACTGTACACGTGTCCTGCAGAATGTGGGTCACCACAAAGCTAATACAACCCCTGTCACCGCAACCTTCACTAGCCTCCATATTGCATTCCAACTCTTTAGCTACCCTCCACGTACCCCCGTTCTCCAGACCGGTGAGGTAGGGCTCCATGTCAGGCTCTTCGTCCCAGTCCGGATCTCTATCTCCGGGGCTGGAGCTCAACTGTTTGCTCAAGTCCTCCTCTATCAGACGCAGGTCCTCAGAGTCCAGGGGACGGCTGTGAACCCCAGCACCACTGGGCTTAGGCTCTGGTAGGATAGACAGGGAGGAATTCATACAGGGTCAGCAGTACACAGTGTGGATGAAGATGTGCATGGTTAAAAGACACTAAAATGTGGATCCAAACAAAGTGTGTTCAGTGAACAGAGTTTTGTTCCACTGTCAATGACATGAGGATGTGGAACTAAGACATGTGGAATGCAGGTGGGGAGAAACAGGTAACCAGTTTCCTTACTCACCTGTGTCGATGCAGAGGGCAGACAGAAGGTCGGTCAGGTGAGTGATCTGGTCTGGGGAGAGCAGCAGGTGGAGGCACCCCACCTTCCCATCCAGCTCCAACTGAAAGATAAGGAGAGACAAGTGGCTGTAATAACAGTGACAGAATAAAAGGACCAAAGCAAAACAAGAGGTTCTTAAAAACTTAAGTGAACACAGGAAGGAACTGAACAAATCCACTGAAACACACACACCTTAGGTCCAGGCAGCATGTCGTTCTGTTTGATCTTAACCGTGGTCTCCATGAAGCCAGAGCAGCTGCCGATGAGGAGGGGCTGCTGGACGGCTGGAGGGTCATCTTCCTCCTCCTCACCACCTTCCTCCTCCTCCTCAACACCTTCCTCCTCCTCCTCAACACCCTCCTCCTCCTCCTCAACACCCTCCTCCTCCTCCTCAACACCCTCCTCCTCCTCAACACCCTCCTCCTCCTCGCTGGCTGAGGCTGAGCCAGTGGTGTCCGCTCTAAAAGGACCCTGTGAAGGAGAGGATAATTACCATGATTACCCGCTTAAAGGATCCTGTGAAGGAGAGGATGATTACCATGGTTAACCGCTTAAAGGATCCTGTGAAGGAGAGGATAATTACCATGGTTAACCGCTTAAAGGACCCTGTGAAGGAGAGGATAATTACCATGGTTAACCATGGTAATCATCCTCTCCTTCACAGGGTCCTTTAAGCGGTTAACCATGGTAATTATCCTCTCCTTCACAGGATCCTTTAAGCGGTTAACCATGGTAATCATCCTCTCCTTCACAGGATCCTTTAAGAGGTTAATTAACCATGGTAATTATCCTCTCCTTCACAGGGTCCTTTAAGTGGTTAACCTCTTAAAGGACCCTGTGAAGGAGAGGATGATTACCATGGTTAACCGCTTAAAGGATCCTGTGAAGGAGAGGATGATTACCATGGTTAACCGCTTAAAGGACCCTGTGAAGGAGAGGGCAGACAGAAGGTCGGTCAGGTGAGTGATCTGTCCTTTAAGTCTGTCAGCTAGCCACTAGGGGGAGTGTGAGAGTAAATATGAGTTTATGTGAGTATCTATAAGTGGATATTTCATTTCTAAAAGATGTGTGTGTTATATTGGGATCAAACTTGAGTATATGCAGGTGAGAGTGTGTGTACATGAGTGGGTTTATAAGTGCCGTGGTCAATTTAAAACTGTGCGTGTTACCTGGGGCCCTCCGGTGGTCTCGTACAGCAGTTGAACAGAGCTGAGCTGGAGGATCTTGTGCAGGAAGGCAGGCGGCTGGTGGATGTCTACAGGCACCGTCTGGCTGGGGTCCCTCACTGCCTCGTCACAGTACTCCAGCCTGCAGCGCAGCACACCACACAGCCACCGGGGGCAGAGCACTCAGCACAATAACACTATATTACCTTCAACCTCAGCCAAAACACCCACCACACACACAAGCTCTACTAAAGATAGTGAAGCGTCTCCGAGATTCAGATGTTCTCTTTAGATCTACAGACAAATCCTGAGACAGAAGTGTTTCCTCATCTCATTTCCTGTCCTTCCTGACTTCTAAACTGGTCAGGTGGACAGACCAACACAGGCTGTGTAAGAATGTCAGTGTGGTGAGAACCAACATACCGTTTGATGTGCACCTCTAAGGCAATGCCCGTCTCCATGTTCAGGGGCTGGTGCTCGATTCGGACGATGGTGTCCAGGAGGGTGACTTTGATCCGACGCAGGACTGCAACATAACACAAACAAGGACATCCGTTATCACTAAGCATTTTGGTCACAAAGAAACCAGAAGGGACACCAGTGATATGATATCAGTCCTTATCTCACAAGTTTGGAATTGACAGTACATTACTTTGACTGCACAGTTTGAAAATTACAGGAAAAGTTGTTATCTTCAGAAGAAGGCACTAACCTACCACTGGGGACAGTACAGGAACAATAATGACAACTTTAAAATAGTCTCTCCCCCCCCCCCCCCCCCCACACACACACACACACACACACACAAACAAGGCCTACCCAGTGACTCACCTGTCTCAATAGTTTGTGCAAACATCTCCAGGCCCTCCAGTGGAGCGGGCGGCTCCTCTGACGCCTCAGGGGGGTCCTTTAGACACTCCTGGGCCAGCTGCATGCTGGAGGTCATGCATGTGGACCAGCCCTGGGAGTCCAACCCCCCACCTACAATAAAACAAAAACAAGGCATGATTCAGCTGGCTCTGAGAAATGTTGAGCATGGGATAGTGTAAGATGTCTTCTCTTGAGCTCAGGCATTTACAACAAATGGTTAGCTAGTACTAGACATTACTGTATTTGTCTTTGTTGACAATAACATCCTAAAAGGTTGCTAATCAATGGTTACCACAACTTCCTTTCTGAACCTGACAGGCCTGCGGCAGTGACAGGAACAGGAGCTGATACAATAACATGGTAATAACAAAGATCTCATTAGTCAGGTAGACTGGCTGTCAGGCTGAGACTTACTGCTCCTGTACTTGGGTCTGCATGTTATCTGAAGGCCTGAGATGACGAGGGTGCAGTGGTCGGTGACAAGATCTGACCAGGGAATTGTCACCTCTATGCTGCTCACAAACCCATCCACAATCTCAAATGGAGCCCCAAGAGACTCCAAGTGTTCGTTGACCGCCTGGGGGAGAAGGAAGGAGGTGTGATGAGAAATTAAGAGATGACTGGAAGATGTTGGAAAAAGAAACGTGTCCTACAATAAACAGCTGGTGTAAATGGCTTAGGGCAATGGGTTTGTCTGTTCTGCTGATTGAAAGTGAGTGCGTTTGCAAGACCTAAGTATAACTTGGTCATATATATTTCAACTGAACTGCAGCGACACTGGATGAGGTGAGTTATTTTCCAATTAGATGCTGACAAAAATATCTCGGAACGGCTGTTCCTTGAACTCACGAGAAGCGAGGATATGACGTTGATTGTTGTTATGTTCAGGTCTTGAAATTGCGAAATAAGTTAGTTGAGGACCAGGGTGCATGAGAACACACAAAAGCAACCAGTTGTTCCGACAGTTAAACGACCGTACTACTTTCACTAACTTACCCAAACGTCAATGTTGATTTCTTTGATGACACCACTACCATTGTACAGGTCCAAACTTAACTGTTCCAAACTCAGTCGTTCTTGCAAGAAGTGACCGAGGTAATGCTGTAAGAGGTACCGACAGGCCCGCTTCTTGATTGAGCCTGACCAGGGGAAAAGCCAGCGAGACATAGGGCCAGCAAGTTCAGGGTGAGGGAGCGAAGAGACGGAGGAAAACGAATGCGAAAACAGTCCTCTGGCAACTGCATAACAAAGAAAGCAAAGTGTACTAATGAAGAACGAGCTACATGGCTAGCTAGAAGGGGCTAAGGGAAAGCCGTCTCTCGGAAATCCTTTGTGTCAGGACCGATGAGTCCAACGTCGTTTTACAGAACGTTCAACTCGTCTATGGTTGTTCCAGTTAATCTTTTAGCTGTATTTCTGTCGAAACTGGACGACAGATCTTCTTGCATATCTCCCGTTTCTCAGGGTTGTTTATTGTTTTCATACTTGAACTGAATGTATGGTGGGGACGGCGCTGCGTCATTGCGTCATCAGTCGCAAAAGCCGTAAATTAGATTGATGTACGCCATCTTTGGAAGGTCAAAACAAAACGGTGTGCGCGTTCCTCTTGTATACCTCTACCCAGGCGTTGCTGATACATGCCAGATCTTACAACGTCTGAATAGTTATTTTACGTATTAGCTGACTACACAGCAATTGGTTGATGCATGCAACGTTTGAGCGGCTGAACGCGACCGGTATTTGTACGTGTGGTACTACTGTCATCCAGTGATAATCATAATTTTGCTGTGGAATACAATTTATTTTCAGAGTGTGTGAATTTGATACATTTTGGTAGCCAATTTTATAACAAACAATCTTGAAAACAGGTTGAACACAAATTCAAAACCAATTGCTTTTTCTTTTACTGTATTACAATGAAAACATGACTTTAAACTAAGGTTAAAATAACCAAGATTTTATCATAACATCAGTCATCAAGTCAAACAACCTTGACACTGTTACTAAAACAATGGAGCAGAAAGTCAACGTTGTGGACATTATCTTTCTACTTCAGTAAAAGGATAAAACCAAAACCCATAAAATATATACAATTCTATTCTAGTTATTATTAACAGAAAATCTAATATCCAGTATCAACAGCATGTATTCTTCCAACTTCACTTTATAAAAGCGACATCTGGAATCTTGCCTTCAATCTGAGGGAGACGTTGGGGAGAAAAACAACATTTAGTTGGACAAAGTGGAACTCAGAATATGCATGTATTTAATCAAACTTTTATTAGACAGTTGATTCATGATACTTTACTTTTAATTGTGTGAAGATCTGTGCAGCTTTGTTGAAATCCCACTCATTGTCCTGAAGACACCTGACACAGAGAGAACATCACAGTGAATGTTTCTGCGCCAAACATCGACCTTTAGAATTTGACCTTTAACATTGACCCTCTGTCAAGCAAGTACACGCAAGGTGTGTTCGAGCAGTAATAATGCTAACGCAGCCGACTGTAGAGGAAAGTCGACGAGTGACGATGGGGGAGGTGCATTTATGACAGCCGAAAGTCAGACACTGTTGTGGTTTACCTACAGCAAGGCTCCATGCAACATGTTGGCATTTTTTACAAAAGTTTATCTTTGTAATGTCAAAATAAACATGTCGCCAACCTTCCAATTTTCAAGCCGTGATACAATTGAGACATGGATTGTGTATGTGTGTCATTCAGAGGGTGAAGGGGCAAGACAAAATACTTAAGTGCCTTTGAGGTATGGTAGTAAGTGCCAGGCGTGTGTCAAGAACTACAACGCTGCTGGGTTTTTCACTCAACATTTTCCCGTATGTATCAAGAAATGGTCCACCACCCAAAGGACATCCAGCCAACTTAACAACTGTGGGAAGCATTGGAGTCAACATGGGCCAGCACCCGTGGAATGCTTGACACCTTGTAGAGTCCATGCCGCAATGAATTGAGGCTGTTGAGGGTAAAAGGGGGTGCAACTCAATACTAGGAGGGTGTTCCTAATGATTCGTACACTCCGTGTATTCATGGGTTGCACCTCCGTCACTCGGTCGCATCATGCCATTGTTATGAATGTTCTCAAGCTGCCCTCTATCGGCGGCGCCATAGTGGTGCCCTAACGTGGTGATAAGCCCAGTCATTCTGGACGGAGGCTAACTACTGTTGTCCAAATTACACTATAGTGTCTGGAAATACAATGACATTGCTAAAGTTGTGAAATATTTGGTAGGAAACAACTTTGCCAGGATTATAATGTCATCAAATTTACTTTAGACAGATGTCAATGTTGTCATTAGCTAGCAAAATTTGTCAAAAATAGCTAGCCGTGCTAACGCTAGCTAGCTAAAATCCAGTGGCCTCCCCTCAATCTTAACTAACGTTATACCATAGATAGAACAATGAGACATTTTCACTGGATGTATAAATGTGAAGCATCCACTTGGCGTTTCCACTCACTACCAAATATGGTAGAAGAAGACCACTGGCGGGCAGTGGGAGAAGATGGAACGAGATAGATTTTGGCTGACATTCGGCATATTTTCTCATGTATGAAACATTTGATCTCAATACAGTTTTCTGTTCCCCAAAGTTGAATCTGTTATGAACAGAGTGGACTAAAGTTTGTAGACTTGACCCTTTGCGCATTTTTTTTTTTTTTTTTCAATCGCATTGTTTAGGAGTGCAAAGGCGAATTGTGTTACTGCACAAGCACACTTCAGAGTAGGCGTTCACTAATGAAAATATGCAGATGATGCTAGAATGCGCCAATAGGATCTCACTAGCTCGTGCTTGGCCCTGCCCCCTCCTTGCTTGTTCTGCCCACTATGGATCATTTGTTCTCATTGGAAACGACAGACTGTGGTTTATCTTGGATTAGTTATAAAAATCTTTGGTTATAGTGCATCTAAAGTCAATCTGGTGAAATCAAAATGATGACAAAAGGTTTTCCTACCAATTGTTTGCCTCCTTTCGAATGTCATTGTATTTCCAAGCCACTGTAATGCACTTTTGACAATCTTCATCAGCGCTCATTGATGATGCATTGAGTAGAATGCTCAGTTCAAAACAAACATTCAAAACAATAGTGACAACATGCAACCCATGAATAGGGAGTAGAAAATACAATGGCAGAAGTACAAGTTAATTGAGGTAGCTATGTACTGTACATATAGGTAGGGGTCAAGTGACTAGGCAACAGGATAGACAAGACAGTAACAGAAGCGTATGTGTGTGTGGCGTCAGTTTGCATGTGTGTGGGCGTATGTAGTGTGTATGTTGGAGTGTCAGTCTATGTATATAAGAGTGTGTGGGCAGAGTCCAGTGTGTGTGCATAGAGTCAGTTCAAGAGAGGTAAATGCAGGTAGTCCGAGTAGACATTTGATTAGCTAATTAGCGGTCTTGTTTTTAAGTTTCATGGCTTGGGGGTAAAAGGTGCTTAGGGTTGTTCACCGCTTGCTGTGTGGTAGCAGAGAGAACAGTCTGTGGCTGGAGTCAGATTTTTTGGGGGCTTTCCTGTCACCGCCTGGTATAGAGGTCCTGGAGCAGCAGGGAGCTCGGCCTCAGTGATGTACTGGGCCGTACGCACTACCCACTGTAACTCTGTAGATGCTAAGAGGCTGACTACACCGCAAATCAATTTAGAAATCAATGTTATTCAATTATTGCACCCACACTGCTTGCGCGCACCAACGAGCATCTGCGTTGCCAAGGGCTAAAATAGAAGTAAGTTCTATTTCTGACGCAGATCGCGCTGCAAGTCCTGCCTCTCCCATTTCCTCATTGGTTTATAGAAGCAGGTACCCACTTGCCATCTCCTCATTGGTTATACCCACGTGGGTGACTGAAAGACGAACGAGGTCAGTGACGGTGATGCACCTAATTTATGAAAGTTGCCAATCGCAATATAAAGTCAAGAGAAGAAAAAGCCTAGGAGAGATGACTAGAAACGATACGGTTGACCGTTTTATGTGTAGATTAATTGTCGGAGTAGAGGACCTTGTGCATTTCAGGTGAAATAACAACAAAATTAGTTAACAGCAAGCTAGCTAATTAGGACAAATTAACTAGCAAGTGCAAGCTAGCTAGCTAGCTAGCTAAATTGCCATACATGTTTAATGCTTTTCGACCTGTCCCCAAATTAATATAATTGGTTCAGAGTTTGTTTTGATATTTTAACCTGCGTGTCGTGATCACGTTTGGTGTGGGGGGACAGAGTACATTTATGCACGATGGTGCACGCGCGCAGCCGGTTTGGGTTCCGTGTAAGCGTTGCCATACCAAGCGGTGATGGAGCCAGTCAAGATGCTCTCAATGTTGCAGCTGTATACCTTTGAGGATCCGAGGGCCCAGGCCAAATCTTTTCAGCCTCCTGAGGGAGAAGAGGCATCGTTGTGCCCTCTAAGATGACTGTGTTGGTGTGTTTGGACTAGGGATGCACAATACATCGGTGAACATATCGGCTGATATTAGCTAAAAATGCCAACATCAGAATCAGCCGATGTCTAGTTTAACGCACAATGTGCAAAACTGATGTCAAAGCTGACGTGCATACTTATATAATGAAAGTACATGACGTGATGACGCCACATAAAATGTTGCGCTATACGTGCAACACAGCATTCCTAAACTAGCCCACAATGTCTGCTGTGAGGATCGAGCAGTCAACAAGTCAAGCAGTCATTTGAAAGAGTAACAACATGTCAGCGAGATAACTCAAAGGCAAAATCCATTAAAGCCAAGATAATGGAATTCATTGTCCTTGACAATCAACCATTCTCTGTCGTGGTGATGTTGGCTTTCGCCGACTGGTCGAGCACAGGTTAACACTACCAAGTGCCCTATTTTTCAGATGTTGCCCTACTGGAGTTACACAGTAATAGCGTCACTGCTATTAGCTTCACGACATGCATACTATGGAATGCCGTTTGGGTCTTTGCGTGTCAAAAAAGAAACAGTAGCACTGTCAAATCTGTACAAAGAAGTCAGCAAGCAAGCAAACACCAGCCACAAGCGATGCGTTTACAATACCGCGTTGGTAATAAAGCATCATTTGTTCGACCGCAACTTATGGGGTAGCTAGCTTTAGCTTGGTACCTAGCTAGCACCAATACAACCAGCCTGAAAACAATGACCAGTAAAAACTGCAGTCATTTTCATTAATGTATAAGGATTAGGCACAATAGTGGATTTTGAGTATGTCATTGACAGTGACGCAAAATAATACAAATAGTAGAATTATGCCATACTTTTATTTTGAAGGCTAACCGCAAAGTCCACTATTGAGGCTAATCCTTATTGTGGCTAGTTTCACATAGATGAGTCCGACCACCATTAATCAAACAAGAACTGTCTTATAAATTAGGGTTATTTTAGATGATGACACCTGGCTATATAGTTAATTAGCTAACTATATAGCTACTGAAACAGATGTTGTTTTGCTATGTTTTTGGTGAAGAACATTGCTTGCATCAATGAGCTAGCTAGCTTTTTTTTATGACCAGTACTGTAGGTGCGCAAGACAACTTTACCAGCATCATAGCATATGCATCGATGAATCGTTGTGACATATGAAATATGAGTGAGTGTAATCCATGTGTAATAACTACGTAAAAAATGTATGAACACGTTAAATTTATTATGTGACGTGCAGTCATATTCATGTCCTGATTGGTCAACAAGCTTATTTGACACGTCAAATAGTGTTAAATAGTATATTTTTTGACACGCAAAGACCCAAACAGCGTTCTATAGAAATCCTGGTTAAGAATGAAACTGAACAAATTAAAACGAAACAGCACAGCAAGTAAGTGAAAGAAATAGGTTTGATTATGTTTTACTGGTAATGGGGACATACGTAAACGGCAACAAAATAACTTTTTGGTCAGTGTGGTGTGTGTGTGTAACCTTTATTTAACAAGGCAAGTCAGTTAAGAACAAATTATTTTTTTCAATGACGGCCTACCCCCTTCCAAACCCGGACTATGCTGGGCCAGTTGTGCACCGCCCTATGGGACGTCCAATCACGGCCGGATGTGATACAGCCTGGATTCGAACCAGGGACTGTAGTACGGCGATGCAGTACCGTAGACTGCTGCGTCCGTGTGTGTGTTAACTATTTAGCTGTATTAGAATACTTAAAGTGCCGCTAAAATGTTTAATATTGGTTATCGGTATCCTTTTTTGGGGCAAGTAGAATATTGGATATCGGTCACAAATGTCATATCAATGCATCACTAATTTGGACCATGATAGATCTTTAGTGATGTGGACACAGAGGAACTTGAAGCACTCAAACCACTCCACTACAGCCCGGTCACGTGCTCGGCCCTCCGCATCCTGTAGTCTGCAATCAGCTCCTTTGTTTTACTGCCGTTGTTGTCCTGCCACCACACTGCCAGGTCACTGACCTCCTCCCTATAAGCTGTCTCATCATCGTCACTGATCAGGCCTTAATGATGGTGTTGGAGTCGTGCGTGGGTGAATAGAGAGTACAGGAGGGGACAAAGCACGCACCCCTGAGGGGCCCCCGTGTTGTGGGTCAGCGTGGCGGATGTGTTGCTGCCTATGTGTTGCTGCCTCACCACCTTGTGGCGGCCTGTCAGGAAGTCCAGGATCCAGTTGCAGAGGAAGTGTTTAGAACCAGGAACCTTAGCTTAGTGATGAGCATTGAGGGCACTATGGTGTTGAACACTGAGCTGTAGTCAATGAACAGCATTCTCACGAAGGTGTTCCTTTTGTCCAGGTGGGAGAGTGCAGTGTGGAATGTAGTAGAGATTGTGTTATCTGTGAATCTGTTAGGACGGTATGCGAATTGGAGAGGTGGGTCTGGGATGATGGCGTTGATGTGAGCCATGACCAGCCTTTCAAAGTATTTCATGGCTAGATATTTGAGTGCTACGGGGGTGATAGTCATTTGACAGGTTACCGTGGCGTTCTTGGGCACAGAGACTATGGTGGACTGCTTGAAACATGAACAGTGCCTTCAAAGTATTCATACCCCTTGACTTATTCCACATTTTGTTGTGTTACAGCCTGAATTCAAAATGGATTTAAAACATATATATTCTCACCCATCTACACACAAGACCCCATAATGACAGTGAAATTGTTTTTAGAAATGTTTGCAAATTTATTAAATTCAAAAATCTAATTTACATAAGTATTCACACCCGAATCAATACTTGTAGAAGAACCTTTGGGAGCGATTACAGCTGCAAGTCTTTTTGGGTAAGTCTAAGAGCTTTGCACAACTGGATTGTACAATATTTGCCCATTATTCTTAAAAAATATTCAAGCTCTGTCAAGTTGATTGCTAGACAGCCATTTTAAAAAGTCTTGCCCTATTTTAAGGCAATTTATGTCAAAACTGTAACTAGACAACTCAAGAAGATTCAGTGTCATCTTAGAAAGCAACTCCAGTGTATATTTGGCCCTGTGTTTTAGGTTATTGTCCTGCTAAAAGGTGAATTTGTCTCCCAGTCTGTTGGAAAACAGGCTGAACCAGGTTTTCCTCTAGGATTTTGCCTTTGCTTATAGCTGTATTCCATTTATTTTTATCCTAAAAAAACTCACTAGTCCTTGCCGATGGCATACCTATAACATGATGCAGCCACCATCATACTTGAAAATATAAAGAGTGATGCATTCTGTTGGATTTGCACCAAACATAACGCTTTGTATTCAGGACAAATAATTAATTTCTTTGCCACATTTTTTTGCAGTATGTTGTTGATCCATCCTCAGTTATCATATCACAACCATTAAACTCTTTATCTGTTTTAAAATCCCCAGTGGCCTCATGGTGAAATCCCTGAGGAGTTTCCTTCCTCTCTGGCAACTGAGTTATGAAGGACGCCTGTATCTTTGTAGTGACTGGGTGTATTGATACACCATCCAAAGCCTAATAATAACTTCACCATGTTAAAAGGGACAGGCTGCTTTTTTACTTTTACCCATCTACCAATAGGTGCCCTTCTTTGCGAGACATTGGAAAACCTCTCTGGTCTTTGTGGTTGAATCTGTGTTTGAAATTGAAAAGTTGAAAATTGAAGTGAATTTCTCAAAAAAAATGTACAACCCTGTTTGTGAATATTTCTACTTTGCCAAGATAATCCATCCACCTGACAGGTGTGGCATATCAAGCAGCATGATCATTACACAGGTGAACCTTGTGCTGGAGACAAAAGGCCACTAAAATGTGCAGTTGTCATCACACAACACAAAGTCTCATGTTTCCGGGAGCATGCAATTGGCATGCTGACTGCAGGAATGTCCACCAGAGCTGTTGCCAGAGAAATAAATGTTAATTTCTCTACCATAAGCCGCCTAAAACATTTTTTTTTGAAAGAGAGAATTTGGCAATATGTCCAACCGGCCTCACAACCGCAGACCATGTGTATGGAATCATGTGGGTGAGCGGTTTTCTGATAAACCTTGTGAACAGAGTGGTATAGGTATGGGCAGGCATAAGCTACGAACACAATTGCATTTTATCAATGGCAATTTGCATGCACAGAGATTCCGTAACGAGATCCTCATTGTGTCATTCATCCGCCGCCTACCCCTCATGTTTCAGCATGATAATGCATGGCCCCATGTCGCAAGGATCTGTACACAATTCCTGGAAGCTGAAAATGGCCCAGTTCTTTCATGGCCTGCATACTCACCAGACATGTCACCCATTGAGCATGTTTGAGATACTCTGGATTGACGTGTAAGACAGTGTGTTCCAGTTCCCACCAATATCCAGCAACTTTGCACAGCCATTGAAGAAGAGTGGGACAACATTCCACAGGCCACAATTAACAGCCTGATCAACTCTTATGAGAAGGAGATGTGTCGCGCTGCATGAGGAAAATGGTGGTCACCCCAGATACTGACTGGTTTTCTGATCCATGAACCTACTGTTTTTAAGGTAACTGTGACCAACAGATGCATATACTGTATTCCCAGTCATGTGAAATCCCTAGTTTAGGGCCTAATGAATTTATTTCAATTGACTGATTTCCTTATATGAACTGTAACTCAGTAAAATCTTTGAAAATGTTGCATGTTACTGCACTGCTGGTTAAAGGCTTGTAAAGTAAGCATTTCACGGTAAGGTCTACACTTGCTGTATTCGGCACATATGACAAATAAAGTTGGATTTGATGTTGCATTTATATTTTTGTATAGTGTATTTAGGCTTGCCATAAAAGGGGTTGAATACTTATTGACTCAAGGCAGTTCAGCTTTTCATTTAGAATACATTTTTAAAAATGTCCAAAAACATAACTATGCTTTAACATTATGGGGTATTGTGTGTAGGCCAGTGACAAATTTTTTTTCTATTTAATCCATTTTAAATTCAGTCTGCAACACAACAAAATGTTGAAAAAGTCAAGTGGTGCGAATATTTTCTGAAGGCACTAGGGACGATGTCGTCGATGCACTTATTAATGAAGCAGATTTGCCAAATGGAGGGGGAGGGAGCGCTTTGTATGAGTCTGTGTGTTGAGTAAAAGTGATCTAGATTTAATTTACTCTCCTCTGTAGTTTCATCAGGAGAGCACCTCAAAATATCCCAATTTGTACATATAACATTTGAATTGTGGAAAAGTTGGTTCCTGTTTCCGTCACGTCTCGGGTACTGTTCGCATGGGTCAAACAAAAATACCCTAATGATTGGTTGACAAATAGTACCTCCCAGTAGCCAGGCGACGGCTGCATGGTGCAATCGGTCAGAAGCAACTGCAGCGACTTGAAGGCGACTTTATAAAAAACTGCATGACCTTTGATCACGTTTTTTATAAAGGTAATGTAGTCGACATGTAGACACAAGTCGGACAATTTTTATCCCCATAATGCAACACACTTTGAAAGGCAGTGACCAATGACTTAGCAAAATTGATCCGCTTGAACATGCCCACAAACTTACTTCTGCGACCACTCAAGGTTCATGCCAGACTTGAGGGAGAAGGCGGAGAGCATCTCCTGCTGGGGGGCGGTGAGGGTGGGCACTGGGCTGCTGGAGGGAGTGGGGGCGGAAGCAGCGAACGCATGCTGGATCTCCTCCGTTGTAGCGATGCGCACAAATAGCTCGTCATTCACTATGCATAGACTGGAGGGAGAAATGGAAGACAAATAGTTTGAAGCGTTCTTTCAATTAACCCCCCCGATTTCTTAAATATAGGACCAGTTGGACTGTTACATTTTTTTTTAGAACTGATGCCAATATTTATGAATATTCGTTGACCATTGTTTTTGTATATCATATAAGATATCGTTTTAGCATTCTTCAGCACAGACAGTCTTATAAGAGATTTTTAAAACCAAGATCAGGTGAACGAGGGACCTCAGAATTACCCAGAAATTCCTGCAGGAACTGCGATGAAGACCCGAGAGAAGGCCCTGACCGCGTCTTCAGATTTACCATCAACTTCTTTGAACATGCCGCTGACCGTAAAGGACAGTAACGTGGTCTAAAAAAGAGAAAATTCAATGTTTTGAAAAATAAAACCACCATGAACAGAAGAACTGATGATAGTATTGAGAATGCTACACTAACAATCAGATATTGCCTAACCGTGTAAGTGTTGACGTCTACATTGAAGGAGGCAGAGTCATGCTGAGTTTTAGGCAGCTCGTTGAGCAACGCCACCACGTTTAGCCGTGTGTGCTTCAGTAGGCGGAACCGTGTTGCTGTGGGGAGCAGATTCCAGAGGGAAGATGCCACATATTATTACAGAAATACAACAGACAAATCTGTTGATGACAGACTTGTTAATTGTCTTAAAATATTTGGAAGACTCACATGGATCTTTGAGTCGCTTTATGTTACGGCTGTCTTTATGGTACTCTCTCAAACTACACCTATGATGAAAAACACACAAATAAATATGTAATTCCGAACTCCCACGAGCCAGACATTCAGATGGAGAAATGTGTGTGAGAGACCTGTTTGGGTTTTGACTGGAGGGCAAGCTGAGTGAGAAGGAGGCACCATCATGGTAGGCATCTAGAAGAGGCTGTCTGTTCCCAGAGTCATATACACTGTAGTACCTGTAATAGAAAAGTTATAACACTGTAGTACCGTCATAGAAAAGTTCTAACACTAATATCTGCCATAGAGGTCATAACACTTTAATAGCTGTCAGAGGTCATACACACTGGGTGTTTCTCAATATGCATACTACCGTGCTCCACACACTCATGCATTCGAGTGCATTCTCCAACCACGTTCTCTTGAGTACGTTCTTATGAGGACGAGTGTGGTGAATGCATAAAACATTACATTTGAGAAGAACTCGCACTCTCCCTACTGTATTACCTCACGCGTCACCTCCCCATTCACTGAACAGGATAATGGCAACAAGAGACGAAACAAGATATACACAAAGCAAACGTTTTACTTCAGAATGATCAGCTAGATATGAATCTTAATAATCTAGCTAGCCAGCTAGTTTGTATTTATTTGAATTTATGTATGTAGTTATACATTTAAATATTACAATATATTCATAACAGATTTCACAGCATATTAAGTGTGTGCCCTTACACGGAACTCAAACCGGCTGCGCACATGTGTGCCATCGTGCATAAATGTATTTTGTCCCCCCAAACCAAATGTGATCACGACACGCAAGTTAAAATATCAAAACAAACTCTGAACCAATTAATTAATTTGGGGACAGGTCGAAAAGCATTAAACATGTATGGCAATTTAGCTAGCTAGCTTGCACTTGCTAGCTAATTTGTCCTATTTAGCTAGCTTGCTGTTGCAAGCTAATTTGTCCTGGGATATAAACATTGAGCTGTTATTTCACCTGAAATGCACAAGGTCCTCTACTCCGACAATTAATACACACATAAAACGGTCAAACGAATCGTTTCTAGTCATCTCTCCTCCTTCTAGGCCTTTTCTTCTCTTGACTTTATATTTATTAGGTGCATTACCGCCACTGACCTCGTTCGTCTTTCAGTCACCCATGTGAGTATAACCAATGAGGAGATGGCACGTGGGTACCTGCTTCTATAAACCAATGAGGAGATGGGAGAGGCAGGACTTGTAGCGCAACTGCGTCACAAATAGAACTGACTTCTATTTTACCCCTTGGCAGCGCAGATGATCGTTGGCGCATGCGAGCAGTGTGGGTGCAATGATTGAATAATATAGGATTTCTAAATGTATTTTGCAACGCTCGCGGTGTAGTCAGCCTGTTAGGCCTCTACTCTACCACCACATATCTATAAGACAACATCCATGTGTACATGTGTGTATAGTGCGTATGTTATCGTGTGTTTGTATGCATGTGTATATGTTTGTGTTGCTTCACAGTCCCCACTGTTCCATAAGGTTTATTTCTGTTTTTATATCAAATTTTACTGCTTGCATGAGTTACTTGATGTGGAATAGAGTTCCATGTAGTCGTGGCTCTATGTAGTACTTTGCGCCTCCCAAATTCTGTTCTGGACTTGGGGACTGTGAAGAGATCTCTGGTGGCATGTCTTGTGGGGTATGCATGAGTTTCTGAGCTGTGTTCCAGTAGTTCAAACAGACAGCTTGGTGCATTCAACATGTCAATACCTCTCACAAATACAAGTAGTGATGTAATCAATCTCTCCTCTACTTTGAGCCAGGAGAGATTGACATGCATATTATTAATGTTAGCTCTCTTTGTATATCCAAGGGCCAGCCGTGCTGCCCTGTTCTGAGCCAATTGCAATTTTCCTGAGTCCCTCTTTGTGGCACCTGACCATACGACTGAACAGTAGTCCAGGTGCGACAAAACTAGGGCCTGTAGGACCTGCCTTATTGATAGTGCTGTTAAGAATGCAGAGCAGCGCTTATTATAGAGAGACTTCTCCCCATCCTAGCTACTGTTGAATCAATATGTTTTAACCATGACAGTTTACAACCCAGGGTTACTCCAAGCAGTTTAGTCTCCTCAACTTGCTCAATTTCCACATTATTCATTACAATATTTATTCCAGGGGTTTAGGGTTTAGTGCTTTTATTTTTTGAAATATTTAGGACTAACTTATTCCTTGCCACCCCTTCTGAAACTAACTGCAGCTCTTTGTTAAGTGTTGCTGTCATTTCAGTTGCTGACGTGTAGTGTTGAGTCATCCGCATACATAGACACGCTGGCTTTACTCAAAGCCAGTGGCATGTCGTTAGTCAAGATTGAAAAAAGTAAAAGGGGCCTAGACAGCTGCCCTGGGGAATTCCTCAATCCACCTGGATTTTGTTGGAGAGGCTTCCATTAAAGAACACCCTCTGTGTTCTATTAGACAGAGCTCTTTATCCACAATATAGCAGAGGGGTGTAAAGCCATAATGCATACGTTTTTCCAGCAATAGACTATGATCGATAATGTCAAAAGCCGTACTGAATTTTAACAAAACAGCCCCCAAATTTATTTTGAGCATTTTCTCTCAGCCAATCAGTAATTTGTGTAAGTGCTGTGCTTGCCGAATGTCCTTCCCTATAAGTGTGCTGAAAAATAGCATTGTATCTGGTCAAACACCATTTTTTCCAAAAGTTTTCTAAGGGTTGGTAACAGGCTGATTGGTAGGCTATTTGAGCCATTAAAGGGGCTTTACTATTTTAGGTAGGGGAATTACTTTTGCTTCCCTCCAGGCCTGAGGAAACACACTTCTAGTAGTCTTAAATTGAAGATATGGTAAATAGCAGTGGCAAAATTGTCCTCTATTATCCTCAGTAATTTTCCATCCAAGTTGTCAGACCCCGGTTACTTGTCATTGTTGATAGACAACAATAGATTGTTCACTTCTTCCACACTCACTTTACAGAATTTAAAATTACAATGCTTGTCTTTCATAATTTGGTCAGATATACTTGGATGTGTAGTGTCAGCTTTTGTTGCTGGCATGTCATGCCTAAGTTTTCTAATCTTGCCATTGAAAAAAACATCAAAGTAGTTTGCAATATCAGTGGGTTTTGTGACGAATGAGCCATCTGAATGATGGAGCAGAGTTTGCCTTTTTGCCCAAGATTTCATTTAAGGTGCTCCAAAGCTTTTTACTATTTTCATCTTTGTTTCATAGTGTAGATTCTTCTTTTTTTTATTCAGTTTAGCCACATGATTTTTCAATTTGCAGTACGTTTGCCAAATTGGTTGTACAGCCAGACCTATTTGCCACCTCTTTTGCCTCATTCCTCTCAACCATAAATTAAATTCCTCATCAATCCACGGGGATTTAACAGTTTTTACAGTCATTTTCTTAATGGGTGCGTGCTTATCAGTAACTGGGATAAGCAATTTCATAAATATGTCAAGTGCAGCGTCTGGTTGCTCGTCATTACACACCATGGACCAACAAATTCTTCACATCAACATAGGAATCACTACAAAACTTATTGTATGACCTCTTGTATACAATATTAGGC
This sequence comes from Oncorhynchus mykiss, assembly GCF_057628025.1. Classification (NCBI taxonomy): domain Eukaryota; kingdom Metazoa; phylum Chordata; class Actinopteri; order Salmoniformes; family Salmonidae; genus Oncorhynchus; species Oncorhynchus mykiss. Next base: position 27,116,206 of record NC_143035.1, on the reverse strand, counting down.
CCAGCCTTTGGAACTTTGGTTTTCCTAGATATGGCTTCTATATTGTGATCACAACAGCCGATGAATTTGGATACTGCTTTCAAACAAATTTCTGCAGCATAAGTAAAGATATGATCAATACATGTTGATGATTTCATTCCTATACCGTTTTTAACTAGCCTGGTAGGTTGATTGATAACCTGAACCAGGTTGCAGGGACAAGTTACAGTTTGAAGCTTTCTCTTGAGTGGGCAGCCTGATGACAGCCAGTCAATATTTAAATCAATTAGATAAAAAAATTGTTAAACAGGCAAAACTGATTTAAAATGAATATTATGCGTGGTAGTGGTACATTTTTCTTGGGTAGCTACCAATTCTGTGTGGCTAGTTGGCTAGCCCTATTGACTTACTATGGACTTACCCATTCACTGAACCGTCTTCCAGCCATGACAATGGCAATAAAGACGAAACAACACATACACAAAGCAACCGTTTTACTTCTTAACTATCAGCTAGCTATATGTGAATTGTAATAATGTATCTAACTAGATAGTTTAACCAAGCAAAATGACCTCAAACAAATATTATGCAAGATAGATGTCAATTCTTCATGGCTAGCTAACAGTAGTAGCTAGCCAGTTAGCCCTATTGACTTATTATGGGCTTGCAATCTACGGTAAGTAGGCAGGTAAACATGCCGAAATGAAACACCATGTATTTATTAACGTATCAAGATCAAATATTGTAGTCAGGCAACATGTGATTTGTGAATAGGCAACATTTTCTCTCGCTTCTGCTCAAATAACGGTTGCCATTGATTTCAATACATTTTGCGTACTTTTTTGACATGATCAGGTCATTTCTTTGCATAATTTCCGTTAAAGCTTGCGTCGATGCATGCTTCAAAATATGCACGGATGGAGTACGCCTTCGAAATGTGCCCTCCATGCTTCGTTTCGCATACTTTGATTTGGACTGCTTTGCTCGGAATTATGCATTTTGACAAGCACCCACTGTGTTACCTGTCTTAGAGGTGACAAATATATCCTTTCTGAAGGAATATACTTGAATCTTGACAAAAGATATGTGAATACACTTACTGTTGCAGGAAATGCATGATGAGGACCTTGATTTCTTCTGAACCGAAGTAGCTACCCTGGATTGGTCAAAGAAAAGAGCATCTGTCAGAATCAACCAAGCGAATAAAATGAATCAAGTGCACCTTTTTGTTATTCTGTGAATGAAAACGGACCAGACCTTGCAGGGGGGGGTAGTGGTGGGTGATACCACTTCAAACACTATCGGCGGGGGGAGGTCATGACCATCCTACCGAACAACAACAGGAAATAAACAAGCAAATCAAATGCAGTCAAGGATGGAGAGGATCAGAGAATAAAAGAGAACATCTTACCAGTTTGAGTAGCCGGGGAAACCTCTCCCTGATAGCACTGGTGGCCATGTTCACAATGGAGAGGGAACAAGAACAGAGAAGTCACATCCCACCTCACACACCCACTCAACGTAATGGAGTCAACAGGGCCACGACATCCACTGGACTGCGGCATCCACCGGACTATGTCAGTGCTCACATCTACCTACTAAATAACACACACAGCCTAACCCCCACACAGCCTATCACCCAGGCTCAGAGACTGACCTGATGTAGGTGAGCTGGTCCTTGAACTGGTCACACAGTGGGTTACGGTCCAACCACAGCTCAACCAGCTTCAAACCCTTCAACCTATCCAGCTCCTTCTCTGACTTCAACTGGGAGGAAGATGGCGAAAGAAAAAAGAGGATTGAGTGGGAAAAGGTTAAGCGAGTGAGCAGATTCAGGAGCAAATCCTAATTTGTAATCTCCCATTGATATTAATGCATGACGTAGTAAACATGTGATGTGAAAGTTAGGATTCGCCCCCAAAATGAATAGACAAGGTTAGAGATTAGGGTTAAGGGTCAGTCTCTTCTCTCACCTCATTGTGGGAGAGGTTGAGGATCTTCAGGTGTGGGGCCTTGCTTATCAGATCTGCCACATCTTCCAGTTTATACAGCTTGTTATTGCTCAAGTTCAGACACACCAGCTGAGATAAGAGAAGAGGACAAGAGAGATACACATTTTAGCACTACACACTGAAACTGTATGGGTATAGATTGGTATTATTATACTATTACCTCAGGGATATTTTCCTCAATGATCTTGACCACAGCATCCATAAAGGTTTTTCTGCTCAAGATCGCCCTGATGTTCTGAGACACCAAGTCTGTAACAGAGGTACATACATTTTAGACCAGGACAGAGGAAGATAGAAACAGTGGTTAGTTTGAATCTCCAGGTAGTATGGGGTGCTACCTGGGTCAGTACGGATGTTGTTCAGGTCCAGTGCTCGCTGGGACCCATCAAAACGCTTGGCCATGCATTGCTGAGAGATATTACAGAAGTTACTCATATTCATCTGTAAATATCCATCCTTATTATTTTCCAACTTTCTCCATCGCTGCCCCCTCCCTCCATCTCTCACCTTTAAGTGCTCCATGTCTTCAGGCTTCAGTTGGGTGTTGAGGATGGCGGGAGGAGGACAGGGGTTCATCAGCACTATCACCTAGAGAGGAAAGAGGAGTGGATGTGTGTGTATGGGGGGGGGGGGGGGGGGGGGGTGTAGAGGAAGCATAAACATTATTATAAATAAGTAGTAACTTCAAAGAAATTCTACAGTACAAAAATCTTTACGCAACATGCAACAATTTTAATGAGTGTCAGTGTATATTAACATTCAATCTGCAGCTCTTATCAAATAACATTGAATTGGGAGATCATGGTTTGGGGAATAGAAGGGATACACTACACTTATAGCCAGGAGTATAGCCAACGGTTAGTGAGAATGCTGCTGTACCTTGTAGCCCTCAGTGTCTGTGATTTGGCGAGAGACTCTGCACAGTGCCTTGGCTGTGCAGGCATCCTCGAGGTAGAACTGGGCTTTATGGCCTTCAATCTGGTACTGAAGGAGATGGATGGATGGGGGGGGGGGGGGGGGGGGGGGGCAAGAGAGAGAGAAACAATACTAATACTTAAATGCACTTGTAAATATCCTCAACATTTACTTCTATATATATTTTTTTTTACCTTTATTTAACTGGGCAAGTCAGTTAAGAAAAATTATAGGCCTAGGAACAGTGGGTTAACTGCCTTGTTCAGGGGCAGAACAACATATTTTTACCTTGTCAGCTCGGGGATTCGATCTTGCAACCTTTCGATAACAAGTCCAACGCTCTAACCACTAGGCAACCTGCCGCCCCGGTTTAATAGACAGACATACATGTACTTGTATTGGTTTCAAAGCATTAGACTCCTCTATCCCAGTGATCAGAAAAACAACATTTAACCCATCAGTCAAGTCCTATGATAATGGCTGGGCTGTCTGCCAGCAACTTACCTGAACAGGTGTGAAGGGTACGGAGCACAGGTTCTGTAAAGCCGTCAGCAGCCATTTCTTGTCATATTTCCTCCCATAGGGAATCTGCCAGAGAGAGCAGTTAGTTGACTATAAAATAGTTTATCATAATGAAATAGATACTTGTCATGCTCTTCGTTAAAGATACTCACAATCATCTTGTACCAACTGCTCTTGTCTTTTCCTCCTCCGCCTCCTTCTCTTCCTCCTCCACCTTCTCCTCTGTAGCCCCCAGCTCCTCTTCTGTCTCGGTCAAATTGTCCATCACCTCTCCGATTCGGCCACCTGTACGGGTTGCTAAGGGGTCAGAGCGCACAGTGTTACCTGACAAAGAATCATCTCACAAAACATACGTTTATTTATAGACAGTAACAGAAAATCTTATCGCTGCCATGTAACAGTTGTAGTATGCAATCTCACTCACAATCTGCGGTGAGAGCTGCCATCCTGTGGGCTCCCGCTGTTCATAGTTACATCAACATAGTTATCTTCGAACCGGACCCGAGGTCCCGGTCCAGGGCCCCTGTACCCACCCATTTGGCCCCCTCGAGGCCTCTGCTGCCTGGCCGGACTGTCGTAGTAGATTGGGCCCCGACTCATACGCCCCCCCCGGAACTGAGGGCCCGCGACTCTGTTGTCATGCTCTGGGGGAGGGAGAGAGAGAGAGAGGGTGGATCATCATAAACAACCTCGTACGGGCAATCTTCTGGTATGAATATCTGTTTATGCATATACATTATCATGTTGTAGACACAGTTGTAGATGATTCATCACATAACTGCATATTTAAAAAGGTGACTAAAGTAGCTCCAAATATTTTGTGATAAATGGCACAAATACTTCTGAATCTGCATTTAAAATATTGAGCATGCCTCAGTCTGGTCAACTAACCAACGGTCACCAGTGTTGCAAAATTTGTCCCTATATTTAGCAAGTTTTCAGACCCTTACAGATACTTTTATTTGTAAAGGCTAGCAACAAATTCAGCTACTTTTCAGACTGCCTTTGGTGAATTTTGACACTGATGGTTTCTATGGTTTTCATAGCATTTAGCGAATTGGTTCAAGTTGTCTGTGCAACAGCAGTCACAGCAATGGTGCACACACACGCAGAGAAGCTCAAAGGGGGGAGGGGGTGAAGAAATGTCTTGCTGCAGCAAGGCAGGGGGCAAAACATAATCTACTGACAAATCAGGGAGCCAATCGCGATTCTCACAAAAAAATTATTGCCAACACTGTATGGGTAGCCAGGTGTGCTTGGGATTGTTTCTGAATCGGGATGTGGCCTAAAATTCCTGTGTCACACTTCGGTCACAGAAAACGTAAACGACTGTCCTGTCCCCATATGCGCCTCACTTATTTGTTTACACTTCGGCGTTTTACCTCCTGGTAGCTTGCCTTTGCGCGTGACATCTCTCTGGAAGACAACTCCCTCCTGATCTAGGCAGAGGAGGAAAACAACTGTTTAGAAGCAGATTTGAAGCTTTGTTCCAGGGTAACTTACCACTGTAGAACCGGCCACCGTCCGCCATACTCCACTGTCAGTGTCAGATACAAAACACAACCCTGGGTGACAGACAGTACATCAAGCGCTGCGACCATAGGCTACTTCAGACGAACATAAATCAAAACGAGTGAAAAATAGATATTTAAAAATATAGAACTCTGTTCCAAAACGTGAAGGTAATGTGGTTATAAATGGTGTCCCACTGCATTACTCTATGGAAATCTAGCTACTGTTCTGCACTTTAACAGAGACGTAAACACTGCGGTTTAGAACTACATATACCATGGTCACTAGCTTCCGGGACGCGCGCAATTGCCAGCGCAGAGCCCACCGCAGTGGTACGAGTGTCATGGCTAGAAGGAATCCCGATTTTGTCAAATTAACGTCAAATGTACAACAACAAAAAAGCATTTGACCGAACTATAATCATAGCCCTTCTCTTATCTGCAGCGTAAATTATCCTAACCTGCTACGAAACGTCAAATACAACGTTACTAGTAATTTGACAACAGCGGAATCCCATGACTTGGTACGAGTGGAATCCATTTGAAGGGAGCTGTTTTCAACCTGACAGTTCAGGCAAATGTAATAAACATTTATTTAAATACACATTACATTGGTTGACTAAACTATTAAACACAGAAGTTGCCTTAAAAATACTTGCTAGTGAAAGCTAACGTTAGCTAGCTAATTAGCCATACCTTGGTCAAATCGGACACGTGCGACCACAGCCAGGTTGGGGTACCATTTTCGAAAGGTCATCTTGAGTCTCGCAGTTACCGAGTACTGTCACCAAATTATCTGAACAAATGCAATTTATTTTATAGACATGGGTTGCTGGTTTACTTCACTTGTGCAGTTTAAAAGTTCGCTAGCTAACAAATTGGAGAAACGTCAACGTTTCTCTGGTGATGCCTCATTTTGCAGTGCAAATCTATAATTTACCACATCTAAACAATGCTTGATCAAAACTAAATATTAGTCAAAGTGTTTAGTTTTAGCAATATAAGTTGTGACGATGAAAATAAATGGCGACTACAATATCAAATTTGCGATAGGGACTAAATTGATAGTGCCCTGTCCGCAGACGGACCCTCCTAATAACTTTAAACAATGCCCCCTTGTGAGTGAGTGGTTTGAGCATGCGCGCTACCTTCAAGGTAAGAGACCTCAGGGACATCCACTGAGCAGTAAAGACAATTCCTGGCATGCGACACAGATGTAATGCTGCAAACGTGTAATTAAATGAAAGACCCTGTTTTTGTTGGCTGCATCTGTTGATGTTGGGTGCTACCCTCCCTCACCTGTCCTGCAGTGATGGTTCAGGAGATAATCACCACCACAAAGCCTGAAGTATCGACTGTGGCTATTCAAATTAAAATTCCTCAATGGCACATTCAAATGAGACGAACCAGACATTTGAGTTGGAACACATTGATAACTGTCAATATGATGTCTATAGATGAGGCATTTGTACAATCGGTCGTTTTTATTGTAAAAAATGAAAAAATATTGTCCATAAACACCTTATTCAACTCAACTCACCCTGTATTCTGTTTAAACAGTTGAGACTTCTGTCCATTAATACTGTCTATTGCAATGCCTCAAATCATCCACAAACATAATCCATGTAAATTAGAGAACACATTCCTGTGAGTATTGTCCTGATGTGGTCTCTCTTGTTCCATCAGAAGTACCTTCATTCTGTGCTGCCTCGCCCTGACCACCCTGACTTTTAGTCTGTGTGTGTTCCTGTTCCTGCAGGGTGTGTGCGACACTGCCCATCTCCTCTCCATGGTTCTCTTCCTTTCTGCAGGCTGCCTGGCTGATGGCCTGACCCACGAAAGAGGTGAGGGCGGCCAGCCCGATCAGGTACCCGTCCTCCCGATTCCCCTCTGCCCAAGGAACGTCGTGCCTCAGCTGCACACTGCTGGGCGATGGGGTGGTCTTCCCAAAGTCTATCATCCAGATGCTTGCCTGACTGGTTCGGTCGTGGACAAAGAGGAGCGAGCTGCCAATCACCTGTCAGGTGAACCCAAAACATTACTGTATGACCAGTTCTGAGACTAAATATTTTATTATTAAGTAGAGGGAGAGTTGACAAGTGGTAAATATGAGCTGACCTCGTGGGCTTTGAAAAATGGGGATTCCTTCAGTGCTTCATCCAGAGCCTGAAGTCTGGAATGGTAGGCCTTCTACGGGTGAGAAACCGGAAGGGAGAGTGCAGGGGGAAAAGGATGAATATTTTAGCTATATTATTAGAGGTATGTGAAACCTTTATGTTGTACATAATATAGGTGATGTTGATGGCAAATGACTGACCAGGATGTGTAGCTGACTCTTGGTGAAGGAGAGGAGGGCCTCGGTGACCTGGGCTGGGGTTAGCATCTTCTTAAAGTCCCGCTGTACGCTGCCATTCTCCATCTAACATGGACACACAGGGACAGACACAGACTTAGGCCTAGATTCAATCAGATAAAGTATTAACAAACGATAGCCGACACCCGCATTGCTGATCTTTTGGCGGTATCGGCGGTGGAACTGCATTGGAGCTGTTGGAGATATTAAATCGGTGAGCAGCTGCTCTTGTGATCATTGTCACAAAGCCTAACCCGCCCACTCGCGTTAGAAGTTAAGAATGAGAAAGTGTACGCCAGGGTTCACCAAACGGGTGGTTTTATTTGGCCCACCAAGAAAAAACAAGTTTGCTGTACATAATAGAGTGTAAAAACACCAGGAAATCAGCTCCAAGTGATTTTAATATAAGACATCTATTACCAAGTATTACCACACTTAATAAAGAGACATGTGATCGTATAGAAATATAAGCAAGGCTTGAAATTATTATGTTTTGGTCAAACATATCTGTTTGGACTTCTTGTGGTCAATTTGCAGTCTGCGTTCCGGCCCGCTGACCATCCGCTCAAGAAAAAATCATCCCGCAGCTGAAAATAGTTGATGATTCCTGGTGTAGGCTATATAGAAATAATGACGCTCAAATTGAAAATAATTTAACTAAATAGTGAGGATTTCTTACATTCTAGTGTTTTAACTTAAACAAGGCTGCATGGAATTACTCTTAATGCGACTCCATGCAGCCAATGGCAATGCTTACGGTGTAATGCCGGGAGTTGCTTGTGAATTTGACAGCTCTAAAGCAGTTTCACCTCTGACTATACAAATATACTGTTGGCTAAAGCGGATCTAATTGAATTGGGCTCTAAAACCCTGGCACTATTGTAGACCACCAACAGTATACATAACCCCAGTATACATAATCCAGGGAAGTTAGTAGACCCTCCCCTGAGAGACAGAGAGGTTGAGAACAGTCAGGACTTTTGAAACATCAATGATGAAGTCAATAAATTAAGACTTTTGCACAAAATAATATTTTTTTATCTTGATCTTGATTCTGATGTTTATTTCCTTCTGTTATAATTTAGCCAATCAGCGGACAGCAGAGGTTTGGGTGTCAGAGCTGTGTCTCTTACCATGATGCACTCGATCCTGAAGCCTAATGTGGCAGTTGAGCTGGTGTTATCCCTCCACTGCAGGTAGCGCCACTTTGTCACACCTCGCTGCTCATGTTCCTCCACTGTGGGAGCCGTCGGATCTACTTTTACCATCTTCTGGTACATATCAGTCCGCAGGGTGGGTTTAGTGTGTGCTTTGGTTAACTCCTCCTCCTGGTATGTCCTAAGAGCAACAGTAGCTTAATTACAGACACACACACACACACACACACACACACACACACACACCAGTGGTGGCTGGTGGCGCTTTTAATAGGGAGAACGGGCTCATAGTAGTGGCTGTAACAGATTAAATGAAATGCCTGGAATCAAATGCATCAAACACCTGGTTTTCCATCTTTGATTCCATTCCATTCATTCCTTTCCATCCATTATTATGAGCCATCCTCCCCTCACCAGCCTCCTCTGACACACACACACGTACCTCACGCCCATCTTGCAGTCCATGATGACAGGGTTCTTCAGGCCACTCAGTAAGTCCTTCAGGCGGATGTAACTCTCGCCCCCCTTGGTGACCGAGCCATGATACTGCGGTACAAATGGACGCAGGGGGTCGGCCATGAGGGCCTGAAGACACACAGCCTCCACCTCACTGAAACGCTTCAGCACCTCACCCCCCTCACTCAGCTGGAAGTTACCTAGCAACATATAGGCAGGGGCAAGGGGAGGGTGGGTGTAGTCAATATTTAACTTTAACTTCTACATTCACTAACTAACCAATGTATCTGCAGTTTCCTCAATGCTCACATTGTAACAGAATGAGTGAATGATTTGGAGAGCTGATGATGTGTGAGTTAATGGTGAGATGTGATACAGTGAGTTATACAGTACATATAAAGTGCTATATTGATGTGTTTGTGTTGTTAAATGGACACATGCCTTGATGTCCTGCTAGCTGGACCCATGAGCTCTGCCGACGCACTGACCACTGCATCACAGTTAGGAAGGTCCTCCAGGAGCGACACTGGAGTAAAGAAAATGTCCATTGTCATATGCGCTTAAAATAGACTACTTTCTATTTCAATTATCTCTCTCTTTAGGGTCATAATGGGAAATGTGAAATAACTTGAGTCAAAATACTGTAGGCCCACACTAAGGGGAGTGGGAAAGCACTGGTGGAACACCCATCACCCTCCTCTCCGGTCTCCCCTATCTCCATCAGTAGGACCCATGCAAATCCTATTCAAATTTGCCCGTGTCAAGGCTCAAGGCTCGCTTTCAAACTCATGCAAATCGCAGACAGCAGTTAGACAGAGAGGGGTTGAGAAGGGGATGGAAATTACAGACACTCTGTCATGGAGAATAAAGGCATCAACAGAAACAGCATACAAGGGATATGAAACCAGTGACTTATTGTCGTTGTCTATTTGAAATATGATCTCCTAAAGTATGGTGTATCTAGTAGCTCTACACTCTCTCTCTTTTCACGTTCAGTTCTCAATCTCACCCTCCTCATGGTGCTCCTTTTGCTGGCTGTGTCCTCTCCTTCGCTGAAGACATCATCGCTTTCCGCTGAGGAGCAGTTGAAGGAGGAAGAGGAGGATGAGACGGAGGAGTGCATGTGCATCCTGGAGAAGATGGGATGGGGGGAAGGAGACCAGCTCCCTTCAGAGCTAAGGCTGCTGGCACCCTCCTTCTCACCATCCTTCTCTCTATCCCTGACACTCTCTCCTTCCATCTTACTATCCCCTGCACGCTCTCCTTCCATCTTTCTGTCCCCTGCACTTCCTACTTCCATCTCGCTATCCCCTGTGCCCTCTCTGTCTATCTCTCTATCCCCTATCCTCTCTGTCTCTTTATCACCTATCTCCTCTGCGCTCTTCCTCTCCTCGCTCCTCTCATTCAGCACACCTCCATCTTGCATCCCCTCTTCCTCTTCCATTTTTCTCATCCTCCTTGACTCACTCCATCTCTCTCTTTTCTCCATCTTTTCCCATCCCTCTGTCTTTGCTGCTGGCATGCTCCCTCCCAACCTCTCCCTCTTCCTCAGTCTCCATCTCTCCTTCGCGCTCCTTCTGTTCATCCTTGAATCGTTTACTCTCTCACTCTCTGACCACTCCTCCTCTTCTACATGTACTTTTCCCCTCTCTTCTCCCCTCTCCCACACTCCACTGTCACATCTTTGAATATCAACCAAAAGGCCCTGAGTCACATGCATGTCAGAGGCTGGTTCTGTATCTTCCAGATGCTTTGGTCTCTCTTCTGGTCCTCTTTTATGGCCTTGTAGTTCCAGACTGTTAGAGGGTGAGTCCGGGCTAGAGAGAAGTTTGGTTTGTGGTTTTACCGTACCAAACACACTGGGTGGATGTTGGTCGATATCATTCAAGGGTCCAAGAAATCCATCATCATTGTCATCGTCATGTTCTCCATTCTCCAACTCTCCTTCTACCGTCTCCTTTTCTTTCTCAACATCCTTCATTTCCTCCAGAGCTGGGGGTGTTGTGTTGTCCATCATTCCCAGGTGAAAGGGTGATATTCCAGGGGATGTAGTTATCCTGATAACTTCACTCCAATGTGAGTAGGCCTAATCCTCTTTGTGAGTGAAAGATGAGTCTCCTGAGTAGAGATTATATGTTCCAATGTTTAAAAAATATATTTTTTAAATCATATACAGCACAGAACACACAAGCAAATTAAGGTATTTGAATATGTAGTTAAGGATAAAATAGTAATGAAAAAAAGTGTAAATTCATTCACTAACAAGAGACACAAGAATAAGCTATAGCTACAACACATTTTTTAAAACAGGTAATGGTCTGACAATGAAATTACAAAGTCTATTTAGGTGTTCCAATAAGGATGCTGAAATACTGATAATAAAAGTTGCTAGCAGTAGCCTACCTTGTGCATTGAACAGCCTCCCCTTGATAAATCTATGTAACACTTTATGGACCCTAGGGGTTCATTTAGTCCGTAGAAATGACACCTGTACAGTCGGTGGACTGCAGTAGGATAGGATAGACTCTAGCTCTGTCTCCCTGCGTTATCCCTGATGTGGCAGTATTTTGCATGCTGTGACGCAACAAAGTTTCCAAACATTCTGGTGAGTGAGTGACTGTAACTGACAGCATGGCATTGAACTGCAGGTTGACAAGAGTCTCTCTTGTTTGTGTGTTATCTAGGAAATACATCTGCGTCATCTGCATCAATGTCATATGAATAGGCATCCTCTGTCAGAGGAGGCTGGTGGGAGGAGCTATAGGAGGACGGGCTCATTGTAATAGCTGGAATGGAATTTTTGTAACGGTATCAAACATATGGAAAATATTTTTGTTAAATTCGTTCCATTTTGGCCATTACAATGAGCCCGTCCTCCCATATCTCCTCCAACTAGCCTCCTCTGTTCTTGGTCTAGTATCCAAATAGAGCCCCACAGTGGAGGTGTCATAATACCCATAAAACCTAGCGGTCAAACAGGGAAATGGTTCCAATCATTTTTAGAATAACTTAAAATAAGGGCTGTGTTTTGTGTAGGCTTACCCTGGCGTGACATTTTGATAACCATGTAAAACTCTCTCGGACAAGGTGACTTTTATTCATATATTTTACTCTCATATTCGAAAACGCTAGTTAGCATCAAAGTAGACATCATGCAAGACTACAAATCCCTGCAAGCTCCTCTAGCTGAAGCTTTTACTAAGCAGGTATTGTGTCAATTTAAAACATTCACAATAGTTTTTTTTATGTTTTATTATTATTTTTTTACCTTTATTTAACTAGGCAAGTCAGTTAAGAACAAATTTTTATTTTCAATGACGGCCTAGGAACGGTGGGTTTAACTGCCTGTTCAGGGGCAGAACGACAGATTTTGTACCTTGTCACCTTCCGGTTACTAGTCCAACACTCTAACCACTAGGCTACCCTGCCTAGTTCACAGAATTGTCCATTTAAAGCAATTTTGCCAATTTACTCATTACTACATTTAACTAACATTAGATAGTTAATCCAGAGATTCTTACCTTTGCCTCGATTAGGCTGTCTCGTCCAGATCACCAATGGTATTTGTTGGTCTTTATAATAATCACATTAGCAGCTAATTAGCATTTCATTTTTTTACAGGTAAATACAGGCAAATATATTGATGAAAGTCACCATGTCCTAGAGAAATTTACATGGTTATGAAAACGTCACGCCAGGGCAAGCCTACATGAAACACAGCCCTTATTTGAAGTGTTTCTATAATCACCTATGGGAAAAATGTATGGTAGAAAAAATTATTGGAACGTTTCCCTGTTTGACATCTAGGTTTTATGGGTATTATGACACATGTGGTACTCTATACAGAATGTTTTACTAACGGGCCTAACTACTATATGATATTTAAAAAGAATCTTAGGTGACTTGATTAATGTCACAAATAAATAAATAAAAATACACTGCTTTTTTTTGGGGACAGATTGTGCTGTGAACATGTTTTTGGACAGAATGTGAAATGTAGGATGTAAATGCATAAATGCTATACAAACACCAGTAAAATAATTTATAATATTTGTTAAATGAAAATGATGAGGGGAACATGGGAGACATACCAATGTTTGTTACTAGCTAGGTTTAGATCGCATTGGCGACAGATTTTCATGCCAATATTCTAAAATCCGCATAAAAATAATATGTGCATTTTCCCACCATTTATATATTTCCATTAAATTTACTTCATTGTTGCAGGTAAAAGGATGTGCACACATGTTACACATAAATATACATTTTGCGGTTAAATTCCCATGTTCCGAATAGAAAATACAAGTTAAATGGGTTTCCGTCGCATTTTTTACTCCACTGATGGTTGTATCACAAAATCATGTTGCGTTATACAGGGTATTGGCACATGCGCTCTATCCAACACAACGATCTGCTCGCTGTTGGCTAGCGCACGTATAGCCTATATGATGAGGTCATTATTATGGGCAAATTACCGAGATACTTTTTATTTGTCAAATGGCAGCCAAACAGTCATTATCATGTCACCAGAATAAGACTCTCAATATTTATTGGAAGCAGCATCAAGCTCATTTACTTGCACTTTCACCACCCTATAGCCTATAGTAAACTTCATGCCATCGCGTTTCCACCGACATTTCTCGCATAATTAATTTTGCTGACACAAAACGATCCCACCTTGTCTAGCGTATTTTGTTTTGTCAACATTTGCAAAGTTTACAGAAAAAGTTATGTTTCTGTATCGACATTTACGATACTTTACTTGCTTGCATAAAAAGGTTGGATATAAATCTGGTTATTAATCACGTTTCCATCCACCGTTTTTATGCAAGCAAAGTCATGCCTTATAAAAAAAATGACAGCTGTGAAGTTTAGGTACAATTTTATGAATGCCAACGGATCATTTGTTCGTTCGACATGGTGGGATCTTTTTGTTTCGGTAAAAAATAACTATGTGAGAAATTGCGGTGTAAACGCCTTTATGCGCAAATATTGACATAACTATCATATCGAAGTAAACTTGGAGTCAGTAATAACTATCATATCGAAGCGATGATATGGTGTGTGGTTCTCCAACTACCACTCGGGAAGCCATGCAGTTTATTAGGCGACAGATTATGTAAATTATGATGAACTTCACATGGTGATGAGGTTGATGCTAATTTCGATGAATATCGAGGGGTCTTATTCTGGTCACATGATGGTCGATGCTTGTCTGCCGTTTGACAAAAAAAAAAAAATGATATACTCGCTCTTATCCATAATAATCTCATCATGTAAACTAGTCTAGCTACACAGCCTGGTCTTCACTAGTTACCACATTTACAAAGTCGTAAACCACGCCCATTTCTACAATTTATCATAACATTTGATTTTAAACCGAACCTTAACCACACTGCTAACCTTATGCAAACCCCTAACCTTAAATTAAGACCAAACAGCAAATATTTGTTTTCATGAAGTTTTACAATAAAGCCAATTTGACTTAGTGGCTGTGGTAACTAGTGGTAACCGCACAGCCTATCCTCACTTTATATGCGAGCTATTGGCTGGAGCGCATGCGAGGAGACCAGAGTAGGCACATTTGCTATTTAACGCAACAGTTTGTGACAAAACTATCTGTTCGGTAGGCCTACATGAAAACTTACGCAAGAAAGTACATTTTGTGTGCACTACATCATCACGCAACAAGTACGTTTGTTGGAAACCATTTGTGGAAAAATGTTCATATTTTTTTTATGTGGATTTTAGAATATTCACATGAACATTTGTTGCCAATTGGATGGAAAACTATCTGGTAACATGCAAACATATTAAAATGAGGAAGGCACTTTGTGTTGTCATCCATCCTGAATGTTTCATAATACTGAGGTCATCTGATATAACCCTTACTCCATTTGTGCAATACTGTAGACTACAGTAAAATGGTAACCTTAGATGGAGGCCTATGGTCAAATATTTCAACATTGTCTGGTTTTTGCATGAATCATCACACAACTTTAAACGAAATAAAAGAGGACACAAAAATGTATATATTCACACAGCTTTAAACATATAAGGTTTTTAAACTTAACAAATCTTCATATTGTTTTACAGTAACAAAGTACAAGAGGGCCCCCTCTAAAGATAATACTTTGGCGCCCAACTATTGGTCATTGAGCCACTGTGCATCCATTGGAGCTCTCCATCAGGATATCACACAGGTTGAGGTTCCAGTCAGTCTGCTGGGGATGCTGTCTGGCTGCTTTGCTGTCTCAGATGACCCTTCCAACTCTGGGTCAAGAGACATGCCCATATTCTCCCCCTCTTCCTCAGCAATGATCTCTTCTTCGTCTATCTCACTCTGAAACCTTCCATGTCTGATGTCCATCTCCCCCCCATCTGCTTTGAGAATGGACTCTTCCTTCTGGTTCAGATGGGTTGATGTAATCTGATGTGCCTCTAATAGTGCATCCGATGAAGAATTCTCGATTCCTGAGTGAAAAGCACACCCAACATAACATCATGATATAGGAAACAAACAACACATGATACATCTCACACAGGTGTGTGTACAAGTGTGTACTTACCTGTACTGTCATCCTGGTAATCTTGTAGGTGTTCAGTGTCCTCGCTCTCGTAGGTCCCGGCTAGCCTCTGATGAAGATTAATCCTATCTCTCACCTCATACACACACGCCCAGACACACACACATACATGAACACACGCAGAATATACTAGAACGTACTGGGACTACTGTCTCTGAAGAAATGTTTTGGACAGGTACGAGAACAGTATACACAGGTTATGAAAAGATCCACTACACTGTCTCACTATGTGAATCATACCATGTTCTCCTGTTCTAGGGGAGATTCCACTCTCACCTTTTGGGGGTTGATAAATCGGCCCCAGATGAGCCTCAGGTAGCTGAAGAGGAGGAGGACACTGAGGAAGGACAAGTTACTGGCCACACCCATTACTGCTGAAAGTGTCGGGAAGTTGTACAGGAAGTACCTGATGAGGGGAGAGAGGAGCAGTGGTGTAAAGTACTTCAGTAAAAATACTTTAACATACTAATTAAGTAGATATTTGACAACTGTTACTTTTTCTTCACTAAATTCCTAAAGAAAATAAATGTACTTTTTTTACATTAATTGGAAATGTATACTTTTACTTTTGATACTTACACTACCGGTCAAAAGTTTTAGAACACCTACTCATTCAAGGGTATTTCTTTATTTTTACTATTTTCTACATTGTGGAATAATAGTGAAGACATCATAACTATGAAATGACACATATGGAATCACGTAGTAAGTAACCAAAAAAGTGTTAAACAAATCAAAATATATTTTATATTTGAGATTCTTCAAATAGCTACCCTTTGCCTTGATGACAGCTTTGCACACGCATTGCCTTCTCTCAACCATAAAATAGTCTAAATAAATAAAAACCCTTGAAGGAGTAGGTGTTCTAAAACTTTTGACTGGTAGTGTAAGTATATTTAAAACCAAATACCCAAGTAGTATTTTACTGGGTGACTTTCACCTCTACTTAAGGTATCTTTACTTTTACTCAAGTATGACATTGGGTACTTTTTTCACCACTGGAGAGGGGGGACGGGGGGGGGGGGGTTAGGTCATACTTTCAAGTAAATGTGTTACTTTAAGTAAATCAAAATGTTTCATACTTGTTAAAGATTTAATATGAGGTAAAGCTAACCTTATGCCAGTGAAGTGAGCGTGAATGTAGAGATTTGCTGAGTAGATCTGCACCCTTTGAGACTGGATTTCAATGATGGCTCCTATAGAGGGGGCATACTATATATAGAGAGAGGGATTAGCCCTGTACATACACACACACATACACACACACTGGGCGGCAAGAGACTCACAGAATCCTCTCTGTATTCGGAGAAGAGCTCCACCTCTACCAACTGTTTCTGGTCAGCCGTTCCAGCCAGGAAGAACGGGATGAGAAACAGTGTTCCCAGAGTCTGGAGCAGGCCGGAGCGATACCGCAGCATTGTCTAATAGAAACAGGACATGGAGCAGGACACCCTATGGCCAATGTATACAGTTTCTAATGCATATTTTAGTTTATTGTCCATTGCCACATTCCTCTGACATACTGTACCTCTGTCATAAAGCTTATTACACTGTAAAAAACACTACATAAGAGATATCATAAGCAGTTCTATAGTTATATTTAACTATATAAGAGATGTCATAAGCAGTAATATAGTTATGTTTAACTATATAAGAGATGTCATAAGCAGTTCTATATTTAACTATATAAGAGATGTCATAAGCAGTCATAGTATGCGGTATGACAGCTGCGTGGGAGGTCAGTGTGGGGCAGCGGCGTACTCACAAAGCGAGAGCTGGAGCTGAGCTGCCTTACCTGAGACAGCGAGGCAGACCAACATGGTGTTCAATTTACCAATACAGGACAATCAGAATATTTAAATGTGCAGCTGATTTGTTCAGATTCAGAAGATATAGATTGTTCCCCATTGCTGGTCAATTTGGTTGCAGCAATATACAAAAATCGAACATACACTCAAAATACACCACACCAATACAGATCAAAACAGATTCATGTTAAAAAGTGCAAAGCAGGGTTGTTTAATATGCAACTATGAGATGCACATGAACAAATCCAACACAATACTTGGTATTGCCAACACTGGTCAACTCACAGATCGTGCTGAAGAGGTCACAGTTTGCCCCTGTCCAGAGTAACAGAACATCTTGACCATGAACATTCCTAACTCCTGATTGGCTGGCGACTCGGGCATCTCCAGCTCCAGAGAGATCCGATAGGGCTGGCCGTATGTCATCACCTTCAGAGGGAGGGTTCAAATGAGTTCAAACATCATAGTGAAAACCTCCCAATTAATTCTGTGGATTTGGAAAACATTTCAAATCGTTACATAGGCTAATAAAGGTGGATGGATAAACAGTGTATATAAGGATCACCTGGTTCTTGCCATTCCTCAGGAGAGATACGTTGGCGGTGGGGAAGGAGCAGAGAAGAGAAGCTGAGGAGTCACAGTCCGTCCTGCAGAAGGAAAGGGAGTCAAAAACGTAATGAATTCCAATTATTGCAAAAGTATGTATGCACTTTAGGTATGGGAGGGAGGGAGGGAGGGAGGGAGGGAGGGAGGGAGGGAGGGAGGGAGGGAGGGAGGGAGGGAGGGAGGGAGGGAGGGAGGGAGGGAGGGAGGGAGGGAGAGGGAGCGAGAGAGAGAAAGGACCTGCACCAAACCTACACCTAGACCATAGCATCACCAGCCACACCCCAACCAGCTAAGATCACCGCAAGCAAACCCTGGCCACACCCTATATAGGTCCTCCCATATCAGACCTATGCCCCTTCTGCCCCCTATGCCCTCTGCCCCTAAGGCAAGGACCTCAACATGACAGCAGGACATATGCCCAGGCCATGAGTAGAGCAACAGGCCCAACCACACAAAAAAACACTAGACACTATGGAACACAAAGCTCTCACTATCGCAACCTGGAATATACAAGGTCTGAGGTCATCTGCCTTTGGCCTAAAGAGCAGGAACGCAGACTTCATCAAAGAAATTGGAAATACAGACACTGTCATCCTACAAAAAACATGGTGTAAAGGAGACGGACCCACTGGTTGCCCTCTAGCTTACAGAGAGCTGGTAGTCCCATCCATCAAACTACCAGTTGTGAAACAGGGAATTTGGTATAGAGCAGACCTAACCCACTCTATTAAATTAGTCAAAACAGGAACATTTTACATCTGTTTAGAAATGAATAAGGAAATTATGTCAACAGAGAAAAATGTCTTCATGTGTGCTACCTGTATCCCCCCAATAGAATCCCCATACTTTAACGATGACAGATTATCCATCCTAGAGGGGGAGATAAACAATTTCCAGGCCCAGGGACATGTGCTAGTCTGTGGCGATCTAAATGTCAGAACTGGACAAAAACCTGACACCCTTAGCACACAGGGGGACAAACACCTACCTGGAGGTGACAGCATTCCCTCCTCCATATGCCCCCCTTGTCACACCCTGACCATAGTTTGCTTTGTATGTTTCTATGTTTTGTTTGGTCAGGGTGTGATCTGAGTGGGCATTCTATGTTGGATGTCTAGTCTGTCTGTTTCTGTGTTTGGCCTGATATGGTTCTCAATCAAAGGCAGGTGTTAGTCATTGTCTCTGATTGGGAGCCATATTTAGGTAGCCTGTTTTGTCATTTTGGGTTGTGGGTGATTGTCTATGTTTGTGTCAGCACAATTGTCATTATAAATTCACGGTCGTTATTCGTTTTGTATAGTTTGTATGCAGTGTTTTAATTAAAAACTTCATCATGAACACATACCACGCTGCATTTTGGTCCGTTCCTTGCGACGATTGTGACACCCCTAGACACAACTACGACAACATAACCAACAAAAATGGGTCACAACTCCTGAAGCTCTGTCGGATGCTGGGTATGTACATAGTCAATGGTAGGCTTCGAGGGGACTCCTTTGGTAGGTACACCTATAGCTCATCTCTTGGCAGTAGTACTATAGACTACTTTATCACTGACCTCAACCCAGAGTCTCTTCGAGCGTTCACAGTCAGTCCATTGACACCCCTATCAGATCACAGCAAAATCACACTCTACTTGAACAGAGCTATGCTCAATCGTAAGGCATCAAAGACAAAGGAACTGAATAATATTTAGAAATGCTATAGATGGAAGGAAAGTAGTGTGGAAATCTAACAAAAAAAACTATTAGACAACAAATTCAATCCCTTCTAGAGAATTTCCTGGAATTTTTTAAAAAGTTTTACAAACATTTTGAAATTTGATAGCTTCCCTATCAAATCTAAAAATTTCAACCTAAGAAAATTAACAATGACAAATGGTTTGATGACTGCAAAAACCAACGAAAGAAATTGAGAAACCTGTCCAACCAAAAACAGAGACCCAGAACCTGATACTATGCTTTCACTATGGTGAATCACTAAAACAATACACAAATACACTACGGAAAAAGAAGGAACAGCTAGTCAGTAATCAGCTTCAACGTTATTGAAGAATCCATAGTGTCACGTTTACTCCCGCTCCCACTCGCTCCACGTCGCCAGTTTACTCACTATTACGCAAACCTGCCACCATTGTTACGCGCACCTTCCTGATTACCTCAGTTATTGACTCTGTTTCTGTTTATATGTTTCATGTCTGTACGCTACTCTTGTTTGGTTCCATCTTCATTTATTAAATTCACTCCCTGTTCTTGCTGTCCGATTATTAGCGTACACGTTACACATAGAATCTAACCACTTCGGGGAAATTGGAAAAATCTATACAAACAACGACACGAAGAGTTATCTATCCAAAACGGAGATGAATGGATAAACCACTTCTCCAATTTGTTTGTCTCTATAACAACGAACAAACAGCAAAAACATAGACATGATCAAATACAGATCTTAGAATCAACTATTAAAGACTACTAGAACCCACTGGATTCTCTAATTACAGTGAATGAACTACAGGACAAAATACAAACCCTCCAACCCAAAAGGGCCTGTGGGGTTTGAAAGAGAGACAGACAACATATGAGAGAGAGACACAGACAGACAGACAGTGAGTGAGAAAGAGACAGATAGACAGTGTGTGTCTATGAGAGAGAGAGAGATAGCGTGTGTGTGAGAGAGAGCGAGAGACAGAGAGCTAGACAGCGTGTGTGAGAGAGAGTGTGTGTATGTATGTGTGTAAAACACACCTGTAGTAGTAGTGGACAGGTGTACTGTAGGTAGCTAGGGGCATGTAGGAGTAGTAGAAGCTCCCGTAGAGGAAGATGGCGGTCCATAGTAACAGTCCCAGAGCACACAGTAACAACGCTCCCTGTAACACCCTCTGACGCGCCTGCAGTGTTACCGTGGTAACAGTGTCCTGGAGCCAGAGCAGCGCCGGTCCAACTGGATCACCTGACCCATGATGACCTCCGGTGCCCATAGGTTCAGTTCCTGTGTCCATCTCTGGAGTGTGGATGATTTATTCTGATGCTTGATAGAACTTCTCTGGTTAAGCTATCCGGCCAGGTTCTCATAAAAAATATATATATATTTTATTATCACATAAACGGGATAGGTGCAGTGAAATGTGTTGTTTTACAGGGTCAGCCATAGTAGTACAACACCCCTGCAGCAAATTAGGGTTGCTCGCAGGCACATCAACAGATTTTTCACCTTGTCGGCTTGGGTATTTGACCAGCAACCTTTCAGTTTCTGGCCCAATGCTCTAACTTCTAGCGTTTGATCAATTATATGAACAGAGCGATAGACAGACCTATATCTGAGGGCTAATGAGAAGAGACTATTGAGGCCTGTGTGCCACAGGACAGAGGGTTGAAGGCACAGACAGTGATCGCAGTGATGATTTTGAGTGGTATGAAACCACTGGGTCTAATTTCACAAGTCACAAGTGTAACCAAACTACATCAGATGACTAGATGAGATGAGTGAAGTTTGTCAAGATCGAAAGGGTAGCGATTGAAGAATACAGAATATTCCTAAAAAATGATTTATAAAGAAACTAAGAATGGACACTCAATTTACCTAAATATACCAGCAGTAACAATTAATACACGTTTAATCTTGTCCTCCAATGATAAAACTGTGGAAAAAGATATAGTCCCACGTCCCATATTAATAAATTCTGTTACTGACAGAGAGCACACTGCCAAAGTATTAAAACTCACCTCCAAATGTCTCAATGACCTCGGATATTGGTGCCGAGATAAAATAAAATGGTGTTATTGTTACAATAACTTATTTGATAACGAGCAGTAAAAGTTGTCCCCCTTCTCCCAACTTCTTCTCTAAGAGCATGTATTGCAGCACAGACAAAAAGACATAAAAACATGCTCTCAGTGCCTTTATAGACAAGCTCTCCAATAGGCTACTGAGATAGAAAAAAAACACCGGATTGGTCGCGTCTCTCACGTAGGGTTACAATAACCAAAACAAGAAGACAGGGAGTTATTTTGCAAACAGAACATTCAACTGATATCAGTATCACCCATACCAGCACAAGTCATTTCTCATTTATTTGCATAAGGAATTGCTCTTCACAGACTTCAGATGTGTTGTTGAGTAATATTTTGGATGTTGAAATATCCCAATATTTGGTACCAAATCGGATCCAGTTTCTTCACGATAGGATATTAAACAATTTCCTGTCTCTGGAATGGATATGAATTCAAATAGAATAATATTAATATTTTATATATATGTTATTATTATGCATATTTTCTCTATTAGCTTGCAGTGAAGTGCATGCGTTACTTAGCCTATAACAAATTTGAGATCAAGAATGCAGCGCCAAGGCTTGTTGAACAAAACCCGAAACTAAAGTACAGTCCCTGTAGCTCCGCCCACGGTCCGCCCACGGTTCCATCGTTGTTTCTGGTAACATTGTATCCATTGTGTAACCATTTCTATTTGGGGCCTTCTGCTGCAGTGTTGCCGTGTTCGTAGTTTCCAGCAAATCGAGCAACTTTAAAAACGATGCCGCGGCTGAAAATGTATTGGTCGCGGGTTGCGGGTTTTTGGGGTATGTCTATGTTGCACCGCGGCCGCCAAGGCATACTGCTCTTAAAAATATATTTCACTGTGACCTACTCCTGACTGTCACGCAGTGAGAAAGGCTGTTGCTGGGTGGGTGAGAGTGTGTGTGTGTGTTGAGAGATCACTACAGTTATTGGCTGAGACAACTTTTTGGGTAGATATGTAGGCTATTTACATTGTCATTATGGAGAAACCTTTTTCCATAAAACATATTAATACTCTAGAACTGATGCACATCAATAAATAATGGTGAGAAAGCACTGGAGAAATACTTTGGGCGCACTAGAGTGCATTACATAAATCCGCTCGGAGGTATTTGAAACTGTAATCTAATTATAACTGTTTAAATAAAACGGTATCATGCGAAGTGCTTTAAGCATGCTCAGTTCTTTGGTCTCGGGGGCTGCCGGAGTGGACATTTAAAATGGAAGTTATGGAACTCCCTCGCATGATTATTTTTATGGGGAAAACTCCTCAAAGAAACGGACACGAGGCTAAATGTATAGAATTAAAAATGTGCCTCTGTTGCCTCAAAACTATTTAATAAATCGCCTACAACTTCAGTTGATTGCTGTTGTAGACTTGTGTTATTATGAACACATTAGATTGACTGTAACAGTTGTCATATTATGCTACAGGTAAAACAAATTCAAAAAAAGAAACACTGGCAGCTGTTGACAAGCATATTCAGTTCATATACATATGATTCATATTTAATTCAGTGATTGAAAGCATGACCTCATCCTCAGTAGCCTATTCCAGCAGGTTATTGGGGGAAAAAGCACTTATTGCGAAATGTCCTCGCTATTCATGTTGAATAAATTCGTCTGTTAATTTGAACTAAGCAAGCTGCTAAATCGTTCAGTTTACATATTGTCTATGCTACTGTAAACTATCTGTCTTTCTCTAAGCGAACTATGGCAAAATGTAATTAGAATCATAAACCCAGATTTGTGTCTGTAGTCTATGCCTATTGAAATGACAAGTCATTCTCGCAAACGGGCCATTTATAACGACTTAGTCTTAACTTAGTCTTAACATCTGGAACATAACAACAGCACAATTGCCAGAAAATAGCCTAACATTAGTTTATAATAGCAATAAGGCACCCCAGTGTGCCTTAAAACTGTATCCAGGCACTCTGCGTTGCATCTGCTTAAGAATAGCCCGTACCCGTGCTATATTGTCCATATACCATACCCCGTGTGCCTTATTGCTTAATAATAGCAGTCAAGTGAGTTAATTTAATAAGGGCGAATTATCTTTTCTCTTGTCACATATTAACATTCCTTTATTTTGTCGTAGATTGAAATACCCGATTTTTTCTTCTAACTTCATTACAAGTTACTATGGTATTCCTTCTTAATTATGTCGATAACATTATGGAAAAGGGGTTTATTGTATAGATATGGCAACTCCTCTTGCTGTGAATTGTTGTGTGTGTGCTAGTTTTCTGGCCTTTTGGCGGGTTTTGAGTGGCAATTTACTAGAAATTCTCGTTTTACCTGGCAACCCTGGTCTGCTGATTTCTTGTCGCATTGTCGGATGACAGTTAACTGGGAAAACAAACATCCCGTTTTCTAATCTTACCGTCCACTGTCCCTTTGACTTTTTCTGCTCTACAGACAGACAGGATGGATTTCGGATTTCGCTGCCCCGTTATCCTTTGCCTAACCCTGGCGGTTTTGGCCTCGGTTCTGGCCGATTTGGATGACCCTTTAATGGGGGCACCCGGGTCTTCTGTCCGTTTATCGGAAAACGACCCAGGTTTGAAGAAGGCACTGAAGTTTGCAGAGGACCGCTATAACATGGGGTCCAATACGATGCACGTTCGTAGAGTTAGCAAGATCCTCTCTGCCAGTAAACAGGTAGACTACACCAGTGTTGTGAAAATGTTATTTGTTTATATATTTTTTATCTCATAATAATAGCCAAAAATCAAGTTACTGTCCATTGTGGTTGTAGGTCATAATACTCTATCGTGGGCTGTTTGAGGGTGCTCTCTCGCGGCTACTCTAGATGTTCTTTACCATTCAGCCATCATATTTGCCACCAATGCTCTTTATAGGACACATCATTGCACTCTATACTACTCTGTAAACTGGTTATCTACCCGTCGCAAGATCCACTGGTTGATGCTTTTTTATAAAAACCCTCTTAGGTCTCATTCCCCCCTATCTGATATACCTACGGTAGCCCTCATCCTCCACATACAACAACCGTTCTCACAGTCACTGCTCCCGAGTGGCACAGCAGTCCAAGGCACTGCATCTCAATGCAGTCGCTAACGTTATATAGCTGCAGCGAACTGAAAAGAGGAGCAACCCAGGGATGCGTGTGCTTTGGGGACCTTTAACAGAATTAACTACAGTCCCTGGTTTGAATCCAGGCGGTGACAGTCCCTGGTTTGAATCCAGGCTGTGATTGGGAGTCCCATTGGCGGCGCACAATTGGCCCAGCGTCGTTAGTGGTTTGGCCGGGGTAGGCGGTCATTGTAAATAATAATTTGTTCTTAACTGACTTTCCAAGTTAAACAAAGGTTAAAAAAAAACATTCTAATTCTGTTAAAGGTCCCCAAAGCACACGCATCCCTGGGTTGCTGCTATTTTCAGTTCGCTGCAGCTATATAACGTTAGCGACTGGAATGAGCTGCAAAAAACACGAAAACTGGACCATTTTATATCCATCTCTTCATTCAAAGACTCAATCAAAGACCCAATCTGTTTCGCGTGATGCATTGTTGTCTATATTTTCATGCCCTTTGTGCTGTTGTCTGTGCTCAATAATGTTTGTACCGTGTTGTGTTGCTACCATGTTGTTGTCATGTTGTGTTGCCACCATGCTGTGTTTTCATGTGTTGCTGCCATGCTATGTTGTTTGGCGCAGTGATCTAAGGTACTGAATCTCTGAATGTCTACTGTCTTTCTTTCTCTACTGGAGCAGTTGTGTTCGGCTCTGCACGGGCCCTTCAGGACAAGTCCGTCCAAAATTATATCAGATCTGACCCAGTTAATTACTTCTTTTTTTTTGCCATGTAGCGGTGTAGCTTACTACTGGAACTACGTACTACTTTTTTTTTAGCTAAAATAAAACATGGGTGAAGTAGGCAAGAATCTCCTTCTCAGTGTCTGACCTGCCTAATTCTTACTTGAAACATAGTTTTTGTGTTTAATAGGCTAAATTACACATTCTGTTAACATATGAACCCCAAGTCATCTGTCTTGCAATTTGTACCCTGACATTTCAGATTTACAAGTAGTTTGGATGTAGTGAACTACTTTTTCAGATTAACTTTAGTGAAGTCAACTATATGTTTCTTAATGGTAGCTTTAGTGTAGATGAACTTCTTCCAGTGTGAAGTAATTGGTAGCTTGGTAAACTATCTTTTTAGAATAGCTTCCCCAAAACTGCCCTCAACAAACCCATTGTCTCAGCTAGACTAGCCAGTTAGTGCTCTGCTGAATAAGATACCTGTATTTTCCAGCATAATCAGCCCCTTTAACTAGGCCTATAATGCCATATATTGGTCTTGAAAGTGACGTTAGAGCTAAATTGTAAGCTAGATGGCAAAACAAGAACCGCAGAGTTGATTTTGTTTATTTTTCATAGAGGCTGACCTTCACTGTGCATGGACTCTATGTGTTGTCTCTGTGTATTGACTCTGTGTGTTGTCTCTGTGTGTTGTCTCTGTGTGTTTTCTCTGTGTATTGTCTGTCTTGTAGCTGGTGAAGGGAATCCGATACAGCATCATGGTGGAGCTAAGTAACACCCAGTGTAAGAAGGCTGCCAGACTGATGACCTGTGACTTCTACCCAGAGGAACACAACCTGAAGGTGAGGCCTGTGTGTGTTTGTTTTTCTGTCTTGGGATGATAACAGTGTGGGTTGTTGGAGGGAGATAGTGTTACAGCGAAACTAATGTCAGTCCTCCTCATCAAATCAAAACCCCAAGTTTTACAATATTGAAAATTGACAAAACCTAAACCACAAATGTAAATAAACTGTCAACACAGAAGTGGCCAGTATCAAGGCCATTGTGTGTATCTGGGTCTATTTTAGGTTATTATTCTATCTGTCTGTTCTCCCTTCCCCTAGTCATGTGACCAGGACCTTGTGATAAATAACATGAATTTTACACTGTTATCCCCTGCTGCAGCTGTGTGCACAAGCAGTCAGCTACCCCTTATTTGTTCCGCATGTGGTATTTGTTTTCATGACTTAGCAGAAACTTAATCAGAAATGTCTCCAAGGTCAAGGAAACAAAGTGTTCATAGTGTTCACCCCTCTACTTAACTTCTGTATCAGTTCAGAAATAGACTGTTGTTGGATGTTTACATTAGGTCGCATACAAAGGATATGTATGTGCTTTACCATCACAGGCACAGGCATTTCACAGGCACAGGAAATCACAGGCATTTCTCTCTGAAATGCACACAAACACACTACATTCTATTATCAAATCAAATCACATTTTATTGGTCACATACATGTGTTTAGCAGATGTTATTGCAGGTGTAAAATGCTTGTGCTTCTAGCTCCTACAGTAAGGTAATATCTATCAAGTAATATGTAACAATTTCACAACATATACACACAAATCTAACTAAGGAATGGAATTAAGAATATATACAGTGGGGCAAAAAAGTATTTAGTCAGCCACCAATTGTGAAAGTTCTCCCACTTAAAAAGATGAGAGAGGCCTGTAATTTTCATCATAGGTACACTTCAACTATGACAGACAAAATGAGAAAATAAATCCAGAAAATCACATTGTAGGATTTTTAATGAATTTATTCGCAAATTATGGTGGAAAATAAGTATTTGGTCACCTACAAACAAGCAAGATTTCTGGCTCTCACAGACCTGTAACTTCTTCTTTAAGAGGCTCCTCTGTCCTCCACTCGTTACCTGTATTAATGGCACCTGTTTGAACTTGTTATCAGTATAAAAGACACCTGTCCACAACCTCAAACAGTCACACTCCAAACTCCACTATGGCCAAGACCAAAGAGCTGTCAAAGAACACCAGAAACAAAATTGTAGACCTGCACCAGGCTGGGAAGACTGAATCTGCAGTAAGTAAGCAGCTTGGTTTGAAGAAATCAACTGCGGGAGCAATTATTAGGAAATGGAAGAAATGCAAGACCACTGATAATCTCCCTCGATCTGGGGCTCCACGCAAGATCTCACCCCGTGGGGTCAAAATGATCACAAGAACGGTGAGCAAAAATCCCAGAACCACACGGGGGGGACCTAGTGAAGGACCTGCAGAGAGCTGGGACAAAAGTAACAAAGCCTAACATCAGCAAGGGCATTGAAGATGAAACATGGCTGGGTCTTTCAGCATGACAATGATCCCAAACACACCGCCCGGGCAACGAAGGAGTGGCTTCGTAAGAAGCATTTCAAGGTCCTGGAGTGGCCTAGCCAGTCTCCAGATCTCAACCCCATAGAAAATCTTTGGAGGGAGTTAAAAGTCCATGTTGCCCAGCAACAGCCCCAAAACATCACTGCTCTAGAGGAGATCTGCATGGAGGAATGGGCCAAAATACCAGCAACAGTGTGTGAACCTTGTGAAGACTTACAGAAAATGTTTGACCTCTGTCATTGCCAACAAAGGGTATATAACAAAGTATTGAGAAACTTTTGTTATTGAGCAAATACTTATTTTCCACCATAATTTGCAAATAAATTCATTAAAATTCCTACAATGTGATTTTCTGGATTTTTTTTCTCATTTTGTCTGTCATAGTTGAAGTGTACCTATGATGAAAATGACAGGCCTCATCTTTTTAAGTGGGAGAACTTACACAATTGGTGGCTGACTAAATACTTTTTTTTGCCCCACTGTACATATATGGACGAGCGATGTCAGAGCGACATGGACTAAGATACAGTAGAATAGTATAGAATACAGTATATACTGTACATATGAGATGAGTAATGCAAGATATGTAAACATGATCAAAGTGACTAGTGTTCCATTACTTAAAGTGGCCAGTGATTTCTTGTCTATATCTATAGACAGCAGCCTCTAATGTGCTAGTGGTGGCTGATGCTAGTGGTGGCTTAACAGTCATCATGATGGCCTTGAGATAGAAGCTGTTTTTCAGTGTCTCGGTCCCAGCTTTGATGCACATGTACTGACCTTGCCTTCGGGATGATAGAGGGGTGAACAGGCAGTAGCTCGGGTGGTTCATGTCCATAATGATCTTTTTGGCCATCTTGTGACATCAGGTGCTGTAGGTGTCCTGGAGGGCGGGTAGTTTGCCCCCGGTAATGTGTTTGGCAGACCGCACCACCCTCTGGAGAGCCTTGCGGTTGCGGGCAGTGCAGTTGCCATACGAGGCAGTGATAGAGCCCGACAGGATGCTCTCAATTGTGCATCTATAAAAGTTTGAGGGTTTTTTAGTCACATTTCTTCAGCCTCCTGATGTTGAAGAGACTCTGTTGCACCTTATTCACCACACTGTCTGTGTGGGTGGTCCATTACACTGTTTATATACAAGTCATGAACACAGAAGCCCAATAAAATAAACACAGATTATCTCACTAACCATGTTTTCTCCGCTGACATGTTCTCTGTCAGACGGAGGTGTGTGTGTTTGAGGTCTGGGACATTCCCTGGGAGAGGAAGTCCACCCTGCTCAAACAGAAATGCCAGCAAGCAGGTTTGTGTCAAAGGTTTAACTTTGGGAACTAAATGTACCTTTGTGATTTTATTTGTTTAGGATTGTTTCTATAAATACTCATAGCTACATCTAATTGTTTTTCATGATGCTTGCGTTTCAGTTGATCCCAAACCAGTTGAGACCAACAAAGTAGAATTTCTGTCCCTCTCCACCAGCAAACCAGTTGAGGTAATAGAAAACGTAGCGCTTGTTGTATGTGTGTTTGAGCATGTTTTCTCATTTATTCTGTATGTGTATATTTAATTTACTTGTCAATAATTAACTTATATTTTGTGACAGGAGACAGAGTATTTAGTGGAGCTTCTGGGCCAGTTCAAAGAGTTCATGGTCAGATACAATAGGACTTACAGCAGCAAAGAGGGTGAGAGATAAATGTCAATCCATCATTTTACACAACATCGTCCATCCACCTCCACAGATGATAAGGTAAAACATCTTACCATAACATTTTTGTCTGATCTCTGACCTTTGCTGCTACAGTCACTGAGCGGCGGCTGCGTATCTTCCATGAGAACCTGAAGACCGCTGAGAAGCTCCAGTCTCTGGATCTGGGCACAGCCGAGTACGGGGTCACCAAGTTCAGCGACCTCACAGGTGTGTGTGTGTGCATGTGTGGGAATGCAGATTAATAAACCCGATGCAGTTCCAGAACATCCACTGAGTGTCCCGAAGAGGTCACCGTCTGCTCTTCTGTGGAGCAACAGGACATACTATGTGTGTGTGTGTGTGTGTGTGTGTGTGTGTGTGTGTGTGTGTGTGTGTGTGTGTGTGTGATTCTGTGACCGTTTGAAACATGTTCCCTTGCAGAGTTAGTTAACCTGTTGAGTAATTCCACTTCTACATAGCTAATTCCAAAAGGCTACAGTACAACTCCTCAGCTGTACACTGTGAAAAATCCTAATATTCCTCCTCTCCTCCCTCTACCCACTCCCTCTCACCATCCAGAGGAGGAGTTTAGGACTCTGTACCTGAACCCCCTGCTGAGCCAGCAGAAATTTCAGCGGTCCATGAAGCCTGCAGCCATGACCCACAGCCCCGCCCCGCCTAGCTGGGACTGGAGAGAGCATGGAGCTGTCAGCCCTGTCAAGAACCAGGTAGGACAGGATTTAGAGATGGTCTTACAGACTGGAGATGACTACAGGTATGACTGTAAATGTGTATATATGATTGTATACTGCTCAAAAAAAATAAAGGGAACACTTAAACAACACAATGTAACTCCAAGTCAATCACACTTCTGCGAAATCAAACTATCCACTTAGGAAGCAACACTGATTGACAATAAATTTCACATGCTGTTGTGCAAATGGAATAGACAACAGGTGGAAATTAAAAGGAGTGGTTCTGCAGGTGGTGACCACAGACCACTTCTCAGTTCCTATGCTTCCTGGCTGATGTTTTGGTCACTTTTGAATGCTGGCGGTGCTTTCACTCTAGTGGTAGCATGAGACGGAGTCTACAACCCACACAAGTGGCTCAGGTAGTGCAGCTCATCCATGATGGCACATCAATGCGAGCTGTGGCAAGAATGTTTGCTGTGTCTGTCAGCGTAGTGTCCAGAGCATGGAGGCGCTACCAGGAAACAGGCCAGTACATCAGGAGACGTGGAGGAGGCCGTAGGTGGGCAACAACCCAGCAGCAGGACCGCTACCTCCGCCTTTGTGCAAGGAGGAGCAGGAGGAGCACTGCCAGAGCCCTGCAAAATGACCTCCAGCAGGCCACAAATGTGCATGTGTCAAACGGTCAGAAACAGACTCCATGAGGGTGGTATGAGGGCCCGACGTCCACAGGTGGGGGTTGTGCTTACAGCACAACACCGTGCAGGACGTTTGGCATTTGCCAGAGAACACCAAGATTGGCAAATTCGCCACTGGCGCCCTGTGCTCTTCACAGATGAAAGCAGGTTCACACTGAGCACATGTGACAGACGTGACAGAGTCTGGAGACGCCGTGGAGAACGTTCTGCTGCCTGCAACATCCTCCAGCATGACCGGTTTGGCGGTGGGTCAGTCATGGTGTGGGGTGGCATTTCTTTGGGGGGCCACACAGCCCTCCATGTGCTCGCCAGAGGTAGCCTGACTGCCATTAGGTACCGAGATGAGATCCTCAGACCCCTTGTGAGACCATATGCTGGTGCGGTTGGCCCTGGGTTCCTCCTAATGCAAGACAATGCTAGACCTCATGTGGCTGGAATGTGTTAGCAGTTCCTGCAAGAGGAAGGCATTGATGCAATGGACTGGCCCGCCCGTTCCCCAGACCTGAATCCAATTGAGCACATCTGGGACATCATGTCTCGCTCCATCCACCAACCTAGTCTGTTGCACCACAGACTGTCCAGACTGTCCAGGAGTTGGCGGATGCTTTAGTCCAGGTCTGGGAGGAGATCCCTCAGGAGACCATCCGCCACCTCATCAGGAGCATGCCCAGGCGTTGTAGGGAGGTCATACAGGCACGTGGAGGCCACACACACTACTGAGCCTCATTTTGACTTGTTTTAAGGACATTACATCAAAGTTGGATCAGCCTGTAGTGTGGTTTTCCACTTTAATTTTGAGTGTGACTCCAAATCCAAACCTCCATGGGTTGATCAATTTGATTTCCATTGATAATTTTTGTCTGATTTTGTTGTCAGCACATTCAACTATGTAAAGAAAAAAGTATTTAATAAGAATAGTTCATTCATTCAGATCTAGGATGTGTTATTTAAGTGTTCCCTTTATTTTTTGAGCAGTGTCTTTATGGATTTCTTTATCGGACAAATAACAACTTAAAAATGCTTTATATAGCATTCATGACTCTTCTTTGATGCTTCACTAAACATAAGTTTAAGTAAGCAAAAGTAATACTTTCATTCATACTGTAGATATGACACAATTCATGGAAAAGGTGGAGGTAGGTAATGCCTGTGTGTGTGTATGGCTGATTATGTGACTTGTGTTTGTATTGCAGGGCATGTGTGGTTCTTGCTGGGCATTCTCAGTGACAGGAAACATTGAGGGCCAGTGGTTTGTGAAAACGGGTAAACTAGTGTCTCTCTCTGAGCAAGGTAAGCACAAGCATTGTAGGTATCATACACTCACCTGTACAACAGCACAGTTTCCATTTTCTCCATAACAGTTTTGAATTGATAGGACATTGAACCAATCACCCACAGAGCTGGTGGACTGTGATACTGTGGACCAGGCCTGTGGGGGCGGGCTTCCATCAAATGCATATGAAGCCATCGAGAAGCTGGGTGGTCTGGAGACAGAGACTGACTACAGCTACACCGGCAAGAAGCAGAGCTGCGACTTCACCACCGACAAAGTCACTGCCTACATCAACAGCTCCGTGGAGCTGTCCAAGGACGAGAACGGTGAGTGGGAGGAGAGGTGAAAGAGAGAAGAGGGTAGGGTAGACAGGGATAAAGACACGGATGATAGGTTGAAGGATTGGATGAAGATTGAATGATGCGGTACATATGGAGGAGGGTTGGCCATGTGTTAATCTTGGTTTCCTTCCCTTTTTATGTTTAGAAATTGCTGCTTGGCTGGCTGAGAATGGACCAGTATCTGTGGCCCTGAATGCCTTCGCAATGCAGGTAACCAGGGGTTGAATGGGTTCATGGAACAGAAGGAACAGAAACGGAACCTGGAATGAAAGTGATCCATACTGTTCCAGAACAGAACCACTAATTTAAAAGCATGGGAGCAGTTAATAACATTATTTTACGTTCCAGGCACTTTTTTCTAGTCCCACAACAAAACGCCTATGCAAAGCCCTCACTCTGTCACTCAGAAACGTATTCCAGTGTCTGCCTGCAAGCTGAAAATCTTCACCTGTGTGTGTTTAGGCTACCTGCCCCTTTCCTCTTTTTGAAGCATAGGCTACTGTACTGACGTTACAGGCTTGATTCAGAAGATAGGGAGGGAGAGAGATTTTTAATTAGCTAGAGAAGAATGGATTTCATTTTTTCAATGCTAGTTAAGGATTCTATAGGCCTAGTGATCACGTTGGACTTATTAACTACAAAAATGTATTTTTAATTCTCTGCACATACAAGCTTGTTAGCTAGCTAAATCAAGTTTGTTTTCTAGCTAGCTCAAAAGACGTTCAAAGTTCCTACATAGAAGCCACTTCTCCTAGGTATAATTCTGTGGACCTAATTCATTCAATGTATGTCATAACAAGATGCTCAGCGCTTCAAGCCTCCTCAAACCTATCTCGCTCTCTCCCCAAAGTTTCAGTCGCATCTTGCGCCATAGGCTACACTTGTCTGTCCATCACACATGTAAACAACTAGCTTGCCTGCTCTTTCCACACTGATTGGTGAAGTAATTTAATGAGTTAAATGTAAAAAAAAAAGAGAAAAAAAAGGAACAGAAAGGAACAATATAAACCAGTACTTTTTTAGGGTTTGAACCGGTTCAGAACTTTATTTTGCTGGTCGTAACAGTGGAACGAAACAAAAAAACTTGGTTCTGTTCAGAATGAAACGATTGGAAAATAATTTTGTTTCCAACCCCTGCAGGTAACACCACTGCCATATCTTCCTTCTTCTTTTATTTGTTTACTTTTTGTGATATCCAATTAGGATCTTATCTCATCGCTGCAACTCCCCAACAGGTTCAGGAGAGGCGAAGGTCAAGTCATGCGTCTACCGAAACATGACCCGCTTAACCACACTTCTTTACACCCGCCCGCTTAACCCGGAAGCCAGCTGCACCAATGTGTTGGAGGAAACACAGTTCAACTGACGACCGAAGTCAGCCTGCAGGCACCCCGCCAGTCACAAGTAGTTGCTAGAGCGCAATGAGCTAAGTAAAGCCGCCCTGGCCAAACCCTCCCCTAACCCGGACGATGCTGAGCCAATTGTGCGCCACTCCTGGTCACAGCCATTTGTGACACAGCCTAGGATCGAACCCGGGTCTGTCGTGATGCCTCAAGTACAGCGACCGCTGCGTCACTCGGGAGGCCTGTCATATCTTTCTTAATGGAACTGAAATTAGCATCACTAAAACACAACTGAACAATGAAGTGACTAGTATCTATCTTTCTAATCCCACCTGCTTTTCTCTCGTTGTTTGTCCTCAGTTTTACAGGAAGGGCGTGTCCCACCCTCTGAAGATCTTCTGCAACCCCTGGATGATTGACCATGCAGTGCTGCTCGTGGGCTACGGAGAACGTGAGACTGACTCTTAACTACTCATTTACCTTACATTAACCTAGCGTAATAACAACACTGTGATGAGTGTGTGTCTGGTTGTTTCTGTGTACAGGTCAAGGCAAACCTTTCTGGGCTATCAAGAACAGCTGGGGAGAGGACTATGGAGAACAGGTAACAGAAAGCTGTCACACTGAACCTCTATGACAAGGCATTATGCGTGCATTTGTAAACAGTGTATTTGTTTACAATGCATGCATAATACCTAGTCATGCCTGAACTCTTGGAACATTTGACATGTGTATTAATTGCCTGACATGTCCTGTTGTGTGTTCCTTCCTTCCAGGGTTACTACTACCTGTACAGAGGATCCAGGCTCTGTGGAATCAACAAGATGTGCTCATCTGCTATTGTGAACTAGGCGATATGACACACACGCGCGAGCGCACACACACACGTGATCTGAATAATATTTTATTTCAATCTTCACCTGGGATAAAAAAAATAAAAAAATCCTACACCCCCCCAAACATACACACACACACTACCTACAAACTGATAGAACTGCAACGTTACTCATCCCCTACCTTAATTGTGTAGTCAGAACACTGCATAATGCACTGGAAAACCTGCTGACAGCTTACTTAAATAGGGGAGGCAGCATTTATTCATACCCCATTCTTCTCTTTCAAAACAAACCAGCTCCGATGAAGCTATAGTTCTAAGGTAACACTGATCTTTTGTTGTGATTTTACTACTAGCCTTTAAGGATATTTTAATTGAATTGCTGTGTTTTAGGCAGAGGTCATTTCAGTCATCTCTTTACAATAACAGAGTCTAAATGATAAAGGGGATGTCATATATTTAGACTTCAGTCATGCTGTTTAGTGTCCGTTATGTTCCCCTGCATCTGACTACTCTCTGTGCGGATGCTCTAGTGTAGAATTAATGCTTGTGCATTTTTGCTAGACTTTTCGTCTGTTGTAACATGTTCTGTGCAATACCACATAACGTCAATCTCTCCCCTCAGTTTAAAACTTACAACTTCACTGTGCAAGTACTTATAATGAATGGGTTTGCATGTTTTTATTTTATTTTAAAAGGATCATACATTGACTGATGTGTAGCCTATTAACTGTTAAATATTGCAGTGCTGTGTAACTAGACAAACTAAGGTTTACTAAAAAAAAAAAAATTGATCCATTAATAAAAAAAAATATCATATTCATTGTGGAATGTAATTTCTGAAGCCAATATCCACCGTATGTTGGTTGATTAATTGGAGAAACTATATAGTCACAAAAGCATGCGGTTCTTGAATACAGCCAAGCCCCGTACATGAAAACGACAAAATCTCCCAGAATGCAACCGGAGTAGAATCCCTACGTCAGCAGTGCCTAAAAGGAAAGGAAGCACATGCGTTTACTGGCTGCTGGAAACTAATATTTGCTATAACAGGTATTTTTCAAAGTTCACATGCCATCTGACAATCCAGAATCTTTGACCTACAGTAAAGATACACATTTTTTTGCAGTTCAGATTTACACGGTATGTAGCAAGTTGCTCATTTTAAGTGTATGTGCGTGTTAACTCTAGTGAAAACTGCTCGTTAGCTAGCTACCAATACATATAATTACAACGTTAATAATATATTGTCTAATCTTCTATAATTTCACAATTTAACAGCAAGCATAATTCTGACAATTAGCCATTTGTGTTTGTACGATACCGGCATTTCTGCTTGACATAGCTAACGTTAGCTAGCTAACGTGGGACAGCTTGCCACTTACTTTGCCCGAACAAAACATACATTTGATGGAAACGTTAGCTAGCTAGCTGTCACACTAACGTCGTTAAGGGTTGACCTTTTGAAATGCTACGCTGTTGTCAGTGGGGATTTTAACATGTAAATCTTTGTGGGGCAAAAAAAAAATGGGATGCATGCCAGCAAAACCACAACACTAAACCATACATGAATTACACTATGCCACTGCTACACCTGGCTATCAGCGGAAACCTCATTTAGTGCCCTTTGGCTGATTTTCTTTAACACATTTGGTTTCTACTGACAATTGATGTACAAACTAGGGTATAAGGACTAGGGTATAAGGGGCAGCTAGGTAGCCTAGTGGTTAAAGTGTTGAGCCAGTAACTGAAAGGTTGCTGGATGAAATCCCCGGGCTGACAAGGTAACAATCTGTAGTTCTGCCCCTGAACAAGGCAGGTAACCCACTTTTCCCCCTAGGCCGTCTTTGTAAATAAGACTTACAATATTCAATGATTACATTTCTCAAAAACATTTTGTGCACCACCAAGTCAGAAAATTGGGTGAAAATAGACCAAATTATTAGGGTGAGGCACATGGGCTACTAACAGCTTACTGCACAACATACACTTAGTATTACTTTCTTAGCTACAGTATACATATCTCCCTGGCATATTCATTTAAATTATTTCTCTTCATATGACAAAGATTTGCCAGTAGAATGTCGACTCAATTTATGACTGCTAGCTAAGAGTTTGAAAGTATGATGTTGACATGATCAGACCGATCAGTCCAATCAAAGCTACCGTCATTGAAAATAAGGATTTGTTCTTAACTGACTTGCCTAGTTAAATAAAGGTAAATGTGTTTAAACTAGTAACAAACAATTGTACATTTTCATTTCTTTATTGAACACATCGTGTAAACATTCACAGTGGAGGGTGGAAAAAGTATGAGAACCCTTGGATTTAATAACTGGTTGACCCTCCTTTGGCAGCAATAACACCAACCAAATGTTTTCTGTAGTTGTGGATCAGACCTGCACAACGGCCAGAAGGAATTTTGGACCATTCCTCTTTACAAAACTGTTTCAGTTCAGCAATATATTCTTGGGATGTCTGGTGTGAACTGCTCTCTTGAGGTCATGCCACAGCATCTCAATTGGGTTGAGATCAGGACTCTGACTGGGCCACTCCAGAGGGTGTATTTTCTTCTCTTGAAGCCATTCTGTTGTGCTCCCTCCACCATACTTTACAGTTGGGATGAGGTTTCGATGTTGGTGTGCTGCGCCTTTTTTTCTCCACACAGTGTTGTGTTCCTTCCAAACAACTCAACTGTAGTTTCATCTTTCCACAATATTGACGCTCTAGGATTCTTCTTAACCTCATTGACCATTCTGCACTGTGCTCTCTCTAGGAAGAGTACCAACAGTGCTGAACTTTCTCCATTTATAGACAATTTGTCTAACCGTACCGATGAACATCAAGGCTTTTAGATACTTTTGTAATCCTTTCCAGCTTTATGCAAGTCAACAATTCTTAATCTTAGGTCTTCTGAGATCTCTTTTGTTTGAGGCATGGTTCACATCAGGCAATGCTTCTTGTGAATAGCTAACTCAAATTGTGAGTTTTTTTATAGCACAAGGCAGCTCTAACCAACACCTCCAATTTCGTCTCATTGATTGGACTCCAGGTTAGCTGACTCCTGACTCCAATTAGCTTTTGGAGAAGTCATTAGCCTGGGGGTTCACATACTTTCCCCAACCTACACTGTGAAAGTTTAAATTATGTATTCCATATGGACAAAATACAATTTGTGTTATTAGTTTAAGCACACGGTCTATTGTTGTAACTTAGATGAAGACCAGATCAAATTTGATGACCAATTTATGCAGAAATCCAGGTAATTCCAAAAGGTTCACATACTTTTTCTTGCCACTGTACATTTTTTTAATACATTGTTTGCAAACTGATATGTGACACGTATTAATGCCAAATAACATGCAAAACAGGCAAGCCCCCTCCACAATTCTTTTTATTTCTTTTTGCTTAAAATATGGGTGGGGGTGCCACTGCCTGTTATGCATTAAGCAGCCTGTACTTCTCATTAGACGTTTGCTATCTGTAACTTATTCTTTCCCCCTGACATTCATAAAGAACAGTTGACTAACAACAGTGGTGATGAAAACTGATCTTTCCACAGCTGGCAAACTTCAACGATGTCACAGGCTACCAAACGCAAGCATGTTGTCAAGGAGCAGACACTCGACGACTACGTCACACCTACAGAGAACCAACAGATTGTGAGGGTTAGTATCTGTGCTGTCAGACATGACAGATCTTTTACTGAACACACACAACAAAGACTAGCCTAGATGTCTGCCATCCTGATTCGGACTCATTCAGCGACTACCAAACAGGTAGGGTCAGTGGATGAAGCAAGAGGATGGGAACTTTTAAGTCTTTCTTCATGTAAGCTGACTGACACACACATATCTGCTGCACCTGTAGTTAATTACCTGTTTTTGCATGCACATTCTACCAGTTTCTTTGTCATACTAATCCCCTCTCTCTGTACCTGTCTCCGTGCAGGTTCTTGGTAGTCGTGGCAACAACCTGCACGAGGCTGTCACGGCTCAGGGGGAGAACTTCCTGATCAGCATGCCCCCAAAATTCCGCAAGAACCTCTGGATTAAGAGAGGTAACATGTCCCCTTATACTAGAGTGCATCCCAAATGGCACCATAACGTTGTTTTGTTTTTAAATATCTTATTTTAAAATATATAGGCCCATTATCTTTTCAATATACTTTGTGGTTTAGATGTTTAAAGTCAAATAGAATTGTGAGTTATAGATCTCTTTGAAACCAGGTCTCAGAACAGATCTACTTCTTCGATGTGCCCTATTTCTATGCTTCCCGCTATTAAAGGTGCAATATGTATAAATCGCTCAGCCACTTCCTGGCTAAAATGGCTAAAATTCTGAGATTTTGCCTAATTTCAGTTTGTGACAAAATGAGCACTAAGTGTAGATAATCATTGTACCATCTAAACCGCTGTGAAATATCTTTCCAATAACCAAAAATATTAGATTTCCAGCTGTTTGAAGCTAGTGTACAAAACCTGAAGTAAAAGATGCAAAAACTAAACTTAACAGTTTAAGTGACTGCTTTTTTTTGCATCTTTTACATTCGGTTTTGTACAACAGCTTCAAACAAGCTGAGACTACAATATTTTTTCTTATGGAAAATATATTTTTACAGCAGTTTAGATGGTACAATGATTCTTCACACAATGGCTGCTTGTTTGTAGCATAAACTGAAATTAGGCGAACTTGTAAAAAACAATGTACAACTAGGAAATGGTGGAGCGACTTCTAAATATTGCACCTTTAAGTTTACACTGAGAATGTTTTTTTTGGTACCATTTGGACCATAGACATTAAAACCAGTAGATAGTGATAGTGCTGACGTCATCCATGTATTCCTATCGAAAACTTCTAATGAAACTGGAAGTATTTGAATCACGCCATATTAAGAATCATGGTGAAAATGGCCGTAACTATGGTCGATGAAGTCATTTTCAGTCTTCCTGAGCGCATCAACCCAACGCTGCTATTGACTTCGGCATCTATAACAGATACCACATGAATTCCGTGTGCATGAGGATGCGAGCCTCGTCGTAGCCTGCCGGTCCGTGATTGGTCTGTCAGCACGTGGTCCTGTGTGACGACAAATGTAGTCGTCAGAATGGATCACTATTTCATTAAATATCTCGACAAATGTAGTCGTCAGAATGGATCCCTATTTCATTAAATACCTCGACAAATGTAGTCGTCAGAATGGATCCCTATTTCATTAAATACCTCGACAAATGTAGTCGTCAGAATGGATCCCTATTTCATTAAATATCTCGACAAATGTAGTCGTCAGAATGGATCCCTATTTCATTAAATACCTCGACAAATGTAGTCGTCAGAATGGATCCCTATTTCATTAAATATCTCGACAAATGTAGTCGTCAGAATGGATCACTATTTCATTAAATACCTCGATTTGTAGTGAACTTGAAAATAATTTGCTGTGGTGATAGAACTAATAAACACATTTTAGAGCTGTAAACGGCTGTAATTTATGTTGGTTTTCTAGGACAGACCAGGGCTTTTGGCACTGCTAGTTCGTTACGCAGTAGCCGACCAGCAGAGATTGTGACTTTACGCCCCAGACCAGATACTGGGGGCTTTGTTTGGACATAGGCAGCCCGGAGTACCAGTGGCAGTCAAACACTAAAGCCGGCTGATTGTCCTGAATTTGAGTGGCTAGTTTGCATATGTTTTCTGCATACCTGTATGTCAGTGTGCTTTCTTTTGTGGTTCAACCACCTCAATGTCATAATGACAGAAACAGTCTGGATCAGTTTCTACTGAACACAATGAAGGTCTTTGTGTTCCTCTCAGTATTGGTTTGTTATTGTAAACATGGCATTGCTCTCCCCCCTCCCAGGTGACTATGTGATTGTAGACCCTATAGAGGAGGGAGAGAAGGTGAGGGGAGAAATCAGCTTCATACTCTACAGAGACCACATTCAGCACCTGCAGAAACTCACACTCTGGTGAGTGCACCTTGGACCCATAGTTCAGTATACACAGTTCAAGTCGGAAGTTTACATACACTTAGGTTGGAGTCATTGAATTTTTATTTTTTATTTTTTTTCAAACTCTCCACCAATTTCTTGTTAACAAACTATAGTTTTGGCAAGTCAGTTAGGACATCTACTTTGTGCATATCACAGTTCATTTTTCCAACAATTGTTTAGACAGATTATTTCACTTATAATTCACTGTATCACAATTCCAGTGGGTCAGAAGTTTACATACACTAAGTTGACTGTGCCTTTAAACAGCTTGGAAAATTCCAGAAAATTATGTCATGGCTTTAGCCTATCAGAAGCTTCTAATTGACATAATTTGAGTAAATTGGAGGTGTGCCTGTGGATGTATTTCAGGGTCTACCTTCAAACTCAGTGCCTCTTTGCTTGACATCAAAATAAATCAGCCAAGACTTCAGACCTACACAAGTCTGGTTCATCCTTGGGAGCAATTTCCAAACACCAGAAGGTACCACGTTCATCTGTACAAACAATAGAATTCAAGTATAGTCACCATTGGACCACGCAGCCGTCATACCGCTCAGGAAGGAGATGCGTTCGGTCTCCTAGAGATGATCGTACTTTGGTGCGAAAAGTGCAAATCAATCCCAAAACAACAGCAAAGGACCTTGTGAAGATGCTGGAGGAAACGGGTACAAAAGTATCTATATCCAAAGTAAAATGAGTCCTATATCGACAACCTGAAGCCACTTCTCCAAAACCGCCATAAAAAAAGGCCAGACTACGGTTTGCAACTGCACATGGGGACGAAGATTGTACTTTTCTGAGAAATGTCCTTTGGTCTGATGAAACAAAATTAGAACATTTTGGCCATAATGACCATTGTTATGTTTGGAGGAAAAAGCCTGCAAGCCGAAGAACACAATCCCACCCCAACCATGAAGCACGCGGGTGGCAGCATCAGGTTGTGGGGGTGCTTTGCTGCAGGAGGGTGGCATCATGAGGAAGGAAAATTATGTAGATGTATTAATTGAAGCAACATCTCAAAACATCAGGAAGTTAAAGCTTGGTCACAAATGAGTCTTACAAGTGGACAATGACCCCGAACATACTTCCAAAGTTGTGGCAAAATGGCTTAAGGACAACAAAGTCAAGGTATTTGAGTGGCCATCACAAAGCCCTGACCTCAATCCTATAGAAAATTTGTGAGCAGAACTGAAAAAACCTGTGCGAGCAAGGAGACCTACAAACCTGACTCAGTTACACCACCTCTGTCAGGAGGAATGGGCCAAAATTCACCCAACTTATTGTGGGAAGCTTGTGGAAGGCTACCCAAAACGTTTGACTCAAAGTAAACATTTAAAAGGCAATGCTGCCAAACACTCAATTAGTATATGTAAACTTCTGACCCACTTGGAATGTGATGAGAAAGAAATAAAAGCTGAAATCATTCTCTGCTATTATTCTGACATTTCACATTCTTAAAATAGTGGTGATCCTAACTGACCTTACAGGGAACTTTTACTAGGATTAAATGTCAGGAATTGTGAAACTGAGTTAAATGTATTTGCTAAGGTGTATGTAAACTTCCGACTTCAACTTTACGTCCACGTATAGAAATAACATGCAGAAACACATGTAGCCAATAAACCCCATTTTAGTCAGCACTTCTATTACCTTGCCATAGTAACTACAAGGCCACCACATCCGACAAACATTCTTTTTCAACTGCTCCTGTGAAAATATGAAGAAATTATTTCAAATGATGTTAATCCCAACAGGATGTGGTAGGATGTTTTTTCTGACACACACACACACACACACACACACACACACACAGACTCATGTCACCTGTGAATGAGAAGACAATTAAACAAAGGTTCAATTATAACTGAATCAAGTGAGTTCTGCTGGCACTATTTTTCATTTTTTTGTGTGTCTTCTGTTAGGCCTGAGGCCTTCACAGACGAGCCCCCATCGGAAGAGAGAACAGATGCACCACAGCCCAGGGAGGGGAGAAGGGAGGAGAAGGTAGAGGATTGTGGGAGTGATCACAGTACTGACTCAGAGGATGACGAGAGCGATCTCTTCGTCAACACCAACCGCTGTAACGTCCACTACAGTGAGAGTGAGGAAGACAGTGAGGATGAGAAGGCTGAAGAGGAGGATAAAGTGGAGAGCAGCTTTTAGTGGGGAAATCTTTACAAGAGACAGTACACTGCTGTGGACAATGTTTACACACATGTCGCCCTCAGAATACACTGCTGCTGAAGAATGAGTTGTGGATTATACTCTCCAGTCCCACCCCATGAATCCAATCAAACAGAAAATCCTGCTATTTCACCATTTATTTGGTGGTTGAACTTAGCATCCCATGGACATAATAGGTTAGGTATATCATACTTATACCACTTGTCCTAGAGAGGAACATTAGCATGCTTTGCTAAACTGCTAAAAAAGAGGTTAATTGTGGAATTATTGAACTGGTCCATGACATTCCTGACTGAGGTTGTCATAATTTATGTACATAATGATTGTGTAATAAAATCTTTATCGTGGTCTTTCATCAGAATTGTTTGTAGTTTAATTAAACATTTGTCTGTCTGATTCAAAATGATATGATCAAAGATTAAAGTTTTGTTTAATGTTCAGAAAAACATTACAGTGCACAACATTTGTCAGAGGGTTATTTGCACATTTATTTACTCATTAACCTGTTTCTAATACCCAAACCTCAGATAAATTGGCAATTATGCACTGGCAGTGGTTAAATCAGTAAAATTGATTTATCTAAAAATGTTTGTTGCACCTCATAAATCTGACTTAAACCCTTAATATATTTTTTTCTCATAACTAGCCTCCGAGCCCAGAAACTGAGCATGAGAATTCATGCCCACAGCAAGGAACCAAAACCTGTTCAATAGGAGGCAGTTGAGCTATGTATGCAATGCACATGTATGGCTTTCACAGTGACATTCATCACAGATGACTGTACCAATTAAGTCATTCTGGTTTATCCATCAATAAATACTTCCAAACAAATGTTTTGTCAACATTCAGTATTTC
Organism: Oncorhynchus mykiss; assembly: GCF_057628025.1. Lineage (NCBI taxonomy): Eukaryota > Metazoa > Chordata > Actinopteri > Salmoniformes > Salmonidae > Oncorhynchus > Oncorhynchus mykiss. Next base: position 27,072,439 of record NC_143035.1, on the reverse strand, counting down.
TCTCAAACCTAGGTCCACCTTTCTCACATTGTGGGGCCTTATTACAGGGCCATTCTCAGCTGGTAGCATACCTTTCTCCATCTATCATTTGAGTCGGTTTTAAAACAGCGAGTCTACTATTTCTCAAACGTAGCCTCGTTTATTAATTTAAAAAAAACATTTGGGTTTACAGAAATAATTGGTACTGTTCGCCATTTTCAAGTGGCAGCACACCTTCTCGATAGTCAATCACCATATGTCTGTTTTCTATAATAGGAAAGCCAGTCTGAATGCCTCACTGAGAGGAAGTTTCCAGGTGTACCCTGTTGTTCTCCCAGAAGGCCCTGCATCTTCCCCATTCTAAAATGGCAGCATACCATCTCGACAGTCAATTAATCACCTTCAGTTTTATAACAACTAGTCAGTGGTTACCTCAGTGTGGAGTGGAAGTTTCTGGCATACCCCAAGGGTCTTTCAGAAGGCCCTGCGGGCTCTTCCCTATTCTCAAGTGGTAGCATTCCTTCTCCATCACCATCCATCCATTGTCAGTTTTAAACCAGTCAGTGATTACCTCACTATAGAGCTTAATTTCCAGAACTATCCCATGGATCCGTCAGAAGTTCCTGTCCCTCGTTGTCTTTCACACTAAATGGATCTATCAGAAGTGTATTCTTTTTCTCCTTCTCCATTCTCAGGGTGGTGTTGCTGCACTCTGTCTGGTTCGTCATTATCTCCGACCACAGCTTCATCACCTGAGCAGGGCTACGTTTGTGTACCAGTAAGATAGTGTGGTACGCACACTGCTCTACCCCCTCTTTCTTGGGGAAGTCGAAGGTGAGGAAGGCGGGGTGGTGGATGGGGTGGACCCCGAGCCTGTGGAGGCACATGCCCACGTAGACATCATCAATGGGGTACAGGTGAACTCTCCGGGAGATACGGTTGAGCCGCAGGGCCAGCTCCCCTGAGTACACCACACCTCCCCCACCACCGTATGGAGGGTACAGCCCCTTATAGAAACTATCAGGAATAAAGTACTTAGTAGAGTTGACTCTGTTGGGGACAGCTGCTCGTATCACATCCCCTACCATGAATCCCTTCATACCCTCTGACCCGGGCCCCCCTGACTGGATCGTCTGCTCCCGGAGGTAGTCTAAGAGAGCAGGGGTCCGCAACAGGACGTCGTCGTCCCCTTTAAAGACGAAGCGTGCCAGGGGGCAGTGGGTGGAGAGCCAGTCCCACAGCAGTACGTCCTTCAGGGTGAGGTTAAAGAAGGAGTCGTGGAAGTCCCACTGGAGGATGTCCCCGTAGTGGCGGTTCTCCAGCTGCAGCATCTCACTGATATCCACATGGGGTTCTACATGGTTCTTCCCCAGGAGGAAGACCCTCCGCACCACCCCGCCTTTCCCTGTCGCCCCTGCCACCCACCCCGCCCAGCCCCATGTCTGCCGGATGGCCTGGCGGTTCTCAAAGTTCAGGCCCTGGGTCTTGATGGCCAGCAGTAGGAGAGGGCCCTGCCCCTTCTTTAGCCCTCGTCCACACAGTTTAGCAGGCTCAATGAGGACAGGATAGTCCCTGAAGTGCATGGAGTACACAAACATCTGCATCTGCAGGGGCAGCTCCTGAAAATCATCCATTTGAGATGTCAAGTTCCCGATCTCAGAGAACCCTGCACTCAAGGTGGGAAGGGAAAGCCGCAAATAGTTTGCATTATTATTATTGGTATCAAGATGGTCATTGTGCTCTTTGCTGGATTTGGGCTTCAGGATGGGATTGTAATGGCGGTCAATGGGTAGCTGGAGCCGGTTCCAGAGGGCCCCTCCGTGGGGCTTGGGGTCCCAGAAGGAGTTGGTGGGGTGTGGGGCCAGGTAGTCATTTCTGGTAAGCCCTGGTGCAATGAAGCTCTCTGGTAGAATTTGTAGGATAGGGGCAGAGCTGCTCAGGCCTGTACTGGTGGTCATACTATAACACACAGCCAGGGTGATGTACACACAGAGAGATCCTACCAGGACACAGGGAGCACAGCACAGGCACAGGAGCACCCGTCGCCACCGGCAATGGCATTGCGCCATTTAACTAGAGAAAAGGAAAGAGCGAGAGGTGGCAAGATGCATTTGGAGATGAGTGAAGAAGAAATGGGTAAGAGTTGTGAGGAGAGAGAGGGATGAATGATAAGGGGAGTGAGAGAGGAGGGGAGGGAAGAGGTGGAGGATTTTATTGCAATCTTTTGTCACTTAAGTCAATACAGCTGTATGACTAACTAAGAATAATTACTTCTGATTTTAAGTAATTTAGTATGGTTTTAAGTATGTAAAAACATGAAGTGTGATGTGTAGGCTTATTTAAATATAAAGTGGAAACAAGGCAACAGTAAACATGTCTTCTCCCAAGAATGATGCAGCTGATTGCATTTAGGAATGTTAGCAGTGAGCTAACATTGTGCTCCCAATTTTTTTTTCTTGCCACGGTTAAAATTCAGCTGATAAATAAACGACATAGCTCATGAACAGCTTCTGGAATCAATCTGTTTAAAAAAAAAAATATATATATATATAGCAGAGGCCTTGACTACAGAATAGCATTATTACAATATTCATTTTGTATTTAGCCAACAAGTGATTTAATAGTCATAAATACGATTTAATAGTCGTAAATAATAGTAATTTCTTGACAAGCAAGCAGCTCTACAGTGTAGGTCTATGTAAACATTTATTTGCTAATAATGACATCACTGTGATATAAAAAAAGACGGAAAAGCTGGTGGAACACTTTTGAATGCGTGCGTTGATGAATTTATGAGCTTCCTGCTTCCGCTGAGACGGGTCTTGGTGAGAGTTCCCAGGAAGTAGTCTATTCAGGCGGGGCTCACTCAAGTAAGGCAGAAGGAATGTGTTTGAATGCTAAATGACGAAACCGAATGCTGGTTGATACTAAGTGTGAAACGTCAGACGTCGTCAATGTTTTATATATCTTTTTTATGTTTTGGAGTTTGATCATTTAGGCCTACTGGCCGGGCCAGGCTTCTAGATTAACTGTCCCGGCGTTCTAGACAGATGTTGCCGGGCCAGGCGTCTAGATTAACTGTCCCGGCGTTCTAGACAGATGTTGCCGGGCCAGGCGTCTAGATTAACTGTCCCGGCGTTCTAGACAGATGTTGCCGGGCCAGGCGTCTAGATTAACTGTCCCGGCGTTCTAGACAGATGTTGCCGGGCCAGGCGTCTAGATTAACTGTCCCGGCGTTCTAGACAGATGTTGCCGGGCCAGGCGTCTAGATTAACTGTCCCGGCGTTCTAGACAGATGTTGCCGGGCCAGGCGTCTAGATTAACTGGCCCGGCGTACTAGACAGATGTTGCCGGGCCAGTGGGCAGCCCTGAACGTCGAGCTCTGCAGTCTCTTTAGCTAATCCACGCCCTGTGCTCCATGTCACCTGCCAAATAAAAAACGCCACTTGATGATTATGGTCCTAGTTTTCCCTCTCGCTTCGCGTCTTCCTCTCTGGTGTGACTCACACATTTCAGTTAATTACAATAGCTTCTGCCTTGGCCAATTAATACTGTAATGAAACAGGAAGGGAGCAGGTCTCGAACCCACAACTCCCTCCTTTCAAAGAGCGCGTCCTCGCTCACCAGCCAAGAACACGCACTGTCGTGGATGCGAGGTCCGATCACTTCTGACACCAATGTAATGAAACAGGCAGGGAGCAGGTCTCGAATCCTCGACCTTCGAGCCCGAGGTCCGGCGGGCTATCGCGAAGCATGCTCGTGCGGCGATTTCCGCGCTTATAAACCCAGGGTCGTTACAATACAATTTTGAGTTTGGACATAATAAAGTTTGTAGGTGAAAACGACCTCAGTTGTTGATCCACATGCGCAGATCAAATACACAGTTGGAACACCGATTAGGGTGTGTACACGTCCTAATAATTCGAAAAAATGACTCAGAAAACCATGTGTTTTAATCGGGGTGTGCTTACTTCGATTTTGACTTTACACTGATTAAGATAAACATAGTAAAGTGATTACATGACTATTGCATAATCTGCCTGTTATAATCAGTTAAAAATCAAAATTATTAGTGTACATGTAAACATACTCAATGATTTGTAAATTACACCATAACCTACCTCGATTTATTCTTTTGAAACGAACGTTTTCCCATATGGCTTTAAGCGTTCCTTTTCATATGCCCAATGTATCCATCGCGTGTGCCAATTGATATAAAAACAAAGTCGACCAAAACACAGATTATATAATAAAATAATACAAAAAAATGTAAGGGTATTTTCTTTGGTCTTCTCAGACGAACCTGAGACCTAATGGTCCCCTGAAGTGGCCTCCACATTCACAAACGTTTGTGCGACAGCATGGCCGTAGAGCAAGAACTTACCTATGCAGCAAAAAAGTTGCAGGTATATATATATATATATATATATACGAAGGGCACTCCCCCTCGACTCGTCAGCAATTAGAACAAGAGAGATGCCATACGTTTGTTACTGATGTTTATTAGTATAAAGTACCACTCCATTTCTTATATTTCCAGTTGAAAAACGATATTGGAAGTATAAATACACTTAAGGGTATAACGATGATGTTTTCAGCAAAACTGTTTTTGTTTTAGACACAATGGCGAAATTCAAGGGTTTTGTAATTCAAGGAGTTGGTCTGATGGTGCACTCTGATGTCATTCTTGCAACAGAGGAGCAATTAAGAACAAAATAGGAAAGGCCCGAGCCCCCACTTGTGCCATGTCAGAGGACACCTGGACCACCCATTGAGATGTGATAAATTAGGTTCTAGGGAGACAGGGGTGGATCTTTAAAATCTTTAAACAAATATTGTATTTCAATTTTGTATCTATTCCCTTCATTGTTGATACTAAACCTACCACAACTGACAGAAATGACAAAATAAAACGTTTATATATATATATATTTTCCCAGTTTCACCTTGATCTAACACAAATCAATGGTTTGTTATCAGCATTGTATCAGTGCTTTATCCGTGGAACATTGTGTTGTACATAGACAATCTTCCCAGGCATTTATTTTTAACTGTCTCTGACTGTTGAGGGTTTCAATGCCTGTCAGGTAGAACTGGAGTTACGAGATGTGCAAACACCTGCTCAACTGCATGCCCAAATCACTGCAATGGAAAGTTAAGCATTATGTCAAAGTGTGTGTTGCAACAGCAAGGACAGAAACAACCTTGACTAAACAGATTGAGACACAGTTATGTCACTGCCCCAGCAGAAACCAAGATTGTACAGTGGGGCAAAAAAGTATTTAGTCAGCCACCAATTGTGCAAGTTCTCCCACTTAAAAAGATGAGAGAGGCCTGTAATTTTCATCATAGGTACACTTCAACTATGACAGACAAAATGAGAAAAAAAATCCAGAAAATCACATTGTAGGATTTTTTATGAATTTATTTGCAAATTATGGTGGAAAATAAGTATTTGGTCAATAACAAAAGTTTATCTCAATACTTAGTTATATACCCTTTGTTGGCAATGACAGAGGTCAAACGTTTTCTGTAAGTCTTCACAAGGTTTTCACACATTGTTGCTGGTATTTTGGCCCATTCCTCCATGCAGATCTCCTCTAGAGTAGTGATGTTTTGGGGCTGTTGCTAGGCAACACAGACTTTCAACTCCCTCCAAAGATTTTCTATGGGGTTGAGATCTGGAGACTGGCTAGGCCACTCCAGGACCTTGAAATGCTTCTTACGAAGCCACTCATTCATTGCCCGGGCAGTGTGTTTGGGATCATTGTCATGCTGAAAGACCCAGCCACGTTTCATCTTCAATGCCCTTGCTGATGGTAGGAGGTTTTCACTCAAAATCTCACGATACATGGCCCCATTCATTCTTTCCTTTACACGGATCAGTTGCCCTGGTCCCTTTGCAGAAAAACTGCCCCAAAGCATGATGTTTCCACCCCTATGCTTCACAGTAGGTATGGTGTTCTTTGGATGCAACTCAGCATTCTTTGTCCTCCAAACACAACAAATTTTTACCAAAAAGTTATATTTTGGTTTCATCTGACCTTATGACATTCTCCCAATCTTCTTCTGGATCATCCAAAAGCTCTCTAGCAAACTTCAGACGGGCCTGGACATGTACTGGCTTAAGCAAGGGGACACGTCTGGCACTGCAGGATTTGAGTCCCTGGCGGCGTAGTGTGTTACTGATGGTAGGCTTTGTTACTTTGGTCCCAGCTCTCTGCAGGTCATTTAGGCCCCCCCCCCCCCCCCGTGTGGTTCTGGGATTTTTGCTCACCGTTCTTGTGATCATTTTGACCCCACGGGGTGAGATCTTGCGTGGAGCCCCAGATCGAGGGAGATTATCAGTGGTCTTGTATGTCTTCCATTTCCTAATAATTTCTCCCACAGTTGATTTCTTCAAACCAAGCTGCTTACCTATTGCAGATTCAGTCTTCCCAGCCTGGTGCAGGTCTACAATTTTGTTTCTGGTGTCCTTTGACAGCTCTTTGGTCTTGGCCATAGTGGAGTTTGGAGTGTGACTTTGAGGTTGTGGACAGGTGTCTTTTATACTGATAACAAGTTCAAACAGGTGCCATTAATACAGGTAACGAGTGGAGGACAGAGGAGCCTCTTAAAGAAGAAGTTACAGGTCTGTGAGAGCCAGAAATCTTGCTTGTTTGTAGGTGACCAAATACTTATTTTCCACCATAATTTGCAAATAAATTCATAAAAAATCCTACAATGTGATTTTCTGGATTTTTTTCTCATTTTATCTGTCATAGTTGAAGTGTACCTATGATGAAAATTAAAGGCCTCTCTCATCTTTTTTAATAAGTGCGAGAACTTTCACAATTGGTGGCTGACTAAATACTTTTTTGTCCCACTGTATGTGTTCACTACAGTCCATTTGCTTTGAGAGATAAGTACTCTCTGCGTCTCAGGAATGAGGTGTGCTCCATACATCTGTATTCAATATAAACAGAGTTGGTGGATCTTATTCAACAAGAAGATGAGACGAGACATCTGATGAATTCATCACGTGTGTGTTTACATTGAAATTGACATGCTAGTCATTTAACAGACTCTTATCCAGATCGACTTACAGTTAGTGCATTCATCTTTCTGTACAGCACTTTGAGATATCAGCTGATGTACGAAGGGCTATATAAATTTGATTTGATTTGATCTTAAGAGGGCTCGGTGATACAACCACATACCACAGTACTGGGACATTTTGACAGAGAACATCACCTCTCTCTCTGAGGCCGTTCAACCTGTCTGAGAAGTGTGTCTGAGTTTGGGCGTGAGGGTGTGAGATCACTACCATAATGTCTCCTAATTATGCCCTTCATTTATCTATTTGATGCTTGTCATGAAATCAGTGGCGTAAAGTACTTAAGTAAAAATACTTTAAAGTAGTACTTAGGTAGTATTACTTGAACTTTTCCTACACTACATTCGTAAATAAAATCATGTACTTTTTACTCCATACATTTTCATTGACACTCAAAAGTACATTTTGAATGCTTAACAGGACAGGACGATGGTCCAATTCACGCTCTTATCAAGAGAACATCCCTGGTGATCCCTACTCCCTCTGATCTGGCAGACTCACTAAACACAAATGCTTAGTTTGTAAATGATGTCTGAGTGTTGGTGTGTGCCTGTGGCAATCCATAAATAAAAAGAAAGAAAAAAAGATAACTGTGCCATCTGGTTTTCTTAATATAAGGAATTTGAAATTATTTATACTTTTACTTTTGATTCTTAAGTATATTTTGGCAATTGCATATACTTTTGATACTTAAGTATATTTAAAACCCAATACTTTTAGACTTTTACTCAACAAGTATTTTACTGGGTGACTTTTACTTGGGTCTTTTTCTATAATTAAGGTATCTTTACTTTTACTTAAGTATGACAATTGGGTACTTTTTTCACCACTGCATCAAATCAAGATGACCATCTAAGTAATGGAGTTTAGCCTAGTAGAACGGTAGATCAGATGAATCATGCCAGCAATATTCCAGGCAATAAAAATCATACCTATCCGTAATCAGAGAATAACCACACTAAGGAAGGAAAAACTTTGTGGGAAAAACCTGTTTGATCTATAAAAGGGAAACTGGTTACGTGTGAGGATGCAATATGCTTTGCTGGGGTAGAAAATATGAGTCTGAAATGGAAGAGATAAAACATGAAAATATTGCCACCTAGTGGCTAGAAGTTTTCAAAGTCTATTTTGCTGGATTGACCCTTACCTGTCACACAGATGAATGGGATCAGCATAAAGCAGAATAATTATTATCAGTTTGATAGACAATCATAAATTGGCAGGCAAAACTAGCTTCTGACGTAAGATTGAGAATCCCCCCTACACTTTGAGGGTCAATGAAGGAGGAGGCCTCCTCTTTGTGACAGAGAATGACAACACTTTCAAAATGGTAGGAATAAAGATTTATTTTCATATGAAGAGGTGGTTTGGATTTTTCTTTTTCTTTTTTACAAGTATGTTTTGATAAAACTTGCAAAAAACTTCTAGCATATTCCAAGAATGGAGACATGAGAAAAGGGGATTTATTGCTGAATGTTAAAATGAAGACACTTTTCACTGAGTGGAAAACGATTTGCTTGCTTCTTTTCCCATGCACCCAACTACCTGGACCGCTAGGACATGCAGGGGGCGTAAAGGAGATGAGGACAACTGCTGTAAAAACACAAACATTGTGTGTGTATGTGCCGTGTTGAAGGATGTGTGTTGTGTTTAAGTGTGTGTGTGTGTGTGTGTGTGTGTGTGTGTGTGTGTGTGTGTGTATATATGTGCCGTGTTGAAGGGTGTGTGTTGTGTTTAAGTGTGTGTGTGTGTGTGTGTGTGCGCGCGTGCATGCGTGCATGCGTGTGTGTGTGTGTGCGTGTGTGTGTGTGTGCGTGAGAGAAAGAGAGAGTAAATGTGGAAGGTAGGAAATATTGGTTGCAAGGGAAGGAGGTAAGGGGGGATTTTACATTTGAACTACCACTAGAAGCACACTACCGTCACTGGCAGTATCCTACATTGCAAATCCCAGATTGAATACAGTGATACTAAGACAAACTTGGAAGAACTTTGGGCCATGAAAAGAACATGTATATCTCTAAATGATATTCCACAATAATCCTCTGAATTCATCAAAGGAGTTGGTTGTCATTTTTTATATGGTACTTATTATAACATTTTTTTGTGATACATGCATCTCCTGTGAGACTCTCCTGGTAAAGGGGCAAATTAAAATGTTCATTTAAAACCAACTCATGGGGACTCATGTATTTTACACAATGCTCTTTTTCTTTTAGGCAGAGGAGCGGGATGCTCTCTGTCCATTTAATCTCATAGTATTTCTGAGGTGCATCCTTTCTGAGGAATGCCTGTAACCCATAGCGGAGTGGACAAGCTGTTGTAATGTGTAAATCTAACATATCCCATGATAGTAGGTTATGTCATAATCTATGATGTCATTGGCAAGAGGGCGGGGTCGGACAGAGACAGACACATATCAGATCATTCAGTCAATATGACCAAGCAAGGTATACTTGTGTTAATAATAAAGGTATAGGAATGCAAAAAAGGATGCAATAATCGATAATACCATACTGTCTGTTGACTATGATTAAAAAAAGACAAACCGAACAGACTCAAACACACTGCAGTGAGTCAGTCAACGTAGGAGAGACTTTAAAATTAACCTGTGTCACTTGTCACAGCACACAGCAAACCAGTGCCATCATCACTACGAGCCAATGTCATCATCATCATCATCATCATCATCATCATCATCACAGGACAAACCTGTCTCATTACACTGTCATAGAACAATCATCCAAGAGCCTCAACATTAACTCCATATCAGCGGATTTTGGCATTTTTAAAACCCACTTTTTTTTTTCAAGTTTCAAGAGTTTCCATAGCTCCATACTATATCACTGATGAAAACAGACAAGGAAGAGGGACATAATGGATCTGGCCTATGGACCATGGTGGTTCTTGGGAAATGGAGTCTTTTTCTTGATGGGATGTGAAAGTCCTGAGACACAGTGCGGCTTTAGTTAAGCTGCTGGCATAGGAATGGGGGAGGGAAGTCCATGTAGGCCAGAATCAGGCTGGATTGACTGGATTGGTAGGATTGGCAGCTCCCTGGCCAATGAATGCTCATGGATGGAGGTTTTACAGTGCAATGGAGCTTCTGGCAGCATGACGATTGGCCGGTTGAGTATGTCAGTTTAACAGTGACTACATCCTCATAGCTGAATGGACACTCATGTCTCCCTTGCTGTGACCAGACTACAACTCATCATGGAGTGCGTACACACCTGCATGCACACGCACACACACACACACCACAACCGTCACCTACACTCATTCCCATTTAAAAACCCTGAACACCTGTGCAGGTACCTTGGATCACCTGCATTCCTCTGAAACAATACACAGACGATGACAGGCGGACGGATGATGACATGAATGACTGATGTGAGTTTGTTGGAGCGACTCATCAAAAACTAGCGCTTCACTTCCTGTACCAGGACAGGACACCACATCCAGTTGCGTCTGTGATAAATGTCCCCCGTGAAAAAACAACTGCGTGTGGATCATACTCATGTAAACATTCTCCGTTACACAGGGGTGATTCATATTGCATGATGCCAGAATCATATCACAGTTCAAACAGGGAGATCCTAAACAGAGGAAGTCAAAGTAAAGAGGTCTATAAAATGAGGAGTCTGTATTAGAAAGGCTACAAAAACTCAACTGGACCTCTGGCTTCAGCACACAGCAAAAGGCACCACAATATTATTCTATTATCTAACTTGTGAAAAAATTGGCACGTAATCATTTTTTTCTCTCATAACGCTGTAAATCAAAAACTTTACATATAAATATTTTTCCCTATAAAAAAAGTCTTTGCTGTTAGCTAGTAGACAATTTTTGCTGAAATGAAAATAAATATTTCATTTATTTAGAATATCTGTCTGTTATACAAAATAAAAATATTTCTCCTAGGTGCAGGTCTCTACTCCACTGTTGTCTTTAGGTGGGACAGGGGGGTCGGGGTCAGGGGTTAGAGGTCAGTAGTCAAGGCGGGCGGGTCTTAAAGGGGTGTGTTGTCATTTTTGGAGGAGCGCGACTGGGAGCTTTTACTGTGTCCGTTGCTGCGGGTGCTTGGCCGCCCCTGCGCCCGGTGAGTCCGTATGTCGGCGGTCGGGGCAGGGGCGGTAGATGATCGGTACCCACGTTCGCACGGCTCCATGTTCATGTTCTGCATACTGAGGAAAGGAGTGCTCTCTCCTTGCCCCTCCTCTTCCTCCTCCTCCTCCTCTGATTGGCTGAAGCTCTGAGAGCTGTTGTCCCGTAGGCCCATTGCACGCTGGGAGACATGTCCATTGAGGCGGTTCCGACGCGGGCGCCGGCGGCTCCTGATTGGTTCACGGGAGGAGGCGTACTCCTGCGTGGTCTCATAGGCCTCGTCGTCAGGGAGATGATAGGGGCTGGATGGAAGGCTGCCCGTGCTCTCTGTCAGGTAGGGTTGGCGAGGGCGACGGGGTTGCCGGTACAACCGTCCATCCTGCAGGGACAGAAGCAGAGAACGTCACACACAAGATACTCTAGTCTACAACTAACAACATCATACACTACTTACAACAACAAGGAAGTGGAAAATATGACTCATGAGTCACAGTTGTAAAATGGCCTGCTTTCTGCCATGTGTGTAGTCGCTAGTGAGTGTAGCGGCAGGGTCATGGTCACCTGGGGGCATCTCAGCAGGGGCTGGTCGTCATCCCGCTGGTAGGCTGCGGCGGCAGGCGGCAGGGCGAGGGCGTGGCCTGTGTTGGGGGATGTGATTTGGAAGGTGGGCACTTGGGGGGGCAGTGGGGGGTAGTGGAACTCAATGGGCGACAGACGGGCTGGTGTGGTCAACGCTGACACGTACCTGTGGGGAGGGGAGGGGGGAAACAGAGACACACACACACAAAACTGTATTAAATCTAGTTCAGAGGCCCAAAACTGAGACAGTAGACAAGAAGTCGTTCTGTAGTTTATACAAGTACACATCGTGGGCAAACATTCATACTAGTCATCCCACCTGTCACTGTGAGGTGAGTCTCTCAGAGAGTCGTAGGAGTCTCCATACTGCAGGCTGGCTCCCTCAGAACAGCCCCAGTAGGCGGCCCTCCGTGCCCGTGCCTCCATGCAGGTCGGGCTGCTGCATTTACTGGTGCCCACTGATGAGGAGAGCGCCCCCGACTGGCAGTCTGAGTTCATACTGTCTGTCCTCTCTATACTCCACGTCCGCTCCTCATGTCTACGGGGAGAAGAGAGAGAGAGAAACAGAGATGGAAGTAAGTAAGTAACGAGACGGCTTTATGACATTTCTGAGCCACAGAAATGCCCTGACGTGTGTGTGCTTGTGTGTGTGTCTATGTGTGTGTGTGTCTATGTGTGTGTATGCCACTACAGCACCTGGAGTTGTGGGAGACTGTAGATGAGTGGTGGGATCTGGTGGACATTCGGCTTCCTGCGTAGTTTACAGCTTCTTCTGGTCCATGCTGTATAATACTACACTCTGTGGTAGGAGCGTTCTTTGAGATGTACTGTGAAAGGAAGAGAGAGATATGCATTGTGGGAGCTGTATAGGTATGGGCGATATGGCAATCTGTCTCTCTCTCCCAAGGCTTGCAGACAGTCCTGGCTCTAGACGTATGCCGTGTCGGCAGGCGGAACGGCCAAACTGGGATAAGAACGTGTTATAACACCCGTTACAATCAAAATAATTCTGTTTCTGAGCCTGAGGTATCTTGTAGGCCCTGTACACTCAGTTTGTACAACTGGTGTACAATGCATTTGACAAAACAATTGTGATCCAACGGAAGGTTTGTCTGCGCAAAAGTGTTTACACAGCGGTTGTAGAGACACCGCATGTGTTTTTATGCAGACAAACTCTCTGTAGTATAACAGAAATAACCATTGTATCACAACCGTTGTGTCAAATGTGTTGTACATCAGTTGTACAACCTGAGTGTGTACGGGGCTGTAGTGACTCACGTCCACCATCGGGATCTCTTCAGGCCCTGGCCCAGGGTGGTTGGGACCGTTAGCCAGCATGCGGTTGGGCTGCTCCACACACTGGTTCTGGTTGACGTTCTGGTTCAGGTGGCCATGTATCTTCTTCCTCTGTTTCCTGTAGGACATACGCAAGAAAAAGTGTAATGTGTTATTGTTCTAGAAGACATTGAGGAAGATAGTAGATAAGAACAGAAAAAGTTTATCAGAAAATGTATATAAATACAAACTATAGTTTGACAGGAATGCACTCATTTTACAAATTCTGTTCTGTCTGTCATTGAAATATCCGGCTTCAAACATTAACACGTTTAAAAAATATATATAATTAGTTAGTAAAGCTCATCTAAGAAGTTTAAAAGCTTAATTTCTGACTGTGACATTGTAGCTGTGATCACTGGCAGTCAGTGAATGCCTCCTGGGCTCTGTGAGGAACTGGTTGAAATCATTTCAACCAGTTATGCCCGGCTGGGTGGGCTCTGTACAGTATCAGTACGTACTTGGTTTTGCAGTATGCCACCACACAGACCATGCCCACTACCAACAGTGCCACACAGATGCCTGTGATGGTCAACACCCGCCGCTGGTACAGCTCCTCTGCCTCTGTGAACAAACCACACACACACACACACACACACACACACACACACACACACACACACACACACACACACACACACACACACACACACACACACACACACACACACACACACACACACACACACACACACGTGTGAGCGCTACTCTACGGAAATAATCAAACAAAAGCTAACTCAGCACCTCCTCTTTCCCTCCATACTCATCACTAACCTCTGACCTCTAACCTCCCTGAAAGTAACCAATCGTCTTTCTCCTCTAGCTTAGTAGTGCTAACCTTAGACAAAACAAAAACTAACCATGATGGTACCAACCCCGTAGGCTAACAGTGGCTTAGCCACAACATAGACTGTTTCAGTCAGGGTGGTGCTTATATTTGTCCTGTTTCATACATGTACAAGTGTGTAACAGTTCAACAGTTCAACAATAGTAGACTCTTTTTTTTACTGGCAATGTTTGCTTCTGTAGGCTTACTGTATGTCAAGTTCAAACAATCTCTCAGAAACTAGGCCTCATCCTACATAGACCTATATGTTGCAATGTGTGGTTGGTCTGGATTCCCCCTCTGCTTTCCCTACGTGCACAAATGTACCACAATGTCTATGGAATGTATGTCAAAGAGGTCTAAGGACACATGCCTGTATGATGGAATCAGATGATAATCATAAGAAAAAAAGCAAAAACACCACAATGGTTTGGGGATATTCATAAAACTCACCGCCAACTAAATAGACACCTTTAAATTGACCAGAGAACGCACAGATATAAAACACAGATAACTCACAATGCCCACATGTTAACAAGGGAAATACATATATTGTAGCTTTTGCATGAGAGTTGTCATTATTTTTCAAGGTTAAATGTGGTTTTCTGATCTTTTTTTGTCAGTTAAAACATGTAGCTAGTGTGAATCTCTGTTGTCATGGTGAAGCTTTATGAAAACCTCCCTGTCAGGTGTTCTGATGGCATTTAAATGACCAATGAGCAGAAGGCTCGTTGTGGTGGAACATTGTCAGCAGATAAGTCACAATGACAGAGGAAAACAAACAGAACATGGGGAGAGAGGGAACGAAAGAAAGAAAGAGTGGACAAAGGAAGATGAAAGGTGGCGACGGCCAGATAGTGGAGGAAGATTGTCTGGGAAGGTGTGTATGTGTGTGTGTGTGTGTGTGTGTGTGTGTGTGTGTGGGGGGGGGGGGGGGGGGGGGGGGGGGGTCTAAAATGGGGTGGTGATGGGGGTTTTAGTGCTAAAGGTCGGGGAAGGGGTGCTGTATAGAGAGCCTTAGCCAAGCATTGTATGTGTGTCACAGAAGAGGGTACTGATAGGGGAAGGGATTGGTGGTTGGCTGCTACTGAAGGAGCTAGGTCACTATCACTTACAGGAGCCTCTGATTCAATGCCAATCAACTGGGTCATGGTAGACCTACCACAGCTGGCTGTCTTATGAGACACTGGCTATTTTCTCAGGTGTGGTGTTACTGATAACCATCAGCGAATTTCTGTCAAGTTTGTCTCTCTGACTCAAAAGTACACATTTTAGAATGACTTTTGCCTCACTCAGGTAAAGATATTGTGCCTGCATTGTAATATCTTCTACTTATATGTTCCTCTCGGTCATCAACATGTCTATGGCTTTGCTGTCTCCCTCTCTACAGTAATATTTTGGAGTGTACTACAAAGCATAGTTTCTAGGTTTTCTATAACTGAGAGAGAGGGCTAGCATGCATGAAGAGGGACAAGTGTCTTTGGACCAGGTAGGTTAGCGGGCGAGTGACAGGTCGACAGATCAGAGAAGAGCTATTGGTTCTAGAGAGATGGTAGTAGTAATGTGTGACTGTGAGAGGATCTTGGCAACTCTTAAAATTAATAATATACATTCAAATGAATAATTGTTCCATACCCATAAATTCAATTCCAAGATGCTCTGCCAACGCAGAAAGTTGGACACAATGAAAAGGAAAGAGAAAAAGTTTCAGATAGTGATCGTCTACATTGGAACATAGATATATAGATAGTAGATACTAAACCATGAGGTTAGTATGGAATCTTTCGGTGACATAATAATCGTGATTAGCAGGTGTCACGTCCAGTAACAGACAGACAACGCGGACAGCCGCGGCTCTGTGACCCCAGAAACGAAAGAAAAGGAAAGGAAGAAGCATAACTAATAAAAGAGAGAGGGAAGCAGGCAGGAGACATGCAGAGACAGAGACAGAGACAGAGACAGCCACTTCACTTACTGCCATATTTACTAGACCTCATTTCTGGGGTAAACATATTTTGTTTTGTGTGGATAAAATCAAAGAAAAAAGAAAGGAAAAAAGCAGTGTGTTACTTTCCAACGTAAAAACACAGTATTGTAGATGTTGGTTGGCACAGAAATGGGAACAGCTTTGTAGGTCGACAGATTAATGACAAGTTGTAATTGTGTCCTATTGTTTCTTGTGTTATATCACTTTATCGCTCTGACACCTTTCATATGAAATTATTATGATCAAATATGACAAAGGTGTTTTCTATCAGCACAGCATGAGCAATAGCACTAGTAAGATATGTGTGTTTCTTAACTTGGTATGATGTGAATCGTGCCATCAATGATAGCTTAAAGACGTTTTTTAACCATATTTATGCATGCATATATAGATATATACAATACTGTATGTACAGGTAACTGCCAAAATAATGGAAACAGTTGAGTAAATGAGGGATACAAAGTATATTGAAAGCAGGTGCTTCCCCACAGCTGTGGTTCCTGAGTTAATAAAGCAATTAACATCCCATCATGCTTAGGGTCATGTATAAAAAAATATTTTTGGCTACCATGGCTATGCTCCTATAGGATGACAATGCCCCCATCCACAGGGCAGGAGTGGTCACTGAATGGTTTGATGAGCATGAAAATGATGTAAACCATACGCCATGGCCGTCTCAGTCACCAAATCTCAACACAATTGAAGACTTATGGGAGATTCTGGAGCGGCGCCTGAGACAGCATTTTTCACCACCATCAACACAAGACACTTGTAGAATATATGCCAAGGTGCATTGAAACTATTCTGGCTTGTGGTGGCCCAACTCCCTATTGAGACACTTTATGTTGGTGTTTCCTTTATTTTGGCAATTAACTGTATATTCATATTGTGCTCCAAGTCCCCATTAGCTGTTCTCTAGGCTTAAACCAACAATGACAAACCCGTTCAAAGTGCTCTTCTCATCTATGTGGTCTGCTAGTGGCAAGGAAACACTCACATACAGTACCAGTCAAACGTTTGGACACACCTACTCATTCAATGGTTTTTCTTTATTTGTGCTATTTTCTACATTGTAGAATAATATTGAAGACATCAAAACTATGAAATAACATATGGAATCATGTAGTAACCCAAAAAAATGTAAACAGAGATTAGATTCTTAGATTCTTCAAAGTAGCCACCCTTTGCCTTGATGGCAGCTTTGGCATTCTCTCAACCAGCTTCACCTGGAATGCTTTTCCAACAGTCTGAAGGAGTTCCCACATATGCTGAGCACTTTTTGGCTGCTTTTCCTTCCCTCTGCGGTCCAACTCATCCCAAACCATCTCAATTGGGTTGAGGTCGGGTGATTGTGGAGGCCAGGTCATCTGATGCAGCACTTTCCTTTTTGGTCAAATAGCCCTTACATAGCCTGGTGGTGTGTTGAGTCATTGTCCTGTTGAAAAACAAATGATAGTCACACTAAGCGCAAACCAAATGGGATGGCGTATCGCTGCAGAATGCTGTGGTAGCCATGCTGGTTAAGTGTGCCTTGAATTCAAAATAAATCACAGACAGTGTCACCAGCAAAGCACCCCCACACTATCACACCTCCTCCTCCATGCTTCATGGTGGGAACCACACGTGCGGAGATCATCCGTTCACCTACTCTGCGTCTCACAAAGACATGATGGTTGGAACCAAAAATCTCAAATTTGGACTCATAGGACAGATTTCCACCGGTTTAATAACCATTGCTCGTGTTTCTTGGCCCAAGCAAGTCTTTTCTTCTTAATGATGTCCTTTAGTAGTTGTTTCTTTGCAGCAATTCGACCATGAAGGCCTGATTCACGGAGTCTCCTTTGAACAGTTGATGTTGAGATGTGTCTGTTACTTGAACTCTGTGAAGCATTTATTTGGCCTGTAGTTTTTGAGTCTGGTAACTCTAATGAACTTAACAGAGGCAACTCTGGGTCTTCCTTTCCTGTGACAGTCCTCATGAGAGCCAGTTTCATCATAGCGCTTGATCTTTTTTGCAACTGAAATTTTCTGGATTGACTGACCTTCATGTCTTAAAGTAATGATGGACTGTCATTTCTCTTTGATTATTTGAGCTGTTCTTGCCATAATATGGACTTGGTATTTTACCAAATAGGGCTATCTTCTGAATACCACCCCTACCTTGTCACAACACAACTGATTGGCTAAAATGCATCAAGAAGGAAAGAAACTCCACAAATTAATTTTTAACAAGCCACACCTGTTAATTGAAATTCATTCCAGGTGACTACCTCATGAAGCTGGTTGAGAGAATGCCAAGAGTGTGCAAATCTGTCATCATGGCAAAGGGTGGCAACTTGGAAGAATATGAAATATAAAATATTTTTTGATTTCTATAACACTTTTTTTTACTGCAGGATTCCATGTGTGTTATTTAATAGTGTCATGTCTTCACTACTTTCTACAATGTAGAAAATAGTAAAAACAAATAAAAACCCTTTAATGAGTAGATGTGTCCAAACTTTTGACCAGTACTGTAGTTACCTGAACATGGTAAACAGGACATTGATGGGGCAAACAAACCAAGCATTTTAATGATTCGAATATAAGAACTGGCTTAGGATGAGCTCTCTGGATGAAACATTATGACAATGGGTTATCAGTTGCCCATTTGCAGCAAAACTACTGGCTACTTCACTAACATCTAGTCAGAACATCACAGATAACTACCGGTCTTCGTATCAAGAATTGCATCAAGCCATCCAAGCTGCATATCAAGTGAACCCTGTATATTCCATTCAATGTATCATCATCCAATCTCTGCTGCAGCTTACTGTGTAGCATATGATCAGGAGGGCATGCATAGAGACCTATATGTTAACTCTGCTGTCTGTTTCTCTGCATGCACCTCTGTCCATTAATGAGGGGTCTACTGGTTAAGTCCCTCTGTGTAAAGGACCAGCACGATGGACAACAGAGGAAGGGATAGACACAAAGGCATGCACATACAGTGCCTTGCAAACATATTCATCCCCTTGGCATTTTTACTATTTTGTTGCATTACAACCTGTAATATTTGGATTTCATGTAATGGACATACACAAAATAGTCCAAATTGGTGAAGTGAAATGAAAAAAAATGCTTGTTTCATAAAATTTAAAAACAATTAAAAAAGCAAAAGACGTATTCACCCCCTTTGCTATTAAACCCCTAAATAAGATCTGGTGCAACCAATTACCTTCAGAAGTCACATAATTAGTTAAATAAAGTCCACCTGTGTGCAATCTAAGTGTCACATGATCTGTCACATGATCTCAGTATATATACACCTGTTCTGAAAGGCCCCAGAGTCTGCAACACCACTAAGCAAGGGGCACCACCAAGCAAGCGGCACCATGAAGACCAAGGAGCTCTCCAAACAGGTCAGGGACAAAGTTGTGGAAAAGTACAGATTGGGTTGGGTTCGGGTTGGGTTATAAAAAAATCTGAAACTTTGAATATCCCACGGAGCACCATTAAATCCATTATTATTAACAAACCTGACAAGAGAGGGGCCGCCCACCAAAACTCACGGACCAGGCAAGGAAGGCATTAATCAGAGGCAACAAAGAGATCAAAGATAACCCTGAAGGAGCTGGAAAGCTACACAGCGGAGATTGGAGTATCTGTCCATAGGACCACTTTAAGCCGTATTCTCCACTGAGCTGGGCTTTATGGAAGAGTGGCCAGGAAAAAGCCATTGCTTAAAGAAAAAAATAAGCAAACACGTTTGGTGATCGCCAAAATCGCATGTGGGAGACTCCCCAAACATATGGAAGAAGGTAATCTGGTCAGATGAGACTAACATTTTTGGCCATCAAGGAAAACGCTAAGTCTGGCGCAAACCCAACACCTCTTATCACCCCGAGAACACCATCCCCACAGTGAAGCATGGTGGTGGCAGCATCATGCTTTTGTTTTTCATCGGCAGGGACTGGGTAACTGGTCAGAACAGAAAGAATGATGGATGGCACTACATACAGGGAAATTCTTGAGGGAAACCTGTTTCGGTCTTCCAGAGATTTTAGACTGGGACGGAGGTTCCCCTTCCAGCAGGACAATGACCCTAAGCATACTGCTAAAGCAACACTCGAGTGGTTTAAGGGGAAACATTTAAATGTCTTGGAATGGCCTAGTCAAAGCCCAGACCTCAATCGAATTGAGAATCTGTGGTATGACTTAAAGATTGCTGTACACCAGCGGAACCTATCCAACTTGAAGGAGCTGGAGC
Source organism: Oncorhynchus mykiss (assembly GCF_057628025.1). Classification (NCBI taxonomy): domain Eukaryota; kingdom Metazoa; phylum Chordata; class Actinopteri; order Salmoniformes; family Salmonidae; genus Oncorhynchus; species Oncorhynchus mykiss. Next base: position 27,052,284 of record NC_143035.1, on the reverse strand, counting down.
AGTTTTGCCTTGAAGAATGGGCAAAAATCCCAGTGGCTAGATGTGCCAACCTTACAGAGACATACCCCAAGAGACTTGCAGCTGTAATTGCTGCAAAAGGTGTCTCTACAAAGTATTGACTTTGGGGTGGAGGGGGGTGAATAATTATGCACGTTCACATTTTTTATATTTTTTGTCATATTTCTTGTTTGTTTCACAATAAAAAATATTTTGCATCTTCAAAGTGTTAGGCATGTTGTGTAAATTAAATGATACAAACCCCCCCAAAAAATCAATTTTAATTCCAGGTTGTAAGGCAACAAAATAGGAAAAATACCAAGGGGGTGAATACTTTCGCAAGCCACTGTACACATTCACGCAGCCACGCAAGCACGCAAGCACGCAAGCACACACACACACACACACACACACACACACACACACACACACACACACACACACACACACACACACACACACACACACACACACACACACACACACACACACACACACACACACACACACACACACACACACACACACACACACACACACGTAGGTATCGCCCTCCAGAGCATGCAGCAGCGTCCCAATGAGGGAGGAAGACAGACAGACAGACAGACAGACAGACAGACAGACAGACAGACAGACAGACAGACAGAGACAGACAGACAGAGACAGACAGACAGACAGACAGACAGACAGACAGACAGACAGGAGGAAATGAACATACTGTAGAAACCTGCCATGACGGATTTTTGACAGCGATCACCTGTATAGTCATTTGGACACCTGATGGGGGAAACAAGCCACAGAAGGAGAAGAGGGAGGGAGGGAAAAGAGGAAGAGGGGGAGGGAGAGGAGGCGAAGGAGGAAGTACATATAAGGGAAAGGAGGGAGGGAGAGAGAGAGTAAGGGAGGTAGAGAGAAATGGAGGGAGGGAGAGAGCAAGGGAGGGAGGGAGGGAGGAAGGGAGGGAGGGAGCAAGGGAGAAAGGGAGGAAGAGAGCAAGAAAGGGAGTGAGGGAGGGAGAGAGAAAGAAAGGGAGGGATGGAGGGAAGGAAAAGGTTGGATGAAGGGAGAAAGAAAGTGAGTGAGGGAGGGAGGGAGGGAGAGAGGGCAGGAGAGAGCAAAAAAGGGAGGGAGAGAGGGAGGGAAGGAAGGAAGGAAGGAAGGAAGGAAGGAAGGAAGGAGGGAGGGAGGGAGGGAGGGAGGGAGGGAGGGAGGGAGGGAGGGAGGGAGGGAGGGAGGGAGGGAGGGAGGGAGGGAGGGAGGGAGGGAGGGAGGGAGGGAGGGAGGGAGGGAGGAAAAAGGGAGGAGAGGAGGGAAGGAGAGATAAAGATAGGGAGGGAGGGAGGGAGGGAGAGATAAAGATAGAGAGGGAGGGAGGGAGATAGGGAGGGAGGGAGGGAGATAGGGAGGGAGGGAGGGAGGGACACAAGAGAGCAGAGAACATGGAGTTAGAAACAGAGCACAGCCTAATAGTATTTGTCAGAGGTAGAGGGTAGAGCTTATGCCATTGCTATGACATCATTACTATGGCGTCATCGCTATGACATCATTGCACGCTATGACATCATCACATGTGAAAGGCTGGAAGATGTGGACCTGCGGGAGGTGGAACAGGAGGAGTCGGAGCTAAAAGCATATCAGCAGAAACACCCACTGCACATTAGTGATTGACAGGGTTTGTTTCCCAAGATGCACTTTCAAAGAGTTTGGGCTTAAAAAACTGCAAAGGCATAGTCTGCAAGGAAGCACCCCTTTGCTGAAGGACTCATAGACATCTAGGAGAGAAAGGTGGGGGATTGGAGTATACATGGGATGTCCGAGTTTTTACACTTACCGTACTGTAACTATAATGTAACTACACTGTAACTACAGTGTGTGAGTCCAGGCAGCATAATACTCCCTAACACATACATATGCTGATCCCTGATGCTCTAAAACAGCATTCAATTGAACTGGTCTCACAGGGTCTGAATATTCATAACATGCATAAAACTGTACAGGATATATTATTTCCCTCATATAGTACCAAAGAGAAAACTTCACTGTGCATTTTGGATCAATTAAAGAAAGAACCTCTTCCTTGGAAGAGAAGAGCCCACTCAGCAATTTCCCATGCAGTTATAAATAGAGACACTGAGGCAGCATGCAAGCCCATGCTAGGACATCGCCTCTCTCTCTCTCTCTTCCTCTCACTATCTCCATCTCTCTATCTCATCCCCCCCTCTCTCTTTCTTCCCCTCTTTTTGTCAGCCCTGTGAACAAGACACATAAAAAGGGAAACAGTCTCCACAGAGATATAAACATCTCTCTTTAAAAAAAAAGCATTAATCTGAATGAAATAAAATGGCATTCCTTCATTTCTCTCTGATGCTAAAGAGGGAATGGGATTTGTCTGAGGGCTGCTAACCTCTAGCATACAATGCCAGTGCCACACCACAGCCTGCGCTAGTCTGCTTGGTTCATTCAGAACAGAGCTGATCCTTCTAAACAGACCGACATCTAGGCTAAGAGAGAACACAACATAACTCTAACTCTGTCTTTGTTTCTCTACTCTGTCACACATAACTCTAACTCTGTCCCTCTGCACACAACTCAGACACACAACTCAGGATCAGGAAGCACTATTTACAACCCATAATTCACCAGCAACATGACTGGATACACGTCTACCTCCTACAGCCTGACAGAGTACAGTGTTCTGTGTAGGTTAGGGTATCAGCCAGCCAAGCACCCAAACACCTCAAGATATTTTGTTAGGCTGTCTGTCACAGTATGAAACGGAACAATTTTAGGCTGTCTGTCTGTGGGGCCTTGTTCACCTGGGAAAAGTACGTCTTTCATCTCTAGTATTGCCTGTTTTCTTGAATGCTTTTGCATTTTGTTTGCTAACACATTGTTAAACAGCATGCAGCCCCTCGTGCAACGAGCTGGAGATATATTAGAGGGATAGGGAAAGAGAGGGAGAGAGAGCAAGAGAAAGAAGGAGAAATGGATGCAGGGAAAGACACCTAGATGTCGAGAAGCGGACAGATCAGAGATGGAGGAAAGATGAATGTTTGTCGAGAGCAAGAGAAACAGGGGTGAAGGGAGAAGAAGAAGAATGAGTTTACAATCAACAGGGAAGCCTTTGATGTTGCACCCTGACTAATCCTTGAGAGGATCATTTACAATGAACGTGATGACACTTGGCATTTCGTGTCTGGAGAAGGAGATTGGCGATTGGGTTAACAGGGTGAACAACACACAGCTGAAGCCACATGGTGACAGACACAGCAGGAGGACAGGACCAGTCACTTACTTGCATGACAGTTGGTTTATACCGTGTATGAAATAACAGTCTCCACCGTTCACACAGTACGACTTCTCTGTGTCGTTACAGCGCCGGGCGTGACTCGAGCCTGGAGACAGAGTAGTGGTCACTATGGAGGAGAGAGAGTAAGAGTAGTGGTCACTATGGAGGAGAGAAAGTAAGAGTAGTGGTCACTATGGAGGAGAGAGAGTAAGAGTAGTGGTCACTATGGAGGAGAGAGAGTAAGAGTAGTGGTCACTATGGAGGAGAAAGAGTAAGAGTAGGGGTCACTATGGAGGAGAGAAAGTAAGAGTAGTGGTCACTATGGAGGAGAGAAAGTAAGAGTAGTGGTCACTATGGAGGAGAGAGAGTAAGAGTAGTGGTCACTATGGAGGAGAGAGAGTAAGAGTAGTGGTCACTATGTAGGAAAGAGAGTAACAGTAGTGGTCGCTATGGAGGAGAGAGAGTAAGAGTAGTGGTCGCTATGGAGGAGAGAGAGTAAGAGTAGTGGTCACTATGGAGGACAGAGAGTAAGAGTAGGGGTCACTATGGAGGAGAGAGAGTAAGAGTAGTGGTCACTATGGAGGAGAGAGAGTAAGAGTAATGGTCACTATGGAGGAGAGAGAGTAAGAGTAGGGGTCACTATGGAGGAGAGAGAGTAAGAGTAGTGGTCACTATGGAGGAGAGAGAGTAAGAGTAGTGGTCACTATGGAGGAGAGAGAGTAAGAGTAGTGGTCACTATGGAGGAGAGAGAGTAAGAGTAGTGGTCACTATGGAGGAGAGAGAGTAAGAGTAGGGGTCACTATGGAGGAGAGAGAGTAAGAGTAGTGGTCACTATGGAGGAGAGAGAGTAAGAGTAGTGGTCACTATGGAGGAGAGAGAGTAAGAGTAGTGGTCACTATGGAGGAGAGAGAGTAAGAGTAGTGGTCACTATGGAGGAGAGAGAGTAAGAGTAGTGGTCGCTATGGAGGAGATAGAGTAAGAGTAGTGGTCATTATGGAGGAGAAAGAGTAAGAGTAGTGGTCACTATGGAGGACAGAGAGTAAGAGTAGGGGTCACTATGGAGGAGAGAGAGTAAGAGTAGTGGTCACTATGGAGGAGAGAGAGTAAGAGTAGTGGTTAGCAAGGAAGAGGGGGAGTGTGGCGGTAACTAAGAAAGAGAAGGAAAGTGTAGAGGTAACTATGGAAGAAGGGTAATAAATGGTTACTAAGGAAGAAAGAGAAAGAATGTTGTGGTTACTAAGGAAGAGAGAAAGAGAATGTCTGGTCTTTACCAAAGAAGAGAGGAAGAGAATGTCTGGTTTTCAAAGAAAACAGAGCATGGTGGTTGTCAAGAAAAAAAAGTATGTGGTAGTTAATGAAGAAGGTGGAAAGATTGTGAACGTTATAGAATAGTAAGAACATCATACTGTAGATAGAGGATGGTGTGTCTGTGGACTCACGGCTCTGCACACTGATGCTGCTCGTAGTGCTCTCCTGGCCCAGCATGTTCTCAACCACACACGTGTAGTTCCCAGAATCCTCCAGCCTCGCTCGGTTGATCTGGACCTTGGAGTTTTTCCTTCAGAGAATGAGAGAGGAAGAGAGAAGGAGAGAGAGAGAGAAATGGAGTGAGAGAGAGAAGGAGAGAGAGAGAGAAATTATGTTATTAATTTGAGTCAAGATGAATGCTTGTTCAAAACAGAAACAGCAGTGTCTATAGTGTCTATTTTGGAGTGTCTTTGTTATGCGTTTGAATGTGTGACTGGAGGTTGGCTGGTCTCTGAGACTCACTTATTGGTCTTGATTTTGACATCTTTTCCCCTCTGGAGCTCTCGGCCATCTTTATACCATCGGAAGGAGGGGCTGGGGTTCCCTGACGCCTCACACTTCAGATACAGCCTCTCCCCCTCCATTAGAGACTGGCCCCTCATCGGCCGCAACTTAGGGGCCACAGCTAGAGAGAGAGAGAGACAAAGAGAGAGAGTGAGAGAGACGAGAGTGAGAGAGACAAAGAGAGAGAGAGAGAGAGGGGGTGGGAGGGGTTACGGAGAAAGTATTTATTAGGATCCCCATAAGCTACTCTTCCTGGGGTCCAAACAAGATTAAAACAATTACTTCACAACAAAACACAAAAACAGCCGACATCATAAATATCACAATACATCATAGAAGACGTTATTACATTATTACTCTAATATTACACATCTACAATATAAAGACCCCAGTACCACAATATCATAACATTATAGTGTGTGTGTGTGTGTGTGTGTGTGTGTGTGTGTGCCTCTTCACAGTCCGCAATGTGCCGTAAGGTGTTGTTTCATCTGTTTTTTTAGATCTGATTTTACTGCTTGCTTGAGTTACTTGATGTGGAAAAGAGTTCAGATCTAGCCATAGCACTGTAACATCCACTTTGAAGGTTTTGAATTATATTCACTGTGCACTGGATAGGAAGCTACATTGTATATCTGTGTTCACAGACTTGTCAAAGGTGTTTGACACCGAGAACCACACCTTCTTGGTGCACAGACTGAATTGTGTTGGCATTACTGGTCATGATCTGGAGTAGTTTGTGAACTCGCTATCAGATCGAACCCAGTGTCTTAAGGCAGACGTTTGTAAGTCGTTTGTGCTCGGGTGTGCCTCAAGAATCAATTTTAGGTCCCCTGTAGTTTATTATTCATGTCAACAACATTGGGAGACATATTCTGACAGCTGATGTAATTTTGTATGCAGATGACATTGTTCTCTAGTCAAGTAACAGCAGTTTGACACTGTTCTCTATTCAAGTAACAGCAGTTTGACACTGTTCTCTATTCAAGTAACAGCAGTTTGACACTGTTCTCTAGTCAAGTAGCAGCAGTTTGACACTGTTCTCTAGTCAAGTAGCAGCAGTTTGACACTGTTCTCTAGTCAAGTAGCAGCAGTTTGACACTGTTCTCTAGTCAAGTAGCAGCAGTTTGACACTGTTCTCTAGTCAAGTAGCAGCAGTTTGACACTGTTCTCTAGTCAAGTAACAGCAGTTTGACACTGTTCTCTAGTCAAGTAGCAGCAGTTTGACACTGTTCTCTAGTCAAGTAGCAGCAGTTTGACACTGTTCTCTAGTCAAGTAGCAGAAGTTTGACACTGTTCTCTAGTCAAGTAGCAGCAGTTTGACACTGTTCTCTAGTCAAGTAGCAGCAGTTTGACACTGTTCTCTAGTCAAGTAACAGCAGTTTGACACTGTTCTCTAGTCAAGTAGCAGCAGTTTGACACTGTTCTCTAGTCAAGTAACAGCAGTTTGACACTGTTCTCTAGTCAAGTAGCAGCAGTTTGACACTGTTCTCTAGTCAAGTAGCAGCAGTTTGACACTGTTCTCTAGTCAAGTAGAAGCAGTTTGACACTGTTCTCTAGTCAAGTAGCAGCAGTTTGACACTGTTCTCTAGTCAAGTAACAGCAGTTTGACACTGTTCTCTAGTCAAGTAGCAGCAGTTTGACACTGTTCTCTAGTCAAGTAGCAGCAGTTTGACACTGTTCTCTAGTCAAGTAGCAGCAGTTTGACACTGTTCTCTAGTCAAGTAGCAGAAGTTTGACACTGTTCTCTATTCAAGGGGCAGCAGTTTGACACTGTTCTCTATTCAAGTAACAGCAGTTTGACACTGTTCTCTAGTCAAGTAGCAGCAGTTTGACACTGTTCTCTATTCAAGTAGCAGCAGTTTGACACTGTTCTCTATTCAAGTGGCAGCAGTTTGACACTGTTCTCTATTCAAGTGGCAGCAGTTTGACACTGTTCTCTAGTCAAGTAACAGCAGTTTGACACTGTTCTCTAGTCAAGTAGCAGCAGTTTGACACTGTTCTCTAGTCAAGTAGCAGCAGTTTGACACTGTTCTCTAGTCAAGTAGCAGCAGTTTGACACTGTTCTCTATTCAAGGGGCAGCAGTTTGACACTGTTCTCTATTCAAGTAACAGCAGTTTGACACTGTTCTCTAGTCAAGTAGCAGCAGTTTGACACTGTTCTCTATTCAAGTAGCAGCAGTTTGACACTGTTCTCTATTCAAGTGGCAGCAGTTTGACACTGTTCTCTATTCAAGTGGCAGCAGTTTGACACTGTTCTCTAGTCAAGTAACAGCAGTTTGACACTGTTCTCTAGTCAAGTAGCAGAAGTTTGACACTGTTCTCTATTCAAGTAACAGCAGTTTGACACTGTTCTCTATTCAAGTAGCAGCAGTTTGACACTGTTCTCTATTCAAGTAACAGCAGTTTGACACTGTTCTCTATTCAAGTAACAGAAGTTTGACACTGTTCTCTATTCAAGTGGCAGCAGTTTGACACTGTTCTCTAGTCAAGTAACAGCAGTTTGACACTGTTCTCTAGTCAAGTAGCAGCAGTTTGACACTGTTCTCTATTCAAGTAACAGCAGTTTGACACTGTTCTCTATTCAAGTAGCAGCAGTTTGACACTGTTCTCTATTCAAGTAACAGCAGTTTGACACTGTTCTCTATTCAAGTAACAGAAGTTTGACACTGTTCTCTATTCAAGTGGCAGCAGTTTGACACTGTTCTCTATTCAAGTAACAGCAGTTTGACACTGTTCTCTATTCAAGTAGCAGCAGTTTGACACTGTTCTCTATTCAAGTAACAGCAGTTTGACACTGTTCTCAATTCAAGTAACAGCAGTTTGACACTGTTCTCTATTCAAGTGGCAGCAGTTTGACACTGTTCTCTAGTCAAGTAGCAGCAGTTTGACACTGTTCTCTATTCAAGTAGCAGCAGTTTGACTCTGTTCTCTAGTCAAGTGGCAGCAGTTTGACTCTGTTCTCTATTCAAGTAGTAGCAGTTTGACACTGTTCTCTATTCAAGTGGCAGCAGTTTGACACTGTTCTCTATTCAAGTAGTAGAAGTTTGACTCGGTTCTCTATTCAAGTAGCAGCAGTTTGACTCGGTTCTCTAGTCAAGGGGCAGCAGTTTGACACTGTTCTCTAGTCAAGGGGCAGCAGTTTGACACTGTTCTCTATTCAAGGGGCAGTAGTTTGACACTGTTCTCTATTCAAGTAGCAGCAGTTTGACACTGTTCTCTATTCAAGTGGCAGCAGTTTTTGAAAAAGCTCAAACAGCTTTCAACATCATTCAACAGAATCTGTATAATTTGGAGCTTGTTCTGAATTCCTCTAAAACAAAATGCAATACTAAACACTCTGAAACCCATGTAATTGCTACCCTGGAAGGACATTGAGAAGTTGAGCTTCACCATCCATCAGAGAAACTTGCCAGGAAAATCAAGCTGCGCATTGTTTTTAATACCGGCACAACGCTTTTGCTACCAGAAAAGAGTTGATTCGTTTTCCTGATTTGTGTTGAACTATGTTGATTCTATTTATCTGCAAGTCTCAAGCTCTACAGTACACTTAAGGCTCTTGACTCTGTGTATCATGCAGCCCTTCCTTTTGTCACCAATCAGAGACGTCTAACTCAACATTGTGATCTCTATAGTGCTATCAGGTGGACATCACTAGCAACATGCAGGCTCAAACACTGGTATGTTCTTATTTATAAGGCCATTTTATGAAAAGTGTAATTTTATTTATCCTCTCTTCTAGCTCAAAATGAAAACGCATACAGTATAAACTCAGATCTCAATCTTGTTTTATGGTTGAAAATTTGAACCGAGCATGGGAAAAGATAATTTCATTACTCAGCCCTTAGGTCTTGGAATTCCCTCAAGTCAACCTAAACCTTGAGGAGTTCAAAGGACAAATAGAGATGTAGTTGTTTCTAGTTGTAACCTGGTGTCACTAATTTGAATTGCCTTATGTAAGGAAGCATGTTGTTTTACTTCACACACAAATCAAATGTGATTTGTCACATGCTCCAAATACAACAGGTATTACCGTGAAATGCTTACTTACAAGCCCTTAAACAACATTGCAGTTTTAAGAAAAATAAGAGTTCAGAAAATATTTACTAAATAAACTAAAGTAAAAAAATAAAACAGTAACAATAAAATAACAATAACGAGGCTGTATCCAGGGGGTACCGGTACCGAGTCAATGTGCAGGGGTACAGGTTAGTCAAGGTAATTGAGGTAATATGTGATAGGGGTAAAGTGATTATGCATAGATGATAAACCAGCGAGTAACAGCAGCGTAAAAAGGAGGGGGGTCAATGCAAATAGTTTGGAGGCCGAACAGTTGCCATACCAGCTCTCGATGGTGCAGCTGTAGAACGTTTTGAGGACCTGAGGACCCATGCCAAATCTTTTCAGTCTCCTGAGAAGGAATAGGCGTTGTTGTGCCCTCTTCACGACTGTCTTGGTGTGTTTGGCCCATGATAGTTTGTTGGTGATATGGACACCAAGGAACTTGAAGCTCTCAACCTGTCCACTACATCCCTGTCGATGAGAATGGGGGTGTGCTCGGCCCTCCTTTTCCTGTAGTCCACAATCATCTCCTTTGACTTGATTACGTTGAGGGAGAGGTTGTTGTCCTAGCATCACACTGCCAGGTCTCTGACCTCCTCCCTATAGACTGTCTCATCGTCGTCGGTGATCAGGCCTACCACCGTTATGTCGTCTGCAAACCTAATGATGGTGTGGGAGTCATGCTTGGCCATGCAGTCATGGGTGAACAGGGAGTACAGGAGGGGACTAAGCATGCACCCCTGAGGCTCCCCGCATGTTGAGGATCAGCGTGGCAGATGTGATGTTGCCTACCCTAACCACCTGGGTGGCAGCCCATAAGGAAGTCCAGGATCCAGTTGCAGAGGGAGGTGTTTAGTCCTAGGGTTCTTAGCTTAGTGATGAGCTTTGAGGGCACTATGGTGTTCAATTCTGAGCTGTAGTCAATGAATTGTATTCTCACATAGGTGTTCCTTTTGTCCAGGTAGGAAAGGGCAGTGTGGAGTGCAATAGAGATTGCATCATCTACCAGGTACCTCCCCAAAGCCTTAAACACGGGCACCCTCATAGATATCATCCTAACCAACTTGCCCTCTAAAATACACCTCTGCTATCTTCAACCAAGATCTCAGCAATCACTGCCTCATTGCCTGCATCCGTAATGGGTCAGCGGTCAAATGACCTCCACTCATCACTGTCAAACGCTCCCTGAAACACTTCAGCGAGCAGGCCTTTCTAATCGACCTGGCCGGGGTATCCTGGAAGGATATTGATCTCATCCCGTCAGTAGAGGATGCCTGGGTATTTTTTTTAAATGCCTTCCTAACCATCTTAAATAAGCATGCCCCATTCAAGAAATTTAGAACCAGGAACAGATATAGCCCTTGGTTCTCCCCAGACCTGACTGCCCTTAACCAACACAAAAACATCCTATGGCGTTCTGCATTAGCATCGAATAGCCCCCGTGATATGCAGCTGTTCAGGGAAGCTAGAAACCATTATACACAGGCAGTTAGAAAAGCCAAGGCTAGCTTTTTCAAGCAGAAATTTGCTTCCTGCAACACTAACTCAAAAAAGTTCTGGGACACTGTTAAGTCCATGGAGAATAAGAACACCTCCTCCCAGCTGCCCACTGCACTGAAGATAGGAAACACTGTCACCACTGATAAATCCACCATAATTGAGAATTTCAATAAGCATTTTTCTACGGCTGGCCATGCTTTCCACCTGGCTACTCCTACCCCGGTCAACAGCACTGCACCCCCCACAGCAACTCGATAAGAAACATTACTGTGCAGCCGTATTCATTGATCTGGCCAAGGCTTTCGACTCTGTCAATCACCACATCCTCATCGGCAGACACGACAGCCTTGGTTTCTCAAATGATTGCCTCGCCTGGTTCACCAACTACTTCTCTGATAGAGTTCAGTGTGTCAAATCGGAGGGTCTGCTGTCCGGACCTCTGGCAGTCACTATGGGAGTGCCACAGGATTAAATTCTTGGACCGACTCTCTTCTCTGTATACATCAATGATGTCGCTCTTGCTGCTGGTGAGTCTCTGATCCACCTCTACGCAGACGACACCATTCTGTATACTTCTGGCCTTTCTTTGGACACTGTGTTAACAACCCTCCAGGCAAGCTTCAATGACATACAACTCTCCTTCCGTGGCCTCCAATTGCTCTTAAATACAAGTACAACTAAATGCATGTTCTTCAACCGATCGCTGCCTGCACCTGCCCGCCTGTCCAACATCACTACTCTGGACGGCTCTGACAGAATACGTGGACAACTACAAATACCTAGGTGTCTGGTTAGACTTTAAACTCTCCTTCCAGACCCACATCAAACATCTCCAATCCAAAGTTAAATCTAGAATTGGCTTCCTATTTCGCAACAAAGCATCCTTCACTCATGCTGCCAAACATACCCTTGTAAAACTGACCATCCTACCAATCCTCGACTTCGGCGATGTCATTTACAAAATAGCCTCCAATACCCTACTCAACAAATTGGATGCAGTCTATCACAGTGCAATCCGTTTTGTCACCAAAGCCCCATATACTACCCACCATTGCGACCTGTACGCTCTCGTTGGCTGGCCCTCGCTTCATACTCGTCACCAAACCCACTGGCTCCATGTCATCTACAAGACCCTGCTAGGTAAAGTCCCCCCTTATCTCAGCTCGCTAGTCACCACAGCATCACCCACCTGTAGCACGCGCTCCAGCAGGTATATCTCTCTGGTCACCCCCAAAACCAATTCTTTCTTTGGCCGCCTCTCCTTCCAGTTCTCTGCTGCCAATGACTGGAACGAACTACAAAAATCTCTGAAACTGGAAACACTTGTCTCCCTCACTAGCTTTAAGCATCAACTGTCAGAGCAGCTCACAGATTACTGCACCTGTACATAGCCCACCTATAATTTAGCCCAAACAACTACCTCTTTCCCTACTGTATTTATTTTATTTATTTATTTTGCTCCTTTGCACCCCATTATTTGTATTTCTACTTTGATATTCTTCCACTGCAAATCTACCATTCCAGTGTTTTACTTGCTATATTGTATTTACTTTGCCACCATGGCCTTTTTTTTGCCTTTACCTCCCTTATCTCACCTCATTTGCTCACATCGTATATAGACTTGTTTATTACTGTATTATTGACTGTATGTTTGTTTTACTCCATGTGTAACTCTGTGTCGTTGTATGTGTCGAACTGCTTTGCTTTATCTTGGCCAGGTCGCAATTGTAAATGAGAACCTGTTCTCAACTTGCCTACCGGGTTAAATAAAGGTGAAATAAAAAATACAAAAATAAAATCTGTGGATCTGTTGGGGTGGTATGCGAATTGGAGTGGGTCTAGGGTTTCTGGGATGATGTTGTTGATGTGAGCCATGACCAGCCATTCACACTTCATGGCTACAGATGTGATTGCCACGGGGCAGTAGTCATTTAGGCAGGTTACCTTGGTGTTCTTGGGCACAGGGACTATGTTGGTCTTTTGAAACATGTAGGTTTTACACACTCCGTCAGGGACAGGTTGAGAATGTCAGTGAAGACACTTGCAAGTTGATCAGCGCATGCTCTGAGTACACATCCTGGTAATCTGCCTGGCCCTGCGGCCTTGTTAATGTTGACCTGTTTAAAGGTCTTACTCACATCAGCTACGGAGAGCGTCGTCCGGAACAGCTACTGCACTCATGCATGCTTCAGTGTTGCTTGCCTCGAGGCGCGCATAGAAATAATTTTGCTCATCTGGTGGGCTCATGTCACTGGGCAGTTTGCGGCTGGGCTTCCCTTTGTAGTCTGATATAGTTCAGGCCCTGCCACATCCGACAAACGTCGGAGACGGTGTAGTAGGATTAAATCTCAGTCCTGTATTGACCCTTTTTTGTTTGATGGTTCGTCGGAGGACATAGCATGATTTCTAAATAGTGTCCGGGTTAGAGTCCCGCTCCTTGAAAGCGGCAGCTCTACCTTTTAGCTCAGTACGGATGTTGCCTGTAATCTGTGAGGATGACGTCATAGATGCACTTATTGATCAAGCTGGTGACTTATATGGTATAATCCTCAATGCCATCGGATGAATTCCAGAACATATTCCAGTCTGTACTAGCGTAGCGTAGCATCTGCGTCATCTGACTACTTCCGCATTGAGAGAGTCACTGTTACTTCCTGCTTTAGTTTGTGCTTATAAGCAGGAATCAGGAGGATAGAATTATGGTCAGATTTGCCAAATGGAGGGCGAGGGAGAGCTTGGTATGCATATCTGTGTGTGGAGTAAAGGTGGTCTGGTAGAAATGAGGTAAAACAGATTTAAGTTTCCCTGCATTAAAGTCCACGGCCACTAGGAGCTCTGCCTCTGGATGAGCATTTAGTTGTTTGCTTATGGCCTTATGCAGCTCGTTGAGTACGGTCTTAGTGTCAGCATCGGTTTGTGGTGGTAAATAGACAGCTATGAAAAATATAGATGAAAACTCTCTTGGTAAATAGTGTGGTCTACAGCTTATCGTGAGATACTCTACCTCAGGCGAGCAAAATCTTGAGACTTGCTTAATGTTAGATTCTGCGCACCAGCTGTTATTGACAAATAGACACAGACCGCCACTCCTTGTTTTACCGGAGGCAGCTGTTCTTGCCAATGCCACACACATGCCTGCACACACACACACACATCCACTGTTTGTTTGCTGTTGTATTTGTGCTGTTGCCAGTATCTTCTGTCTGTGTTATCCATTTGGTTTTACAGAGTTTCATTTTTTAACATTTTAATCCCAGTCTCCGTCCCACAGGAGGTCTTTTGCCTCTTGCAGGCCATCATTGTAAATAAGAATTTGTTAATTGACTTGCCTGGTTAAATTAAGGTACAAAATATTTTTGGGTCATGGCTCTTTGTAGTACTGTGTATTTCCCAGCATCTGTTCTGGACTTGGGGACTGTGAAGAGACCCCTGGTGGCATGTGTCATGGGGTATGTGAGCTGTGTGTTAGCTGTTTGAACAGACAGTTTGATGCTTTCAACATGTCAATAAATCTCACAAAAACAAGTAGTGATGCAGTCAATCTCTGTTCTGGGCCATTTGCCTATGTACTTCTTTGTGGCACTTGACCATATAACCATATATCAGTGGTCCAGGTGTGATAAAACTTGGGCCTGTAGGGCTTGTTTTGTTGATTGTGATGTCAAGAAAGCAGAGCAGCGCTTCATCACGGGGAAACCTCTTCCCAATCTTAGCTAACGTTGCATCAATATGTTTGACCATGTCAGTTTACTATCTAAGGCAGGAATCTCCAACCCTGTTCCTGGAGAGCTACAGTCCTGCAGGTATTCACTCCAACCCTAATCAGGCGCACCTTAATTCCAATAATCAGCTGGTTGATAAGATGATTCTGGATTCAATCTTACAACTGTGGTTGGAGTTAAAACCTACAGGAGTGTAGCTCTCCAGGAACAGGGTTAGAGAGCCCTGATCTAGAATTACAGCATGCAGTTTAGTCACCTGAACTTGCTTAATTTACACATTATTCATTAGGGTTTACCAAATTATTATTCCCAAACACAATGCTTTTTTAAAAGTTTTTGATATATTGTAGACTTGATTATTACTTGCCACCCATTCTAAAACGGACTGCAGCTCTATTTTAAGTGTGCAGTGATTTAAATTGCTGAGGTAGATGATGTGCATAATGTTGAGTCATCAGGGTACATAGACACACAGGCTTTACTCAATGCTAATGGTTGGTCATTAGTAGAAACAGAACAAATGAAGGGCTCAAACAGCTACCTTGAGGTATGCCAAACTCTACCTGGTTTATGTTAGAAGGGCTTCCATTAAAGAACAACCTCCGTGTTCTGTTAGATAGATAACTCTCCAACCACAATATGGCAGAGGATGTAAAGCCATAACACATACATTTCAGCAGCAGACAATGATTGATAACGTCAAAAGATGCTTTTGATGTCTAACAAAACAACTCCCACAATGTTCTTATTATCAACTTCTTTCAGCCAATCATCAGTCATTTGTGTCAGAGCCGAGAGATAGAGGGAAAAGTAAGAAGGCCTCAGGACTATTTCCCATTAGAATTATTTCCCACCATTTCAACATACATCTGTGTGTGTGTGTGTGTGTGTGTGTGTGTGTGCGTGTGTGTGTGCGTGTGCATGTGGAGAGAGAACGATTGCTATGGTAATTGAGCTTAATTTATTACCCGAAAGCCCCCCAGGTGAACCCTGACTCCAGTTGGCCTTGTGAGCTGGGCACTTGACCCTTTACTAATTGATTCTCTATCCAAACCACCTCCGTTACAGAGTAAATCAATATTACTGTATGTGACATCATACTCCAACACTGGACTGAATCCTGGAAAGTCAGTGTTTTCACTTTTCACATTTCTTTGTCTCATAAAAAAGAGAGGGCCAAATTCTGAGGAGTTAAAGCTATTCTAGATAGCCTCTGCGGTAGAGCTTTGATATGGAGCTCTTTGTTTTCCAACCTCACTCTGCCATAAACTGGCACAGTGTGAATCTCTGGAGACCCTCGCTCTCTTCCCCTTAAAAAATATAACAGCCTGCAACACTGACATGAACCAGAGCAGAGGAGCACAAAGGAAATCCAAACAAAATCAGCTACATAGTGCTTATATAGCTGCACACACACAGGCATACACACACTCACTCACTCACTCACTCACTCACTCACTCACTCACACACACACACACACACACACACACACACACACACACACACACACACACACACACACACACACACACACACACACACACACACACACACACACACACACACACACACACACACACACACACACACACACACATACACACACACACACACACACACACACACACACACACACACACACACACACACACACACATACACACACACACACATACACAGGCATTCACACATGCACAGGCATGCACACACAGGCAGGGATACACATGCATGCACACACACAGCCACACACACGCACAAGCACAAAGACACGCACACATACGCACACACAGCCCATTGATAGGTCAAGGTTGGATAATTGTGAAAAAAATCAAGAGCGAACCCTGCTGTTATAGTGCCCTCCTAATTGCATCACCATCTTGCCTGCACATCTCTCTCCATAATGATCCACTCTCTATACAACCCTCTTCGCAATGATCCCCTCTCTCTCTATACAACCCTCTTCACAATGATCCCCTCTCTCTCTATATATACAACCCTCTCCATAACGATCCCCTCTCTCTCTATACAACTCTCTCCACAATGATCCCCTCTCTCGCTATACTACCCTCTCCATAATGATCCCCTCTCTGTACAACCCTCTCCAGAATGAACCCCTCACGATACTACCCTCTTCATAATGATCCCCTCTCTATACTACTCTCTCCATAATGATCACCTCTCTCTCTCTGTACTACCCTCTCCTCAATGATCCCCTCACTCTCTATACTACCCTCTCCATAATGATCCCCTCTCTCTCTATACTACCCTCTCCAAAATGATCCCCCCTCTCTCTATACTACCCTCTCCATAATGATCCCCTCTCTCTATACTACCCTCTCCAAAATGATCCTCTCTCTCTCTATACTGCCCTCTCCATAATGATCCCCTCTCTCTATACTACCCTCACCATAATGATACTCTCTCTCTATACTAACCTCTCCACAAATGATTCTCTCTCTCTCTATACTACCCTCTCCATAATTATCCTCTCTCTCTCTATACTACCCTCTCCATAATGATCCCCTCTCTCTATACTACCCTCTCCAAAATGATCCTCTCTCTCTCTCTACTACCCTCTCCATAATGAGCCCATCTCTAAATACTACCCTCTCCCTAATGATCCCCTCTCTCTATACTACCCTCTCCATAATGATCCCATCTCTAAATACTACCCTCTCCATAATGACCCTCTCTCTATTTATTTATATTTTTTAAACATTTATTTTACCTTTATTTAACTAGGCAAGTCAGTTAAGAACAAATTCTTATTGTCAATGACGGCCTAGGAACAGTGGGTTAACTGCCTGTTCAGGGGCAGAACGACAGATTTGTACCTTGTCAGCTCGGGGGTTTGAACTTGCAACCTTCCGGTTACTAGTCCAACGCTCTAACCACTAGGCTACCACTAGGCTACCCTGCCGCCCCTCTATACTACCCTCTCCATAATGATCCCCTCTCTCTATACTACCCTCTCCGTAATGATCTCCTGTCTATAAACTACCCTCTCCATAATGATCACCTCTCTCAATACTGCCCTCTCCACAACAAGCCTCTCTCTCTCTATACTACCCTCTCCATTATGATCCTCTCTCTCTATATCTCTCTCTCTCTCTCTCTCTCTCTCATTACAACCCTCTCTATAATGATCCTCTCTCTATATTCTACTTTCTCCATAATGATCCTCTCTCTATCTTAATACAACCCTCTCTATAATGATACTTTCTCTCCATACTACCCTCTCCATAATGATCTCCTCTCTGTCAATACTACACTCTCCATAATGATCCTCTCTATACAACCCTCTCTACAATGATCCACTCTCTCTCTTTACTACCCTCTCCATAATGATCACCTCTTTCTATACTACCCTCATCATAATAATAACCTCTCACTATACTACCCTCTCCATAATGATCACCTCGCTCTCTATACTACCCTTTCTAAAATGATCCCTCTCTCTCTATATTGTCCTCTCCATAAGGATGTTTTCTCTATATACTACCCTCTCCATAATGATCCTCTCTCTCTCTATAGTACCCTCTCAATAATGATCTCTCTCTCTCTATACTACCCTCTCCATAATGATCCTCTCTCTCTCTATAGTACCCTCTCCATAATGATCCCCTCTCTCTCTATACTACCCTCTCCATAATGATCCTCTCTCTCTCTCTCTCTCTACTACCCTCTCCATAATGATCCTTTCTCTCTCTCTATACTACCCTCTCCATAATGATCCTTTCTCTCTCTCTATACTACCATCTCCATAATGATCTCCTCTCTGTCAATACTACACTCTCCATAATGATAATCTCTCTCTCTCTATACTACCCTCTCCATAATGATCCTCTCTCTCTCTATAGTACCCTCTCCATAATGATCTTCTCTCTCTCTCTATACTACCCTCTCCATAATGATCCTATCTCTCTATACTACTCTCTCCATAATGATCCTCTCTCTCTCTATACTACCCTCTCCTTAATGATCCTCTCTCTCTATACTACCCTCTCCATAATGATCCTCTCTCTATACTACTCTCTCCATAATGATCCTCTCTATCTCTATACTACCCTCTCCATAATGATCCTCTCCCTCTCTATACTACCCTTTCCATAATCATCCCTTCTCTATACTGCTCTCTCCATAATGATCCTCTCTCTCTCCCTCTCTCTCTGTACTACCCTCTCCATAATCATCCCCTCTCTATACTCCTTTCCCCATAATGATCTTCTCTCTATACTACCCTCTCCAAAATGATCCCCTCTCTCTCTATACTACCGTGCCTAAGGAAGCGAATGTAACCTGCCTAAATGATTACCGCCCCAAGGCACTCACGTCGGTAGCCATGAAGTGCTTTGAAAGGCTGGTCATGGCTCACATCAACAGCATCATCTCAGACACCCTAGACCTACTCCAATTCGCATACCGCTCCAACAAATCCACAGAGGACGCAATCTCAATCTCACTCCACACTGACCTTTCTCACCTGGACAAAAGGAACACCTATGTGAGAATGCTGTTCATTGAATACAGCTCAGCGTTCAACGCCATAGTGCCCACGAAGCTCATCACTAAGCTAAGGACTCTGGGACTAAACACCTTTCTCTGCAACTGGATCCTGGCCTTCCTGACGGGCCGCCCCCAGATGGTAAGAGTAGGCAACAACACGTCTGCCATGCTGATTCTTAACACTGGGGCCCCTCAGGGGTGTGTACTTAGCCCCTCCTGTAATCCCTGTTCATCCACGACTGTGTGGACAAACACAACTCCAACACCATCATTAAGTTGGCTGAAGACACAACAGTGGTAGGCCTGATCACCGACAACGATGAGATGGCCTTTAAGGAGGTCAGAGAACTGGCAGTGTGGTGCCAAGACAACAACCTTTCCCTCAATGTGAGCAAGACTAAGGAGCTGATCGTGACCTAGAGGAAAAGGCGGGGTATGTGAATTGGAGTGGGTCTGAACAGGCCCTCATTAACGTCAACAGGGCTGTAGTGGAGCGGGTCGAGAGTTTCAAGTTCTTTGGTGCCCAAATCACCACCTAACTATCATGGTCCAAACATAAGGTTCTACAGCTGCACCATCGAGAGCATCCTGACCGGTTGCATCACCGCCTGGTATGGCAACTGCTCGACATCTGACCATAAGGAGCTACAGAGGGTAGTACGAACAGCCCAGTACATCACTGGGGCCAAGCTTCCTGCCATCCAGGACCTATATAATAGGCGGTGTCAGAGGAAGGCCCATGAAATTGTCAGAGACTCCAGTCACCCAAGTTATAGACTGTTTTCTCTGCTACCACACGGAAAGCGGTACCGGAGTGCCAAGTCTAGGACCAAAAGGCTCCTCAACAGCTTCTAACCCCGCGCCATAAGACTGCTGAACAATTAATAAAATCTCCACCGGACTATTTACATTGACCCCCCCCCCCTCCCTTTTGTACACTGCTGCGACTTGCTGTTTATTATCTATGCATAGTCACTTCACCCCCACCTACATGTACAGATTACCTTAACTAACCTGTACCCCCGCACACTGACTCGGTACCGGTGCCCCCTGTATTTAACCTCATTACTAACCTGTACCCCCGCACACTGACTCGGTACCGGTGCCCCCTGTATTTAACCTCATTATTGTTATTCTTATTTTGTTACTTTTTCATTATTACTTTTTATTTTAGACTCCTTGGTAAATATTTTCTTAACTCTTCTAGAACTGCACTGTTGGTTAAGGGCTTGTTAGTTAGCATTTCACGGTAAAGTCTGCAGTTGTATTTGGCGCATGTGACAAATAAAGTTTGATTTGATTTGATAATGATCCCCTCTCTATACTAACCTCTCCATAATCATCCCCTCTCTATACTAACCTCTCCATAATCATCCCCTCTCTATACTAACCTCTCCATAATCATCCCCTCTCTATACTAACCTCTCCATAATCATCCCCTCTCTATACTAACCTCTCCATAATCATCCCCTCTCTATACTAACCTCTCCATAATCATCCCCTCTCTATACTAACCTCTCCATAATCATCCCCTCTCTATACTAACCTCTCCATAATCATCCCCTCTCTATACTAACCTCTCCATAATCATCCCCTCTCTATACTTACCTTTCCATAATCATCCCCTCTCTATACTAACCTCTCCATAATCATCCCCTCTCTATACTAACCTCTCCATAATCATCCCCTCTCTATACTAACCTCTCCATAATCATCCCCTCTCTATACTAACCTCTCCATAATCATCCCCTCTCTATACTAACCTCTCCATAATCATCCCCTCTCTATACTAACCTCTCCATAATCATCCCCTCTCTATACTAACCTCTCCTTAAACTGAACATCTATCGCCTCTCCCCTTCTCTCTGACAATGAATCAAAGACATCTGGGCAATATTACATACACACACTGTACACACATGCACACGTACACACCTGGCACTGACACCATACATAATACACACACCACAGACACTGAGCAAGCCACAACAAGTTTAACATCTCTAGCATATTATAAATGCATCTTGATTTTCCAGACCTGTGTGTATGTGTGTGTGTATGTGCGTGTTTGTGTGTGTGTGATGCTGAACTTTCTGAGCCAAGCCTTCTGTATCACTGAGTGATCTGAGGATTCCGCTGTTAGAACACTGGGGCAGTGCCCAGCCTGAATAGAACACAGTTGGACCAATCGCGCATGGTCAGTACTCCACTGGCCAATCAGATGTGACCAGCACTCACAGGCTTTCATCAAGGGGTCCTTCTCTCAAGGTCAGCTGACGCTAACACTGCCTCCCCTCTCCTCCCTTCACTCCGCCCCATCTCCTCTCCCCCTCTGCTTCTGTCCCTTCAGAGAAAGGCATCAACAGAATTGATCTGATTTTTTGCTAAGCTTGATTCAATAACAGAGAGTGATATGAAAGCCAAATCAATTAGGGCTGTTAACAGGAGGGTGTGTGTCACAGCGCCAAGCCAACTCATGGTGAGGAACACAGCACATGGACATATGGAGGGAGGGGATCTATAGACCGGGGTGTGAAGGCGATACCACAGTACATTCATCAAATCTACATGTCCTGTGGGAAACAGAATGTCAGTGCTGTGTGATTGTTTGTGTGAATGTGTGAACATATGTGAGTGTTGCGTTCTGCATATGTATCTGTGTGTATGTGTGTGTGTGTCTGTGTGTGTGTGTTCATGTATGAAAGAGAGAAGCACTTCTATCTCAGTCTCAGATCGGTGTGATTTCTGCAGTGCAAAGCTGTCACCATGGAAACCAGAGGGCGAGGGAGAGAGAGAGGGAGAGTGAGGCAGAGGGAGAGCGAGGGAGGGAGGCAAGAGAAGGAGAGAGAGATGCGCATTTGCAGTCCTGCTCTTGAATGATACACTGGCAGAATAGGCCTGTAGATCTAGAGCACATAAAATAACTAACCTCTGTACAGACAGGAGCAAACCTGAGTGGATGAAGCCTGTAACCGTGTGTGAATGAGGGTGTGTGTTTGAGTGTGTGTGTGTGAGAGAAAGATTCATGTCATGAAGAATCCCGCTGGTTGAATCAATGTTGTTTCCACATATTTTCAACCCAAATTTAAGGGCTTTTTGTCTTTTTTTCACCCAACATTTAACCTAAATCCAATGACATGGTGACATTTGTTGTTGATTTCAGTTTGAATTCATGTTATTTGATCAATCAATCAAATCAAAACTAGATGTTGAACTGACCTCTGTGCCCAGTGGAATGTGTCCCAGAATCCCTCAATGGCATGTTCTCTCTCCCTCTCTCCTTTTCTCTCTGTCTCTCTCTTTCCCTGTCTCATTTTCTCTCTCCCTGTCTCCTTTTCTCTCTGTCTCTCTCTCTCCCTGTCTCCTTTTCTCTCTGTCTCTCTCTCTCTGACACCAGAGTGCATGTCAATCTCTCCCTGTCTCCTTTTCTCTCTGTCTCTCTCTCTCTGACAACAGAGTGCATGTCAGTCTCTCCCTGTCTCCTTTTCTCTCTGTCTCGCTCTCTCTGACACCAGAGTGTATGTCAGTCTCTCCCTGTCTCCTTTTCTCTCTGTCTCTCTCTCTCTGACACCAGAGTGCATGTCAGTCTGTCCCTGTCTCCTTTTCTCTCTGTCTCTCTCTCTCTGACACCAGAGTGCATGTCAGTCTGTCCCTGTCTCACTTTTCTCTCTGTCTCTCTCTCTCTGACACCAGAGTGCATGTCAGTCTGTCCCTGTCTCCTTTTCTCTCTGTCTCTCTCTCTCTGACACCAGAGTGCATGTCAGTCTGTCCCTGTCTCCTTTTCTCTCTGTCTCTCTCTCTCTGACACCAGAGTGCATGTCAGTATGTCCCTGTCTCCTTTTCTCTCTGTCTCTCTCTCTCTGACACCAGAGTGCATGTCAGTCTGTCCCTGTCTCCTTTTCTCTCTGTCTCTCTCTCTCTGACACCAGAGTGCATGTCAGTCTGTCCCTGTCTCATATATCCATTGCATTGCTTTTAGTCACACATTTGACATTTGAACCTCAAAGGTATCTCCTGTATACATGTAGACCTAATCAAATCTCTAAGCTCAATGTAGCCTGGGGAGAGCACGATTATTGAGGAGCACATGTCAGGGGGATCACACACACACACACACACACACACACACACACACACATGCATACACACACACTCCAAGCCTACAAGGATAGGCATGGCTATAATTACATGTGAGGACACCGAGGTCCTAATAATAATACAAATATATATTTTGTACACAATAAATACAGTCTATTATGGGTCAACATCTAAATATTGCTCCCAGTGTTGATAAAAGCTCAGAATGCTTGTATTCTTTATCTGACTCATACCTGCCTCTTTGGGAACGAGTGCAATCATGAACAGTGGTTTGTTCCTTACAGTGCATTAGGAAAGTTTTCAGACCCCTTGACTTTTTCCACATACATTTTTGTTACCTTACAGCCTTTTTCTAAAATTCATGAAATTGTTTTTTCCCCTCATCAATCTACACACAATACCCCATAATGACAAAGTAAAAACAGGACTTTTGAAATGTTTAGAAATGTATAAAAAATGTAAAACTGAAATATCACATTTACATAATTTATCAGACCCTTCACTCAGTATGTTGAAGCACCTTTGGCAGCGATTACAGCCTCAAGTCTTCTTGGGTATGACGTTACAAGCTTGGCACACCCGTATTTGGGGAGTTTCACCCATTCTTCTCTGCATATCCTCTCAAGCTCTGTCAGGTTGGATGGGGAGCGTCGCTGCACAACTATTTTCAGGTCTCTCCAGAGATGTTCAATCAGGCTCAAGTCCGGGCTCTGGCTGGACCACTCAAGGACATTCAGAGACTTGTCCCGAAGCCACTCCTGCATTGTCTTGGCTGTGTGCTTAGGGTCATTATCCTGTTGAAAGGTGAACCTTCATCCCAGTCTGAGGTCCTGAGTGCTCTGGAGCATGTTTTCATCAAGGATCTCTCTGTACTTTGCTCCGTTCATCTTTCCCTCAATCCTGACTAGTCTCCCAGTCCCTGCCACTGAAAAACAGCATGATTCTGCCACCACCATGCTTCACTGTAGGGGTGGTGCCAGGTTTCCTCCAGACGTGACGCTTGGCGTTCAGGTCAAAGAGTTCAATCTTGGTTTCATCAGACCAGATAATCTTGTTCCTCATAGTCTGAGAGTCCTGTAGGGTCCTTTTGGCAAACTCCAAGCGGGCTGTCATGTGCCTTTTACTAAGGAGTGGCTTCCGTCTGGCCACTCTACCATAAAGCCCTGAATGGTGGAGTGCTGCAGAGATAGTTGTCCTTCTGGAAGGTTTTCCCATCTCCACAGAGGAACTCTGGAGCTCTGTCAGAGTGACCATAGGGTTCTTGGTCATCACTCTGACCAAGGCCTTTCTCCCCCGATTGCTCAGTTTGGCCAGGCTGCCACCTCTAGGAAGAGTCTTGGTGGTTACAAACTTCCTCCATTTAAGAATGATGGAGGCCACTGTGTTCTTGGGGACCTTCAATGCTGCATAAATGTTTTGGTACCCTTCCCCAGATCTGTGCCTCGACACAATTCTGTCTCAGAGCTCTATGGACAATTCCTTCGACCTCATGGCATGATTTCTGCTCTGACATGCACTGTCAACTGTGGGACCTTATATAGACAGGTGTGTGCCTTTCCTAATCATGTCCAATCAATTGATTTTACCACAGGTGGAATCCAATCAAGTTGTAGAAACATCTCAAGGACGATCAATGGAAACAGGAGGCACCTGGGCTCAATTTCGAGTCTCATAGCAAAGGTCTGAATACTTATGTAAATAAGGTATTTCTGTTTTTTATTTTTAATACATTTGCAAACATTTCTAAAAATGTCCGAGGGCCTGAGACGTGAAACAAGCTACCTCAGCTCGCAGTCGGCTTTTAAAGTGGAACTGACAGCGTTTTAACTACTTTGCTGATATGAAACAAACAGACAGTCATAATATCAGTAAAAAATATCAAATTCCCAGATTATGCTACAAAACAAACTTTATAAGAGGTTTTAAAAAATAGGTTCTATTTGACTCAACATTCCATGAGGTACATTAAGGCATTGTTGACAGAATAGATGGATGCAGTTCAATACATGATTAATATAATTCACCAATACATATCTTGGTAGACCAAAAACTATTGTTATCAGGTTGTAAATCACAGCTGGCCTGGTAAATTGCTTGCTGCCTCCATTCTGGATGCACTGTTTCAGTTTCAAAGACACTGTTTCAGTTTTTAAAAACAGACGAACGTAACTAAGGCTGGGAATATCAATATAATCAGACTAGCAAGGGCAATGATCACACGTCAGTCATAATGTGGCTAATAGTCTAGCATAAAAACACATAGCCTAACGTTAGCTAGATAGCTAGCTGCTAGGAGGATGTCATTTCATGCCATTGGAGGTTTTTCCCCTCATATAGTTTTTCGGTGGCAACACACAGCGAAAGATGCAGGTGTCATTTGGTTAGCTAGCAAGAACTTTAACAACTTTTATCCAGTTAGCATATCTCTTGCATTCGCACATTCACTCTCATATAAACAGCCTAACCAGCTCTGCTACGGCGAGTAAAATGGTCAGAGTGAGGTGTTCTTTAATTTGTATCTGGAAGTAGCTAGCTAGCAAGCTAGCCAAATTTAGCCAGTTAGCTTGTGTGCTTGGTTGGGACAAGCATGTATCGACGGGCAAGCTGCAGCAGGACTAGTCAGATACAATTCCCCATCAATGTTGACGGCTAACTAGCTGAAAAAGTTTGAGGGGGTTCATCTAATGTTCCTTCGTTAGATTTTAGTTCATCTTGCTCTGGCTAGCATTAGTTGTTGATCTTGTTGTTGTTTATATGCATACTAAGGAAGAGAGAGCCTACATTGTCATGGTTGTTTGATCAATAGGACTGTAAAGTTCCCAAATGTAAGAAGACCCCGTGTTCTTTACATATTAGCAGAAATCCATTCAGGTGTATTTTGTGGCTTTTGTTGAATGCGTTCTAATGATCTAAAGTCGTGCTGTTGTAACTGCCTGTAAACACACAGTCCAGTTCAAAGTGAATGGTGACAGGCTCGTGTGGCTTGTTTGTATAAAGACCTACTGTAGCTCTTATTGGCTATAGCGCAACAGGTCTGTGTAGACTCCGGCCTTGGACGAGATATACAGTATCAGTCAAAAGTTTGGACACACCTATTCATTCAAGGGTTTTTCTTTATTTTTACTATTTTCCACATTGTAGAATAATAGTGAAGACATCAAAACTATGAAATAACACATATGGGATCATGTAGTGACCAAAAAAGGGTTAAACAAATATAATAGATTTTAGATTCTTCAAAGTAGCCACCCTTTGCCTTGATGACTGCTTTGCACACACTTGGCATTCTCTCAACCAGCTTCACCTGGAATGCTTTTCCAACAGTCTTGAAGGGTTTCCCACATACGCTGAGCACATGTTGGCTGCTTTTCCTTCACTCTGGGGTCCAACTTATCCCAAACCATCTCAATTGGGTTGAGGTCTGGTGATTGTGGAGGCCAGGTCATCTGATGCAGCACTCCATCACTCTCCTTCTTGGTCAAATAGCCCTTACACCGCCTGGAGGTGTGTTTTTTGTCATTGTCCTGTTGAAAAACACAAACCAGATGGGATGGTGTATCACTGCAGAATGCTGTGGTCGCCATGCTGGTTAAGTCTGCTTTGAATTCTAAACAAATCACTGACAGTGTCACCAGCAAAGCACCACCACACCATCACACCTTCTGCTCCATGATTCACGGTGGAACCACACATGCAGAGATAATTCACCTACGTTCTCCTACTCTGTGTCTCACAAAGGTTGGAACCAGAAATCTCAAATTTGGACTCATCAGACTAAAAGACAGATTTCCATCGGTCTAATGTCCACTGCTCACGTTTCTTGGCCCAAGCAAGTCTCTTCTCAAATCAAATCAAATCAAATGTTATTTGTCACATACACATGGTTAGCAGATGTTAATGCGAGTCTAGCGAAATGCTTGTGCTTCTAGTTCCGACAGCTTCTAGTTCTTAATGGTGTCCTTTAGTAGTGGTTTCTTTGCAGCTAATCGACCTCTGAACAGTTGATGTTGAGATGTGTCTGTTACATATTTGGGCTGCAATCTCAGCTATTCGACCTCTGAACAGTTGATATTGAGATGTGTCTGTTACATATTTGGGCTGCAATCTGAGGTGCAGTTATTCTAAGGAACGTATCCTCTGCAGCAGAGGTAATTCTGGGTCTTCCGTTCCTGTGGAGGTCCTCGTGAGAGAAAGTTTCATCATAGAGCTTGATGGTTTTTGCAACTGCACTTGAAGAAACTTTCAAAGTTCTTGACATTTTCCGGATTCACTGACCTTCATTTCTTAAAGTAATGATGGACTGTTGTTTATCTTTGCTTATTTGAGCTGTTCTTGCCATAATATGGATGGTCTTGGTCTTTTACCAAATAGGGCTATCTTCTGTATACCCACCCTACTTTGTCACAACACAACTGATTGGCTCAAATACATTAAGAAGGAAAGAATTTCTGCAAATTATCTTTTAACATGGCACACCTGTTAATTGAAGTGCATTCCAGGGTATTACCTCATGAAGCTGGTTGAGAGAATGCCAAGACTGCAAATCTGTCATCAAGGCAAATGGTGGCTACTTTCAAGAATGTCAAATATTGCCAAGTTGGTATCAAATCAAATCAAATCAAATTTTATTTGTCACATACACATGGTTAGCAGATGTTAGTGCGAGTGTAGCGAAATGCTTGTGCTTCTAGTTCCGACAATGCAGTAATAACCAACAAGTAATCTAGCTAACAATTCCAAAACTACTACCTTATAGACACAAGTGTAAAGGGATAAAGAATATGTACATAAAGATATATGAATAAGTGATGGTACAGAGCGGCATAGGCAAGATACAGTAGATGGTATTGAGTGCAGTATATACATATGAGATGAGTATGTAAACAAAGTGGCATAGTTAAAGTGGCTAGTGATACATGTATTACATAAGGATGCAGTAGATGATATAGAGTACATTATATACATATACATATGAGATGAGTAATGTAGGGAACATTATATCAGGTAGCATTGTTTAAAGTGGCTAGTGATATATTTTACATCATTTCCCATCAATTCCCATTATTAAAGTGGCTGGAATTGAGTCAGTGTGTTGGCAGCAGCCACTCAATGTTAGTGGTGGCAGTTTAACAGTCTGATGGTCTTGAGATAGAAGCTGTTTTTCAGTCTCTCGGTCCCAGCTTTGATGCACCTGTACTGACCTCGCCTTCTGGATGATAGCGGGGTGAACAGGCAGTGGCTCGGGTGGTTGCTGTCCTTGATGATCTTTATGGCCTTCCTGTGACATCGGGTGGTGTAGGTGTCCTGGAGGGCAGGTAGTTTGCCCCTGGTGATGCGTTGTGCAGACCTCACTACCCTCTGGAGAGCCTTACGGTTGTGGGCGGAGCAGTTGACGTACCAGGCGGTGATACAGCCCGACAGGATGCTCTCGATTGTGCATCTGTAGAAGTTTGTGAGTGCTTTTGGTGATAAGCCAAATTTCTTCAGCCTCCTGAGGTTGAAGAGGCGCTGCTGCGCCTTCTTCACGATGCTGTCTGTGTGGGTGGACCAATTCAGTTTGTCTGTGATGTGTACGCCGAGGAACTTAAAACTTACTACCCTCTCCACTACTGTTCCATCGATGTGGATAGGGGGGTGTTCCCTCTGCTGTTTCCTGAAGTCCACAATCATCTCCTTAGTTTTGTTGACGTTGAGTGTGAGGTTATTTTCCTGACACCACACTCCGAGGGCCCTCACCTCCTCCCTGTAGGCCGTCTCGTCGTTGTTGGTAATGAAGCCTACCACTGTTGTGTCGTCCGCAAACTTGATGATTGAGTTGGAGGCGTGCGTGGCCACGCAGTTGTGGGTGAACAGGGAGTACAGGAGAGGGCTCAGAACGCACCCTTGTGGGGCCCCAGTGTTGAGGATCAGCGGGGTGGAGATGTTGTTGCCTACCCTCACCACCTGGGGGCGGCCCGTCAGGAAGTCCAGTACCCAGTTGCACAGGGCGGGGTCGAGACCAAGGGTAGAATCGAGACCCAGGGTATGAAGAGATTTGGGAGACAGGCGCAGTAATGTGTAATAGGGTTTTTTATTCATCCCAAATTACGGTGTGCCATGTAAAGGCACGGGGACGAAGACCAAACAAACACATAACAAAAAAACACAGGGTTGAAACCCAAACAAAAGAGCAAGGAGTACACTGAATAAGTAACACATGCACACAATGATTAACACACGGGACGAGACCCGTAATCATCTACGCAATCCACAAGGGCATGAAAGCCCAAAACACACAGCACAGGTACTCACACGCACCAACGGACATTGTGAAAATAATCGACAGCCCAATGGAAACCAAAGGTGTCAGAGTCTAGGTGATGTGGGTAAGGCGGAGACAGGCGAAGGACACAGAGATGAGTAATAATAGTAACTTTACTCAAAAATAATCTTCCAACAAGGAGAACGAAAATCCAGAATCACATAAATTAGACAACTGACAGAGCCTGGGCGCAAACTCAGAGTCTCCGGTGCCAGGACCGGCTGATAACCTAGTACACGTTGAAAAGGAGATAGGTAGCCTCCTGGGTGGTTAAGGGTGCTGTACTGCAGAGCCAGCTGTGCCACCAAAGACTCTGGGTCTGTTGAAACCGTCTGCGACCGGGAGGTCCGTGGGGCGACGCACAATTGGCCTAGCGTCGTCCGGGTTAGGGAGGGTTTGACCGGTAGGGATATCCTTGTTTCATCGTGCACCAGCGACTCCTGTGGCGGGCCAGGCACAGTGCGCGCTGCGTTAAGAAGCAGTGCGGCTTGGTTGGGTTGTGTATCGGAGGATGCATGACTTTCAACCTTCGTCTCTCTCGAGCCCCTACAGGAGTTGTAGCGATGAGACAAGATAGTAGCTAATTGGATACCACGAAATTGGGGAGAAAAAGGGGTAAAATTCAAACAAACAAAAAAAAGAAAAGGTCCTATTAGGTTAGTGGAGGAGTGGCGGAGTGAGTTTTGGGCCATCTCTGCCCAGGGGATGAAAGCCGCCCACTCCCCCGGCCGGTCCTGGTAATAGGACCGCAGAAACCTACCCACATCCTGGTTAACTCTCTCCACCTGCCCGTTACTCTCGGGGTGAAAACCTGAGGTGATGCTGACCGAGATCCCCAGGCGTTCCATAAACGACCTCCAGATCCTAGACGTGAACTGGGGACCCCGATCAGAAACTATATTCTCAGGCACGCCGGAGTGCCGGATGACGTGGGTGAACAGGTCCTCCGCAGTCTGTAGAGCCGTAGGGAGACCGGGCAAAGGAAGGAGACGGCAGGACTTAGAAAACCGATCCACAACAACCAGGATCGTGGTGTTTCCATGTGACGGAGGAAGATCCGTCACGAAATCCACCGATAGGTGTGACCACGGCCGTTGTGGAACGGGTAGGGGTTGTAATTTCCCTCTGGGCAGGTGTCTAGGTGCCTTGCACTGAGTGCACACCGAGCAGGATTAAACACAAAACCTCACGTCCTTAGCTAAAGTGGGCCACCAGTACTTCCCACTAAGACAGCGCACTGTCCGACCGATGCCAGGATGACCAGAGGAGGGTGACGTGTGAGCCCAACAGATCAAACGATCGCGGACATCAGGCGGAACGTGCAGACGCCCAACTGAACACTGGTTGGGAGTGGGCTCTGTACATAACGCCCGCCCGCTCGATGTCCGTGTCCACCTCCCATACCACCGGTGCCACCAGGCAAGAAGCCGGAAGTATGGAAGTGGGATTCGTGGACCGCTCCTCTGTGTCATACATCCGGGACAGTGCGTCTGCCTTAGCGTTCTGGGAACCTGGTTTGTAGGAAAGGGTGAAAACAAAACGGGTGAAAAACATGGCCCACCTTGCCTGACGAGAGTTCATTCTCCTCGCCGCCCAGATGTACTCCAGATTGCGGTGGTCAGTCCAAATGAGGAAAGGGTGTGTAGCCCCCTCAAGCCAATGCCTCCACGCCTTCAGAGCCTTGATAACAGCCAACAGCTCCCGATCACCCACATCATAGTTTCGCTCCGCCGGGCTGGGCTTCTTCTAAAAAAAAGCACAGGGGCGGAGCTTTGGTGGCGTACCCGAGCGCTGAGACAGCACAGCTCCTATCCCAGCCTCGGACGCATCAACCTCTACTATAAATGCCAAAGAGGGATCAGGATGAGCCAACACGGGACCCGAGATAAACAGAGTCTTCAGGTGACCAAAAGCCCTGTCCGCCCCAGCTGACCACTGCAGTCGCACCGGTCCCCCCCTTAGCAAAGAGGTAATGGGAGCCGCTACCTGACCAAAGCCCCGGATAAACCTCCGGTAGTAGTTGGCAAACCCTAAAAACTGCTGCACCTCCTTTACCGTGGTTGGAGTCGGCCAATTACACACGGCTGAAATGCAGTCAGTCATGCTCCATCTCCACCCCTGTCGCGGACAGGCGGTACCCTAGGAAGGAAACGGACTGTTGGAAGAACAGACATTTCTCAGCCTCGATGTGCAGGTCATGCTCCAACAGTCGACCAAGCACCTTGCGCACCAGAGACACATGCTCGGCGCGTGTAGCGGAGTATATTAGAATGTCATCTATATACACCACTACACCCTGCCCGTGCAGGTCCCTGAAAATCTTTCTACAAAGGATTGAAAGACTGATGGAGCATTCATAAACCCGTACGGCATGACAAGCTACTCATAGTGCCCAGAGGTGGTACTAAATGCCATCTTCCACTCCTCCCCCTCCTGGATACGCAAGCGATCCTGAGATCCAATTTTGTGAAGAAGCGTGCCCTGTGCAATGACTCTGTCATACTGGCTATGAGAGGCAGCAGGTAACTGTACTTCACTGTGATCTGATTTATACCTCGATAGTCAATACATGGGCATAAACCTCAAGCCTTCTTCTTCACAAAAAAAGAAACTTGAGGAGGCAGGTGAAGTGAAAGGCCGAATGTATCCTTGTCCCAGAGATTTGGAGACATATGTATCCATAGCCGCCGTCTCCTCCTGTGACAAAGGATACACGTGACTTCTGGGAAGTGCTGCGTCCACCATGAGATTTATCGCACAATCCCCCTGTTGATGGGGTGGCAATTGAGTCGCCTTCTTTTCTCAGAAGGCGAGAGCCAAATCGGCATATTCAGGGGGGATGTGCATGGTGGAGACCTGGTTTTGACTCTCCACTGTAGTTGCACATATGGAAACACCTACACACCTCCCTGAGCACTGACGTGACCATCCCTTGAGAGCACCCTGTTTCCACTAAATAGTGGGGTCATGATCGGCCAACCAGGGACGCCCCAACACCACAGGAAACGCAGGTGAATCGATCAGAAAGAGACTAATTCTCTCCTTATGATCCCCCTGCATTATCATACATAGTGGAGATGTTACCTCCCTGATCAGTCCCGACCCTAAAGGACGACTATCTAAGGCCTGTACAGGGAAGGGAACATCAATAGGAACAATAGGGATCCTTAATCTAATTGCAAATGAACGATCAATAAAGTTCCCAGCTGCACCTGAATCTACTAGCGCCTTATGCTGGGAATGTGGGGAAAACTCAGGAAATTCTATACATACACACAGGTGCGAAACAGGAAGCTCTGGGTGAGTCGGGTGCCTACTCACCTGGGATGATCCACATGGGATGATCCACCCTGCCTGCTGCCTCGACTCCCTGGAGAACCTCCCCAGCACCGACCAGCAGTGTGCCCTCTGCAGCCACAGCTGGTGCAGGGAATGCCCCCTCCCCTCCGGTCCCCCTCATAGCAGCACCTCCTAGCTCCATCGGCGTCGGATCTGAGGTGCTGGGGGATGGAACTGACGGACCTCGATCCGGATGTCCGTAGGAGGCCAACAGGTTATCCAGCCTGATGGATAGGTCCACCAGCTGATCAAATGTAAGGGTGGTGTCCCTGCAGGCTAGCTCTCTACGAACGTCCTCGCGTAGACCACACCTGTAGTGGTTGATCAGGGCCCGCTCATTCCATCCCGCACCGGCGGCCAGAGTTCAAAAGTCTAGAGCGAAGTCTTGTGCGCTCCTCATCCCCTGTCTGAGATGAGACAACCTTTCCCCCGCTGCTCTCCCTTCAGGTGGATGATCGAAAACCGCCCGGAAGCGGCGGGTAAAATCCTCATAATTGTCCGAAGTCGGTCCTTCCCTTCCACAGACTGTGTTGGCCCATTCGAGTGCTCTACTAGTCAGACAGGAGATGAGGGCGTTTACACTCTCGCGTCCAGTAGGAGCTGGGTGAACGGTTGCCAGATAGAGCCCCAGCTGGAGTAGGAACCCCTGGCACCCGGCAGCCGTTCCATCGTATACCCTCGGGAGCGCGAGCCGAATCCCACTGGATCCAGGTGAAGGAGGGGTGGACAGCGGTGTGGGTTGTTGTGGGAGCTGAGGTGATGATGATGGGGTTGCTGGAAAACCCCCTCTCTCCCATCGCTACATGGTTTGCAGCACGCGATCTATGGTTGTGCCGAGACTTTGCTACTTAGTCGCGTGTTGCTGGACGCGCTCCTCCATTGGTAGAGGAGGGTTGTATGCACCTGCTGACTCCATTGAAGGTGCGTGTTTCTGTCAGAGTCTAGGTGATGTGGGTAAGGCGGAGACAGGCACAGGACTCAGAGATGAGTAATAATAGTAACTTTGCTCAAAAATAATCTTCCAACAAGGAGAACAAAAATCCAGAATCACATAAACGAGACAACTGACAACAATAAACACGCACAAAACCATGATGGCTCCAGAGGGTTAAATAGGGAAATAATTTAAACGTAATGGGAACCAGGTGTGTACAATACAGACAAAACAAATGGAAAAAGAACGTGTTATTTCATAGTTTTGATGTCTTCACTATTATTCTACAATGTAGAAAATAGTAAAAATAAAGAAAAACCCTGGAATGAGTAGGTGTGTCCAAACTTTTGACTGGTAATGTATGTCTTTATTCGGTTTTATTTACTGCAGTCTCTATTAATTGTACAAATGCACGACCACTTTCCCACTCTACATTGCTATAGAATTTTGTCAAATTCCTTACTATACGTAAATCCCAAACATTCTACGAATTTATGAAAACGTGAAAATGATAGTATCTAAATGCTCCTTTGTCAGATTTTTTTTTTTAAATGTCAGATTTTTCCTGGGGGTGTATTTTATGTGATTTCATGTTGCTGAAATCCTGTCAGTTCCACTTTAAAACTGACACGCGACTCCTGCCATGTCTACAGACAACCCTCAAACAAACAAAAAAATGACTTTTGGAGAATGAGTGCACAACTGGTAAATAGTCGCTTATAGATAGGCTGTGTCAGTCAGTCAGGTGTCTCGATCCTGGCAGAAACGTATATTTCAGTAACGTTGAAGGTCTCTGGTTAGAATTACTTAGCCAGAAGGATGAAGTAAGATGCTAACGTTAAATGGAGCCTACCTCAGCAGGAGCAAAAAATATGCTTCTAAGTTCTCACAATAACTGTGCTTTACAGAGAGTAGCCTACTGAGTAGGCTAGTGATGTGGTGCTCAGTGGTGAGGCTGAGGCTTGCTGTAGTGCATGAAAGAGAAAGCAGAGGAAGAGGAGGACACATAGAGAGAGAGGAAACAAGCAGAGAGAGAGGTTAGTACAGTTGTTCCCAAACTTAGAAAATGTTGACTATTCTTAACAGACAAGTTAGGAACTTAAAGAAGATATGTTTCAATATGAACATCTCCACATGGTCTATCTTCCCTATAGGTCTACATTAAAATACAACCACTGTATGTTTCAATATGAACATCTCCACAGCACCTATCTTCCCTATAGGTCTACATTAAAATACAACCACTGTATGTTTCAATATGATCATGTCCACAGCACCTATCTTCCCTATAGGTCTACATTAAAATACAACCACTGTATGTTTCAATATGATCATGTCCACAGCACCTATCTTCCCTATAGGTCTACATTAAAATACAACCACTGTATGTTTCAATATGATCATGTCCACAGCACCTATCTTCCCTATAGGTCTACATTAAAATACAACCACTGTATGTTTCAATATGATCATGTCCACAGCACCTATCTTCCCTATAGGTCTACATTAAAATACAACCACTGTATGTTTCAATATGATCATGTCCACAGCACCTATCTTCCCTATAGGTCTACATTAAAATCTTATCAACATACAAACAATATAGTTCTAAAAATGTCACACGTTTTGGTTACGTCGCAGATGCTACATGTCAGTGTGAATCATTTCTCATATTTCCCTCCTTTCAGGGGTATAACATTGTAGAGCTAATAGGATATGTGTTTGTAGATGGACTGAGGTGAATGAACCTACAGCAGCCAAGTTGATAATGGCTGGGGTAATTTTTGCTTGATTTTGCTGTTTTGTTCTTGTATAGAATCGCAGTAAATGATCTTCTGGACCTCACTACAACTCAAACCCTGGTTACAGTCCAGAGGATAAGCTACTGTACAAGATTCACTCACTCCTAATATGGAAAGTCTGTTGTGTGAGAAAGGAGAACAGGGAGTGTGGGAGTGAGGGAACGGAAAGTGGAGGAAGAGAGAAGGAGACAGATTTGGTCAGATATTGGTAAGGTAGGGAGAGGTGAGAGAGGGGGAGACAGAAATAGAGAGAGAAAGAGATTGATAGTATGTGTGTGAGAGAGAGGAAGGAATAGAGGATGTGTGTGAAAGAGAGAGGGGACGATAGGTAGAAACAGGGGGATATGGAAGACGAGAGAGGGAGAGAGCGAAAGAGAGAGAGGAAAAGCGAGAGAGGATGAGCAGAGTTAGTGATTAATAGTTGATGAAGCGCTTGCAGGCAGAGCGGTGGGGAAAAGCTATTCTCTCCCTCCTCTCCCTTCTCCCCCTCTCGCTCCGTCTTTCCCCCCTCCTGACAGGGTTCTGAGTCGTGTGCAAGCCATGCTACCACCTCTCCCTCCCCGACCACCTCTCCTCCTTCCATCTATCTACCTCTCTCTCTCTCTTACACTATCTCTCTAACCTCCACACCTCACTTTCTCTGTCACCTCTCACTCATTGCTCCCTCCATCCCCCTCTATCACCTCTCCCCCTCTCTTTCATATTTCTCTATCCTCTCATTTCAGAGACACACTTCTCACTGCGGGGTTGTAAATCCTCTAAACCTGCATAACAGACAGTATTCTACTGATTAGAGGATTGAGGCATTGATTCCATACATCTTATGTGAAGAGGTAGAGATTCTAAAAGAGAGAGGGAGAAAGAGAGATAGAGAAACAGAGAAAGATAATCTCCCATACTTCCTCAGAGAGAGAGAGAGAGAGAGCGAGAGACAGAGAAACACAGAGAAACAGAGTCAGAAAGGGGTGTGGCAACCATCCTTGAGCATGGGATGGATGGATGCCTGGCTGAGGAGGGGGACACGAAGGTACCTTGCCTTTACAAATACAATCATCTGCTCTTCTCGTGGTCCTTCTAAAAAGCCTTGTGACTTGGTTCAGTTTGCACTAAGGGACAGGAAAGGATGAGTGCTGTTACATTATTCACAAACGCACTGGGAGGTCTGGAATGACGTCCACACACACACACACACACACACACACACACACTCAAAGCTCAAAGCAGGAGCAGTGCTTGTACAGCTTACCTGAATGTGTCTGATACAACACACATCTGTAGCGGTAGCAGGTGGCTGATGGGAGAACCATGTTCACACCAATCCTGATAGGATTCTAATAGCCAGGTCATAGAAGTGATTATACCACATACATGCACAACCTCAACGCAGACCTCAGATAACCTCTAGGCATCTAGACACACACACACACACACACACATACATGTGCCCAAGCACGTGCACACGCACAGTAACTGTAATCAACGCACAGCAGAACAGTTTGATGTTTCTAGACCACAAATTACAGTAACACTGATCTGTATGTTGCAGACGTGAGTTGGTCATGGTCACGTGACTAGGTAGCCCCT
This sequence comes from Oncorhynchus mykiss, assembly GCF_057628025.1. Lineage (NCBI taxonomy): Eukaryota > Metazoa > Chordata > Actinopteri > Salmoniformes > Salmonidae > Oncorhynchus > Oncorhynchus mykiss. The sequence goes on along the minus strand of NC_143035.1, from coordinate 27,015,337 downwards.
CCTGCAATTTTCCAAACCAGTGTCTGGGAATATCCTCTTGGTCTAACGGTCTAAGAAGTTGGTTGCTCCTGTGGGAGACCCAGGTTCATATCCCGCGTTCCTACATTTTACATATACATCCTGCTTACAGAAGGACACACACTCAAACCTCAGTCAGTGTGCATCATTTATACAAGTCCCAGAACTCTCTGCTAAAGACAGCATGCTGAGGCATGTGAGGCCGTAGCTGAGATATAATGCTGCTCTATAGGGACAGAGAGAGAGAGAGACTTGTGTAGATAGTCAGAGCACTGGAGCCCGTCTCTCTGTACATCTGGGACTTTGCATAGATGAGGTTCCAGTGGTGAGTCGAGTCTGTCTGTGTCACTGTTGAGTCATGGAATTGTGGTCTTTGATGGCAGCATCTGAGTAGCAGATTACCTACAATACTGTCATCCCTCTCTCAGCAAGCAGAGTTGACACTAAACCAAATAACAAGTATAGCACTTCAGCTGCAGACAGGGAATGGTGCAGCCATACAGAAACACACAGCTGACAGAGACAAACACTCCAAGCATCATGTTGTCTTCTCTCTATTATGAGCACTGATAGGTGAAAGTGGTGGATAAGTTTCACCTGCATCACTTTCACCCATCAAGGCCTTTCAGATTAGTGGTCATGGGGGCATTGAGAACGAGTTGAGGAAAGATTGTTCATTTTCTCATCATGGATTCTACTCAGAGGTCAGGCACACTATACACTGTCCATGGTGCTGAAATGTTGTCAGGAAGATCTTAATGTTAGCCTTGGCTAGAGACCAGGGGCGGCATGTGTCAAGCATCTCAGAATAAGAGTGCTGATCGAGGATCAGGTATTTCCTGTACATGGAATCTTATTAATTGTGATATAAAAGGTTAAACTGATCTTAAATCAGCACTCCTACTCTAAGATGCTTGATACATATGGGCCCTGATCATACCGGTGTTGTTTCATCATGCCAAAGGTGATGAGCTGAACAAAGAAAGCTTCAGTTCTACAGAATATTTGGACACATCCAGAGAATTTGTCACAGAGAATAGCAGATAATGTAACTGATGGTTTAAAGAGGCAATAGGCCACTGTCTTACTCTTATCATGCATGACAACAAATAAAACAGACTGAGAATGGATGGATGCTATTCAGAGGTCAGAGAATATGAACTGTCCACGGTGCTGAAACATTGTGATGCCCCTGATCTTTAGTGAAGGGCCCTAAGGGACCAAATATCCACCACCTGATCTAACAGCACCGACCGGTTAGGACTAGCTGGTTGGTCTCCCTATTTCCTGTCACATGGTGTCAGTCTCCATGCTGTTTGAGAGCTAACTGACATCTGAATTAATACTGATGGCTATTTGAAATTAAACTGTGTCATATTCTGTCAGACTCACTCCATATTCTCTCTCTCGCTTTCTCTCACTCTCTTTCTCTCTCTCTAATACCTTGCCACCCCATTCTCAGACATGGAATATTTCACACACACACACACACACACACACTCTGAGGCTTTTGTACAGCATCTATGCTTCATCTTTTGACTCCACATAGCCAAGCAGGCCAATATCTTACCAACATGCACACTATGGACGGTATATAATTTTCATATTGATGGATTGTCCATATCAGATCAAAGTGCTATATACATGATAATCGTCTCACTCGTCACCAGGTATAGCCTATTCTACATCACTTTTACCTATATCCTAATGTACTACAGCCGCTAGGACATCTGTCTCACACATCCATGCATGGTCTTATGTCCTCGAAAAAAATGCACCGTCTTGTTTGTATCACCAGGCATGGAGAATTGAACCGTGTCAATCATCACCTATAAGCACTCACAAGGAGGCCGGAGACTCCTTATATCACCCGGGCATTAGCGTGCGGCCCTAAAGCGTCCAATAAAAGCTAAACTTACCGCAGTCCTCACACAACACGCTCTCCACATCCTTCTTCAGGTCCGTTCCGCTGGCGTCCAGCGGAGCAAACGATGCCTTGAATACTAAAGGCTCGCCTGTTGGGTCCATGAAAAATATATATCTGTGATTCTCCTCCACAGTGGTGCACGGGGCCTCGGAACTGAAGTCTCCGACAGTCACGAGCTGCTCCCGCTCGAGCCCGCCGCTGTTCACGGGCCACACGTCCAGCACTTTGACATTTACACTGTAAGGCTCCCGAGAGACGTTTTCCGGTGAGGAGCGCACCTCGCCCTCGATGACCACGGCAGATCGATACGCCTGGTCCTGGAGGGAATTGAGACTCGGGGCGTAACAGGCAAAGGATACCCCGATGACCAGCATGGAGAAATGCACCGGATCAAGCCTCATGCCGTCGGCCGTGGCTCGGTTGCTGCAGTGCTGGGGCGGCTAAGGGGCGCGGATGACGGAGCGGGGTTGAAGTGGGAGACTGCGAATAGGCTCCGATAGCAGGGCAGAGCGGCAGACCTTGTATAAGTGTCCATGCCATCTGTGTCTGCCGCTTTCCCCATAAACTTTCAGATGGGGACACACCAGCCTAAGAACCGGAAACGGCCCGGTTCTGCATGGTTAAAAATGTGGTTGCTGCATTCTCCTTCAACACTATTTTTTTCTCCTGAAACGCAAACCAAGACTAGTAAATGATCCTCTACTCGAAACCAGAGGTTCTGCATGAAGCCTCTATAGTCAGTCCTCTCTCTCCAACAAATGTCATAGCATGGGTGGGCGCATTGCCTTTCTATAACGGAAAATTATTGTTAGATTCCGCGCACAGGAAAAAAAAAGAGCATAAATACACAGACAGACACACACAAGGTCGGGCTTGATCCACCTTCAGGAGTGTAGAAAAATCGGACTCCTTTTCGGTAAAACGGTGACTACAGAATACAGCGGTTATCTGGTTATCCAGTTAGGCGATGCAACAGCGCAATCCCTCCAGCCGCGTCCCTTGCACCCCTCAAACGCGAACGGCTTACGTGAGCAAACATCACCTGCTCGGCCACTGGCGTCGGCTGCCACTTCCTGCGCAAACACTAATGACCGGAGCCGCGCGCCCAACACACTGGCCCAACACCCCTCAGACCACTGACAACAGGTCAGAGAAACCGCCCGAAGTCAGAACCATGGACGACCATTATAGCAGCAGCATATGGTTCGGTTGCGGTTCGGTTTAAAATGATGGGATCAACCAAACCCAACACTTAGAAGAGTGCGTACTGAACTAGAGGGCTGGCTATTCAGAGAGACAAGGCTACACTGCGGCTAGTGTGATGACTAACGCTGCGAAAATGTTTCAATGGTTCCAGTAGTAGCCTATAGCACGACAACCTGTAAATTGGAGACCTCTCTTTCTGTCTAATCTGACCAAACCACTGGTTACGATGCAGCTAGCGCCAAACAGGCAACCCCCACGGAACGATGCCCAACAACGGATTCACCTATTAGAAAGGCACTGGGTCCTGCGGGCATGTTCATGCAGGGCTGGAGATTTCTGCACCGAGAGAAAATGAATAATGTGTGTGGTGGTGGCCGAGTGGCTCAGCGTGTGGCCACATGTGAGAATATCGATTAGGCCAACCAGCATCGAAGTAATACGGAAGCCACATGTGCCAAAAATGATACTCCTTATCTTTGTACAGGATAGGTGGATGCCTTTATTAAAATATGTTGTTCTCTTCTCAAACCCTTAACAGTGTGACGAAAGCTTGCTCATACACAGCTTCACAGTGGTGGCTCACAAGTTATTCTCCTCCCTCTACCGTGCCATCCCTCCCTCATTCTCCTCCCCAATCAATCAATCACTTAATTCATTCAAGATTCCCCCGCTCGCCCGTTCAGAGCGCGAGCTAGCCGTCCTTGCTTGGAGGTCAGAGAATTTGCGCTGAAACAGCGTCAGAATGATGTCGTTATCAATCACTGGAAGAGAACGGATTAAAAGGTGATTTCTGATCACACTAAGGATATGTGACTCATTCTACCTCATCATCTTACAGTTCACATAATAGACTAAATATTATTTTAGTTATTCATACAAATATTTTTTCTTTTTGAAGCTCAATTTTTATTCTCAATCAAATCACTCCTTCAACACTCCAAACATGAGTCTATTCTCTCATGAAAAGACAAATAAACCTTTATCAGTTAATTCGACTTTTATATGTCATTTTATCCACCTAGCTGTATTATGTTTAAATGTAAGAGTGATTAAGAGACGATGTATATCAATAAAATACACGTTTGTATTATCTGTCTCTGCTCGGTTTGACACATGGGTGGGCTAGTGTTTCATTCGAGGAATGTGCTAGATGCTACAGATGCAGGCAAAACACCCGTTTCTCTCATGACAGATGATGGAAGTATAGTATAGGCAATTCTGTGCAAGATTATGCTTTCATATTACTAATAGGAGATACAAATGCGGGACATTATAATGATGCATAACACATCGTGAAGAGCTTCAATTTAGTTGCAACGTTACTGAATTATGTGCAGCTGCTACACAGCTTAGACGCAAACGTGTATCTCTTGAATACATCCCTCTCAGAACAGCATGTAATATGAACTACAGTAGGCTGCTTTCGTTTCCTTTCTAAAGCGTAGCGCTCTCGCGATATCGTCGGTGTGGTTGACAGGCAGTCGAGGTTGCAGCAGGCTGAGGGAGACGGTGGAAGGTAAGCAGGAGGCAGCATCATGGCGGACAGAGACAGTGGCAGTGACCACGGAGGGCTGGCCACAGGCCCCGGCTCCCTGCCTCCGGGCGCGATGGGCGCCGCGGCAAGACTGCAACACGACACGGAGGAGCTCGCGTCAAAGCGAGTCGACATCCAGAATAAGCGCTTCTACCTAGACGTGAAGCAGAATGCAAAAGGCCGCTTCCTAAAGATAGCCGAGGTCGGAGCTGGGGGAAATAAGAGCCGCCTCACTCTCTCTATGTCAGTGGCAGTGGAGTTCCGTGACTATCTCGGGGACTTCATCGAACATTACGCCCAGCTGGGCCCGAGCAACCCGGATATAGTGCAGGATGAGCCCCGGCGTGCCCTCAAGAGCGAATTTCTAGTGCGAGAGAATCGCAAATATTACATGGATCTGAAAGAGAACCAGAGGGGGCGGTTCCTAAGGATCCGTCAGACCGTTAATCGGGGGCCCGGATTGGGAAGTGCACAAGGCCAGACCATCGCGCTTCCAGCGCAGGGACTTATCGAGTTCCGTGACGCTTTGGCCAAACTCATCGATGATTACGGTGTGGACGAGGAACCAGCAGAACTACCCGAGGGCACTTCCTTGACTGTTGACAACAAACGCTTTTTCTTCGACGTGGGTTCTAACAAGTACGGAGTGTTCATGCGGGTCAGCGAGGTGAAGCCTACCTACCGGAACTCCATCACTGTTCCGTGCAAAGTGTGGTCCAAATTCGGCAACACGTTCTGTAAATATGCGGAGGAGATGAGAAAGATCCAGGAGCGGAGTAGAGAGAAACGGGCCTCCGAACTCCTACCGGAGGGCCAACATGGTGACGACGGGGACGATGATTGACGGATTACCGGCTTGAGCAGAAATAAATAACAACAAACAACAGACTTTATAATCAGACTTTTACTGTAAAATATAAAGAGAGAATTCCAAGGGAACCACCCCACACACAACCTTCACAGTCAGACTGGCAGTAGCCTACTGTCTCGTCGTTCATTGCTGGATGTCACCCACTTACCAACCATTTTAACAGTAAGCCGCTGCTATCAATAACTTGTTTGAACTGTAAAATATGAACTGTTTCCTACTTGATTTAAATGACAATGAACAGAGTGTTTATTGCTCTAACAAACAACCCGAGTTTGCACACGTCCAAGTTATTTCGGAAAGGTTTCCAAAGTGCAAAACGAAAAAAAAACCTAAATTGGAAATTACGAAGATCTCCATGTAAACCAACATTTGACATCAGCACAAATATATATATATATATATATATATGATAAATTACTTTACCAAACCAATATCTGAAATCAGTTGTAGTTTATTAATATAAGGTACGCAGGAAATAAAAAGTAAAGCGCTATCTATTAACGTGTACTGCAGAATGCAACGCACAGACTGAAAAAAATAGACACTTCTGCCAATATGCGTAGGCCTAAATCTCTTTTAAAAAGGCATTTGGGAAAGTTATAGTGTTTAATTTGATCGAAAATGTAGTTATGAAACGCGTTTTTATCATGTCATAGGCCTACATTATGGAGTATTTTATGAGAGCAGAGTCGATATTGGACTAAACGGGATAGAAGCATCTTTACTATTGAATATCAACCCTTTTGCACCATGTCCATTCAAATTTGGAACAATGGTTAGATAAAAAAAATTTGCTAACTTAGATATACTAATTATGATTTTGTGAATCAGCTGTATTTAAATCCTAAAATGCCCACGTTTTCTGTGGGCGAGTTTTCTTTTTCGGGGGAGGGTGGGATGGGGCACAAAAACCAGATGCTCAACCGGTGATGGCAGCGCGAGACGCGGAAAAAGACGCATCAGCGCGCGGCTACATGCATGCTGAGCCGCGAGGGCGCATCCTCTCTGACGTCAGAACAACCTGGTGCCTTATACACTCCACTCGTTTACGTGCTTCACATTGTGGTCGATGTTAATGATATCTCTCTCGACCACTGTATGTTTTCATTTGTAAGTTCTGTACTGTTTGCTGTATGGCTATTGGTCAACACTAACAAGCCAAACCAGAGAGGCCCTTTTCTGTAGCCTGTCTCCCTCCACAGGCAGGCGAGCAGAGAATGGCCCCTAGAACAGCAACAGCAGCAGCACTTCTAATGTGAGCATGGATAGTCATCAGAGATGTGAGGTTGTGTCTGTCCACCTCTTGCACCATGTAAAATGTAACTGGACGTATACAGTAGTCAGTCAGTGGGGATGAGATGGATGATGGATGGATGCCCTAAGAGCCCCTTGTGAGGTTTTTCTGGATGTAGGCCAAAAGGCCAAGGCAGTATCTTTCTATGGTGCTACAGCTCCAATATAATCCAAACTAGACCGGGCTTGCTGGTCTAATTTGTCACAGCATTATTTGATTTCTCAACGTTACTCTCCACATGTTGTCAGAGCAGCAGTCTCCTCCTACACAGGGTGATGACAGACTGTGAGGACATTACTTTATAGTGTGCAATATTGTACGTGCCAATCGTGGCATTGTATGTTGTATAGACAAAAAAAAAGGCAAATATATATGTGATTGATATTTGAAAAGCATGAGTCTGAATTCTGCATTGTTACAGAAATGTGAAGTCTTTCTCTGCATTTAAGTGAAAAGGTTTCAAACTAGTGTGAGATTTCCCATCACTTTCATATACAGTAAGCCCACTGTGTTTCAGTGAGTGTTGGCAAGTTTCTGATGTTTCTCTTTCCACAGAATCGCTACAGTGACATAGCTTATCCCGCCCACAAATCAGAAAGCTTATCTCCTCATCTTCAGGTCAGTGTTAGAAGCACAGTCCTGCCCCTTCTGAGTGTCTTATAATTTGATAGAGTAGTATCATGAAACGTTTTAGTTTTACTGGGATAAATTATTCCAAGTCAGAAGGAGAAAAGTTCAATGAAAATGACACGATGTCAACAAATTGATGTGGTGACAGAGGGGGTTGCCCTGACGATGAAGTGACCAACCATTCTTCCTGGGGTGAAGACAGAATCATTTTGACAGTTACCCAGCATTCCTTGCTCTCAGTCCACCAGTAAACAATGCCATAGAGGATTTCTTTAAGCGTTGATTAACAATCAGCCAGCTAGGTTAACCATCAGTAGCTGGATTTAGAGCATCACAGGGTGGCTTGGATTAGTTTAGTAGATCTAAACCTACTGCACTGTACTGTACTGCCATCAGGCCGGCTGGCGTGATGTTGAGGACAGACTGAGCAGCAGTAGGTAGGTCTGCTATAATTCCACCAGCCATTTGGATTCGGTCAGAGTTACAACTGTAAGAAAGAGGCCTCGAGATGCATGGGTCCCTATGTGGGGCCCCATATAGGACCCCTATTAAATGTCCCTTTACTAGGCTAGCATTAAAGCTTCATGGGTTTCTCTCCTCTTTTGGAGAGAAACCCATGACACTGCCTAACACTGCCCCAGAATTTCAGAGGGATCTTTTACATAGCAGGTAAACTGTGGATTTGACTCTATGTTGTGCTCTACACATATAAAGAACATTTAGAAGCCAGAATTCAGTCAAACCTCCAGTACCGCTGTGAAAGACCAAATGCTATTTCTACACAGTAAATGCTTGATTGAATACATTCAGGCTTTGAATGCGAGACATTAAGCCTGGAAATTCAATACACCATTTTCACAACTCTCTTACTGGCCAGCCCTAGAGAAACGAAGGCTATAGTCAATCAGATCAAGTGTTAACTGGCGATAGCAAACACTCGCATAGCTGATGTTTTGGCGGTGTCCGAAGTGGAACTGCGTTGGAGCTGTCAAATCGGTGAGCAGCTGAGATCATTGTCATGAAGCCACACCCGTCCCACTCGCGTTAGAAGTTCAGAACGAGAAAGTGTAGGCTATATAGAAATAATGACGTTCAAATTGAAAATCATTTAACATTTCATGAGGATTTCTATCAGCTTAATTGAGCTGTAGATTACATCTCACATTCCAGTGTTTGAACTTGTAAATATGACTCCATGGGATTTCTCTTAATGCGACTTCATGCAGCCAATAGCAATGTGCGGTTTAGGTATGATGCCGGGAGCCACTTGTGGATTTGACAGCTCTAACGCGGTTCCACCTCCTACACGTCAATATATCAGCTATGTGGATGTCGGCTAAAGCGGATCTGATTTAATGGGGCCATAATTCTAACTCATTCAGCTCACGTTTTATGTTTGTATGCCTCGCTCTGTAAAACGCACATAAAAAATAAATTATAATTAAACAAAAGTGATTATTTTTTTTGTCAGTTCACAAGGTGCTACTGGGTCCGTTCTGGTTCCGGAGTGGCATGGTTCTGTGTAATAGATTCTAGAACACTGCCTATTTTAAAGGATCAACACAGTGTTGGGTCAGAACCAACTGCCACGGTTTAGAGCTGATGATTTCGCCATGTTGCTCACATTGCAGTTAATCAATGGAACACAAAATGGACGCCAGGTGTTTTTGCCCCATAATCAAAACCTGCAGTGGGTTGATTGTAACTGTGCAGCAGCTTGGCTAGTTCAGTTCAGTGTAACATTGGTGGTGGTGGTGGTGGTGCTGTTTGCATCAGAGAGAGATGTCTTAGAATTGATTAACTATTAGAGGTGCTTTGTTCTTCTTATTTGTACTAGTTCTTAATGGTGGGAATGTGTGTGTTTTGATCTAAACAACAGCTGCATGACCATGGTAACAACCTCTACCAGTCCCTTTAGAGGTGTGGTCTTCTGGAATCTCTCCCACTACAATTTCAACTTCCATTCATTCTACGAAGCTGTTTAAATAACCATTAAATTGAGTTTCAGTGTTCTATTGTTGCTATGACGTTTCTCTGGTCCTTCAAGTTCAGACCAATCACTCACAGACAACGTCAATAATGGGAAAGGCCAATCACAATCTTGTTTGTGAAGCCAACAGTCACCTTGACCATTACTAGCTCAGCACACATTCTGTTTTGCACATACCAATGCAGAGTCCTTCATGTATGCAGACTGTATAGGCTACTGTTATGTACAGGGACGAGACATTGGGAAAAGGATCTATAAAAGTCAATGGGGAGGAAGAGGGTCAATGCACAATGAACATATCCCATGTCACCGTATGGTCTAACTACCCTTTATCAACCCTATATGATATGTTGCACCTTTCAAAATATTTTATCTGTGGTGTGTGTGTGTGTATATGATGATCCTTGTTTCAGAAAAATATAACATATAAACAGGAAAAGCATATTGCTGTTTTTTTTTCTTTTGTATTTTATACTTACAGAAAGCATTGAATAAGATGGATAAATACTTGCACTTTAGATATATTAAGAAAATAAAAAATCTGCATATTATTTTTGATAGGGATCTCACATTCAGAGAGTATAAATAACTTTCCAGGCTTTGTGACATTGCTGGACAGAGATGTATCAAGTTCTTCTACTTATTGAAGTATATTTTGTCTGTGTTTCAGAAGGTTTACTAAAGTAAATTGCATGATAAAGTAGTGTTACACCAATATTGATATTTTTAGTTGGTATAAAGGTCTGAAAACTGTGATGTACCATGTTTAACTTTCCCCCCATACATTCTAGAGTAGTTCTTACTGATTTATGGCCTTTCCTGACTACATGACGATGGTGCTTAATTTGGCTTTGAAAAATCTGCTCATCCTACATTTGACATCATCATAACTTGTATCTTACTGTACTTCATTACTTTGTTTATGTACTTTCACTACCTTATTAAATTTTAGTTGATGGCAAAACGTGTGCTGTTTTGTACGTTGTTGTTTTAATGTTGGAAAAGCCTTTGTCGTCTGAAAATGACTAATTGCAATAAACAGGCATTCCTCATGCTCTTGTGTCTTTACAGAGTGTCTGACTAAAAGTTCCACAGAATTTTTTAAATTCATAATGGTCCAAATAACTTACGTTTAGAAGTACTGGTAGTGGCACCAATAGGCCTACCTGCTGGTGAAACCTGAAGTTCGCTAGAAGAGGAGTCAGGCACTTTTCAAGGTGCTGGTGATGGCGATATGCGACATTGGTGCTGTCCATTGCGCTGCAGTAGGCCTATTTGTGCCGTTTTGAGGACGTGTTGTTGATGCGGAAAGTTGGCGCTGTCAAAGGTGCTGAAGCATGGATACTGTTCACGTCGCATTGACAAGAACAGACGGCTGACATCACGAAAATAAGGTGCACGCGTCGATGGGGCCGGAATCCGTGCTTAGTTATGACTCAGAACGGTCAGATAGCTAGCAACAATGACAAGAGGCTGCCATGTAGGGAATCGTAGGTGGCTCTTTTCTGCTAGTTTTATCTTGTTCTTAATACCATGTCTTGTTTTGAGGTGTTTTGACTGATTTCATGTCAATGCTAATATGGCAACAACAACAAAAAATCACTAGCTAGCTAACCAACGACTGTTGCGGTCTATTTGAGAGACAATCAAATCAAATTGTATTTGTCACATGCTTCGTAAACAACAGGTGTAGACTAACAGTGACATGCTTACTTACGAGCCATTCCCAACAAAAATAGAAAAATAATAACAAAAGGAATAATTACACAATGAGTAATGATAACTTGACTATATACACAGAGTACCAGTACCGAGTCGATGTGTCCGAGGTAGATGTGTAGATATAGGTTGGAGTAAAATTACTAGGCAACATGATAGATAATAAGCAGTAGCAGCAGTTTATATGATGAGTCTGAGTTTGTGCAAAAGGGAGTCAATGCAGATTGCTATTTGTTTAACTATTTAGCAGCCTTATGGCTTGGGGGTAGAAGCTGTTCAGGGTCCTGTTGGTTCCAGACTTGGTGCATCGGTACCGCTTGCCGAGCGGTAGCAGAGAGAACAGTCTTTGACTTGCATGGCTGGACTGTTTTAGGGCCTTCCTCTGACACTGCCTGGTAAAGAAGTCCTTGATGGCAGGGAACTCGTCCCCGGTGACGTACTGGACCGTGTGCACTACCCTCTATAGCGTCTTGCAGTCGGATGCCAAGCAGTTGCCATACCAAGAGGTGGTGCAGCCAGTCAAGGTGCTCTCAATGGTGCAGTTGTAGAACTTCTACCACCGTAATGTCGTCCGCAAACATAATGATGGTGTTGGAGTCATGTGCAGGTGAACAGGAAGTACAGAAGGGGACTAAGCATGCACATCCTGAGGGGCCCCTGTGTTGAGGATCAGTGTGGCGGATGTGTTGTTGCCTACCCTTACCACCTGGGGCAGCCTGTCAGGAAATCCAGGATCCACTTGCAGAGTGAGGTGTTCAGTCCCAGGTACCTGAGCTTGGAGGGCACTATGGTGTTGAACGCTGAGCTGTAGTCAATGAACAGTATTCTCACATAAGTGTTCCTTTTGTCCAGGTGGGAGAGTGCAATAGAGATTGTGTAATCTTTGGCTCTGTTGGGGCAGTATGTGAATGGGAGTGGGTCCAGGGAGTCTGGGATGATGGTGTTGATGTGAGCCATGACCAGCCTTTCATAGTATTTAATAGCTACAGGTGCAAGTGGTACCTTGACAAGTGCTCATTGTGTCCAAGATGTGGACGCGATGTTTATTCCTGCTAAATTGCGAACTAGCTATGCTAAACATTTTCCACATCGTTATTTTCTCATCTGCGTTACATAAGGCAATATCTCTAGATAAAGAGCTGTATTATTGATAATAAAAACATTGACACCAATTTCTATTGTATATGAAAGGTGACTTTAGGAAGCACTGACTAAAATAACCAGTAAAAACTCCCTCCACTTTACACTGTCAAACAAAATAACAATATACAGTAACATTTCCAGTCTCCAAGCTTCCTTTGTTTAAATAAAAAACAACAAAAAATATTTATTTAAGACAGGACCAGCAAAGTAAAAAACTTCTTCTCACAATTCTATATTACAACAGCACTGCTCTGCCCTAAAACACTGGGGAAACAATGGTTAGTTAGCACAACAGCCAAAGTGACAAGGTCGGTCCTCAGAGTAAGAAAGACATAATGTATAAAATGTCAGTTCTGATTCCAAATTCCACTTCAGTCAACAGAACTAAGGATCTCTGATCCAGTCTCATCAAAAACACAGCATCTATAAAGCCTCTGTGTCTGTTCTGACCGTGCAAAGATTCCGTACCGCTTTAGTGTCGAGAAAGACATATGAATTAGGGACACTATCCCATCCGAAGTCCAGTCAGGAAAGGGGGAAGGAGAAAGAGAGGGGGATGAGTTTCAATGTTCCATTTAGAACAATGTAGTCCAGCAGAACCACAGCCCTCTTTCCTCCCTCCATCTTTCCATGGTTCCTTCCTGGAGAGACAGAGCTGGGTTAGTGTCCTCTCTCTGGTCTCTCTCCCTATGTTCTGCTCAGCCACTTCCTCTACTTCCTGTTCTGCTGCTTTGTCTTTCAGTCTTTGATTGTAGTATCTGCACTCTGCTGATGATATGACAGGAAGATGAGCCCACTTCAACTCAGGGAGACGTCTTCTTCTGCATCAAAGCATTCCAACACAGAACACAGATCCTTTAATGTTAGACGTGCTTCCTTTCAACCTTAACCCAATGTCCACTGACCAACCCTCAACCACATACACACTCATGTATGCAGGCGCTCACACACACACACACACACGCGCGCGCGCGCATACACACACATGCTCAAAGCACTTTATCAAAATCTTCAACAAACCAACATTACTGCTCATACTCTGTCAATGTCCTCCATCTCAGCTTCCACTCAAGAGTAACAGCAGTACAGGTATCCACTCAGAGTAACAGCAGTACAGGTATCCACTCAGAGTAACAGCAGTACAGGTATCCACTCAGTAACAGCAGTACAAGTATCCACTCAGAGTAACAGCAGTACAGGTGTCCAGACAGTAACATAGAACAAGGGTTATAAAACATGCCACAGTGCTTTCATTCAGTCTGATATCATATATGAAGCTCAGGTTCAAGTGGAAGAAGAAATACATACTTATCAATAATAGTCTACACAGCAAGGAGTTGATCATCTTAACAGTTCTGAGAGTCTGGGTAAGTGTTGTTCATCATCATACGGCTTCCATACAGTAGGTGTGTTACTGTTCAGATACACTGAGGAGAGTCTCCATGCTCTATGGTCCATAGTAACCTGTTGAAGGCTCACTATAAGGTGTGAGTTACTTCAAAGGTTTGGGGTCACTTAGAAATGTCATTGTTTTCCGTGAAAACATACATGAAATTAGTTGCAAAATGAATAGGAAATATAGTCAAGACGTTGACAAGGTTATAAAAAATGATTTTTAAATTAAATAATTGTGTCCTTCAAACATTGCTTTCATCAAATAATCCTCTATTGGCAGCAATTACAGCCCTGCAGAGCTTTGGCATTCTAGTTGTCAATTTGTTGAGGTAATCTGAAGAGATTTCACCCCATACTTCCTGAAGCACCTCCCACAAGATGGATTGGCTTGATGGGCACTTCTTACGTACCATACGGTCAAGCTGCTCCTACAACAGTGCAATAGGGTTGAAATCAAATGACTGTGCTGGCTACTCCATTATAGACAGAATACCAGATGACTGCTTCTTCCCTAAATAATTATTGCATAGTTTGGAGCTGTTCTTTGGGTCATTGTCCTGTTGTAGGAGGAAATTGGCTCCAATTAAGCGCCGCCCACAGGGTATGGCATGGCGTTGCAAAATGGAGTGAAAATCTTCCTTCATCAAGATCGCTTTTACCCTGTACAAATCTCCCACTTTACCACCACCAAAGCACCCCCAGACCATCACATTGCCTCCACCATGCTTGACAGATGGCGTCAAGCACTCCTCCAGCATCTTTTCATTTGTTCTGCGTCTCACGGATGTTCTTCTTTGTGATCCGAACACCTCAAACTTAGATTCGTCTGTCCATAACACTTTTTCCCAATCTTCCTCTGTCCAGTGTCTGTGTTCTTTTGCCCATCTTAATCTTTTATTTTTATTGGCCAGGCTGAGATATGTCTTTTTCTTTGCAACTCTTAACTGTTGACGTTGAGAGTTGTGCACCGAGGCCTCCCACTCCTCTTTCTACTGGTTAGGGCCAGTTTGTGCTGTTCTGTGAAGGGAGTAGTACACAGCGTTGTACGAGACCTTCAGTTTCTTGGCAATTTTTTGCATGGAATATCCTTCATTTCTCAGAACAAGAATAGACTGACGAGTTTCCAAAGAAAGGTCTTTGTTTCTGGTCATTTTGAGCCTGTAATTGAACCCACAAATGCTGATGCTCCAGATACTCAACTAGTCTAAAGGCGGCCAGTTTTATTGCTGCTTTAATCAGAACAACAGTTTTCAGCTGTGCTAACATAATTGCAAAAGGGTTTTCTAATGCCTTTTAAAATGTTAAACTGCGATTAGCTAACACAACGTGCCATTGGAATACGCCTATGTAGATATTCCATTAAAAAAAATATGTTTCCAGCTACAATAGTCATTTACAACGTTAAAAATGCCTACACTGTATTTCTGATGAATTTGATGTTATTTTAATGGACAAAAAATTAGCTTCTCTTTCAAAAACAAGGACATTTCTAAGTGACCCCAAACTTTTGAATGGTAGTGTATATTTGACATTTTAGTCATTTAGCAGATGCTCTTATGCAGAGCGACTTACAGGAGCAATTATGGGTTAAGTGCCTTGCTCTAGGGCACATTAACAGATGTTTCACCTAGTCTGCTCGGGATTCTGGCCCAAATCTCTTAACTGCTAGGCTACTTGTCGCCCTACTACTATGCTACTGTACCCCTCCACCCTGAAATCCACCATCCACCTCAAACCAAAAAACTACACTCCGCACTTTATGCCGGTAAGTCCTCTCTCCTCTTTTGTCCTTTTTTCCACATCTTCATGTTCTCCATTATAAGTGTTCTTATAAGCACTGCCAGCGACAATTAGCTGTTGGTTAAATAACACCATTAATACTGTATAGCTGGAACAATTATTACTGCTTTACTGTGCAATGAAATAGGAAGGAGGGAGGATTTGGGGGTCCAGTTCTCAGGCGTTTGGAGGGGAGAGCCCTCTGGCTCAGAGGACAGAGTTACGGGGGGGTGCATTATATTCTTTAGGGGGTTCTCCTCTCAACTCTGCTGGCCCGGGCCAGTGCGTCCAGAGGCCCTGCCATTGACATCGTGCTGGCTGATGGAAGGAGAGGACTGGGTCTTCCGGAGGTATCCCTCGCGCCCCCCTCGGCCCTCCCCAATCCCGCTCATCACGCTAGCCTCTATCTTCTCCAGGTCGTCTGTCTCTGCCCTCATCTTGGCCTGGAGCAGGTTGATATACGTCTCGTACCGACTCTTCTGCAATGGAGAGAGAAGGGGAATGAAGATGATGTGACTAGAAATATGCATATATCACACATGGCTCATTTAACACACAGCTATTACACAATGCTCACTCTACAGAGAGAAAGAGGATTCATGACAAATGATGGGCAAAAACACAGAGAAAGGGGATATAGGACATTGATCTCGTGATTCTGTCACAACTATAACACAACAACAGCCCATCTATTTCAGATATACCAGTACCTATGCACATGTAAACAGTTACACAGAGAGAGAGAAAGAGAGATGCAACCTTTCTCCCTTAAGATAAACTACACATATTATGCAAAGGGATGTAGGCCAAAGACCTGTAGCCTCTCTCCTTCTCACCTCATATATGAGGTAGTGCTCTTTGATTCGATACTCCTCCCACTCTCTGCTCTTGGGAGAAGGCGAGGGAAGGTTCTTCCTGTGCTCCTCCACCTCCACACTCATCTGCTTCAGCTTCCCCTCGTGGGACTGCAGCTGATCCTCCTGCACCAATCACAGCAACCCATCAAACAGCAGGCACCAGTAACAACCAATCACATAACACAATCAATTTAGGTTGCACCATGCTATATATGTGGTTGTGTGTGAGAGAATGTGTGTTTGCGTGCACCTGGTTTAGCCGGGTAGAGGAGGAGGGCAGTAGAGGTCTACAGAACGTCTTCATGGAGCCAATGGCAGCAGGGAAGGCCGGGGCGGAGAACAGAGCTGCTACCAGGTTAATACGGAATATCCACGACATCATCTCCTCTTCACTCCTTCAAAGAAAGAAAGGAGACAGACAGACAGACAGAAAAAAAGAGAGACATTTGTATGTGTCTGTATGTGTTCAGAAGGTAGAGCATGGCGCTTTCAGTGCCAGGATAACGTGTTCGATTCTAGAGACGTAAAATACGTCTAGTACGATTCTAGTACGTAAAATTTATGCATGGACAAAGCGTCTGCTAAATAGCATACATTATTATGAGAGAGAGTATGCCAATAATAACACCACATTTCTGTACATCATGAAAGTCAGTTATCATTGTGTGACAAAATAACCGAATGTGCATTAGAGGACATGTAGCTGGTTCCCATGAACAGGCCTCCCCTACAGGCCAGAGTAGCAGAGGACCTACGGTGCCTGCAGCAGGGACACTCTCCTGTCAGAGAGAGAGAACAGGCCTCCCTACAGGCCAGAGTAGCAGAGGACCTACGGTGCCTGCAGCAGGGACACTCTCCTGTCAGAGAGAGAGAACAGGCCTCCCCTACAGGCCAGAGTAGCAGAGGACCTACGGTGCCTGCAGCAGGAACACTCTCCAGTCAGAGGTCTTTAGTTTGAGGACGTTGGGTCTCTTGCTGTAGTCTGTAGCGCGGGTGGCTAACGCATGGTGGATACGCACAGCGTTCTTCAGGTCCCCCTCACACAGCTCTGCATCAGCCTTATACTCATCCTGTCAACAGGGGGAGACACACACATATAACGTCGTCAGAGAGCTCCTACTACTGTGTTTGTGTGTGTGTGTGGGAGAGAGAGAGTGACACACACGCAGCTGAGCTACCACTGCTGCATTCTACTGCAGTGGTAGAAGTCTGTTTCTATGGTAACGGAGAGGTATCTGGTACCTTCTGTAGATAAAGGATCATCCCCTTTAGAACCGCATAGAACTTCTTCCAGCCTCGTCGTCCTCGTGGGGCTAGAGAGAGGGAGAGGGAGTGAGACAACTGTTATTTCTAAACTTGTTTAAATCCCAATAACTGAAGACTTATGCGTTAAGAAATTCCCTTCCAACCTAGCCTAAGCCCATCTATGTGTGTGTGTGTGTGCGCGCGCAAGTTTATACTCACTGCGTTTGCCGTCCATGTCTGCGTGGCTCTTGCGGGACAGGACACCGTGTTTATAGGTGACAGCGTTGGGTAGGATGGGGATGGCAATGAAAGGGTTATTGCCATCCGTTACCCTGGCAACCCCCCTCTTCCCCCCTCCCTCATACTGCTCCTCCACCAGCTCCGATAGACTCTTCCTGAACTCCTCTTCCTCACTGCAATACATCAGACATCAGAAATAACATAGGACACACACGCACACACCTGAGAAGGGATACTCACATTGCCCATTCAAGTTTCTCGTTCTTTATTGAATTATACAGCACCTAAACAGGAAGTAAAGAAATCAAAATGGTGAGAGAAAAAAAGTCTCATTGAACTGGATCAACTTCTGAGTAATGCCAACATTGGAATCTGATCAAATATTACATTAGTAAGACAAAGCATTAGTAAGGAGCCTAGTTGAAGTGTTGTCATCAATATTGACCTAGCATTGATTACTGTACCTTTAACAGGTCTTTAGGGAAGTCCTTGTCATCGTTTAGGCCATCCAGATTACTGATGAACTGCTGGCAAGACATCTTCTTCCCAATGTTCTGGACAAGAGAGACACATGCAGGCTGTTCTGGACAATGAACCAGAAGGCTGAATCCTAAATCACTCCCTTCCCTTTCCCACAACCCTCAGCCCTCCATTTGTGCATTCTTGCTCACCTCCGCCTTATGCATAAGTATCCCAAAGCTTAGGGAGTGAAAATTATTGAGGGTGTAGGGGCTAATTCCGATAACCACTTCGGCCATGCCAGCAAGGCTGCAGGCTTCAGAGCGAAGTGCTATCCCGACAAGCACCACAATATGTTTGGCGTTCGCACAATTTAATCCAAAAAGAATGATATGATTGGAGTCTGCAGAATTTAATCTAAAATAATGATTTGTTTGGACTAAGCACAATTGAATACAAAATAATGGAGAGGCAGGTCTAATTGTAAACCACATGCATTTGTTTGTCTGATTTCAAGAAATGACACGCGTAACTTATGAAATAGCCTATACCTCAAATTAAATGTTTAACTGTTACTGAGGTTTATAACTTGTAAAACAACAGTTGATGGGTTTATTGATCCCCTCGCCACTCTGGAAGTCACCCTAGGAGTTTTGTCAGCAACATATGACAACCGAGGGCCCTCCAAGTGGGTTGGTAGGGGCGAGGGGGTGATTTGGGATTCACAGTCTTACTACCTACCAGTAAATGTAAATATTGACAAACTTTTCAGACGTTTACTGTATTTTCTATAGTAGGTGGATCTTAACAAGGCTAAACACTACTGTAAATGCAAATCGATGTGAATATGTTATGCAGTACTATGAATAATTCCCCTGAATGACCACTAGGTGTCAGTGGTGTGCAGGTAGAGCATTAGCTATTCTATTCTATGCATTATGCGGTTGATTGGTTACATTATGACCACAGATATACTGTACATGGAGAGACACAGAAGAGGTTAGTGCTAAAAGCCACTTACCACCTACGGAGCAGGACAGCCAGAGGTTACACAGAGGTCAGACAGAACGCAGGAGAATAGAGGGAATGAGAGGAGAGGAGAAGAGAAGAAACGAAGGAGGTTGAGAGAGTATGTTAGAAGCATGAGAGGATCTGTTAGTAGACATATAAGAACAGAGAGTTAAATTGTGAGAGCGTGTGTTAAAGTAACACTGGATAAGAGTTAGTATATAGTGCTGCGGTATTTAGTAGTAGGAGACAGAAAGACGGGACAAAAAGAGGGCAGAAAGTGGGTCAGAGGAGAACAGAGATGGAGATTGAGAGATTGAGCTGGAGGGTAACAGAGAGATAGTGAAATAGAGAGGTCGAAGAGAGACAGATAGAGAGAGAGAGAGTAAGACAGACAGACAGACAGACAGACAGAGAGGGAAGCTATTGTTGCTGTAGCACATCACTTCAAAAACAGGTGTTGCCTGCCTTAAGGGGGGCTTTATTTTTATTCTTAAAGACAGACAAGCAAAATACATAAATACAATGAGCCGACGCGACAGTAGGTTTCTCTACGTCAATTGTGTTGGTGCGTGAGTCATGTTAGACAGGGTTTTGGCTCTACTCCTCAGGGATCTGCTGTATGTCAAATAGGATTGATGAGTATTTCTGGGGGCTCCTGCCTGTACATTGATTTCCATCTATCTTCACAGACTGTAGGTTTGATAACAGAGCTGTACATACGTGTCCATGTAGATCAGTGTTGAGCAGCATTAGGGCGCAGGTTAACGTATGGGCTCCGTCTGTTGGAAGAAGAAGAGAACATTGTTTTTAAATGTTATCTAAATGTCATGGATGACTCAAATGGCATATTTTAAAAGTAGGCTAAAAAATAATCTCAACAATACTTGACAAAGTCTCAACACTACTCGGCAGTCTAAGGCACTGCATCGCAGTGCTAGAGGCATCACTACAGACACGGGTTCGATCCCAGGCTGCGACCGGGAGACCAATGAGGCGGTGCACAATTTGCCCAGCGCTGTCCGGGATAGGGGAGGGTTTGGCATGTCCTTGTCCCATCGCGCTCTAGCGACTCCTTGTGGTTGGCCGGTCGCATGCACGCTCACTTCTTTATCCAGCTGTACGGTGTTTCCTTCGACACATTGGTGCGGCTGGCTTCCGGGTTAAGCGAGCAGTGTGTCAAGAAGCAGTGCTGCTTGGCAGGGTCGTGTTTCGGAGGATACATGTCTCTCAACCTTCGCCTCTCGAGTCCATAAGGGAGTTGCAGCGATGGGACGAGACTGTAACTACCAATTGGATATCAGAAAAAATAGGTACAAAAATGTAAATAATAATAATCCACGTGACCTTTGAGTCAATCTCCTTTTATGCACTCTGGACATGCGTTGGTAGTACTCAACTTGTTAACGACCTTCACATCGCTAATGGCCTGGTACTCAGAGCTCTATTGTCCTTCCAACCACTCTGACATCAATGCAAACGCAAATAAAAATCACATCAAACACTTATCATCATGCTTTTAAAAAACTCACCTCACTGTGATGATCAATTTGAAGAAGGAAGTTCAACAACAGGTTGAAACTGAGTGGAAAACATGGTCGTTGTTTCAAAGCCAAACACAACAAAATGGGCAGCACTTCGTAAGGTGAGGATTAGTTAAAAACCCCCATACACATACCGTGCATTCAGAAAGTATTCAGACCCCTTCCCTTTTTCCACATTTTGTTACGTTACAGCCTTATTCTAAAATGGATGTAAAGAATATAATCTCATCAATCTACATACAATATCCCACAATGACAAAGCAAAAACAGGTTGTTAGAATTTTTTGTAAATGTATAAAAAAACGAAATATCTTATTTACATAAGTATTCAGACCCTTTGATGTGACACTCAAATTTGAGGTCAGCTGCATCCTGTTTCCATTTATCATCCTTGAGATGTATTTACAACTTGATTGGAGTCCACCTGTGATAAATTCAATTGATTGGAGATGATTTGGAAAGGCACAAACTTGTCTACATGAGGTCCTATAGTTGACAGTGTATGTCAGAGCAAAAACCAAGCCATGAGGTCAAAGGAATTGTCCGAGACAGGATTGTGTCAAGGCACAGATCTGGGGAAGGGTGCCAAAAAATGTCTGCAGCATTGAAGGCCCCCAAGAACACAGTGGCCTCCATCATTCTTAAATGGAAGAAGTTTGGACTTGGTGAAGGTTCACAACGACCCTAAGCACACAGCCAAGACAACACAGTAGGGGCTTCGGGACAAGTCTCAGACCTGAAAATAGCTGTGCAGCGATGCTCCCCATCCAACTTGAGAGGATCTGCAGAGAAGAATGGAAGAAACTCCCCAAATACAGATGTGCCAAGCTTGTAGTGTCATTCCCAAGAAGACTCGAGGCTGTAATTGCTGCCAAAGTTGCTTCAACAAAGTACTGAGTAAAGGGTCTGAATACTTATGTAAATGTGATATTTCATGTTTTGTTTTTACATTTGCAAAAATGACTAAAAACCTGTTTTTGCTTCATCATTATGGGGTATTGTGTGTAGATTTATGAGGAAAAAATATAATTGAATCCATTTTAGAATAAGGCTGTAATGTAACAAAATGTGGACAATGTCAAGGGGTCTGAATACTTTCCGAATGCACTGTATTAGAGCTTATGACTACGCATAGACCGATATATGAGCCCAAGACTGGAAAAAACGCTGAATTTAAATAATGATTGTGCAGTTATACAATACATAGCTTTATAGCCTACCTACCACATACTACGCATGATAGAAAAACATTTTTAAAAACACAGATTTAAGATGTCTTTGATACATAATTGGTCTAGCCTATACTCCAAAATGTGGTAGGCTATGTATTGTATAACGTGCACAATCATTATTTTAATTCAGCGTTTTTTCCAGTCTTGGGCTCATATATCGGTCTATGAGCTCTAATACAGTGCATTCGGAAAGTATTCAGACCCCTTGACATTGTCCACATTTTGTTACATTACAGCCATATTCTAAAATGGATTCAATTGCCAAGGGGTCTGAATACTTCCGAATGCCCTGTATACATGTCTATTCCTGACTCTGACATGGCTTGTTCTTATATTTCTTAATTCCTTTCTTTTTATTTTTGGGATTTGCCTGTATTTATTTAAAAAAATGTACGCATAACTGCACTGTTGGAGCTAGAAACACAAGCATTCTGCTTTACCTGGGATAACATCTGCTAAATATATGTATGCAACCAATAACATTTGATTTGATGAGTGAAATATGATCACTTGAAGAGAGAACAGCTGTGCAGCCTGAGGCAAGGAACAGAGCGTAGGCTTTTTATGTGACTTTCTCAAATCCTCAATAGCCTGTAGTCGCATCATGCAGACCATATGTTTGACATTCTAAGGTTTGTGTCATTCACAACTAAAGTTGCCAAATAACTCAATCTAGCGTATAGGACCTGTTTCAAATGATCACTTTTACGCTCCACATAGCCACTTCATATGCACACTTGCTCCGGAATGTGAAAAATATCCTTTCTATTTTGTTCAGTTAAGTTCAATTATATTCTTCTTACTATAAAATAATGGCACCGGACTTATAAGCATATCTAGCCAGCTAAATGAACAAGCCTATAGCCTATAGCATGGAGCACAGCCAGATAACATACAGTATCTAGCCAGCTAAATGAACAAGCCTATAGCCTATAGCATGGAGCACAGCCAGATAACATACAGTATCTAGCCAGCTAAATGAACAAGCCTATAGCATGGAGCATAGCCAGATAACATACAGTATCTAGCCAGCTAAATGAACAAGCCTATAGCATGGAGCATAGCCAGATAACATACAGTATCTAGCCAGCTAAATGAACAAGCCTATAGCATGGAGCATAGCCAGATAACATACAGTATCTAGCCAGCTAAATGAACAAGCCTACAGCATGGAGCATAGCCAGATAACATACAGTATCTAGCCAGCTAAATGAACAAGCCTACAGCATGGAGCATAGCCAGATAACATACAGTATCTAGCCAGCTAAATGAACAAGCCTATAGCCTATAGCATGGAGCATAGCCAGATAACATACAGTATCTAGCCAGCTAAATGAACAAGCCTATAGCATGGAGCATAGCCAGATAACATACAGTATCTAGCCAGCTAAATGAACAAGCCTATAGCCTATAGCATGGAGCATAGCCAGATAACATACAGTATCTAGCCAGCTAAATGAACAAGCCTATAGCCTATAGCATGGAGCATAGCCAGATAACATACAGTATCTAGCCAGCTAAATGAACAAGCCTATAGCATGGAGCATAGCCAGATAACATACAGTATCTAGCCAGCTAAATTAACAAGCCTATAGCATGGAGCACAGCCAGATAACATACAGTATCTAGCCAGCTAAATGAACAAGCCTATAGCCTATAGCATGGAGCATAGCCAGATAACATACAGTATCTAGCCAGCTAAATGAACAAGCCTATAGCCTATAGCATGGAGCACAGCCAGATAACATACAGTATCTAGCCAGCTAAATGAACAAGCCTATAGCCTATAGCATGGAGCACAGCCAGATAACATACAGTATCTAGCCAGCTAAATGAACAAGCCTATAGCATGGAGCACAGCCAGATAACATACAGTATCTAGCCAGCTAAATGAACAAGCCTATAGCCTATAGCATGGAGCATAGCCAGATAACATACAGTATCTAGCCAGCTAAATGAACAAGCCTACAGCATGGAGCATAGCCAGATAACATACAGTATCTAGCCAGCTAAATGAACAAGCCTATAGCCTATAGCATGGAGCATAGCCAGATAACATACAGTATCTAGCCAGCTAAATGAACAAGCCTATAGCCTATAGCATGGAGCATAGCCAGATAACATACAGTATCTAGCCAGCTAAATGAACAAGCCTATAGCATGGAGCATAGCCAGATAACATACAGTATCTAGCCAGCTAAATGAACAAGCCTATAGCCTATAGCATGGAGCACAGCCAGATAACATACAGTAGGCCAACTCATATTCTGTTCTACTGAAACACATCTTCATATCATAATGCTTCTTTCGGCCTGCCTAAAATAAATGATGGATTTATTGTGATGCTGCATCAGCGGCTTGTATGAGTGGAGGCCTGCTGGAGATGCTAAACATGTTTATGTTAATTAACGGTCAATTACCCTGAGATCGGCAGTAATTTGCAAGACAATAACCGTATGACAAAATGTCATGCCCGCCACAGCCCTATCCCCACCCTACCCACCACCCTAATTATAATCATCACCATCATCTTCTTCATCATCATCATCCCGTTTGGATCTGTCTTTGCCATCGGGGGCGAGGGCTGTGGGGTTGCAGACACAGAACCTCTTAGAGAAGTGGACCAGGATTCTCTCCCTCTCCTGGGTCTCACCCATCAGAGGAAAGGCTTTCAGGAAGTTCCTGAGAATTAGGTCAAAGACCAACGAGTGAGCAGGCAGTATTGTTTTCAGGCTAGAATACAAAGTGTATTTGTCCTCACAGTGATATAGGCTACAGGCTACAACCTTTTAAAAGCTTCCTCACTTTGGTTCGGAAATCGTCAATGGAATTTTAAGACTACAGTAGATTAGTACAGTACATTGCACATTCATTCAGTGCAAACTCAGTGTAACTCGCAATACAAACATGTTAATATACTTTAAATATCCGCATGCTGTGTTTAATACATGCATTCAAGACAGTCCCAAATCATGGCATACTGTATACCAGGAGGTGACAGTTGACTGTATTGCAAAATAGAGACACACTACAGCTCTATACTCAGAGAAATCAGTGTTAGGCTAATATGTTGTAAACAGTAATGTGAGAATAGTGCTGACTGGTCTTACCTCAGGGCCTTGTCCAATGACAGGCCAGAGAAGTCAAAGAAGCTGAGGTACTCTGACGCCACCAGCTGGCTGAAGTCGTTACTGCAGGATGGACAGAGGGAAATGAAATGGGGGAGGGGAGATAGAGGGGGAAAGAGAAGGGGGGATTGGGAGAGAGAGAGAGAGAGAGAGAGAGAGAGAAAGAGATGTGACATTTAAGATGATACAAAATACATATTAATACAATATAAACACTGTGAGACATATGCATGTGTATCAATGTGGAACTGAATGACAGTGTGTGTGTGTGTGTGTGTGTGTGTTTGGTCTTGTGTGTGTGGTTGGTCTTGTGTGTGTGTGTGTGTGTGTGTGTGTGGTTGGTTGGTCTTGTGTTTGTGCCTGAAACCCACTTCTTGCCCAGGTGGCGTGCCACGTCGCAGCGTCTGAAGCCCTCCAGGTAGAACAGACGCTTGGCCAGGCGTTTGGCGGCGTCGCAGTCG
Organism: Oncorhynchus mykiss; assembly: GCF_057628025.1. Lineage (NCBI taxonomy): Eukaryota > Metazoa > Chordata > Actinopteri > Salmoniformes > Salmonidae > Oncorhynchus > Oncorhynchus mykiss. The sequence goes on along the minus strand of NC_143035.1, from coordinate 26,989,657 downwards.
GCACGGCAACCGTTGGCCAGGGTTTCCGTGCTGCTTCTTTCTAGCTGCTCCAGGCCGCCCAGCTCCGACTCTGAGTCCGACAGCACGTCCGTGAGGAGGTTGGCATCACTGAAGAGGACACACACGACAGCCTTATTGAGCGTATAGTAGAGCACCTACCTGCCCCACAGAACAGTGCCCTAGTGTGAGCAACCTTCATATGAGTCTTTTACATAACCCTAGCATGATCACTGACAGTCAGGATGATGAAAACATAGAATGTGAGGATATTTGGGAGCTATAAACTCCAATTTCAAGAACCTTTTCACTAGACAAGCATAAACAGATACAGTGCCTTGCGAAAGTATTTGGCCCCCTTGAACTTTGCGACCTTTTGCCACATTTCAGGCTTCAAACATAAAGATATAAAACTGTATTTTTTTGTGAAGAATCAACAACAAGTGGGACACAATCATGAAGTGGAACGACATTTATTGGATATTTCAAACTTTTTTAACAAATCAAAAACTGAAAAATTGGGCGTGCAAAATTATTCAGCCCCCTTAAGTTAATACTTTGTAGCGCCACCTTTTGCTGCGATTACAGTTGTAAGTCGCTTGGGGTATGTCTCTATCAGTTTTGCACATCGAGAGACTGAATTGTTTTCCCATTCCTCCTTGCAAAACAGCTCGAGCTCAGTGAGGTTGGATGGAGAGCATTTGTGAACAGCAGTTTTCAGTTCTTTCCACAGATTCTCGATTGGATTCAGGTCTGGACTTTGACTTGGCCATTCTAACACCTGGATATGTTTATTTTTTAACCATTCCATTGTAGATTTTGCTTTATGTTTTGGATCATTGTCTTGTTGGAAGACAAATCTCCGTCCCAGTCTCAGGTCTTTTGCAGACTCCATCAGGTTTTCTTCCAGAATGGTCCTGTATTTGGCTCCATCCATCTTCCCATCAATTTTAACCATCTTCCCTGTCCCTGCTGAAGAAAAGCAGGCCCAAACCATGATGCTGCCACCACCATGTTTGACAGTGGGGATGGTGTGTTCAGCTGTGTGGCTTTTACGCCAAACATAACGTTTTGCATTGTTGCCAAAAAGTTCCATTTTGGTTTCATCTGACCAGAGCACCTTCTTCCACATGTTTGGTGTGTCTCCCAGGTGGCTTGTGGCAAACTTTAAACAACACTTTTTATGGATTTAAGAAATGGCTTTCTTCTTGCCTCTCTTCCATAAAGGCCAGATTTGTGCAATATACGACTGATTGTTGTCCTATGGACAGAGTCTCCCACCTCAGCTGTAGATCTCTGCAGTTCATCCAGAGTGATCATGGGCCTCTTGGCTGCATCTCTGATCAGTCTTCTCCTTGTATGAGCTGAAAGTTTAGAGGGACGGCCAGGTCTTGGTAGATTTGCAGTGGTCTGATACTCCTTCCATTTCAATATTATCGCTTGCACAGTGCTCCTTGGGATGTTTAAAGCTTGGGAAATATTTTTGTATCCAAATCCGGCTTTAAACTTCTTCACAACAGTATCTCGGACCTGCCTGGTGTGTTCCTTGTTCTTCATGATGCTCTCTGCGCTTTTAACGGACCTCTGAGACTATCACAGTGCAGGTGCATTTATACGGAGACTGGATTACACACAGGTGGATTGTATTTATCATCATTAGTCATTTAGGTCAACATTGGATCATTCAGAGATCCTCACTGAACTTCTGGAGAGAGTTTGCTGCACTGAAAGTAAAGGGGCTGAATAATTTTGGACGCCCAATTTTTCAGTTTTTGATTTGTTAAAAAAGTTTGAAATATCCAATAAATGTCGTTCCACTTCATGATTGTGTCCCACTTGTTATTGATTCTTCACAAAAAAATACAGTTTTATATCTTTATGTTTGAAGCCTGAAATGTGGCAAAAGGTCGCAAAGTTCAAGGGGGCCGAATACTTTCGCAAGGCACTGTAGATGCGATAATAAATAAGAATGCGTGATATTCTATCAACATAAGATTGCTTTCTCTCATATAACCCTGATTCAATAATAAAACATCCTCTGAAGACACAAAGATAGCTTATCTGAAACATAGCCATTCCTACATAGCTCTATCACTCTAACCAAAACACATAAAACCTCCTAAACAATCACTACTGAAATAGTACTAAATACAAACGTCACAGGCCTCAACCAGACCATGTGTCCCTATCATTTTGTGTGTCTCTTTGATATCGTCAACTTTCTCTCTATAGATGATTAACATTTTTCTGCAGAATCTGATTAGAGCAATTGCGTTACTTCCTAAATTCAATACGCTGCGGCACGGTAATGTGTTGGTTGCCGTGGTCACGACGGGCGGCGGAACCCGGTGTCCTGACAGGAGAGACGACGGGCGCAATTACCACCCCTCTCAAATTGATGTCTCCTCCATCACAATTACCCACAATCCTCACTGCAGCCAACAGCGTGCCGAGAACACAACACAAGCCTCTCACAAGGATAGAACCCCAAACTAGAATAGGTACTCATACCTCCCTCTGTACAAGGAAGATCTACTATTATTTATCTATCCTGAGACAAACAAGGAACTATTAACAAAATAACTGCCCTCCTTACATTCTATTCATCATTATTTTTTAAACATTTTTGTAATTTATCAGACTCTCTTATCAAGAGCGACTTACATTAGCAATTAGGGTGAAGTGCCTTGCTCAAGGGCACATTGACAGATTATTCAACTAGTTGGCTTGGAGATTCGAACCAGCAACCTTTTGGTTACTTGTCCAAAGCCCTTAACCGCGAGGCTACAGTATATGCAGGCACAATTACAGCCCCTCTCAGTTTGATGTCTTTACATCACAATTACCCACAACCCTCACTTCAGACAGCGTGCCGTCAGCAAAAGCCAGAGTACCACAAGGATAGAATTATGCCCAAACCTGCCTCTAGTAACACATTGTCTTCCTCTATATCTAACAGATGCAGTCCCTATCCTTCTCCCTACATTACACCATGCCTAAGTCTTACCACGTGTTTTCACAAAAAACATGGTACGTCCTGAATAATGAACAACATGACAGGCCGTGGGTCACAGCAATCCAGGGATCCCCCGTTTGCAAAGCACCCCCCCCCCCCAACACACACACACACACACACACACACACACACACACACACACAGAGTCCCAAATGGCACCCTATTCCCTATATAATGCACTACTTTTGAACAGGGCCAGAAACTAGTGCTCTATGTAGGGAATAGGGTGCCATTTGGGATGCAGCCCTGACTCACAGCCACTCAATGTGGATTCTGCTACGTTATCTTGAGCAAAGTGAAATGCACATGGACCTTCCATTGTGACTCTGCAAATGCATTTGAGTAGATTTTCCCTTAAGTCCTGAATAGTCAGCCAATGTTTAATAGTGAAACTGTATGTGCCTGTGTGTGTGTTCCCAAGCCCTGGCGCTGGGTATAGTTAGAGCATGAGGCTGCATGCCTGTGACTCACATGGTAATCTCTCTCTCCCAGTTGTGTTGGGTGCCATCCACCCCTGGGCCAGCAAGGGAGTGTCAGGTAAAGGGCATGAGGGGTGTGTGCGTGTGGATGTGTGTGTGGATAGGTGTGTAAGTGGGGGTCACACTCTATTGCCAAAATATTGCAATTACGCATCCAGTATGAGTTAATGTGACTAAAGTCCAAAACACCTATTATGTGAGTAAATGGGTGTGTGTGTGTTATTTATGAGTATTGTGTGTGCGTGTGTGTGTGTGTGTTTCATAACTGTGACAGATCATCTCCTGAGGCTTCACTGACATCCTCTGTGCAAGGATGTCGTGAGGGATTAACACCAAGGACTCTGGATCATGCATAACCTACTGCCCCCTCGGTCCCATTCTGTTATTCAAAACACAAACACTTCTAAAATAACAACATTCACTGATGCTGCACTACACTATACAGCAGTGACAATAACTGATAAAAGCATAGGAATTATAGTCACTGTAAAAAAATATATTTTTTAAAGTTAACAGAGTAACTTGTTAGTTCCTAGGGGCATGTCGAATAACTTTGTTGCCAGTCTCCAATGAGAGTGAGCAACATGTGGCAAGATCAACAGAGATGGTTCATTGATCAACAGAGATCATTGATCAGCATTACAAAACCGTTTAAACTGGCCAAAGTTCAAACCATACAGAAAAATAAGCTATTGTCAAAATTATCTCAACTATTCTTAAAGTAGCATAATTTTCATACTATTCATACTGAATAGTCGCAAGTCAATGTTAAATTGATTTATAACCGCTGTGTCAAACCGGAACGGCTCAATAAACTCATTAAAAATACAGCACACACTCTCGCACAATCTCATTCTGACTGAAAAAAACGTCAGAATAATTTTACTGTGATGGGAACCAGAGGAAAAGACTCACAGGAGATCGAGAAGAAAGTCGAAATGAACGTCATATTCCTCTTTCCACATTTTCTCTCCCGCATTCGAGGATTGGGATCAGTGTCAAGGAACGCGCGACATCATCCAGCAGTGTTCTGTAAAATCCGGCATTCGATCGATTGCGGTATTTACCCAAAGAGGCTTAAGCAATCCGATTTCGTCAGTCTTTTCCTACACAAACGGTACTCGAAGCCCCGCATGGTTATTACCAGGCTTAAGAGCACAGAATGATCTAACTACAGTGTGTGTAGCCTACTGCCGTTCCCCATAATGTGAATGGATGTGAGATTTTTTTTCAATAAGGTTCTTGGAGGTCTCCCTCAAAAGGATGTGAGGGGCGGAGCGACAGAATCTACTGAATTATGTTCCTAAATCTTGTTAGTATACACTCCCTTTGATGATCATGCAGGTCTGTACATAGCCCATTAGGCTACTCCCTCACTGGTCTTTTCCCATAGGTTATGTTGTGATGCAAAGAAAAGCCTGTTTTCTTTTGACCTAAGGCTACATTTTGTTGTGTCACAGCCTGAATTTAAAATGGATTACATTGAGACTTTGTGTCACTGCCTACACGCAATACCCCATAATGACATCACAATACCCCTTAATGACATCACAATACCCCATAATGTGAATGTGTAGTTATGTTTTTAGAAATGATTACAAATTAATATAAAATGAAAAGCTGAAATGTCTTGAGTCAACCCCTTTGTTATGGTAAGCCTAAATAAGTTCAGGAGTAAAAATGTGCTTAACAAGTCACATAATAAGTCGCATGGACTCACTCTGTGTGCAATAATAGTGTTTAACATGATTTTTGAAGGACTGCCTCATCTCTGTACCCCACACATGCAATTATCTGTAAGGTCTCTTAGTCGAGCAGTTAATTTCAAACACAGATTCAACCACAAAACCAGGGAGGATTTCCAGTGCCTCTCAACGAAGGGTACCTATTGCTAGATGGGTAAAAAAAAGTTATTAATTACACTTTGGATGGTGTATCAATACACCCAGTCACTACAAAGATACAAGGTCCTTCCTAACTCAGTTGTCGGAAAGGAAGGAAACCGCTCAGGGATTTCACCATGAGACAGTTACAGAGTTTAATGGTTGTGATAGAAGAAAACTGAGGATGGGTCAACAACATTGTAGTTACTCCACAATACTAACCTAAATGACAGAGTGAAAATAAAGAGGCCTGTACAGAATAAAAAATATTCCAAAACATGCTTGTTTGCAATAAGGCACTAAAGTAAAACTGCTAAAAATGTGGCAAAGAAATGAACTATGTCCTGAATACAAATCGTTATGTTTGGGGCAAAGAGTACCAATCTTCATATTTTCAGGCATGGTGGTGGTTGCATCATGTTATGGGTACACTTGTCATCGTCAAGGACTCTAGTTTTTTAGAATAAAAATAAACGGAATAGAGCTAAGCACAGGCACAATCCTAGAGGAAACCTGGTTCAGTCTGCTTTCCAATAGACACTGGAAGACGAATTCACCTTTCAGCAGGACAATAACCTAAAACACAAGGCCAAATATAAACTGGAGTTGCTTACCAAGACGGAAGTGAATGTTCCTGAGTGGCCTAGTTACAGCTTTGACTAAATTGGCTTGAAAAACTATGGCAAGACAATGTCCGTCTAGCAATAATCAACAACCAAATTGACAGAGCTTGAAGAATTGTAAAAATAATAATGTGCAAATATTTTACAATCCAGGTGTACAAAGGAACAGGATGTTGTCATTACCATGGTGATGCAATTCACTGACAAGGATTCTAGTGAAGCCCTTGGTGTTACGAATCTCTTTGTCGTCTCAGGAGGAGTAGGAAGGATCGGACCAATACGCAGCGTGGTGTCGATGTTACTTTATTAGCACTGAACACACAAAACAAAATAACAAAGTGAATGGAAGAAACGAAACAGTTCTGTAAGGTGACATACACTAAACAGAAAACAACCACCCACAAATCATAGTGGGAGCACAGGCTACCTAAGTATGGTTCTCAATCAGAGACAACGATTGACAGCTGCCTCTGATTGGGACACATACCAGGCCAAAAGCAGAAATACAAAACATAGAACAAAAACATTGAATGCCCACCCCAACCCACGCCCTGACCAAACTAAAACAGAGACATACAAAAGGAACTAAGGTCAGAACGTGACAGTACACCCCCCCCCCCCCCCCCCCCCCCCAAAGGTGCGGACTCCGGCCGCTAAACCTAACCCCATAGGGGAGGGTCTAGGTGGGCATCTGTCCGTGGTGGCGGCTCTGGCGTGGGACGTGGACCCCACTCCACCATAGTCTTGGCCCACTTAAGTGGCGCCCTTGGAGCGGTGCCCCTCGCCGCCGACCTCGGACTGGGGACCCTTGCAGCGGGCCCCGAATAGATGGGAGATTCTGGCAGCGTCGGACAGGCGGGAGACTCCGGCAGTGCCGGCGTGAAGGGCGACTGGCAGCGCCGGAGTGAAGGGCAATTCTGGCAGCGCCAGAGTGAAGGGCAATTCTGGCAGCGCCGGAGTGAAGGGCAATTCTGGCAGCGCCGGAGTGAAGGGCGACTCTGGCAGCTCCTGACGGACGGGCGGCTTTGGCAGCTCCTGACTGACGGGCGGCTCTGGCAGCTCCTTACTGACGGGTGGCTCTGGCAGCTCCTGACTGACAGGCGGCTCTGGCAGCTCAGGACAGACTTACCCAGAAAGACTCATAGCTGTAATCACTGCCAAAGGTTATTCTAACATGTATTGACTCAGAGGTGTGAATACTTATGTAAATTATATGTTTCTGTATTTCATTTTCAATACATTTGCAAACATTTCTAAAAACAAGTTTTCACCTTGTTATGTGCTGTTGTGTGAGAAAAAAATATATTTAGGAATCAGGCTGTAACACAACAAAATGTGGAATAAGTTAAGGAATATGAATACTTTCTGAAGGCACTGTAACTCTTCAGAATATTAGTCAGATTCAAAGGATGTGTCATATTCAAAGGCAGGTCCAGTTCTATCGTACAGCTATGGTGTTGTCCTTCTATTTGGCCCTATTGTTGTGTTTTGCGATGCCAACCATCTCTGACTCACCCTCCAAAAGCAGAAGAAGACGTGGGTGGCATTGTGATAGGTATAGATAACTGGCCCAGACACACACACATGCACGCACACACACACACACACACACACATGCTCACACACACACACACTCACACACACACACGCTCACACATACACACACACACACTCACACACACGGTCACACACACACACACACGCTCACACACAACACACACACACACACACACACACACACACACACGGTCACACACACACACACACACACACACACGCTCACACACACACACACACACACACGCTCACACACACACACACATACACACACACACACACACACACACAAACAGGCAGATATTAATCACCCAGTCTGACTCATCAATACATGGTCCCTCTGTTTTTAAACCCTTCTGATCTTGAGGAATCATGGAGACAAAAAGAAAGGGAGAAGACAAGGAGGGGAGAGGGGGATAGAGGGTAGGAACCTCGGACCATTATCTAGACTAGGCCATAATGACAGCCATTATCTAGACTAGACCATATAGACAGCCATTATCTAGACTAGACCATATAGACAGCCATTATCTAGACTAGACAATATAGACAGCCTTTATCTAGACTAGACCATATAGATAGCCATTGAAAGCTCTTAGAACATAGAGTCTCCGACATACATGTTGTGACAGGACCATAATAGGCCCTGATCACTAAGCTAGATGGAAATAGGATGTTGTCATCACCATTGTGATGCAATTCATTGACAAGGATTCTAGTGAAGAAATTGTTTATATAAGGCAAACGGGTCACACAGAGATTCAATCCACCAGCGCCATCTGACCTCTCAAATGGCCACCACATTCTAACATGAACTGACATCAGCATCCCCTTTCTAGCAGGCATCATACACCCGTGAACCCAAACAAGTCTGGGTTGAAAATTTCTGACATATTTATGAGCTCTCACTCCAAATGTAAAATATGCTCCTGCAACGTCTATAGAAGAACACCGTAGGAACAGTAACAATTGGATACAATAATCTTCCATGGGAGCCTACATTGGTTCTCTCCTACTTGAGGACCAATGACGTAGGTCTGGAGAAAGACATACATTCTAAATGTCCTCAGTCAATTACAGTCAAAGTATTTATGATATGTCAAAAAATACAAAGGCAGCTAAAAATGGACGGTGATGGAAATAAATCTTTAAGTCTTTTTTTGTGTGTGTGTGTCTGTGACATATCGCTACTGGAACATGAGTGGATTATCTGCACATTTTACATGGCCAGCACATATTACATGGCCAGCACATATTACATGGCCAGCACATATTACATGGTCAGCACATATTACATGGTCAGCACACATAACATGTCCAGCACATATTACATGGCCAGCACACATAACATGGTCAGCACATATAACATGGTCAGCACATATAACATGGCCAGCACATATAACATGACCAGCACATATTACATGGCCAGCACATATTACATGGTCAGCACATATAACATGTCCAGCACATATAACATGGTCAGCACATATAACATGGCCAGCACACATAACATGGCCAGCACATATAACATGACCAGCACATATTACATGGTCAGCACATATAACATGACCAGCACATATAACATGGCCAGCACATATAACATGGCCAGCACATATAACATGGCCAGCACATATTACATGGTCAGCACATATAACATGTCCAGCACATATAACATGACCAGCACATATAACATGACCAGCACATATAACATGGCCAGCACATATTACATGGTCAGCACATATAACATGTCCAGCACATATAACATGACCAGCACATATTACATGGCCAGCACATATAACATGACCAGCACATATTACATGGCCAGCACATATTACATGGTCAGCACATATAACATGACCAGCACATATTACATGGCCAGCACATATTACATGGTCAGCACATATAACATTGCCAGCACATATAACATGGCCAGCACATATAACATGACCAGCACATATTACATGGTCAGCACATATTACATGGTCAGCACCCATAACATGGTCAGCACATATTACATGGCCAGCACATATAACATGGTCAGCACCCATAACATGGTCAGCACATATAACATGGCCAGCACACATAACATGGCCAGCACATATAACATGGTCAGCACATATAACATGGCCAGCACATATAACATGGCCAGCACATATTACATGGTCAGCACATATAACATGGCCAGCACACATAACATGGTCAGCACACATAACATGGTCAGCACATATAACATGGCCAGCACACATAACATGGCCAGCACATATAACATGGCCAGCACACATAACATGGCCAGCACATATAACATGGTCAGCACATATAACATGGCCAGCACACATAACATGGCCAGCACATATAACATGGCCAGCACACATAACATGGCCAGCACATATAACATGGTCAGCACACATAACATGATCAGCACCCATAACATGGTCAGCACATATAACATGGTCAGCACACATAACATGATCAGCACCCATAACATGGTCAGCACATATAACATGGTCAGCACACATAACATGGCCAGCACATATAACATGGCCAGCACCCATAACATGGTCAGCACATATAACATGGTCAGCACACATAACATGGCCAGCACACATAACATGGTCAGCACATATAACATGGTCAGCACATATAACATGGTCAGCACACATAACATGGTCAGCACACATAACATGGTCAGCACACATAACATGGCAAGCACACATAACATGGTCAGCACACATAACATGGTCAGCACATATAACATGGTCAGCACATATAACATGGTCAGCACATATTACATGGTCAGCACACATAACATGGCCAGCACATATAACATGGTCAGCACACATAACATGGCAAGCACACATAACATGGTCAGCACACATAACATGGTCACCACATATAACATGGTCAGCACATATAACATGACCAGCACATATTACATGGCCAGCACATATTACATGGTCAGCACATATAACATGACCAGCACATATTACATGGCCAGCACATATTACATGGTCAGCACATATAACATGGCCAGCACATATAACATGGCCAGCACATATAACATGACCAGCACATATTACATGGTCAGCACATATTACATGGTCAGCACCCATAACATGGTCAGCACATATAACATGTCCAGCACATATAACATGGTCAGCACCCATAACATGGTCAGCACATATAACATGGCCAGCACACATAACATGGCCAGCACATATAACATGGTCAGCACATATAACATGGCCAGCACATATAACATGGCCAGCACATATTACATGGTCAGCACATATAACATGGCCAGCACACATAACATGGTCAGCACACATAACATGGTCAGCACATATAACATGGCCAGCACACATAACATGGCCAGCACATATAACATGGCCAGCACACATAACATGGTCAGCACCCATAACATGGTCAGCACATATAACATGGTCAGCACACATAACATGGTCAGCACATATAACATGGCCAGCACATATAACATGGCCAGCACCCATAACATGGTCAGCACCCATAACATGGTCAGCACATATAACATGGTCAGCACACATAACATGGCCAGCACATATAACATGGCCAGCACACATAACATGGTCAGCACCCATAACATGGTCAGCACATATAACATGGTCAGCACACATAACATGGTCAGCACATATAACATGGTCAGCACACATAACATGGCCAGCACACATAACATGGTCAGCACCCATAACATGGTCAGCACCCATAACATGGTCAGCACATATAACATGGTCAGCACACATAACATGGTCAGCACATATAACATGGCCAGCACACATAACATGGCCAGCACATATAACATGGCCAGCACACATAACATGGTCAGCACCCATAACATGGTCAGCACATATAACATGGTCAGCACCCATAACATGGTCAGCACATATAACATGGCCAGCACATATAACATGGCCAGCACCCATAACATGGTCAGCACATATAACATGGCCAGCACACATAACATGGTCAGCACATATAACATGGTCAGCACATATAACATGGTCAGCACATATAACATGGTCAGCACATATAACATGGTCAGCACACATAACATGGTCAGCACATATAACATGGTCAGCACATATAACATGGTCAGCACATATAACATGGCCAGCACATATAACATGGCCAGCACATATAACATGAAGCAGAACAATCAGTTCCTCTGATATAGAGATTGATGCTGGTTATTTTATCTTGTCTGGTTACAGCCTCAGATCTATGTATCCTCCTTATCCTGCTCACAGGGGAGAGGGGCCCAGGCTGTCCCAAATGATACCCTATTCCCTTTATAGTGCACTACTTTTGACTAGGGACCATAGGCTCTGGTCAAAAGTAGTGCACTATGAAAGGAATAGGGTACCATTTGGGACGTAACCCAGTCTTGCAGCATGATCACTGGTTACCATACCATCTCCATCACAAGCCTAGCATCTCTGTCTGGCAGAAACGTCATCCGGCCAGCAATGATCTGGATACTTACTGTAAAGCTATTCAGAAACAGATCGATCTACACTGAACAAAAATATAAATGCAACATGCAACAATTTCTAAGATTTTACTGAGTTACAGTTCATATAAGGAAATCAGTCAATTGAAATAAATTAATTAGGCACTAGTCTATGGATTTCACATGACTGGGAATACAGTATATGCATCTGTTGGTCACAGACACCTTAAAAAAAAAGTAGGGGCGTGGATCAGAAAACCAGTCAGTATCTGGGGTGACCACCATTTTCCTAATGCAGCGTTACACATCTCCTTCTCATAGAGTTGATCAGGCTGTTGATTGTGACCTGTGGAATGTTGTCCCTCTCCTCATCAATGGCTGTGCAAAGTTGCTGGATATTGGTGGGACCTGGAACACGCTGTTGAACACATAAATGCAGAGCATCCCAAACATGCTCAATGGGTGACATGTCTGGTGATTAGGCAGTCCATGGAAGAACTAGGACATTTTCAGCTTCCATGAATTGTGTACAGATCCTTGCGACACGGGGCCATGCATTATCATACTGAAACATGAGGTGATGGCGGCGGCTGAGGGCACGACAATGTTCCTCAGGATATCGTCATGGTATCTCTGTGCTTTCAAATTGCCATCGATAAAATTAAATTGTGTATGTTGTCCGTAGCTTATGCCTGCCCATAACATTACCCCACCGCCACAATGGGGCACTCTGTTCACTACGTTGACATCAGCAAATCACTCACCAACACAACGCCATACACACTGTTTGCCATCTGCCCTGTACAGCTGAAACCGGGATTAATCCGTGAAGAGCACACTTCTCCAGTGGCCATGGAAGGTGAGCATTTGCCTACTTTAGTCAGTTAAGACCCTGGTGAGGACGAGGAGCACACAGATGATCTTCCCTGAGACCGTTTCGGACATTTTGTGCAGAATAATGGTTGTGCAAACCCACAGTTTCATCAGCTGTCTGGGTGGCTGGACTCAGACGATCCCACAGGTGAAGAAGCCGGATGTGGAGGTCCTGGGCTGGTGTGGTTAAAATGGGTCTGCGGTTGTGAGGCCGGTTGGATGTGCTGCCAAATTCTTTAAAACGACTATGGAGGCAGCTTATGGTAGAGAAATGAACAGTCAATTATCTGGCAATAGCTCTGGTTGACATTCCTGCATTCAGCATGCAAATTGCACGCTCCCTCAAAACTTAAGATATCTGTGGTATTGTGTTGTGTGGCAAAACTGCACATTTTAGAGTGGCCTTTTATTGTCCCCAGCACAAAGTGCTCCTGTGTAATAATCATGCTGTTTAATCAGCTTCTTGATATGCCACACCTGTCAGGTGGATGGATTATCTTGGTAAATGAGAAATGCTCACTAACAGGGATGTAAACACATTTGTTCACAAAATTTGAGAGAAATAAGCTTTTTGTGCATATGGAACATTTCTGGGAACTTTTATTTCAGCTCATGAAACATGGGACCAACACTTTACATGTTGGGCGTGTATTTTTTTGTTCAGTATAGGTAGCACCAGCTGGCTTTCTAAGCTGTAATACTAGGACTACATGTGTGTCCTCCTGTTCAGATTGAGAGTGGCTGGGGATTTCAGCCATAGAGCTATATGGATTAGAGCTAAATTCCAACTGTCCTGGCCCACTGCTGTAGAGAAAGAAGCAGTTTGATGCTCTCATAGAGGGCGACTGATACAGTGAACTGACTGACTGGCTGACTGAGTGGCTGACCGAGTGGCTTACTGACTGACTGATTCACTGAGTGGATGACTGACAGACTGACTGACTGAGTGGCTGACTGACTGAGTGGCGGACTGACTGGCTTACTAACTACCTGACTGACTGACTAACTGACTGGCTTCCTAACTGGCTGACTGGTTGGCTGAGTGCTTTTCTCCTCTTCTTTTCTGCAGTTGCTGTTTCCTGCTGAGATAAAGACTAGTTACCCACAATATACTCTATAATGATGTTAGCATTGGGGCTACCAGCTGGGTTTGGGAGAGGTGGGGAACAGAGAGGGGGGGAAGGAAGGGCAGAAGTTAAGGATAAAAGGAGGAGTAGAGAAAATAAGGGGGAGAGGGAGGGAAGAGAGGGAAAGGGAGGGGAGAAGTGAGATGGAGAGAAGGAGGAGACGAGAGAGAAGGAACATGGGAAGGAAAAAGAGAGAGGGGGGATTGGTAGCACTGGAGACTAAAGGTCTGACTGTAAAATAGAACAGACATTGTGCATCGTACTCTGTTTCACAGAATGATGTAAACGAATGATGTAAACAAAAAGCTCATTCCTGCTACTCGACACATCCTCAGTGAGAGATGCACGAGAACAGAAAGAGACTCCAAATATGATCACTCAAATGTAACTCCCCTACACAAGTATCTACTCCAGATCGGTAAACTGCAGAAGTCAAAGTGTTCTCCCCTTTCTCTCCCTCTAACACACAGACTGGGAATCTCTCCCTCTAACACACAGACTGGGAATCTCTTCCTCTAACACACAGACTGGGAATCTCTTTCTCTAACACACAGACTGGGAATCTTTTCCTCTAACACACAGACTGGGAATCTCTTCCTCTAACACACAGCCTGGGAATCTCTCCCTCTAACACACAGACTGGGAATCTCTCCCCCTAACACAAAGACTGGGAATCTATCCCTCTAACTCACAGACTGGAAATCCCTCCCTCTAGCACACAGACTGGGAATCTCTCGCTCTAACACACAGACTGGGAATCTCTCCCTCTAACACACATACTGGGGCTTGCTCTGCACCCACTGGGCAGAGGAAGGCCAAAGACGATGATGTCACCACCAAAACAATGCCTCATTCAGCTAGGGGCGGGCGGGCAGGAAGCAGGCTCTCGCTTAAACGACAACATCTGCAGAAACAGAGAGAGAGTGCGAGACAGAGAGAGAGACAGAGAGAGAGAGAAAGAGAGAGAGAGTGAGAGAGAGAGGGAGAAAGATAGAGAGACAGACAGAGACAGAGACAGAGAGAGAGAGATGCTCTCTTTGAGAACTATGGCTCATAAATACACTGAGCATGTATGATTTTTTCTCTCCCACCATTCTGGAATCCATAATGGAATTCAGAATGATCTCTAATGCAATCAGTTCTAGAATTCACCACAACAGCAGCCTTTAGAATTCTGTCTGTCAGACTTTCTAGAAAGAGGCACTTAGCTCCATGATATCCTGCACTGATTCAGAAGTGGAACACCAAGTGATCAGCAGAACAGTTAGACAGTATCCCAGCAGACTGCAGTGATCTCTGACAATCTGACACTGTTTGAAACATTAGACCCAGAGACTGTGGTCCTGTGGGGATAGTATAATGGCTCCTGACCTATGTCCAGGTCTCATGTTCCCATGTGTTTCACATTACCACGCTACACTAGTGGCTGAGTGGAGCTAGAAGACATGAGAGAACATAGCTATGTGATAATGGACCTAGTTGACAAATTGAAAGGCTTTTGACATGAACTCAGACTCAAGTATTGCATTGTATATGAACTAGATCTAGCATGCTCTCTCTGGGAGTTGATTACGTATAGTATTTAGTGTAAGTATTTTGTGTAAATTGAGTGTGCTGTGCATAATCTCAACTCTAATGTCTAAATAAACCTCCATATCCTGCAGCATTGGACCTGTAAGCCCAGCCAGACACAACCAGTGGGAGGAGGACGATATGAACAGAACTATCCCCTGAGACACCCAGCCAGACCCCTCTGCTAATGAACCTCAGCCTGCCTGGTCATCTCACTCATGCCCCCTGCTGGATGAGACTGGGACCAGTAGAGGCTTAATTACAGGGCATTACACTGTAGTTTGAAGTCCCTTTAACTCCCAAGTGAGCTTCACTAGACATGCTTTAGTAGTGGATAGGCCAGAGACTTTTCTAGGATGATGTCTGAGTTCTGCACTTTGATACACCTAAATCAAGCCTGCTTTCATGGTAGACAACCAGACACAACCTGTGACAACCTACCACTGACCCACTCAACCTAACCCTAACCCTAGTCATAACCCCAACCCTTAACCCTAGCTTCAAGTCCACACCCTGGCTCAACCCTAACCCAAGCAATTACCCTAAACCTAGCCACAACCACAACGCTAACCCTCAACCACAACCCTAACTCTAGCTTCAAGTTCACATCCCGGGCTCAACCCTAACCCTAGCCATTACCCTAAACCTAGCCACAACCACAACGCTAACCCTCAACCACAACCCTAACTCTAGCTTCAAGTTCACATCCCAGCTCAACCC
Source organism: Oncorhynchus mykiss (assembly GCF_057628025.1). NCBI lineage: Eukaryota > Metazoa > Chordata > Actinopteri > Salmoniformes > Salmonidae > Oncorhynchus > Oncorhynchus mykiss. The sequence goes on along the minus strand of NC_143035.1, from coordinate 26,973,327 downwards.
TAACCCTAGCCATTACCGTTACCATTACCCTTACCTTAACTCACTCAACCTACCATGTTTTCCCACTGCTTTGCCCCTACCTTGCTCTCTTACCTCATTGAGTTGGGTATGGCTCCAGAGCCCTCCACTCCCCCCTGGGTGTCTGTATGAAACCCATTAGGGATGTCCCACCGGCCAGGCTGGCTCAGTACAAACTCTGACCTCGTCCCGGTGATGGTGGTCCTTAGTGGGCTTCCTCCAGGTCCAGGCCCAGGCCCTGCAGCACTCTCCCCAGCCTCAGGCTCTCCTTGCTGGGCCTCGGTTCCAGCCTCACTCCCCTCCTGCTCCATGACGGTGGCTAGTTCTAGCTCCAGTGGCTCAGGGCTCTGAAGGAAGGACCTCTGCTGAATAAGGGGTGTGAGTGGCGCCTCGAAGCTGACGCAGCTGTCTGTCTCATCTGTGAGTGACAGGACATCCAGAGAGTCCAGACTACTGTAGCACGTTCCCCCGCGGAGAAGCGCAGACTCAACGATACGCTCAAACGTCGAGCTGAAGCCGTCCTTGTTGTCCACCGTGTTCTTCTCCCCCTCTTCCTCATCTTCCTCTTCCTCCCTCTCTATGGCCACAACGTGCTCCACGATGCGTTCAAACACAGAGCTGAAACTGTCCTGGTTACCTCTCCCATCCCCATCCCCCTCCTCCTCCTCCTCCTCTTCCTCCACCTCTGTGTCCGCCAGCTCTACGGAACACTCGAAGGTGGAGCTGAACGTGTCCAGGTGTTCCTGGATGACCTCTACTAAGCCGCATCCTTCTACCTCATCTTCATCCTCTTCATCATCCTCCTCTTCATGCCCTTCGATTCCGTTCTCAGGTCCTATCCCGTTCTCCAGCCTGTATGGAGAACATGGAGTATCATTAGAATACAACTTTTATAAAACAGCTACATATTAAACTACACACTCACCCTCCGCATTAACACACTCATCTCAGTCTGTTGACAGATGTTCTATAAATGATCCGACCTATACATTCACTCATGACCACACTAGTCAAGGTCTGCTCACGTCTGTTGTACTGATCTGATTATGTCCAGAGACTGCGGTGGGTCTGGTAAGTCCTGGTCCTCTTCCTGGTTCTCAGGTGGTGGTGGTGGTGGTGTTAACTCCTCCTCCTCTCCTTCCTCCTCCTCCTCACAGCTGGGCTTGCAGGCTGGTTCTGCCTCATCTGTGGCCTCTGTGTTCATGTTATCCCCCTCCTTCTCCACCTCCTCCACTCTCTCTAGTTCTCCATCTGTCTGACCATCCTCTGAATCTATCCTCTCATCCCCCAGCCCATCTTCTTCATCACTTGTCTCTGCCATACTCTCTCTCTCTTCATGCACCTCTCCTTCTCCCTGCATCACTTGTTCCACTCCCTCACCTACCTCATCACCCTCTCCCTTTCCACTTTCCCCACCTTCTCGTTCTCTGTGTACTTCCCCTTCTACCGTAACACTTCCCTCCCCTTCCTCCTCATTGGTCCCCTCTATCCCCTCCACCTTCACCTCCAGACCTAGCCCCTCCAGCCCTTGGTCTGTGGCTGACTCCTCTGAAGGGTGAGCTGGGGTCACCCCCTGGATGTCTGGGGGTGTAGTGGGTTCAGTCTGGTGTGGTCCCTGCCCCTCCTGGGTCATGGTGCCTGGTTGTGGGGGGGGGGTCGTCTGGGGCCAGGGGGAGGCAGTGAGCTCTGGATCCAGGACCAGGGAGGACAGACCGTCTTGGGAAGAGAGACAGAGGGGGAGAAAGGAAGCACAGGTGAAAAAGAGAAGAGAATAGAAGAAAAAGAGAGACAGAAGGGAGGGGGAATGGGAGGGAGGGGTGGGTTGCTGTCTGATACAGTTAATTTCATTATTCTTAGCCTTAATTGTAATATAGAGGTCACCTTGGACAGAATCCCCCTGTACTTGTGTGTGTGTGTGTGTGTGTGTGTGTGTGTGTGTGTGTGTGTGTGTGTGTGTGTGTGTGTGTGTGTGTGTGTGTGTGTGTGTGTGTGTGTGTGTGTGTGTAGGTGGGTGGGTGGGTGGGTGTGTACATGCGTGTGTCTAGAACACTATGTCCTCTAAACCAGATGAGTCCAGAAGAAACAGAAAAAGAGGCCAGAAGAAGGAGCGCGAAAGAGAGAGAGTGAAGGAAGATCATTTTAAAGCCCCTGCAGATCCATGTCAAAAGGATCCCTCTTACAGAGTCATATTTTATCCAGAGCAGCAGGCCTTTAATCCACACAGCTGCTCCTCTATCTCACATCACATATCACATTACATCTCACATCTCACATCACATTACATCTCACATCACATTACATCTCACATCACATATCACATTACATCTCACATCACATTACCTCACACATCTCACATCACAGCTCACATCACATTACATCTCACATCTCACATGACATATCACATTACATCTCACATCACATTACATCTCACATCACACATCACAGCTCACATCACATTACATCTCACATCACATCTCACATATCACATCTCATCTCACATCTCATCTCACATGACATATCCCATTACATCTCACATCACATTACATCACACATCACAGCTCACATCACATTACATCTGACATCACATCTCACATATCACATCTCATCTCACATCTCATCTCACATGACATATCCCATTACATCTCACATCACATTACATCTCACATCACATTACATCTCACATCACATATCACATTACATCTCACATCACATTACATCTCACATCACATTACATCACACATCTCACATCACAGCTCACATCACATTACATCTCACATCTCACATGACATATCACATTACATCTCACATCACATTACATCTCACATCACATTACATCACACATCACAGCTCACATCACATTACATCTCACATCACATTACATCTCACATCACACATCACAGCTCACATCACATTACATCTCACATCACATCTCACATATCACATCTCATCTCACATCTCATCTCACATGACATATCCCATTACATCTCACATCACATTACATCACACATCACAGCTCACATCACATTACATCTGACATCACATCTCACATATCACATCTCATCTCACATCTCATCTCACATGACATATCCCATTACATCTCACATCACATTACATCTCACATCACATTACATCTCACATCACATATCACATTACATCTCACATCTCACATCACATTACATCACACATCTCACATCACAGCTCACATCACATTACATCTCACATCTCACATGACATATCACATTACATCTCACATCACATTACATCTCACATCACATTACATCACACATCACAGCTCACATCACATTACATCTCACATCACATCTCACATATCACATCTCATCTCACATCTCATCTCACATGACATATCCCATTACATCTCACATCACATCACAGCTCACATCACATTACATCTCACATCACATCTCACATATCACATCTCATCTCACATCTCATCTCACATCTCATCTCACATGACATATCCCATTACACACATCTCACATCACAGCTCACATCACATTACATCTCACATCTCACATGACATATCACATTACATCTCACATCACATTACATCTCACATCACATTACATCACACATCACAGCTCACATCACATTACATCTCACATCACATCTCACATATCACATCTCATCTCACATCTCATCTCACATGACATATCCCATTACATCTCACATCACATCACAGCTCACATCACATTACATCTCACATCACATCTCACATATCACATCTCATCTCACATCTCATCTCACATCTCATCTCACATGACATATCCCATTACATCTCACATCACATTACATCTCACATCTCACATGACATATCACATTACATCTCACATCACATTACATCTCACATCACATTACATCACACATCACAGCTCACATCACATTACATCTCACATCACATCTCTCATATCACATCTCATCTCACATGATATCTCACATGACATCTCACATCACTCATTCACTGCTTTATTTCTCCTCTTTTCACAGCTGAATGGCCATCACAAACCACCCAGGTTAAGTGCCCTTCTCTGGGGTCCAGATGCTGAAAGTCCACCGGGGCTTTAAACCTGCAACCTTCTGGACATCAGGCACTGGTTCCTATTGGAATATCAGCTGGAGATTGGGCAGCGAGTCTCACTCTTCATTGGTCTGGGTTGTATTTCATTGGGCTGGTAGTATCACCAGCATACGATAATGTAGGAAATGTATTATTGGACTGTAATAATGTGATTTTGGACTTTTATTTTGGCAGTCAGTGTACCTGTTATTGTTTGGTGTTAACGCAATTGGTTACTGTACAGAGAACAAGGCTTTTGGAACAAAGTACTCTTCCTGAAATGATAGTAGATTTTGGAGGAGCCGCCATTCCATCTTCCCATTTCTTGTTTTTAATAAAGACGGAGTCTCTGTGCGCAGACGTCACATTGTCTGCTGATTCATCAGCATTAAAACTTCAGGCTAGGGTCTATTTTTCTCCATTTCCGCCTGACCTACGTGCCCAAAGTAAACTGCCTGTTGCTCAGGCCCTGAAGCCAGGATATGCATATAATTGGTACCATTGTAAAGAAAACACTCTGATGTTTGTAGAAATGTTCAAATAATGTAGGAGACCATAACACAATAGATATGCTAGGAGGAAATCCAAAGAAAAACCAACTGGATTTTTTTTTGTTGAGAGCCCATGCTCTTCCAATGGAATATATAGGGAAAAAAATTTAATATAGCTCCCAGTATGCAATTCCGATGGCTTCCACTGGGTGTCAGTAGTCTTTGTTCAAGGTTTCAGGCTTGTTTCTTCCAAAACTAGGAAGAATAATGAGTTTTAGTACAGGGACTCAAACTTGGAAATCAGTGTATGCGCGCATCTGCTAATATTGCTTTCCTATTGAACATATTTATTTCCGTATGAAATATTATAGTTTAATTACATATTAGGGTATCTGAGGATTAACTAGAAATGTATTTTGACTTGTTTTAACAAAGTTTAGCGGTAGCTTTTCGGATTGCTTTGTCTGCATGTTGAATGAGTGGATTACTCAAATCGATGGTGCCGACTAAACTGACTGTTTGGGATATAAATAAGGATTTTATCTAACAAAACGACACTACGTGTTGTAGCTGGGACCCGTTGGATGACAAATCAGAGGACGATTTTCAAAAAGTAAGTGAATATTTAATCGCTATTTGTGAATTTATGAAACCTGTGCCGGTGGAAAAATATTTTGATGTGGGCGCCGTCCTCAAACAATCGCATGGCATGCTTTCGCTGTAAAGCCTACTGTAAATCGGACAGTGCAGTTAGATTAACAATAATTTAGCTTTTAACCAATATAAGACACTTGTATGGACCTAAATGTTTAATATCCATCATTTTTATGATTATTTATTTTAATTGGGCGCCCTCCAGTTTCACTGGAAGTTGTCCCGCTAGCGGAACCCCTAGCCTTAATTAATAGACCGGCGGATCACCTACGGCTTACATTAGTAGGTGTAAGCAGATTTGAGGTACGTGTTGGAGCCGGTTGTGATTTGATGATTTTTTTACATTTATGTCTCAAACCTCCCAACCCTATGGACCAGGCTGAACCTCCCAACCCTATGGACCAGGCTGAACCTCCCAACCCTATGGACCAGGCTGAACCTCCCAACCCTATGGACCAGGCTGAACCCCCCAACCCTATGGACCAGGCTGAACCTCCCAACCCTATGGACCAGGCTGAACCTCCCAACCCTATGGACCAGGCTGAACCTCCCAACCCTATGGACCAGGCTGAACCTCCCAACCCTATGGACCAGGCTGAACCTCCCAACCCAATGGACCAGGCTGAACCTCCCAACCCTATGGACCAGGCTGAACCCCCCAACTCTATGGACCAGGCTGAACCCCCCAACCCTATGGACCAGGCTGAACCTCCCAACCCTATGGACCAGGCTGAACCTCCCAACCCTATGGACCAGGCTGAACCCCCCAACCCTATGGACCAGGCTGAACCCCCCAACCCTATGGACCAGGCTGAACCTCCCAACCCTATGGACCAGGCTGAACCCCCCAACCCTATGGACCAGGCTGAACCCCCCAACCCTATGCACCAGGCTGAACCTCCCAACCCTATGGACCAGGCTGAAGTAAAGAGGAGACTAAAATTAAAGGACATCATGATTGCCACATAAAGGACATACACACGAGTGACATGCCTAGTCACACACATTTATGTAGATAGTATTATGTTATCACACACATCACCACACTCAAATGCAGACAACTAAAATATCCAAACACATGGATGGATAGACATCAACATACAATGAAACACTTATGTAATCTCTTTCTCACACACACACACACGCGCACGCACGCGCACGCACGCTCACACGCTCACACATACACACACACGCACACGCACAGGAAAACAGCTATGTAGAGCAGCACTAAGAGTCCAAACAGGAAAACAGCTATGTAGAGCAGCACTAAGAGTCCCACTGCTGAGGCCCATACCCCACACCACATTGTTATGCATTGGGTGTGTGTGTGCGTGTGTGCGTGTGTATGTGTGTGCTGTAGCTTGATTGGCCGATACCCGCTAATTATCAAAATCCAGAAAGGAGACGTTAAATTCTACAACCACCTAAAAGCAAGTGATTTTCCACACCTTCCACAACAAAGCTATCACCTACAGAGAACTGAACCTGGAGAAGAGCTCCATAAGCAAGCTGGTCCTGGGGCTGTTCACAAACACAAACAGACCCCACAGAGCCCCAGGACATAAACACAATTAGACCCAACCAAAATCATGATTTAAAAAATATATAATTACTTTACACATTGGAAAGAATTTACAAAAAAACTGCGCAAACTCAAATGCTATTTGGCCCTAAACAGAGAGTACACAGTGGCAGAATACCTGACCACTGACTGTGACTGACCCAAAATGAAGGAACTCTTTGACTATGTACAGACTCAGTGAGCATAGCCTGGCTATTGAGAAAGGCCACCGAAGGCAGATCTGGCTCTCCAGAGAAGACAGGCTATATGCACACTGCCCACAAAATGAGCTGGAAACTGAGCTGCACTTCCTAACCTCCTGCCAAATGTATGACCATATTAGAGACACATATTGCCCTCAGATTACACAGACCCACAAAGTCTTCGAAAACAAATCCAATTTTGATAAACTCCCATATCTATTGGGTGAAATACCACAGTGCGCAATCACAGCAGCAAGATGTGTGACCTGTTGCCACAAGAAAAGGGCAACCAGTGAAGAACACCATTGTAAACACAACCTATATTTATGATGATTTATTTTCCCTTTTGTACTTTGACTATTTGTACATCATTGCAACACTGTAAATAGACATAATATGACATTTGAAATGTCTTTATTATTTTAGAACTTTATGAGTGTAATGTTTACTGTTCATTTTGTTAATTATTGTTTATTTCACATTTGTTTATTATCTATTTCACTTGCTTTAACAATGTAAACACGTTTTCCATGCCAATAAAGCCCTTAAATTGTATTTAAAAAATGGTATTGCTGTCATAGTAATTAAGGGACATTTATAAGGCATAAGAGTCTATTGTTCTGATGACAAAACCAGAATTCACTTACTGACTCCAAAGATGCACATGCACACATGTACACACACATACGCAGAGAACACACACACACAAACGCACACACACACAGAGAACACACACCCACACACGCACACACACACACATCCAGTACACACACACACACACAAACACATACAGTACAAACACACACAGAAGTTTGGTTGGTTATTTATTGATCTCTTTAAGACGAGGCTCCATTCATCTGTGAGACAACAGTGATAAGAATGATTGGTTTGTTTAATGCAGCAGAAAGAATACTATAGGAAACACTATACACAAAGAATTACTACTGAGACAACTACCGAGAACTACTACTGTGTGTGTGTGTGTGTGTGTGTGTGTGTGTGTGTGTGTGTGTGGGTGCGTGCGTGTGTGTGTGTGTGTGTGTGTGTGTGTGTGTGTGTGTGTGTGAGTGTGTGTGTGTGTGTGTGTGTGTGTATGTGTGTGTGTGTGTGTGTGTGTGTGTGTGTCTGTGTGTGTGTGTGTGTGTGTGCTGTAGCTTGATTGGCCGATACCCTCAAATTTTAAATTCTACAACCACCTAAAAGCAAGCAATTTTCCACACCTTCCACAACAAAGCCATCACCTACAGAGAACTGAACGTAGAGAAGAGTCCCAGAAGCAAGCTGGTCCTGAGGCTCTGTTCACAAACACAAACAGACCCAACAGAGCGCCAGGACAGAAACACAATTAGACCCAACCAAATCATACAGAAAAAAATGATAATTACTTGACACATTGGAAAGAATTTTACAAAAAACACAGAGCAAACTCGATTGCTATTTAATAACTACCACTGAGAACTGCCACTGAGATCTACTACTGAAATCTACTACTGAGAACTACTACTGAAATCTACTACTGAGAACTACTACTGAAATCTACTACTGAGAACTACTATTGAAATCTACTACTGAGAACTACTACTGAAATCTACTACTGAGAACTACTACTGAAATCTACTACTGAGAACTGCTGTTGAGAACTACCACTGAGAACCACCATGGAGAACTACTACTGAAATCTACTACTGAGAACTACTAATGAAATCTACTACTGAGAACTACCACTGAGAACCACCATGGAGAACTACTACTGAAATCTACTACTGAGAACTACTACTGAAATCACCTACTGAGAACTACTACTGAAATCTACTACTGAGAACTACCACTGAGAACTTCCACTGAGAACTACTACTGAAATCTACTACTGAGAACTACTACTGAAATCTACTACTGAGAACTACCACTGAGAACTTCCACTGAGAACTACCACTGAGAACTACCACTGAGAACCACCATGGAGAACTACTACTGAAATCTACTACTGAGAACTACTACTGAAATCTACTACTGAAATCTACTACTGAGAACTACTACTGAAATCTACTACTGAGAACTACTACTGAAATCTACTACTGAGAACTACCACTGAGAACTTCCACTGAGAACTACCACTGAGAACTACCACTGAGAACCGCCATGGAGAACTACTACTGAAATCTACTACTGAGAACTACTACTGAAATCTACTACTGAGAACTACCACTGAGAACTTCCACTGAGAGCTACTAATGAGAACTGCTACTGAGAACCGCCATGGAGAACTACTACTGAAATCTACTACTGAGGAAGATTGCTGAGATCTACTACTGAAAACTACTACTCAAATGTACTACTGAGATAGCAAGCTACTACTGAAATCTACTACTGAGAACTACTACTGAGAACTGCTATTGAGAACTACCACTGAGAACCACCATGGAGAACTACTACTGAAATCTACTACTGAGAACTACTACTGAAATCTACTACTGAGAACTACTACTGAAATCTACTACTGAGAACTACTACTGAAATCTACTACTGAGAACTACTACTGAAATCTACTACTGAGAACTACTACTGAAATCTACTACTGAGAACTACTACTGAAATCTACTACTGAGAACTACTACTGAAATCTACTACTGAGAACTACTACTGAAATCTACTACTGAGAACAAATACTGAAATCTACTACTGAGAACTGTTACTTTGAACTACTACTGAGAACTGCTACTGAGAACTACTACTGAGAACTGCTACTGAGAACTACTACTAAAAACTGCTACTGAGAACTACTACTGAGAACTGCTACTGAGAACTAATACTGAGAACTGCTACTGAGAACTGCTACAGAGAACTGCTACTGAGAACTGCTACAGAGAACTACTACTGAAAACTGCTACTGAGAACTACTACTGAGAACTGCTACTGAGAGCTAATACTGAGAACTGCTACTGAGAACTACTACTGAGAACTGCTACTGAGAACTAATACTGAGAACTGCTACTGAGAACTGCTACAGAGAACTACTACTGCAATCTACTACTGATAACTAATACTGAGATCTACAACTGAGAACTACTACTGAGAACTACTACGGAGAGCTGCTACTGAGAACTACTACTGCAATCTACTACTGATAACTACTACTGAGATCTACAACTGAGAACTACTACTGAGAACTGCCACTGAGAACTACTACTGCAATCTACTACTGAGAACTACTACTGAGATCTACAACTGAGAACTGCTACTGAGAACTACTACTGAAAACTGTTACTGAGAACAGCTACTGAGAACAATTACTGAGAACTACTACTGAGAACTGCTACTGAGAACTACTACTGAGAGCTGCTACTGAGAACTACTACTGAGAACTACTACTGAAATGTACTACTGAGACCTACTACTGAGATCTACAACTGATAACTACTACTGAGAACTAGTACTGAGAACTACTACTGAGAGCTGCTACTGAGAACTACTACTGAGAACTACTACTGAGAGCTGCTACTGAGAACTGCTACTGAGAACTGCCAATTTGAACTACTACTGAGAACTACTACTGAAATGTACTACTGAGAACTGCTACTGAGAACTACGACTGAGATCTACTACTGAAATCTAGTACTGAGAACTAGTACTGAGAACTGCTACTGAGAACTAGCACTGAGAACTACTACTGAGAACTAGTACTGAGGAATGCTACTGAGAACTACTACTGAGAATTGCTACTGAGAACTGCCACTGAGAACAAATACTGAAATCTACTACTGAGAACTGTTACTTTGAACTACTACTGAGAACTGCTACTGAGAACTGCTACTGAGATCGGCTTCTGAGAACAACTACTGAGAACAACTACTGAGAACTGCTACTGAGATCTGCTACTGAGAACTGCCAATTTGAACTACTACTGAAATTTACTACTGAGAACTGCTACTGAGAACTGCTACTGAGAACAACTACTGAGAACTGCTACTGAGAACTAGTACTGAGAACTACTACTGAGAACTAGTACTGAGAACTAGTACTGAGGAATGCTACTGAGAACTACTACTGTGAACTGCTACTGAGAACTAGTACTGAGAACCACTACTGAGAAATGCTACTGAGAACTACTACTGAGAATTACTACTGAGAACTGCTACTGAGAACTACCACTGAAATCTACTACTGAGAACTACTGCTGAGAATTACTACTGAGAACTACTGCTGAGAACTGCCACTAAGAACTACCGCTGAGAAGTACCGCTGAGAACTGCCACTGAGAACTATTACTGAGAACTACCACTGAGAACTGCCACTGAGAACTATTACTGAGAACTACCACTGAGAACTGCCACTGAGAACTATTACTGAGAACTACCACTGAGAACTACCACTGAGAACTGCCACTGAGAACTATTACTGAGAACTACCACTGAGAACTGCCACTGAGAACTGCCACTGAGAACTGCCACTGAGAACTACCACTGAGAACTGCCACTGAGAACTGCCACTGAGAACTGCCACTGAGAACTACCACTGAGAACTGCCACTGAGAACTGCCACTGAGAACTGCCACTGAGAACTGCCACTGAGAACTACCACTGAGAACTGCCACTGAGAACTACCACTGAGAACTGCCACTGAGAACTGCCACTGAGAACTGCCACTGAGAACTACCACTGAGAACTGCCACTGAGAACTACCACTGAGAACTGCCACTGAGAACTGCCACTGAGAACTGCCACTGAGAACTACCACTGAGAACTGCCACTGAGAACTACCGCTGAGAACTACCGCTGAGAACTACCACTGAGGACTGCCACTGAAAACTACTACTGAGAACTGCCACTGAGAACTACCACTGAAAACTACCACTGAGAACTGCCACTGAGAACTGCTACTGAGAACTGCTACTGAGAACTGCTACTGAGAACTACTACTGAGAACTGCTACTGAGAACTACTACTGAGAACTGCCAATTTGAACTACTACTGAAATCTACTACTGAGAACTGCTACTGAGAACTGCTCATTAGAACTGTTACTGAGAACAGCTACTGAGAACTAGTACTGAGAACTGCTACTGAGAACTAGTATTGAGAACTACTACTGAGAACTAGTACTGAGAACTAGTACTGAGGAATGCTACTGAGAACTACTACTGTGAACTGCTACTGAGAACTAGTACTGAGAACCACTACTGAGAAATGCTACTGAGAACTACTACTGAGAATTACTACTGAGAACTGCTACTGAGAACTACCACTGAAATCTACTACTGAGAACTACTGCTGAGAATTACTACTGAGAACTACTGCTGAGAACTGCCACTAAGAACTACCGCTGAGAAGTACCGCTGAGAACTGCCACTGAGAACTATTACTGAGAACTACCACTGATAACTGCCACTGAGAACTATTACTGAGAACTACCACTGAGAACTGCCACTGAAAACTATTACTGAGAACTACCACTGAGAACGACCACTGAGAACTGCCACTGAGAACTATTACTGAGAACTACCACTGAGAACTGCCACTGAGAACTGCCACTGAGAACTACCACTGAGAACTGCCACTGAGAACTGCCACTGAGAACTGCCACTGAGAACTGCCACTGAGAACTACCACTGAGAACTGCCACTGAGAATTGCCACTGAGAACTGCCACTGAGAACTGCCACTGAGAACTACCACTGAGAACTGCCACTGAGAACTACCACTGAGAACTGCCACTGAGAACTGCCACTGAGAACTGCCATTGAGAACTACCACTGAGAACTGCCACTGAGAACTACCGCTGAGAACTACCGCTGAGGACTGCCACTGAAAACTACCACTGAGAACTGCCACTGAGAACTACCACTGAGAACTGCCACTGAGAACTACCACTGAGAACTACCACTGAGAACTGCCACTGAAAACTACCACTGAGAACTACCGCTGAAAACTACCACTGAGAACTGCCACTGACAACTGCCACTGACAACTGCCACTGAGAACTACCGCTGAGAACTACCACTGAGAACTACCACTGAGAACTACCACTGAGAACTACCACTGACAACTGCCACTGACAACTGCCACTGAGAACTGCCACTGACAACTGCCACTGAGAACTGCTACTGAGAACTACCACTGAGAACTACCACTGAGAACTGTCACTGAAAACTACCACTGAGAACTGCCACTGACAACTGCCACTGAGAACTACCACTGACAACTGCCACTGAGAACTGCCACTGAGAACTACTTCTGTTAGTGTGTCTGTATGTCAGTCAGTCTGTCAGTCAGTCTGTCTCATCGTCTGTTAATTGCTTTTCTTTTCCCCTTCTTTAATCTTTGTCTTTGACTACTACTAAGATGAGTGTGTTTTTGTATTTCTTGTCCCCCTCTATCTCTCCCCTCTCACAGTAAGAAAACCACATCACATACTGCAGTCATTCTGGGTCTACCAAATGACCTACTAACCCTTTATATGCACGCCACTGCACTGCAGCCAACACACACACACACACACACACACACACACACACACACACACACACACACACACACACACACACACACACACACACACACACACACAATGCAGTAGACTATGCTATGCTGGCTGGGTGACAGTCTTTCTTCCCCAGCACCGACATGTCACTGGTTCTTAACGCAGACGAATACTAACCGTCCTACTATCCACTATGGCCCAGTGAACCGTGCAAATCAGCATCTCACAAATCACCCCGATAAGTCACTTCTAGTGCATCAATGTCAGACGTCTTGTTGCACTGTGTCATTATATCGCTTTGCAATGACTTCATCAAATTCATTCCCTGGCATCAATCTTAGTTATAACACCAATGCTATTTTTTTTATTTGTTGCTTATTCACTTTTTTTCAAAAAAATATACGGAAAAAGGAGGATGAGACGAGAGTGGGGAGAGGGAGGGAGAGAGAGAGAGAGAGAGGGAGAAAGAAAGAAAGAACGCATGTTCGGCGGCGTCTTATGTCTGTGGGCTGGCTGGTGCAGGGGTGTCTGGATGTCTGACGCCTCGATTCTTAGGCTGAAATCATTTGCGAGAAAATAAGCACTTGCTTCGAGAGAGACGTTTAACAATATGTCTCTCAAACAAACGTTTATTCAAATGAGCCCACGTTTTCACGACAGGAGAATTGACGTCCCAATAAGCGTTATTAAATGGATTTAGACTAGACGAATAAAGCCTATAATTAAGATAACAATGGCTCATGGTTCAGGGGTGAGAGGACTGTTATCAGGCACCTGTTTCAAACCATCCATCTCTTGCGGGACTGAAAGCACAGTGCAAACCTCCAAGCCACACTCACGTAGTGTGCCCTCGAGTAGCATAAAAATACCGAAACACAGCACAGACTACTCACATAGTTCAAGTATGTGTAGCCTATCTCATTCACACACACAGAGCAGGAGCACAGCCTAGATGTAGTGATATTCTCCCAACCTCCTTCAGCAGTAACCATGACAACAGGATGGTTGAGAGACTTAAATGAGGCCGGTACTTTTCTTTTCCTCTCCAAAATAGACCTTGGTCGCTTTTGATGATCAACTCACTTGTCCTCCTAAAAGCGGAAAAGCTTTATTTCTCCCCTTGTCCATTTAAGGGGAGACCCCCCCCCCCCCCCCCCCCCCCCCCACCCACCACCACCACCATCACCACCACCACCATCACCACCACAAAACCCCGTGGCCCACACACTGCATAGGATATTATGGACAAACAGAGAGCGTCCGAGACCGCCACCTTTACAAGGGCAGTAGGAAACATATATCCCCTTCTACTCTCCTTTATGCATTTGTGTCCTGGCACAAGGACAGGGATTTTTGAAGAGAAAGCCTTTCAATGATCCCATTCAATCGGATTCCAGATGTATTAATCGGATAGCTATGCTATATAGGATTTGGTTATTTATTGAATTAAATTATTTGTGCATGCAAAATCTATCTATCTATAGCCTAGCTATAATAATATTAAACCCACAACAATATCAGTCATTCAATATTGCACTCACCAATAAAATGCGTTGAATCGAAGGTAACCTGAAAAGTATGTTCTATCTATAGCCTAGCTATAATAATATTAAACCCACAACAATATCAGTCATTCAATATTGCACTCACCAATAAAATGCGTTGAATCGAAGGTAACCTGAAAAGTCTGTTCTGCACCACAGGTTCGGGTTGTTTTCTCTCTCTGCCCATCCATCCACGCGGGAGAACATATATCGACCGATGGTCTGTTTTGTCCACGTCGTGCGGCGTCCTTCCCGACTGGTACCCTGTCTAGTCTGCGCTGCAAGCAACTCCTCGCCGCACGAGTGCTGGCGGTACAGTAGGCTAGTCTCGCCTCCACGCACTGACTCAGGCATGCGGGAGGTCCAGCCGGCGGGAAACAAGTAGACCGATTGCGCGTGGATGGGGGCGTGTGTGTGTGTCTGTGTGTGTCTGTGTGTGTGTGTGTGTGTGTGAGCGATCTAAGCGGATGGGCTGTCACGTCCCTCTCCTCCACTACTGTTGCAGGCGTGGAGCATCTCTATCCAATAAGTGTTCTGAGGCTCGCGGGCAGAGTGGGACTGTCTGTCTCTTGGTCCTGTTGGTATCCGTGATGATTCGATTTACCACGAACTCTGGATGAAGAGAAGGTTTGGCTTACATACAAATACTGTTTTTCAGTAATTTGGCTATAGCTTACCTGAGGAAAATGGCCTTTATCCCAGTACATTTATTCCAGTGTTTATGCCAGTGTCTTCATCCCAGTGCCTTTATCCCAGTGCCTTATACCAGTGCCAGCAGCATACTATCCTGCATCACACTGCTGGCTTGCCCCTGAGGCTTAGCAAGACTGGTCCCTGGATGGGAGACCAGATGCTGCTTGAAGTGGTGTTGGAGGGCCAGTAGGAGGCACTCTTTCCTCTGGTCTACAAAACAATATCCCAATGCCCCATTGTAGTAATTGGGGACATTGCCCTGTGTAGGTTGCTGTTTTCCAGATGGGACATGAAACAGGTGTCCTGACTCTTTGTGGTCACTAAAGATACCATTGCACTTATCGTAGGGGTGCTAACCCTGGTGTCCTGGCTAAATTCCCAATCTGGCCCTCATACCATCATGGCCACCTAATCATCCCGAGCTTCCAATTGGCTAATTCATCCCCCTTACTCTCTCCTGTAACTATTCCCCAGGTCTTTGCTGTAAAGAATGTGTTCACAGTCAACTTACCTGGTAAAATAAACATATTTATCCCAGTGTCAGCATATCAACAGAGATGACACATGCGCTGGCAGATTATGTAAATCAGTATAGGCTACATGGATATTTGATATGGTTTCTGTAAAATAGATCTGTTGCAGGCAGCTGTTGTGTAACCAAAGGGGGGAAAAATGATGAGGGTTTCTCTTTTAGTATAACAACAAGATATTTCACTATCAAATACCATGTTACAGGAAGTATATTTTATCTCAAAAGCATTACTGGTATCTCCCAATGAATCAGACCGAGGCCTACCTCCAGCATAAATTGACAAGACTGAGGAGAATTGAGTTAAAACAACTTTTGACCCCTCCTGTGGTGTCATGGGATGTCATTAAATGTTTGTTCTCAGATGGATGTGTTGCGTAATACCTGTGACAGACAGGAGGGTTCAAAGTTCATGGGAAGGAACACTTTGGTCACAGTTTCACTGAGGAAAGTTGAGGTGCTTTTATCCATGCTTTAGGTAGCTGGTACTTACATCATCTCGGCACCCAGAACCAAATTAGCTAAGGTTGTGGGAAGATACTAGTCTGCATGAAAAGGATGTTGTTTTCGCTTTCCTGCAAGGGAATAAGCTTGTAGGAGAAGAACAGCACAGGTAATGTGTGGTTCAGTTAGTAAGATTGTGGCACCAGCAACACCAAGGTCATTGAGTCAATTCCCGTATGGATTATATGTGTATATGTAACATTTCTGCTCTCACTGTACTGTAAGTCACTTGGGAGAAAAGCATCATCTAACTGACATTATATTATTATTTAACACAATTACTGGAAGACGAAAGCATCGTCAATCTATATTACACTAGAAAGGATGACTTAGAAGGCTTGGATGACTTCACTGGCTGACAACACGAGGTTGAGTATTGGCTAATATATAGGTAGCCGGAACCAATAATATCTTTGCCATAGGAGTAGACATCCCATCCCTCCCTCTATGCCATCCCTCATTCTCTCTCTCCATCTCCCTCCCTTCCAAACACCTGCCCAGCCAAAAAGCAGAACGAGGCTTCGTTCAGAAAGGCAAAGTTGTGTGACGTTCACCTGAAGAATTAGCATTGTCCTTGCAACACCCTTTAAAGTGTCTCACTTTAGTTCTCTGGGCACTTCTCAAGGCCATGTTCAAGAGCAGCTGTACTTTGCAGCATTCTGCAACCACACATTAGATTCTGCTTTAGTCTGTTTCCCTTTGTAAACGGTTCCAACCTGTGTATTGATCCTGGACGTACACCCGCTCAGTGATGCTGCCAACCTCTACAGTTTAATCTCATAGCCATCAGACACCTCGGCCAAGGAGGAACAGAGTAATCAATAAAACACGATGGTGTCCCGTTTGGTTCAGTTGGTAGAGAATGCCACTTGCAATGCCAGGGTTGTGTGTTTGATTCCCTTGCGGGACCAGTGTGAAGAATGTATGCACTCATAACTGTAAGTCTCATCTGCTCAATTAAAAAATGAAATGTCTCATAGAGAGGGATTGAATAAGAGATCCATCAGAGAGGAAAACGGATGGGTAGAGACAGAATTGAATAGGGTGAAGAATACTTGGTATTCATATAAAAAATATATGTATAGACGAGCTCTTCACAATGAATTTGAATAGAAAACGGGTACAAATAGACTAGATCCTGCAACCATGGAGAGGTAAATACCTTTCTATTAACATCTCAGTTTACTCACTTACTTATGGTGTTGCCTACTCCTGCTGATGAGCTTCTCAGATCATATGAGGAAAAAATATTTAGCTATATCTGGGATGCTGAACCTGACAAGACAAAGCATGCCCATCTATATAATGAATATGAACTGGGTGGGTTGAGATTATTACATGTACAAGTACTAAACTTCACAGTATAAACTTCGCTTATACAAAAGTTATACTTGAACCCTAAATGGTTCTCAAGTAGATTACTAAGAAAAGCTCATCCGTTGTTTAAATGTTTTGCCTTTATGCAGATTGCCTTGCATCATTTTCAATGAATTCAATATCTCTATTTTTCAAACAAGCATTGCAGAGCTGGCTACAATTTCAATATCATCCCCCTGAAAGGTAGAACAAATATTACGGCTGAACTCAAATGTGCTGGTTGATAAACGACCTGTATCTATGGAAAAGGGTATGTTGTTTTTAAATTATATTGTAAAATGGAATGGTAGAGTTATGTCTTTCATGGAATTTACAGAATTGTATGGGAAGGTCTGCTCAATCCAAGATTACAACCAATTGATTACAGCATTACCCCCAAAATAGAGGCAGGTGGCAGCGGGAGGAGGTAGGGAACTGGTCTGTCTGCCCAATATGAAGGATCAAAACTGGAATAAATAAAAAATAGCATAAATAGGAAAGTATACCAGTTTCATTTGAGGACCAGGATGTTGACAGCTGTGCCATACAGATTGCAAAATAGTTGGGAAGAGATTTTTGATGTACCGATTCCATGGTACAGGGTGTATGAGTTGATGTATAAAACGATGCAAGATTCAAGACTTTGTGCTTTTCAGCTAAAATTATTGTACAGAAATCCGAAGAGGGTGGCTAGCAGAGATAGGTGGGATGGGCTGAGGGAAACTAAGGGTTGGGATGTGAATTTGGAGGCAAGTGGGAGTGTGTGCATATACACACACTCTCATTCAAACGGACACACATGCACATACACGGACACACACACATATACACACATGTAAATAGTGCCATGCATGCACTCAAACATATTCAGTTGGCCTTGATGTCTTTTGTTTTTTGCATAGTTGTTTTCTGTTTTCCTTTGTCTTTCTCTTTTTTCTCTTTTGTTCATTTTGTTGGTTGTTTGGGTACAGGGGCTTGGGGGGTCTTGGGGGTGGGGAATTATTTTATTTTATTATGATAAAACAAATATCGGGGGATGGGGACTGTGGGGGGGAGCGTCTCAGATGGTTGAGGGGCAACCCTCGGGGGGCCTGTGGGGGAGATCTTGGAGGGCTGGTGGCCTGGCATTTGGGAGCTTGGGCCGGTGGCCGATAGGCCGCTGGTTCTGGTCCCCGTTTTTGACATTGTGGGAGATCTGTCGACGTGCCCTTGAGCAGGGCGTTGACCCTTGTTGCTCATCTGGGTCTCTATGGATGGGAGTCTGTTAGATGACTGAATGTAATGTAGATGTTGAGCGGCTTCACTGCAGGTAGATTGTATGTTGTCTTATTAAATTAAAACCAATAGGTATAGGGTTAGCAGAGGACAGGTGCCTGCAGTATAAAGAGGGGAACATCCCCACTGATGCTATTCCAAATGGTACCCTATGGGCCCTGGTCAAAAGTAGTGCACTATAAAGGGACTAGGTTGCCATTTGAGATGCACCCACTGTCAAGCCTGATTAATAATGAATTAGTGTCCCAGCTGCCCCTCCCCCTAAAACCAACCTGCATCCTGGGGGCTGGTGTGATAGAGGAGAATAGAGGTGTGTCCCACAATGACAGCTGATAAATCAAATCAAATCAAATTGTATTTGTCCCATGCGCCGAATATAACAGTGAAATGCTTACTTACAGGCCCTAACCAACAGTGCATTTTTAAAGTAAAAAATAGGTATTAGGTGAACAATAGATAAGTAAAGGAACAAAAACAACAGTAAAAAGACAGTGAAAAATAACAGTAGCGAGGCTATATACAGTAGCGAGGCTACATACAGGCACCGGTTAGTCAGGCTAATTGAGGTAGTATGTACATGTAGATATGGTTGAAGTTACTATGCATATATGATAAACATAGAGTAGCAGTAGCGTAAAAGAGGGGTTGGTGGGTGGTGGGTGGTGGGTGGCAGTACACAATGCAGATAGTCCGGTTAGACAATGTGCGGGGGCACAGATTAGTCGGGCTAATTTAGGTAGTATGTACATGAATGTATAGTTAAAGTGACTATGCATATATGATAAACAGAGAGTAGCAGCAGCGTAAAAGAGGGGTGTGGGGGCAATGCAAATAGTCCGGGTAGCCATTTGATTACCTGTTCAGGAGTCTTATGGCTTGGGGGTAAAAGCTGTTGGAATGCCTGTTGAGAAGCCTTTTGCCATGCGGTAGTAGAGAGAACATTCTATGACTGGTGTGTCTGGGGTCTTTGACAAGATAGACTATCTGTGTTGGGAATTGTGGTGTTGTAGTGGGAAAGGATAGTGATAGTTTCATGTATAGTTATGTAGTGTCGCTAACACTAACCATTACTCTTTGATCAAGCAACCTAAATGGGAGAGGGGGAGGGTTCCTAGACAGGGAATTCTGCGGTTCAGAATCACTGTATGGCTACCACACTCCACTGTCTTTGTGTGTGCATGTAGCCAACATACATACAGAGAGACTGCTGACTGGGCTGGAATTAGGTAAAGAAATCCTACAAATGTGCATCGATCCAGTGTGCTTCCAGCTCCATGTCTGTCTGTCTGTCTGTCTGTCTGTCTGTCTGTCTGTCTGTCTGTCTGTCTGTCTGTCTGTCTGTCTGTCTGTCTGTCTGTCTGTCTGTCTGTCTGTCTGTCTGTCTGTCTGTCTGTCTGTCTGTCTGTCTGTCTGTCTGTCTGTCTGTCTGTCTGTCTGTCTGTCTGTCTGTCTGCCTGCCTGCCTGCCTGACAGCCAGCCAGCCAGCCATCCACACACTACAGTGAGAGGGTTTGTGTGTATGTGTGTGACTACGTGTGTTTGTATCTTTGTCTCTGATCAGGAAGATTGTGAGTGTGTGTGTGTGTGTGAGTGTGTGTGTGTGAGTGTGTGTGTGTGAGTGTTTACAGTGAGAAAGAGGAGGAATTACATTTAATAATATTGCAGTTTCATTTCCCTCCATACTGCAGTGACCTGCCGGGTGTGTCTTGGCCCAACATTTGGACCTCTATAATTACCTAATCAGCACACATTACCAGCCAGTGTGAGAAGAGCTAATATGACAGACTCATCAGGAAAAGTGTGTGTGTGTCTGTGTGCGTGTGTGTGTCTCATCTGGGTCATTTTATTCAAAGGCGTGATGAGGGGCTACAGAAACATTCTCCTACGAGAGGTATGGTATTTTTTTGGTATTTTATTAGGATCTCCATTAGCTGTTGCCAAAGCGGCAGCTACTCTTCCTGGGGTCCACACAAAACATGAAACATATTCAAGGACATACAGAGAACAGCTCAAGGACATACAGTAGAAATCGGAAGTTTACATACACATAGGTTGGAGTCATTAAAACTCGTTTTTCCATCACTCCACAAATTTCTTGTTAACAAACTATAGTTTTGGCAAGTCGGTTAGGACATCTACTTCGTGCATGACACAAGTCATTTTTCCAACAATTTTTCATTATTTCACTTATAATTCACTGTATCACAATTCCAGTGGGTCAGAAGTTTATATACACTAAGTTGACTGTGCCTTTAAACAGCTTGGAAAATGCCAGAAAATGATGTTATGGCCTTAGAAGCTTCTGATAGGCTAATTGACATAATTTGAATCAATTGGAGGTGTACATGTGGATGTATTTCAAGGCCTACCTTCAAACTCAGTGCCTCCTTGCTTGACATCATGGGAAAATCCAAGAAATTAACCAAGACCTCAGAAAGAAAATTGTAGACCTCCACAAGTCTGGTTCATCCTTGGGAGCAATTTCCAAATGCCTGAAGGTACCACGTTCATCTGTACAAACAATAGTACGCAAGTATAAACACCATGGGACCACGCAGCCGTCCTACTGCTCAGGAAGGAGACGTGTTCTGTCTCCTAGAGATGAACGTACTTTGGTACGAAAAGTGCAATCCCAGAACAACAGCAAAGGACCTTGCGAAGATGCTGTTGGAAACAGGTACAAAAGTATCTATATCCACAGTAAAAGGAGTCCTATATCGACATAACCTGAAAGGCCGCTCAGCAAGGAAGAAGCCACTGCTCCAAAACCGCCATTAAAAGCCAGACTATGGTTTGCAACTGCACATTGTCACATGGTGACAAAGATCATACTTTTTGGAGAAATGTCCTCTAGTCTGATGAAACAATAATAGAGCTGTTTGGCCATGATGACCATTGTTATGTTTGGAGGAAAAAGGGGGATGTTTGCAAGCCAAAGAACACCATCCCAACCGTGAAGCACGGGGGTGGAAGCATCATGTTGTGGGGGTGCTTTGCTGCAGGAGGGACTGGTGCACTTCACAAAATAGATAGCATCATGCGGAAGGAAAATTATGTGGATATATTGAAGCAACATCTCAAGACATCAGTCAGGAAGTTAAAGCTTGGTTGCAAATGGGTCTTCCAAATGAACAATGACCCCAAACAGACTTAAAGTAGCTTAAGGACAACAACGTCAAGGTATTGGAGTGGCCATCACAAAGCCCTGTCGTCAATCCTGTAGAAAATTTGTGGGCAGAACTGAAAAAGCATGTTCGAGCAAGGAGGCCTACAAACCTGACTCAGTTACATCAGCTCTGTCAGGAGGAATGGGCCAAAAGTCACCCAACTTATTATGGGAAGCTTGTGGAAGGCTACCCGAAATGTTTGACACTGCAACGCTCGTCAGAAGAAGTGGGCCAAGAGGTGCAAATTGGTACGTGATTCTTTATTTAACCCGAACACCAAACAAAAGAACAACGAACGTCACGTTCTGAAGGCTACACAGAGCAAACATAAAACAACATCCCACAACCGAAGGTGGCAAAACATGATGCCTAAGTATGATTCCCAATCAGAGACAACGATAGACAGCTGTCCCTGATTGAGAACCATACCCGGCCAAAACATAGAAACACAAAACATAGAAATAAAGAACTTAGAATGCCCACCCAAATCTCAAGCTGACCAAACCAAATAGAGACATAAAAAGGCTCTCGAAGGTGACTCCGACCCTGGACTGGGGACCTTTGTTGCGGGCCCCGGACTGGGGACCCTCGTGGCGGGCCCAGGACTGGGGACCCTTTTTGCGGGCCCCGGACAGGGAACCCTTGTTGCGGGCCCAGGCCTGGGAACCCTCGTTCAGGGCCCCGGACTGGCAACCCTCGTGGCGGGCCCAGGACTGGGGACCCTCGTTGCGGGTCCCAGACTGGGAACCCTCGTTGCGGGCCCCGGACTGGGAACTGTCGCTGGAGGCTCCAGACTGGAGGCCGTCCCTGGAGGCTCCGGACTGGAGGCCGTCATTGGAGGCTTCGTGCCATGGATCATCACTGGAGGCTTCGTGCCATGGCTCATCACTGGAGGCTTCGTGCCATGACTCATCACTGGAGGCTTCGTGCCTTGGATCATCACTGGAGGCTTCATGCCATGGATCATCACTCGAGGCTTTGTGCCATGGATCCTCAGTGGGGGCTTCGTGCCATGGATCACCACTGGAGGCTTCGTTCGTGCAGCAGGCACAGGATACACTGTGCGTAGAGCCGGCGCAGGATATACTGGGCCGAGGAGGCGCACTGGAGGTCTGGAGTATAGAGCTGGCACCATCCTTCCTGGCTGGATGCTCACCCTAGCCCGGTAACTGCGGGGTGCTGGCACAGGACGTACTGGGCTGTGGAGACGCACCGGAGACACAGTGTGCAGAGCCGGCGCAGGATATCCTGGGCCGTAGAGACGCACTGGAGGCCAGGAGTGCTGAGCCGGCACCATCCGTCCTGGCTGGATTCCCACTCTAGCCCGGCTGATGCGGGGAGCTGGGATATAGCGCACCGGGCTGTGAACGCGCACTGGAGACACCGTGCGCTCCACCGCATAACACGGTGCCTGACCAGTACCACGCTCCCCACGGTAAGCATGGGGAGTTGGCTCAGGTCTATAACCTGACTCCGCCAATCTCCCCGTGTGCCCCCCCCCCCAAAAAAATTGGGGGGGGGCTGCCTGTTGGGCATCCTTGCTAGCCGTGTCCCCTCGTAACGCTGGGCCCCTTTTCTAGCCGCCTTTGCCTTCCTAGCTGCTTCCACCTGTTCCCATGGGAGGTGATTCCTTCCGGCCAGGATCTCCTCCCACGTCCAGGATCCTTTGCCGTCCAGGATGTCCTCCCATGTCCAGTCCTCCTTACCACGCTGCGTGGTCCGTTTGTGGTGGGATGTTCTGTAATGCTCGTCGGAAGAAGTGGACCAAGGTGCAGCGTGATACATGTTCATGATTCTTTATTTAATCCAATTACCAAACAAAAAAAACAAAAGAACAACGAACGTCACGTTCTGAAGGCTACACAGAGCTAACAAAAAACAACATCCCACAACCTAAGGTGGCAAAACATGATGCCTAAGTATGATTCCCAATCAGAGACAACGATAGACAGCTGTCCCTGATTGAGAACCATACCCGGCCAAAACATAGAAACACAAAACATAGAAATAAAGAACATAGAATGCCCACCCAAATCACACCCTGACCAAACCAAATAGAGACATAAAAAGGCTCTCGAAGGTCAGGGCGTGACAGACACAAGTTAAACATTTTTAAGGCAATGCTACCAAATACTAATTGACTCTATGTACACCTGTGACCCACTGGGAATGTGATGAAATAAATAAAAGCTGAAATAAATCATTCTCTCTACTATTATTCTGACATTTCACATTCTTAAAATAAAGTGGTTGTCACGTACGTGAGGCATATTTATTAGAAAGTGAAACTTAGCAAGAACAAAACAATAAATCAATAAACTAACATTGAAACGTGACAACGTGGTGCACATGCACAAAACACAAAATAATATCCCACAAACACAGGTGGGAAAAATGCTACCTAAATATGATCCCCAATTTGAGACAATGATTACCAGCTGCCTCTAATTGGGAATCATACAAATCACCATCATAGAAAAATAAACTAGAACACCACATAGAAATAATAAACTAGAACACCCCCAGTCACAGTGGTGATCCTAACTGACCTAAAACAGGGAATTCTTACTTGGATTAAATGTCAGGAATTGTGATAAACTGAGTTTAGATGTATTTGGCTAAGGTGTATGTAAACTTCCGACTTCAACTGTAACTACACCAATTAAAAAATTGCACACATAGCCTACATGTACATATCAATACATACAAGCAAACTATCTAGGTCAAATAGGAGAGAGACCTAGATTCCGTGAGGTGTTAACTAGGTCTTTCCTTGCAGCACTCAACCACACAACTGGACAATAATCAAGATAAGGTCAAACTAGAGCCTGCAGGACTTGCTTTGTGGAGTTTAGTGTCATTTCTTTATTATGGACAGACCTCTCTCCATCTTTACAACCATTGCATCCATATGTTTTCACCATGACAGTTTACAATCTAAGGTAACAACAAGTAATTTAGTCTCTTCAACCTGTTCAACAGCCACACCATGTATTACCAGAGGTCTAGAACGTAGGGAATGATTTGTACCAAATACAATGCTATTTGTTTTAGAGATGTTCAGGACCAGTTTATAACTGGCCACCCATTCCAAAACAGACTGCAACTCTTTGTTAATGGTTTCAATGACTTCATTAGCTTTGGTTGCTGATGCGTATATGGTTGAATCAGCAGCATACATGGACAAACATGCTCTGTTTAATGGCAGTGGCAGGTCATTGGTAAAAACAGAAGAGAGTAGAGGGCCTAGAGAGCTGCCATGCGGTATGCCACACTTTACATGTTTGATATTAGAGAAGCTTCCATTAAAGAAAACCCTCTGAGTTTTATTATATAGATAACTCTGAGTCCACGATATGGCAGAGGTTGAAAAGCCATAAAACACAAGGTTTGTCAACAACAGGTTATGGTCAACAATGTCAATGGCTGCACTGAAATCTAACAGTAAAGCTCCCACAATTATTGTGATCAATTCCTTTCAATCAATCATCAGACATTTGTGTCAGTGCAGTACATGTTGGGTGCCTTTCTCTATAAGTATGCTGAAAGTCTATTGTTCATTTATTCACAGAGAAATAGCATTGTATTTGGTCAAACACCATTTTTTCCCCAACAGTTTGCTAAGAGCTGTCAGCAAGCTGATAGGTTGGCTGTTTGAACCAGTAAAGGCTGCTTTACCACTCTTGGGTAGCGGAAATGACTTTGGCTTCCCTCCAGGCCTGAGGACAAAGGCTTTCCTCTAGGCTCAGATTAAAGATGACAGATAGGATTGGCTATAAGGTCAGCTACCATCCTTAGTAGCTTTCCATCTTAGTTGTCAATGCCAGGAGGTTTGCCATTATTGATCGATAACAATAATTTTTCCACCTCTCCCACACTAACTTTACAATTTTCAAATGCTTTTCTTTCATAATTTGTTTTTTTTTAACAATGCATTTCCTACCTACATTTGCCCACTTTAAATAAAGGTTAAATAAAATGAAAAATGAAAAATTAAACTTTGCCAAAGAAGTAATCATTCAAATAATTGGCAACATCAAATAGTTTTGGGATCATTCTTTATATCATTGATCTTGGCTTCATAATACAGTTTCTTCTTCTCTTTGTTGAGTTTAATCACATCATTTCTCAATTTGCAGTAGGTGTCAACTTCACAGAGCAAATAGTGCAGCCAATGAAAGTGAATAAAAAAACATAATTATCCCCAAATATATTGCAAAAAGAGGGCAAGAAACAGGAAGAATGAATACAGGATGGTGAAGGTATTCACATAAAAATTGACAGAGAGAGAAAAAGCCAGTGATGTGCAGTGAGATATAAAAGAGAGAAACACTGAGCGCGTGTGATTGGTTCAGCCAGGTCACCCGTGATACCAGTCAGTATTCAACGTCCATCCATGTCTGAGGACGTCGGGAGATGACGTGGAAACCGGCCACTAGGGGCAACAGTGAGCACTGTGACTTTCAAGTAGTTTTCGGTTTTGCGTCTGTCTCTGGTGCAAAAGGTTGAATGTTCGAATCCAGCGATAGAAAGTTGTTTTTGAGATTTTAGTTTTAAGCCTATCCCTAACATTTACCTTAACCATTTGGAATTAATACTTAACCTTAAGATTTCAGGAATTAATGCCTAAACTTAACCCTAAACTTAAAAATGAGAAGATAATGTTAAACACGTGTAGAACAACTTTGACATTTTACATTTGAGAAACATGGATGAACGCCTAATTCTGACGTGAGACTGTGAGAGCTAGTTGGACTGGTTATGTGTGTGTGCTTGCGTGTTTTGACAGAGACATACAGAGAGAGAGCATGCTGGTGACATTGCCAGCTGGTAGAAAGAGATGTATGTTTCTGACCATGTGTGTGTGTGTGTGTGTGTGTGTATGTGTGTGTGTGTGTGTGTGTGTGTGTGTGTTAGAGTGAGTGTGTGTGTGTTTGTGTGAGTGGGTGTGTGTGTGTGCATGCGCCTGTATGTGTGTTTGTGTGTATCAGGCTGCTGCCCCTCTGGAGTGCCCAGGCTGAACAGCTCGGCGGGCGGGCGGGTGGGGGGGATGGGGGTGCCTCTGCCACGCAACCTGGTCACCATGGTAACAGCGTGGTCCCAATGCCTTCCTTCTGCTGTCATCAGCAGAACATAACAGATGTCATACAGAGGTCATAAGCTGTCATAACAAAGTATTTTAGATGGTGTCTGTAGTGTAGTCAGGACCTTTACTTTACTTAAGACATACCCAGACATGACTTGCTCTGTAGGGATACTGATATAGGTCAGACATGACTTCTCTGTAGGAATACTGATATAGGCCAGACATGACTTGCTCTGCAGGGATACTGATATAGGTCAGACATGACTTCTCTGTAGGGATACTGATATAAGCCAGACATGACTTGCTCTACAGGGATACTGATATAGGTCAGACATGACTTCTCTGTAGGGATACTGATATAGGTCAGACATTACTTTTCTGTAGGGATACTGATATAGGTCAGACATGACTTCTCTGTAGGGATACTGATATAGGTCAGACATGACTTCTCTGTAGTGATACTGATATAGGTCAGACATGACTTCTCTGTGGGGGTACTGATATAGGTCAGACATGACTTGCTCTACAGGGATACTGATATAGGTCAGACATGACTTCTCTGTAGGCATACTGATATAGGTCAGACATGACTTCTCTGTAGGGATACTGATATAGGTCAGACATGACTTCTCTGTAGGGATACTGATATAAGCCAGACATGACTTCTCTGTAGGGATACTGATATAGGTCAGACATGACTTCTCTGTAGGGATACTGATATAGGCCAGACATGACTTCTCTGTAGGGATACTGATATAGGCCAGACATGACTTCTCTGTAGGGATACTGATATATGTCAGACATGACTTCTCTGTAGGGATACTGATATAAGCCAGACATGACTTCTCTGTAGGGATACTGATGTAAGCCAGACATGACTTATCTGTAGGGATACTGATATAGGTCAGACATGACTTCTCTGTAGGGATACTGATATAGGTCAGACATGACTTCTCTGTAGGGATACTGATATAGATCAGACATGACTTCTCTGTAGGGATACTGATGAAGGTCAGACATGACTTCTCTTTTGGGATACTGATATAGGTCAGACATGACTTGCTCTACAGGGATACTGATATAGGTCAGACATTACTTCTCTGTAGGGATACTGATATAGGTCAGAGATGACTTGCTCTACAGGGATACTGAAATAGGTCAGACATGACTTCTCTGTGGAGATACTGATATAGGTCAGACATGACTTGCTCTACAGGGATACTGATATAGGTCAGATATGACTTCTCTGTAGGGATACTGATATAGGTCAGACATGACTTCTCTGTAGAGATACTGATATAGGTCAGAAATGACTTGCTCTACAGGGATACTGATATAGGTCAGACATGACTTGCTCTGTAGGGATACTGATATAGGTCAGACATGGCTTCTCTGTAGGGATACTGATATAGGTCAGACATGACTTGCTCTGTAGGGATACTGATATAGGTCAGACATTACTTGCTCTACAGGGATACTGATATAGGTCAGACATGACTTCTCTGTAGGGATACTGATATAGGTCAGACATGACTTCTCTGTAGGGATACTGATATAGGTCAGACATGACTTCTCTGTAGGGATACTGATATAGATCAGACATGACTTCTCTGTAGGGATACTGATATAGGTCAGACATTACTTCTCTTTTGGGATACTGATATAGGTCAGACATGACTTGCTCTACAGGGATACTGATATAGGTCAGACATGACTTCTCTGTAGGGATACTGATATAGGTCAGAGATGACTTGCTCTACAGGGATACTGAAATAGGTCAGACATGACTTCTCTGTGGGGATACTGATATAGGTCAGACATGACTTGCTCTACAGGGATACCGATATAGGTCAGATATGACTTCTCTGTAGGGATACTGATATAGGTCAGACATGACTTCTCTGTAGAGATACTGATATAGGTCAGAAATGACTTGCTCTACAGGGATACTGATATAGGTCAGACATGACTTCTCTGTAGGGATACTGATATAGGTCAGACATGACTTGCTCTGTAGGGATACTGATATAGGTCAGACATGACTTGCTCTACAGGGATACTGATATAGGTCAGACATGACTTGCTCTGTAGGGATACTGATATAGGTCAGACATGACTTGCTTTACAGGGATACTGATGTAGGTCAGACATGACTTGCTCTGTAGGGATACTGATATAGGTCAGACATGACTTGCTCTACAGGGATACTGATATGGGCATGAGTTCCCAGATACTGATCTTTTAACTCTCTCCATCCCCAACCTCACCACACGATACTGGATATGCAAATTAGTTAACCCTGACAATCAGCTGGATAATACTGTGTCTACTAAAAAACAGATACCCACCCATTCTGACTGACACCCAGATGACATATGCTCCCATGCTAACCTTCACCTGCTTTGGTCCTCATTCTATTTCATGGACGGACAAAATGTTATAATATTGGCAATTAATAACAAAACCAGCACTTTCTCCACTTTTCAATAGTTTATATCTGTCTGTCTATTATTAAGACAGAGTAAGCCCCAGTCTCTATTCCTGCCTGACAGCTCAGCACACAGATACAGATCTGATATCATAATTTGATCACTCTGTTGTAGCAGATCATTTTGTTGCGCAGCAGGAAATGTAAACTTGTACTGTACAGGTATCTGAGATTTATAAAGGCTTCTAAAGTTTAGCATTTCCACTTTAAAATGTCATACTTAATTTGCCATAACAAAAAATGTATCAACCCCTACGAAAATGTCCATGAATTCAAATCCACATAATAATTTCCGTGTTTTGTTGCTGCAGGTTAATATTCCTGCTGTGAGAAAGTGGTCAAATTAAGAGTACACACCGGTAGGTTATAAAAAAAGATAGACCAGCACATTGCTAATTTCAATCTAATTGTGATCCAGTGTGAGGAGCCATGTCTCTGTTTGTGTCCCAAATGGATCCCTAGGGCTCTGGACAAAAGTAGTGCACTATATAGGAAATAGGGTGCCAGTTGGAAGGCAACCTGTGTGTTTGATCATCCATTAAACATCATGTTGTCATGGTTACAGCCACTATGGTGGGAGAAACGTTTCTCCTCGAAATTTCCTTGATGATGTCACTAAATCAAATGGGCGGGCTTTAGTGGCGCCCGCTCAGATGCAAGTTGGGAAATCTAATCTGGTTTACTGACAATAAGAGTGCTCTCATGTCTGACTGCCTGACTGCACCTGACTGTCTGATTGGGTGATGCAGTGACAAAACCCTGCATCTGCTTATCATTGTCAGATCATTCCATTTCCTACAGAAACCTGTAATCAGATGTCAGATGCAGTGGCTTAATGGTCAAACGCTCCCCACATGTGTAGTACTGTACGCTTCTTTCTGTTCAGATACCACCATTGACATTTACAGTGAGATATTCTGACCAGCAGAGGATGCTAGGTATGCAGAGCATTCAGAAAGTATTCCGGCCCCTTAGACTTTTTACACATTTTCTAAAATGCATTAAATTGTTTATTTTTCTTCATCAATCTCCAAACAACACTCCATAATGGCAAAGTAAAAATGCTATTCTTTTTTTTTAAATAAAAAAACATCTGAAATATCACATTTACATAATTATTAAGACCATTAACTCAGTACTTTGTTGAAGCACCTTTGGCAGCTATTACAGCCTCAAGTCTTGGGTATGACACTACAAGCTTGGCACACCTGTATTTGCGGAGTTTCTTGCAGCTGAAAAATATCCCTACAGCATGATGCTGCCACCACCATGCTTCACCGTAGGGATAGCGCCAAGTTTCCTCCAGACGTGACGCTTGGCATTCAGGCCAAAGAGTTCAATCTTGGTTTCATCAGACTGGAGAATCTTGTTCCTCGTGGTCTGAGAGTCCTTTATGGTGCCTTTTGGCAAACTCCAAGAGAGCTGTCATGTGCCTTTTACTGAAACGTGGCTTCTGTCTGGCCACTCTACCATAAAGGCCTGATTGGTGGAGTGCTGCAGAGATGGTTGTCCTTCTGGAAGGTTCTTCCATCTCCACAGAGGAACTCTGGAGCTCTGTCAGAGTGACCATCGGGTTCTTGGTCACCTCCCTGACCAAGGCCCTTCCTCCCCGATTGCTCAGTTTGGCCGGGCAGCCAGCTCTAGGAAGAGTCTTGGTGGTTCCAAACTTCTTCCATTTAAGAATGATGGAGGCCACTGTGTTCTTGGGGACCTTCAATGCTGCAGAACATTTTGGTACCCTTCCACAGATCTGTGCCTTGACACAATCCTGTCTCTGAGCTCTACGGACAATTCCTTTGACCTCATGGCTTGGCTTTTGCTCTGACATACACTGTCAACTGTGGGAATTTATGTGTGTGTGCCTTTCCAAATCATGTCCAATCAATCAATTGAATTTACAAAAGGTGGAATCCAATCAAGTTGTCGAACATTCTCAGTATTTCAGTTTTTTATTTGTAATACATTTGCCTGTAAAAACCTGTTTTCCCTTTGTCATTATGGGGTATTGTGTGTAGATTGATGAGGAAAATGGTTATTTAATACATTTTATAATAAGTCTGTAACGTAACAAAATGTGGAAAAAGTCAAGGGGTCTGAATACTTTCCGAATACATTGTATGTTGCAGTAGTACAGTAATCTGAAGTTCACTGTGAACACAACACACCACACACCACAACACACCACACAACACACCACACACTACAACACACCACACAACACACCACACACCACAACACACCACACAACACACCACACACCACAACACACCACACACCACAACACACCACACACCACAACACACCACACACCACAACACACCACACACCACAACACACCACACACCACAACACACCACACAACACACCACACACTACAACACACCACACAACACACCACACAACACAACACACCACACCACACACCACAACACACCACACACCACAACACACCACACAACACACCACACACTACAACACACCACACAACACACCACACAACACAACACACCACACCACACCACACACCACAACACACCACACAACACACCACACCACACCACACACCACAACACACCACACACCACACCACACAACACAACACAACACACCACACCACACCACACACCACAACACACCACACAACACACCACACCACACCACACACCACAACACACCACACCACACCACACAACACACCACAACACACCACACAACACACCACACCACACCACACACCACAACACACCACACAACACACCACACACCACAACACACCACACACCACACACCACACACCACACAACACACCACACAACACAACACACACCACAACACACCACACACCACAACACACACCACAACACACCACACAACACACCACACCACACTACACAACACACACCACAACACACCACACACCACAACACACCACACACCACACCACACCATACAACAAAACACACACCACAACACACCACACACCACAACACACACCACAACACACACACAACACACCACACCACACAACACACACCACAACACACCACAACACACCACACCACACCACACACCACAACACACCACACACCACAACACACCACACAACACACCACACCATACCACACTACACCACACAACACACCACAACACACCACACACCACACCACACCATACCACACCACACAACACAACACACCACACAACACACCACAACACACCACACACCACAACACACCACACCACACACCACACAGCACACCACACCACACCATACCACACCATACCACACCACACACCACACCACAACACACCACAACACACCACACACCACACACCACACACCATAAACAAACCACACACCACACCACACCACACACCACACCATACACCACACCACACAACACACCAGACACCACACACCACACAACACACCAGACACCACACACCACACCACACACCACATAACACACCACACCACAACACACACCACAACACACCACACCACACACCACACAGCACACCACACCACACCATACCACACCATACCACACCACACACCACACCACAACACACCACAACACACCACACACCACACACCATAAACAAACCACACACCACACCACACCACACACCACACCATACACCACACCACACAACACACCAGACACCACACACCACACCACACACCACATAACACACCACACCACAACACACACCACAACACACCATACTAGAAGTGGTGTAGTGAAGGGTAAATGCAAGCAAACGCACTTGACCTACTTTTCTTTGCTTAGCAGTTTACACAGCTTTTGTGGAAAAATGGATAGAAAGTATATTTTTTCACAGCGACCAGCAGTCAGAGTTTAACCACCAACTTTTTGTTCCGTGAATGTGATTTCGTTACAATCCTTAATCACTGTATAATTACTGTATTTAAATGACAAGGAATCAAACGGTACAGGAAAACGTGGAAGACATTTCCAGGCAAGGAAATCTACTTGGAAGTG
Source organism: Oncorhynchus mykiss (assembly GCF_057628025.1). Lineage (NCBI taxonomy): Eukaryota > Metazoa > Chordata > Actinopteri > Salmoniformes > Salmonidae > Oncorhynchus > Oncorhynchus mykiss. Next base: position 26,939,201 of record NC_143035.1, on the reverse strand, counting down.
AGTGGCCGAGTGCACACAAATAGGTGTGTCGAAACATATCTTTATCTGACAGCTCTGGAAAAAGTCCCAACCTGTGCTGGCTGGTTTATGACTAATGTGTTTTGTGTTTCCCCAAAAACTCCTACATGTTGCTGTTGCAGGTCTGGGTTTTCCCTGAGACTACCTTGACCTAGCTGACCTTTCTTGTCCAAAACAGGGAAAGGACCTTGAGCTTGCTATGGGCTACAATGTAAATGTACTGTAAGTGATTGAAATTCCTCCAAACAGCTAAATATTTTCCTGCTTCTATTCATCAAGACTCACAGCCAACATTTATTGACATGCTCTAAATACCCCAAACTAACATACAGTTACAGCACATGGTTATTGTTGTATACTGTAAATGTTCTTACTGTGTTCATGTTTTGCGTTAACAGTGTATTGACTTTAAGCCATGAGGCGGCACCAGGAACCAAACATCACAACACAAAGGCTTTCATTACCAGATACTGATCAGTCATGGCTGGGCTCAGCCACCTGACGATGACTACTATTGTAATCATGTTTATTAATGACCTGTTAACAGTAAGTTATTATACTTCTTCCTGTCTGTAAGAGTTCCTGATATTTCCACCTCAAAGAGGGAGGAGAGAAAGAGGGCGAGAGAGAGAGAGAGAGAGACATATATAGACATAATATGATGTTTGAAATGTCTTAATTCTTTTGGAACTTTTGTGAGTGTAATGTTTACTGTGAATTTTGTATTGTTTATTTCACTTTTGTTTATTATATATTTCCCTTGCTTTGGCAATGTAAACATATGTTTCCCATGCCAATAAAGCCCCTTAAATTGAATTGAAATTGAATTGAAATTGAGAGAAAGAGCGAGAGAGAGAGAGAGAGAGAGAGAGAGAGAGAGAGAGAGAGAGAGAGAGAGAGAGAGAGAGAGAGAGAGAGAGGGAGGGAGGGAATTTTATGATGTCACTGCAGCCTACTCATATCCAGTATAAAGGCTGTACAGACTACTGTACAGACTACTACCGCTCTCATACAGACTCAGACACACACACACGTCACCCAGATACAGTCAGTCACAGTGTAACACACACGGACCGAGGTCGCTAATGCTACAGGCTGAGCAGTCACAGTAAGTAAAGTATGCTGGGTTTCTCAGGGGGTTCTCAGGGGGTTCTCAGGGGTTTCTCAGGGGGTTCTCAGGGGTTTCTCAGTGGGTTCTCAGGGGTTTCTCAGGCGGTTCTCAGGGGGTTCTCAGGGGTTTCCCAGGGGGTTCTCAGGGGGTTTCTCAGGGTGTTTCTCAGGGGGTTCTCAGGGGTTTCTCAGGGGGTTCTCAGGGGGTTCTCAGGGGGTTTCTCAGGGGTTTCTCAGGGGGTTCTCAGGGGGTTTCTCAGGGGGTTTCTCAGGGGGTTCTCAGGGGTTTCTCAGGGGGTTTCTCAGGGGGTTCTCAGGGGTTTCTCAGGGGTTTCTCAGGGGGTTCTCAGGGGGTTTCTCGGGGGGTTTCTCAGGGGGTTTCTCAGGGGGTTCTCAGGGGTTTCTCAGGGGTTTCTCAGGGGGTTCTCAGGGGGTTTCTCAGGGGTTTCTCCGCTCGACTTGCTTTTCCTCACCATTTTCTCGCTTTTGTTTTGTTTCTCTTATTTTCTTGTTTTTGTCTGAGTTCATCTGACTCTCACAACCCCTCTCTGTCAGTTTCAGTAAAACAGGCTCTGTTTGAAAACTCCACTAAACACTTTTTAAACATCTCCCTTAGTATGCGACACACATCCTCTTTCTCTCTCTATTCTGTATTTTTTGCTCCTGTTCTTTCTTTCTATGTGAACAGTGACGATGGTAAACCCTAAATGTATTTACATGCTGGCATAGATTCACGACTGCCTGCTTTGTGTGTCTGTGTGTCTTACTGCCGTGGCCAGTGTGTTACAAGCATCTCTTCCTGTTAGTCTCTAGTTACACTGGTGCATGTCTTTATGTTGTTATAATGTTGTTATAATGATGTTAGAATAGCTGTTATGTGTCTAATCTGTACCAGAGTTCGATTCCTGCAGTGCTTTCTTTACCTGTTGAAAATAGTAGGGGTATTCCATATATTAGCTGATAGAAAGTGTTGTTGTAACTGTTTTCTCTCCATTGATGTTCTGTGACTGTATAATTACGTGGTTGTTGGTAGTGTTGTTGGTCTGGCCCTCTGTGTTGTAATATAAGAGGATAACTATTGATTATTATCTCATTCACCTGCTCATTCACCTGCTGATAATGTTCTAAAAACAGTATGCGTGTTCATCTGAGCATAAGCAGGGAGACCATGAGCCTTACGAGGGGGGAAACATAGTTCTGGTTATCTCTCTGTCTCTTCTCTTCTGTTTTGGTCATGAGAGATAGCTGTTTATCTCCCCGTCACTTCTGTTTTGGTCATGAGAGATAGCTGTTTATCTCCCCGTCACTTCTGTTTTGGTCATGAGAGATAGCTGGTTATCTCCCCGTCACTTCTGTTTTGGTCATGAGAGATAGCTGGTTATCTCCCCGTCACTTCTGTTTTGGTCATGAGAGATAGCTGGTTATCTCCCCGTCACTTCTGTTTTGGTCATGAGAGATAGCTGGTTATCTCCCCATCACTTCTGTTTTGGTCATGAGAGATAGCTGGTTATCTCCCCGTCTCTTCCGTTTTGGTCATGAGAGATAGCTGTTTATCTCCCCGTCTCTTCTGTTTTGGTCATGAGAGATAGCTGTTTATCTCCCCGTCACTTCTGTTTTGGTCATGAGAGATAGCTGTTTATCTCCCCGTCACTTCTGTTTTGGTCATGAGAGATAGCTGGTTATCTCCCCGTCACTTCTGTTTTGGTCATGAGAGATAGCTGGTTATCTCCCCGTCTCTTCTGTTTTGGTCATGAGAGATAGCTGTTTATCTCCCCGTCACTTCTGTTTTGGTCATGAGAGATAGCTATTCTCGCTGCAAAGTCTCTTCCACCCCTTTTCTCTCTCTGTTTCTGTGTTTATCTCTGTTTCTCTTCCCCTCTCTCTAAAAAAATGATAAACAGTGTTTCCCTCGTTTTCTCCCTCCCTCTCTCTAAATCCAAAAATGGAAATAAAGCTAAGGTTCTGCGTGTGTCTCTCTCTGCCATTCTCTCTCTGTTTACATAAAAAGTCATTCTGCCACCCAGCTGGGTTGGTCTCTGGTCTCTGTTTACCTTTGAATGTTTGAAAGTAGTAGGGCAGTTCTCTGTGTGGGGGGGTAGTAGAGGGAGTGGACACACATTTACTCACACACAGAACCAGACACACACACACACACACACCTACAATTGTGTTGGTGGACAGCCAAAGAGGAAAAGACTGAGGAGAAAGGCTTTAATCACATATATATACTCTCTCCTGCTCTAGAATACCAGCAAGGAATCATTGACCATCCACCCTCCCAGCAGAAGTCATATAACATAACGGAGGGAACGTCTAAGAAGTTGAAAGAGAACTCTTCAGCCTTTTGGAATTGAGACTGTACCAGATACACCAGACCTTGGGATTTAAAGCCCTCTGTTGAACCAGGCCGGCACCAGCATTTTAGACAGTCCCAACAGCACCAGAGGAAGGGAGTTCATCTAGGATCAGACAGTATGCTGGCTCAGATCCTACAGGAGATGTGGGTGGACCCAGAGGTTCTGAAGGCCCTGAGTGAAGACCAGAGGAGAATCTTGTTTCTGAAGATGAGAGAGGAGCAGGTCAGACGCTGGATAGAGAGGGAGGAGAAGGACGAGAGAGGGAGGAGAACCAGGGAACAACACAGGTCTAAAGAAGGTACAGCATTCTCTCTCACACACACACACACACACACACACACACACACACACACACACACACACACACACACACACACACACACACACACACACACACACACACGCACACCGGTCCTTAATAATGAGCACAGAATGCAGAATGAATCCAGACCATGTACAGTACATTAGAGTATACTTCAGAACATGAACCTGGCGTCATAGTAACTGCATATGGGAAATGAGAGAGTATATTTCATAATTTATGTTTTCCTTTCCCTGGGCGGTCACACCCACCTGTACCCTCCTCTGCCTCTTATCCCCTCTCTGCCTACACAGAATGTTCTGTCCACAGATTCAACACACCACAGGGCATACAGTATTGGCCAGGGAGAGAGGAAAACCCTTCAAATATAGAAAGAGAGAGGGGGAACAGGGGGGGGGGGTGAAAGATGGGGACATGAGAGAGATGTGGAAGCAGGAGGTAAGGACGCAGAAGGGGGAGAGAGAGGAGGAATGAGGGGAAAAGTGAGTGAGAAGAAGAATAGAAAGTGGCAGGGAGAGAGAGAGAGAGAGAGAGAGAGAGGGGGGCACTGAGGAACTGAGCTTGCTTGAGCACCCACCCCACTATTCTGGGAAAACAACCCTGCAACCATACTCTACAGAGAATCAGCCTTCAGCTCAGGCCAAGTTCCAACACTTTCACTAACCCACGTCTCTCTCTTGCTTTCCCATTCTATTCCCTTCTCTCTCCATCTCTCTCTTTTACCCATTCTATCCCTCTCTTTCCCTGTCCATTTCTCTATCTGATGGGATATAGAATGTGACCTATCCTTTCCATTGGTTCTAATAGAACAGTGTGTATATATGGAATACCCAGCATCCTCTCCCTCTCCCTCACTCTATTTGATAGGATATAGAATGAGACGTATCCCCTCCCCCACTCTATCTGATAGGATACAGAATGAGACTTATCCCCTCCCCCACTCTATCTGATAGGATATAGAATGAGGCGTATCCCCTCCCCCACTCTATCTGATAGGATACAGAATGAGACTTATCCCCTCCCCCGCTCTATCTGATAGGATACAGAATGAGACTTATCCCCTACCCCACTCTATCTGATAGGATACAGATTGAGACTTATCCCCTCTCCCACTCTATCTGATAGGACACAGAATGAGACTTATCCCCTCCCCACTCTATCTGATAGGATACAGAATGAAACTTATCCCCTCCCCCACTCTATCTGATAGGATACAGAATGAGACTTATCCCCACCCCCACTCTATCTGATAGGATACAGAATGAGAATTATCCCCACCCCCACTCTATCTGATAGGATATAGAATGAGACCTATCCCCTCCCCCACTCTATCTGATAGGATACAGAATGAGACCCATCCCCTCCCCCACTCTATCTGATAGGATACAGAATGAGACCTATCCCCTCCCCCACTCTATCTGATAGGATATAGAATGAGACCTATCCCCTCCCCCACTCTATCTGATAGGATACAGAATGAGACCACCCCCCCTCCAGTATATTGTACTAGCCAGCCCTCATATCAGAGCTCTATCGTCAGAAACAGAGCTGCAGCGATTGATTCATTCCACATTCCTGCCTGCCTTCTTGCCCGGCAGATTGAATAGCAGTGAATAGAATTGAATAAGCCCTGTGTTTGGTGTCGCTCGTCGCTTTTAACCCCGAATATCACGTTACCCCTTTGTCTTTCCAATCTGTGCTCTATGTATCACCTGGGTGAGTGTGTGTGTGTCACCTTAGTAGCAGTAGGATAGGCCAGGTCATCTCTCATCTCTTAACACCAGGTGTCAAAATGAGCAGTAAAACCACTGTGTTGAGCAACAAACACTACACTTCATCATTCTTCTCACAGGCCCTTTATTCTCCTCTCTCAGCCCCATGGCCCAGAAAGACTCTCCTTACATAAGATAGTACGTAGGCAACACAGTACAACTCTTAAATGTCACACACACACACACACACACACACACACACACACACACACACACACACACACACACACACACACACACACACACACACACACACACACACACAGCCTCTGGCCCATCATGTACACTTAAAAAATGATTAACATATTTCCAATGTGATTTGCTGCAAGACCATTTCTACACCTTTTGTTGCCATTTTGCTCTATATTACATAGGCTTATCTTCACTTATCTGAATTGAAATGAATGAATTGAAATTTATTTTTTTTACATTTAGGCTAGCAGCCTATTCATGTGTATCGTGTTCATATCACTGTAATGGTGACCTGTCTGTGATTAGAGACTAGAGGTTGTATCCCACCAATTGTTAGCCAGCTAATTAACACGGATCTGTGGTCAGATCTGAGTGATTACTGTAAGGTGAAGACCATAGACTAGTGTGTCAGTAAGGCAGTGTTTGTGCAGAGCCAATAGACTGGACAATAGATCAAGCTAGACCTCAGTAATGTGTTTGTTCACTGATAAGACAACAGCACCATCTGCTGGGCTATAACGGAGTACTACAACCAGACTCCATCAGTCTGACGATGGATTTAAATTGGGGACAGGTTTGAACAGTTACCTGCTGTTGTATTATCTGTGCTAGTTACACAGTGTGATATTCTATGTGTTTCTTTGTCTCCTCAGGTCACAGTAAGAGCGTGCGCTGGCTGTTGGGTCGTGATGGGGATGTAAGTGTGAGCGTGATTGGAGAGGTGGATGAATTTATATCCTCCAAACTCCCCCAGACCCTTTGTACCAACACCAGACTACAGAGTACAGAAATGAACAACCTAGTGGTTGATCTCCATACTGTGTCTCTACTGGCAGACAGAGAGAACCACCAAACCAGCTCACAATCAGCCACACTGATGCAACTCAGCGTAAGTGTTTATTTCGAAGTGTGTGTATGTGTGTTTGTGATGTGTATGCATATGAGACACAGAAAGAGAGGGCAAGAGGGAGAGAAATATGTCATCTCTACCATAGCTTAACAGTCTTCTTCTATTTCCAGGTAGACTCAGACGGCTCTAAGGACTCTGAGGAGGACCACGACTCAGGCAGCGCTGAGGACGACCCAAAGGACCCCGTGGAGGACAGCAGCGACAATGAGTCAGGCAACAGCACAGACGACCTAAAGGACTGGGGCCTCTGCTACAGACACCACCACAGCAACATCAGCCTGTCTCTACAACCCCAGCTGTCAGTCACAGAGAAGGCCCGCCCACACGGCAGAGGAGGTGAGAGAGAAAAAGAATCAAATGAAATCAAAATGTATTGGTCACATACACATGGTTAGCAGACGTTAATTCTAGTGTAGCAAAATGCCTGTGCTTCTAGTTCCAAACTATGCAGAGTGTATTTTGTGTGTACATACGGGCACGCGCATGTTTCTCTGGAATGACATGTCTACTCTACACTCGATTCAAGTTCATTGACGTAACAGATATTTCTACAATCCTTTCCCTCTCTATCTCTCTAGTGGTGGTCAGTCATGAGGAGGAGAGCCCAGCTTTTGGTGGTCGGGTGGCCCAGCTCAGGAGAACATTTGCCACATCTTCTCCCATCGCCAAGCCCCCTGTGCCCACCAAACCTTCACACCTGCAGCTGGTGCCCAGGTCCTCTCTGAGGTAACACTGGGGTCACCCACGGTCAACCAATCACACAGAAGAGGTACTGCCCACCTGAAGAGCTCATTTGAATACCAGGTAAAAGTGACCTACGGACAGACACTCACCTGAGGAACGGTGCAGAGAAATAGGAGCTCCAAACTTAGCCGAGTTAAAGGTGGACATGCACAGCTGAGTGGGAGGAATGCTTGACACTGGTACTCTGGTGAAGTGCCCCCCTCTTTGAAGGTTTGTGGAGACTGCATGGTAGTTATACAGTTCCACCTCTCCTTGAACCTAAATACACAAGAGGTTTGGACATGGTTAATACAAGAGCTATTTCTACATAGTTACATGGAAGTTTGTATCTGATTTGTACATGGGGTGGAGGAAAAGATTTAGCTTTACGTTTCTAATCAGGAATTATGCATAATTTATTTTCACTTTGCTGTCTCTCGTATGTTTGGGTCATAGGTCAAACCATCCTGGTATGTTTGGGCCATAGGTCAAACCATCCTGGTATGTTTGGGCCATAGGTCAAACCATCCTGGTATGTTTGGGCCATAGGTCAAACCATCCTGGTATGTTTGGGCCATAGGTCAAACCATCCTGGTATGTTTGGGCCATAGGTCAAACCATCCTGGTATGTTTGGGCCATAGGTCAAACCATCCTGGTATGTTTGGGCCATAGGTCAAACCATCCTGGTATGTTTGGGCCATAGGTCAAACCATCCTGGTATGTTTGGGTCATAGGTCAAACCATCCTGGTATGTTTGGGCCATAGGTCAAACCATCCTGGTATGTTTGGGCCATAGGTCAAACCATCCTGGTATGTTTGGGCCATAGGTCAAACCATCCTGGTATGTTTGGGCCATAGGTCAAACCATCCTGGTATGTTTGGGCCATAGGTCAAACCATCCTGGTATGTTTGGGCCATAGGTCAAACCATCCTGGTATGTTTGGGCCATAGGTCAAACCATCCTGGTATGTTTGGGCCATAGGTCAAACCATCCTGGTATGTTTGGGCCATAGGTCAAACCATCCTGGTATGTTTGGGCCATAGGTCAAACCATCCTGGTATGTTTGGGTCATAGGTCAAACCATCCTGGTATGTTTGGGTCATAGGTCAAACCATCCTGTCATGTTCTTAGCTACCAGATCTTTTGCTTTATTAATTGTGTTCATTATCTAACAGTCTAACCTCGTAGGCTTTCGAGTCATATCATGTTTTGTATATCTGCACTGTAACTACATTTTGTTTGAGGAGGCTATTTCTATTTTGTGTGTGAAACATGCTTGTGCGAAACACATACCTGTATTTCTTTGACCTGTTGGTCTCTAATTCAGCTAAATAAAAATCTGAAGAAATGTGCGTGTCTGTGGGTGTGGGTGTGGGTGTGGGTGTGGGTTTGCTTAGGCAAGAGAGAGAGAGAGAATTAAGAGAGAGAGAGAGAGAGAGAGAGAGAGAGAGAGAAAGAGAGAGAGAGAGAGAGAGAGAGAATTAAGAAAGAGAGAGAGAGAGAGAGAGAGAGAGAGAGAGAGAGAGAGAAAGGGAGTCCTCTGTTGTTTCATTTGTAGTGAGTGGTATCCATGGTGACCAGAGAGGTCGAGGACAACCAGACCTACCATTCACCCTACTCTGGGGTAGGATTACATCTAGATTTCAAAAACACACACACACACACACACATGCATGTGCGCACACACAGACACACACAGGTCACACGTGTAGGTGGAATGAATAAAAAACTAGAATAATCCAAGATGGGTTACAGTCATTTTTCTGAAGCTCCTTTATAAAACAGTGAGAGGAGGGCTGCAGTAGTGTTGCATGCTGTGCTCTCCAGTGGTTGTTGTTTACATGGAACTCCATGCTCTGGTTCACTAGTAGAGTTCCCAGCAGCTGGTTAACAAAGGATCAAAAGGGGCTAGTGGTAACTTGATTAGCGAGTGGCGGCCGGATGGCGACAGAAACAGGCGCTAAGATCAGACACACACACACACACACACACACACACACACACACACACACACACACACACACACACACACACACACACACACACACACACACACACACACACACACACACACACACACACACACACACACACACACACACACACACACACACACACACACACACGGTAGATGAATGTCAGGGTGGCTATATGCACACACTCAACATAACTCTATCTCTGCCAACTCAATAAAGCATGTCTTATGTCCCACCAGGACAGATGAAAGTGTGTCTTTAGGATTCAGGAACCTCTTCTTCTAAGACGCCCTGCTAGAGCTACTGTAGTATGATCCAACCAGTGTAGCGTTACTGAGCCATGCAGCAGCTGGCTGCAGCGACTAACATAGCTAGGTCCAACTGTGGTTTGAGAGGACAGACTCAGGGTCAGTCTGTATTCTCGACAACGCATCCATCTTTATCCCTCTCCTCCCTCTATATCTCTATCTCTCCATCTCTCTAGGTATCTGTCCGACCCCTTCCCTTTCTCTTTTTGTATTTGCCTCTTCCCTCTTCCCCTACTATCTTCATCTCCTGCTGTCTCTCCATTTCCTTTCTCCCCTCCCCCTCTCCTCTCTCTCTCCCTCCTGCCATCTTGCAGGGCAGCAGAGCCAGACTCTGCAGGCGTTTGGGGAGGCTCCAGACCTCGCGGCCAGCGGGTGACACAGATTTCCGGGGGAAGGGGGATTAATCTCCAAATGACTGGAAAGGCACAAGGGGAATCTGGAGATTCAGGAATATAAAATCCCTTTGTCTGCGAGAGAAAGAAATGCACGATAGGACATGTTTCTTATTCAGTGGAAAACTGTAACAGTGTGCCTGTCTGCTTTTTACCCTGAGTTGGCAGGACTTCTGTAGGACACACACACACACTGGTTCTCTGTGATCCCCTGACTGAAGGCACACAGGAAGTGCAACCATGGCCCAATTATAGCGTGACATCTCGCCTTGCCATTTCCATGGTTACGCTGTCCACCATCCCCCGGAGCGAACTGTGGAAGATTAAGGTCCTATCTTATCAGCCATCGTCACGGCAACCCCCCCCCCCCCCCTCCCAGTCTGTGTGAGCTGGACACTCTCTGCTTTCACCATGTTATTGAGGCCTTCACTGTGTGTGTGAGAATAAGTGTGTGTCTGCATACTACATGCTTGTGAATGAAATTGAATCAGTGTGTGAACGGGAATGAGAGAGAGAGAGCGTGTGTGTGAATGGGAATGAGAGAGAGAGCGTGTGTGTGAATGGGAATGAGAGAGAGAGTGTGTGCGTGAATGTGTTGAGTGTGTGGTGAGTCATGTGCGCATAGGTTTGGTATGTGCACTTTTTGGTCATATATGTGTGTGTGTGTCTGGAAGGTAGTGATAAGGCCATCATGCATGCCTCCCCCCCAAGACACACACACACACACACACACACATAAGCCTCACAGGAAATGGAGAGGGATCAGTCAGCCCCTGAAATACACAAAGAGACACTCTTGAAATACATACTCACCCCAACACACACATACAGTAGACAGGCAGTTTCCTTGTCTTTATTCAGAAGGCAGACCGTAGAGATGTATGAACTAGACACTAATCATGACCTAAGTACATCTACTACTCATTCTTTATTAACTGTGACATGAATAGAAAAACAAACAGAAACATCATATTATGACCAGTCTGTCCTTCTTGGTTTGGCTTTTACGGAAACATCCAGGTCAGAAGCTTCGATGACAAAATGTTCCAAAAATGGAATATAAAAAGGAATAACATGTTCTATTCATATACAATACTCTGTGCTTCATGAGATGCTTCATGTTGGCCCGACAATATCTAAATCCATTGGTGTGACTTATCTTTTCTTCATTGGGTTTTCATCTTCATACTTCTGATTGTCGAAGGTTCTGTACTCTCCAAGCCAATCCAACAAGGCCAGCTGAATTGACTTTCTTTGTAGGTCCAGAGTGCCAATGTTCATGATCACATTCCAAATAGACGGAATCCTATTGTAGCCATGGAAATGCTGCTCCTGATGGAAACACCATCTTCTATGAAAGGGGTCAGAAAGCTGTGGTTCACTTAAAACACAAACACATGCATATAGACTACTACACCGCCCGAAAGTAACACACTAACATACACTACATGACCAAAAGTATGTGGACACCTGCTCGTCTAACATCTCATTTCAAAATCACACCTGTCAGCAACAGGTGTGGCTGAAATGGCCGAATCCAATCATTTGAAGGGGTGTCCACATACTTTTGCATATATAGTGTAGTACAACTACAGTGGTATTACAGAGGTATATATTTTTTGGAGAGCAGTTGTCAGACCTCAGATAAAGTCAGACTGCCCTATTAATGCCCATTCTAAATAGTAGTGTGTATTTATCCACTTCCTCTCACCTCGAACCCGGTGGCTGCCTTTTTCTTCAGCTGCTCACACTTCCTGTACTTGCAGATCTGGTGTCCAGTCTTACGGTTGCGGCAGGCGCTGCACTCTTCACAGTTCCCTGTACGTCGACATGGCACACACTCTCCGCATCGCTTCCTCTTCCTTCTCCCAGCTCCCCCCCCGCCGCCAGTGGACGAGCTCTCGCCTCGCAACACCTCCACACCCTCCCCAACGCCAGCTATCCCCATTGACCCTCCACCACTAGTCAGGAACCCCCCTCCCCCTGCCATCAGTGCAAACAGGCCTGGGTTCAAGGGGAACCAGGAGCAGCCTAGCAGTGGGAGGAAGTCTGCCACACAACCCGTGCCGTCCCCTTCAGCCCCGGACCCCCCCTTCATCTCTTCCCCTTCCACCCCAGCTTCCCCGGTCCCCAGCCCGCCCAGAGGGCCCTGGTCCCTGGGTGTGGGGGTCAGTGTCAAGGCCCCAGCCCTCATCAGCAGCTCTGCAGCATGTGCCAGGTGAAGACCACTGGGAGAGTCCCAGAGGTCTATGTTGGAGGAGTGGGCCCGGCGAGGCTTGGTCTGCCTGGGCTGGGTTGGCCTGTGCTGGGCTGCAGTGGGATGGAGGAGGCCCCTGACACCCATACTACTGGAGCTATGGCGGTGGGATAGTCTGTTAGTGTTGTTGAGATATTCAGAGAGGGAGCAGGGATGAGACCGCTTCAGGCTTCGTCTTAGAGGCTCACTGAGGATCCTATTGGCTCTCTGCTGCTCTGGAGAGGAAGGGCCAGACATGTCCAGGGTATCTGCCATACTGGGTGGGGGTGGGAGATGGCAGGGCAATGCCAAGGTTAGAGCGGTGACAGCAGTCCAGCTGTCAGTTAGCCAATCCCAACTCTCTGACAGCTGTTATATTCCCATTATCCTCTCTGCCACCTTTATACCCTGTGGAGATGAACAGAGGAAGATGGAGGAGAGAGAAGAGGGGGAAGGAGATATGGAGGGAGACAGGGAAAAAGAGACAAAGAAAGCAGAGAGGGGGAGAAAATAAGTAGATGTTATTAGAGAGGCATTGGTCGATAGTTGGTTTTATTTTTAGTGAAGGAGACAATAATGACATTGTAAGACACAGGCCTAAGTGTAATTAAAGGAATAATAGCCTATTTAATGTTTGAGTGAGCATGTAAAATGTCTTCAAAATATAGGCTACATCTGAGACTAAGAAACTATATATTTTGAAAAACGTGACGCTTTATACATTTAAGTTAAGATAGACTGCGTGTGGTTGCACTTGAGTTCCAAGGTGGACAAATCTATGCAATAATGGAATACCACAAACAAATAGCCTATTGCGCATATGCGCCAGTCAAATTTGGAGCGCGCATTTCGATTTGACTACTGTAGTTGTGATGTGAGCCAGGCTAGAGAATATACAATATCTACCTCTGAATGCCATCGAGTTCGAAACTACCTTTTGTCTAGACTCTGTGACAGTCCAGGGTACGCGCGCGCACGACACGGTCGCAATAGATACATAAAATACGCTATATTTCATCAATAAACGATAACGTGGGTGTTCGAGTGATGTAATTGGTAGTACTGTAAAGGTATGAATATGTCATAACTCTCTCTTCAATATATTATTAATATCACATTAACACATCCTTTCGTAATTCGTGCACCTACCAATGCAATGCGAGCTGACCGGAGCCCCAGTGTCCAGTGGTTTGTCCGTGGTGTCTTCCACGAATATTGGAATAAATAAAGGGAGATGGAAAAAAAATAAGATATTGTTAACTATTAGACATTTCCAATATTTATCTGCAGTGATCACACAAGAAAACGAAGCCGTAAACCATTTGTCCAATTCGGTAGCTGCACAGGTCCTTCGCCTTTCCCGTCTCGCATTCCCACCTCCTCGTGCCCGCCACTCACAGAGTGGAACATGCAAACACACTTCATAGATTTGGGGGGCGTCACACAAAAAGCGAACTGGAGTCATGGTCATGAGACCGCAGAAAAATGACCCCTTGACCACAATAGCAAATTCCTGTGCTCATTTAATTTCTGTGCCACACAACATTTTACAAAACCATAGAAAAAGACAGGTGACAAAGCCAAAGTCCTGAAATACAGGAGTAATTATCTTGGAAATAAAACAAATGATTGGAAAATGCTTTTTGAGACTGTTTATGGAATCACTTTCTGGCATGAATGAAATTCATCAGACTGACATGTGAGTTATTGTATGTTGTGTGTGTGTTCCTTCCCATGTCATGTGATGCTGGTGGAAGCCAGACTGTAACAGTGTATGTGCCATCAGGCGAGAAGGGCGAGGGTGTTGTGGCCCGTTTAGAGCTGCACTGCATCAGCCTCAACCTCGTTCTTCTCAGGGTACTAAGCAGGGTAGTCCACTCCACCTCTTGTCAAGAGTCCTGCATTTTTGGCACATAGCCAGCTGTGGTGTGAGGCTGGGTGTGAGGCTGAGTGTGTGTGTGTGGCCGCCAGCCTAGGCAGCAATAACATGGAGAGGGGGCTGCCAAATCGTAATCCTCATGCCTGCTAGTTGAGCGAGAGCAGCTCCTAGCGGCTAGAGAAAATATTGCCTTGTGTCAGTGTGTAAAACGGCATACATTGGTGCACATAAACTGCTTTGCAGTGAGACATAAAATCAGCACCACATCATGTCGGTCTTATACGTCTCAGGAAAGGAATGACAGTAGACACACAAGTCGGACCACTTTAAGAAAACTTTTATTCACAATATACGGGCCAAAATCCATCACCATCAAGTCTGTCATATTCACTAGAACATGTATTTCTTTTGGACATTACCAATATATATTCCTAAAGGTTGTACTTTGAACACTGGAATAGACAATAGTCTTAGAGGGGAAATGAAAGTGCCCTCTTGTGTCAGAGAATGTCGAAATAAAGGGTAGCACCTTCCCCACTCTCAGTCACGTATTATTCATCTCGTAGTTAAGACCATTAAGACCAATGGCTCAATAACATTAATTACATGAGCTTCTAAGACACAAATCATATCATGTAACATTCCTTTGGGGTTTTGAGTGTGGGTTGTATGAAGGCGGTTTGAGTAGGAGTGCTGCTCTGCGTGGTTGGATCCTGCCATGATTCAGCTCATCTGTACGACCTCTGGTTGGATATGGCAAGTGATCGTTTGATTTTGGTGTATGTGGCATGTGACTGAATGGTGTTGAATGATGATTTGATGGGAGGGGCGAGAAGGGGAAAGGGAGGTTGGTTAAGCATCCTTCTTCTTGATGATGAGGGGACCCACGTTGTCCCCAGTGATCTCGTTGTGCTTGGTATGGGAACCATCACAGTAGGGGAACTGTGGGGAAATTGAAAAAACTTCGATACCCAAAGGGGAAATTTACACAAAGAAGTAAATAACACAAGGTATAAATCTCACCAGCCATCGCCTTAAAAATCCCAGAACAAACTACACTTCGCAAAAAGGCCAAATAGCAAATTATATTTGATAATGATATTGAATAATTTGCCCTGAGACATGACTATAGACTGCTATGGCATCCAACTATGGCACCAGGGACCATAGGAGTCTACAGCCAAGTCTCAAGGCAAATAAATGAAGAAGTGCTCACCTTCTTGGACCTCCAGCAGCGACAGTAGACGGCCTTGCTGCCAATGTCTTCTATGTCGAAGCTGTGCACCACCTTGGCACTGTCCTTACACACACAGGTGTTGACCTGGCTTTTCTTACGTCCAGTGAAGTACCGGCTAACCAGGAAGCCACCTAGAGCAGCCGCCACAACCACTGGCACTAGGACAGTCAGCTGGTCTGAAATTCAAGAACACATACAGGCATACATAAACAGAGAGAATGCACATGTACACTGTTAGCAGTTTTTGTCATTTTATCAGTAACTTACTGTATTAATCAACAGTATGACAATGTTTAACTGAATGTAGTTGTTGACCATAGAATGCACAGTAAAATACCATACATTGTTTTACAGCACACTGTACGACCTTTCTGTCATTTCAACAGTAAAACACAGTAGAATGCACAGTGAAATACCATAAATATGTTTTACAGTATTAATAATGCTGCATTGTGGGAAAATGTTTGTGGGCGGGGAAAGAGCTTCTGACTCCGAAACATATTTTAAGGCATGCCTTGTAAGAGCCTATATTTGTTGCACCTGTGAGTGAGAATGCAGTACCCCCACATAATACAGTAATATACTGTACTTTAGGAATTCTACAATCCTTGTTCTGAAAATCTACAGTAACATACTGGCCATTTAGCAAATCTGACCATAATTATATCCTCCTGATCCTGCTTATAAGCAAAAACTAAAGCAGGACGTACCAGTGACTCGCTCAATACAGAAGTGGTCAGATGATGCGGATACTACGCTACAGGACTGTTTTGCTAGCACAAACTGGAATATGTTCCGGGATTCACCCAATGGCATTGAGGAGTATACCAACTCAATCACCGGCTTCATCAATAAGTGCATCAACGATGTCGTCCCCACAGTAACTGTACGTGCATTTCCCAACAAGAAGCCATGGATTACAGGCAACATCCGCACCAAGCTAATGGCTAGAGCTTCCGCTTTCAAGGAGTGGGACACTAATCCATAAGCTTATAAGAAATCCCGCTATGCACTCAGACGAACCATCAAACAGGCAAACCGTCAATACAGGACTAGATTGAATCATACTACACTGGCTCTGATGCTCATCGGATGTGGCAGGGCCTGAAAACTATTATGGACTACAAAGGGAGAACCAGCCGCGAGCTGCCCAGTGACCCGAGCCAACCAGACAAGCTAAATGCCTTTTATGCTCGCTTTGAGGCAAGAAACACTGAAGCATGCATGAGAGCACCAGCTGTTTTCCGGACGACTGTGTGATCACGCTCTCCATGGCCGATGTGACCTTTTTAAAACAGGTCAACATTCACAAGGCCGCGGGGCTAGACGGATTACCAGGGCATGTACTCAGAGCATGTGCGGACCAACTGGCAAGTGTCTTCACTGACATTTTCAACCTCTCCCTGACCGAGTCTGTAATACCTACATGTTTCAAACAGACCACCATAGTCCCTGTGCCCAAGATGGCGAAGGTAACCTGCCTAAATGATTACCGCCCCGTAGCACTCACATCGGTAGCCATGAAGTGCTTTGAAAGGCTGGTCATGGCTCACATCAACACCATCATGCCAGAAACCCTAGACCCACTCCAAATCGCATACCGCCCCAACAGATACACAGATGACGCAATCTCAATTGCACTCCACACTGCCCTTTCCAACCTGGAAAAAAAAGGAACACCTATGTGAGAATGCTGTTCATTGACTACAGTTCAGTGTTCAAAACCAAATTCCCTACAAAGTTCATCACTAAGCTAAGGACCCTGGGACTAAACACCTCCCACTGAAACTGGATCCTGGACTTCCTGACGGGCCACCCCCAGGTGGTAAGGGTAGGCAGCAACACATTTGCCACACTGATCCTCAAAACTGCTGCCCTTCAGGGGTGCGTGCTTAGTCCCATCCTGTACTCCCTGTTCACCCACCACTGCGTGGCCAAGCACGACTCCAACACCATCATTAAGTTTGCTGACGACACAACGGTGGTCGGCCTGATCACTGACAACGATAAGACACCCTATAGGGAGGAGGTCAGCAACCTGGCAGTGTGGTGCCAGGACTACAACCTCTCTCTCAGTGTGAGCAAGACAAAGGAGCTGATCATGGACTACAGGAAAAGGAGGGCCGAACAGGCTTCCATTAACATCGACAGGACTGAAGTGTAGCAGGTCGAGAGTTTCAAGTTCTTTGGTGTCCACATCACCCACAAACTATCATGGGGCCAAGCTTCCTGACATCCATGACCTATATAGTAGGCTGTGTCACAGAGGAAAGCCCCAAAAAATTGTCATAGACTCCAGTCACCCAAGTCATAGACTGTTCGCTCTGCTACTGCATGACAAGCGGCACTGGAGCTCCAAGTCTAGGACCAAAAGGCTCCTTAACAGTTTCTACCTCCAAGCTGTAAGACTGCGGAACAAACTAAAATAATCAAGCTTTTTTGGTTACCACATGATTCCATATGTGTTATTTCATAGTTTTGATGTCTTCACTATTATTCTACAATGTAGAAAATAGTAAAAAAATAAAAAATAAACCCTTGAATGAGTAGGTGTGTCCAAACTTTAAACGTGTATTGTATGTCGACACCAGCTCGACGAACTTCTCATTCCAAAATCATTGGCATTAATATGGAGCTGGTCCCCCCTTTGCTGCTATAACAGCCTCCACTCTTCTGGGAAGGCTTTTCATTAGATGTTGGAACATTGCTGCAGGGATTTCAAATCAAATTGTATTTGTCACATGCGCCGAATACAACAGGTGTAGAGCTTACAGTGAAATGCTTACTTACAAGCCCTTAACCAACAATGCAGTTTTAAGAGAAATACCCCCCAAAAAGGAAGAGATAAGAATAACAAATGATTAAAGAACAGCAGTACATAACAATAGCGGGGCTATATACAGGAGGTACCGGTACAGAGTCAGTGTGCGGCGCACCGGTGTCGAGGTAATATGTACATGTAGGTAGAGTTATTAAAGTGACTATGCATAGATAATAAGTGAGTAGCAGTAGCAACGAAGGGGCATTGCAAATAGTCTGGGTAGCCATTTGATTTGCTTCCATTCTGACACAAGAGCTTTAGTTACAGTGCCTTGCGAAAGTATTCGGCCCCCTTGAACTTTGCGACCTTTTGCCACATTTCAGGCTTCAAACATAAAGATATAAAACTGTATTTTTTTTGTGAAGAATCAACAACAAGTGGGACACAATCATGAAGTGAAACGACATTTATTGGATATTTCAAACTTTTTTAACAAATCAAAAACTGAAAAATTGGGCGTGCAAAATTATTCAGCCCCTTTACTTTCAGTGCAGCAAACTCTCTCCAGAAGTTCAGTGAGGATATCTGAATGATCCAATGTTGACCTAAATGACTAATGATGATAAATACAATCCACCTGTGTGTAATCAAGTCTCCGTATAAATGCACCTGCACTGTGATAGTCTCAGAGGTCCGTTAAAAGCGCAGAGAGCATCATGAAGAACAAGGAACACACCAGGCAGGTCCGAGATACTGTTGTGAAGAAGTTTAAAGCCGGATTTGGATACAAAAAGATTTCCCAAGCTTTAAACATCCTAAGGAGCACTGTGCAAGCGATAATATTGAAATGGAAGGAGTATCAGACCACTGCAAATCTACCAAGACCTGGCCGTCCCTCTAAACTTTCAGCTCATACAAGGAAAAGACTGATCAGAGATGCAGCCAAGAGGCCCATAATCACTCTGGATGACCTGCAGAGATCTACAGCTGAGGTGGGAGACTCTGTCCATAGGACAACAATCAGTCGTATATTGCACAAATCTGGCCTTTATGGAAGAGTGGCAAGAAGAAAGCCATTTCTTAAAGATATCCATAAAAAGTGTTGTTTAAAGTTTGCCACAAGCCACCTGGGAGACACACCAAACATGTGGAAGAAGGTGCTCTGATCAGATGAAACCAAAATTGAACTTTTTGGCAACAATGCAAAACGTTATGTTTGGCGTAAAAGCAACACAGCTGAACACACCATCCCCACTGTCAAACATGGTGGTGGCAGCATCATGGTTTGGGCCTGCTTTTCTTCAGCAGGGACAGGGAAGATGGTTAAAATTGATGGGAAGATGGATGGAGCCAAATACAGGACCATTCTGGAAGAAAACCTGATGGAGTCTGCAAAAGACCTGAGACTGGGACGGAGATTTGTCTTCCAACAAGACAATGATCCAAAACATAAAGCAAAATCTACAATGGAATGGTTCAAAATTAAACATATCCAGGTGTTAGAATGGCCAAGTCAAAGTCCAGACCTGAATCCAATCGAGAATCTGTGGAAAGAACTGAAAACTGCTGTTCACAAATGCTCTCCATCCAACCTCACTGAGCTCGAGCTGTCTTGCAAGGAGGAATGGGAAAAAAATTCAGTCTCTCGATGTGCAAACCTGATAGAGACATACCCCAAGCGACTTACAGCTGTAATCGCAGCAAAAGGTGGCGCTACAAAGTATTAACTTAAGGGGGCTGAATAATTTTGCATGCCCAATTTTTCAGTTTTTGATTTGTTAAAAAAGTTTGAAATATCCAATAAATGTTGTTCCACTTCATGATTGTGTCCCACTTGTTGTTGATTCTTCACAAAAACATACAGTTTTATATCTTTATGTTTGAAGCCTGAAATGTGGCAAAAGGTTGCAAAGTTCAAGGGGGCCGAATACTTTCGCAAGGCACTGTAGGTCGGGCACTGATGTTGGGCGATTAGGCCCGGCTCGCAGTCAGTGTTCCCATTCATCCCAAAGGTGTTCGATGGGGTTGAGGTCAGGGCTCTGTGCAGGCCAGTCAAGTTCTTCCACACCGATCTCGATAAACCATTTCTGTATGGACCTGGCTTTGGGCATGGTGGCATTGTCATGCTGAAATGGGAAAAGGGCCTTCCCCAAACTGTTGCCACAAAGTTGGAAGCACAGAATCATCTAGAATGTCATTGTATGCTGTAGCGTTAAGATTTCCCTTCACTGGAACTAAGGGGCTAAGCCCGAATGATGAAAAACAGCCCCAGAACATTATTCCCACCAAATGTTTTATTTGGCACTATGCATTCAGGCAGGTACCGTTCTCCTGGCACCTGCCAAACCCGGATTTGTCCGTCGGACTGCCAGATGGTAAAGTGTAATTCATCACTCCAGGTGGCGAGCTTAACACCACTCCCAGCTGACGCTTGGCATTGTGCATGGTGAACTTAGGTTTGTGTGTGGCTGCTCGGCCATGGAAACCAATTTCATGAAGCTCCTGACAAACAGTTATTGTGTTGACGTTACTTCCAGAGGCAGTTTGGAACTCGGTATTCAGTGTTGTAACCGAGGAAAGACGATTTTTACGCGCTACGCACTTCAGTACTCTGCAATCCCGTTCTGCGAGCTTGCGTGGCCTACCACTTTGCAGCTGAGCTGTTGTTGCTCCTAGATGTTTCCACTTCACAATAACAGCACTTACAGTTCACCGGGGCAGCTCTAGCAGGGCAGAAATTTGATTAACTGACTTTTTGGAAAGGTGGCATCCTGTGATGGTGCCACTTTAAAATTCACTGAGCTCTTCCGTAAGGCCATTCTACTGTCAATGTTTGTATATGGAGATTGTATGGCTGTGTGCTCGATTTTATACACCTGTTAGCAACAGGTGTGGCTGAAATAGCAGAGTCCACTAATGTGTACATATACATATATATATATATATATTGTATATTAATGTGTGCCTTAAGTGGCTATATTTGTTGCACCCATTAGTGAGAGTACTGTACCAATTTAAGTGATATGTGGTAGTAGTTCCCTAACAATTAAATGTATATAGGGATCACATCAGAGTGGTGTCACGCCTTAAACCTTTTAATGTTTTAATATTTTCACATGTCCATTTGATCTGTGTTGCCCTGTAATCACAGACAGTTTGTAAGCCTTTGGTTAGGCCTCAAGAAGTGCAAGTGATGTAAAACACCTAGTTTTCATGAATATGCTGTTATATGCAAATACCTACAGCCAACCTGCTTGCTATAATCCCTTGTAATTAAAAAAAATATATATAACATTTTCTTGCAGTTTAAAATGAAATTTTACAGTGTTTCATTGCTCTGCCATCAAGTTACTGTGAAAATGATTAACGACAACATGTTCAGTAACGGTTAAAGAAACGTTTTACTTGTAAATTAGATTACAGTAAAACTATTGTTACCAAAAAATATACTACGGTGAAATGGATTACAGTAGCTGTACTGGCCAATTGCTGCCAGTAAAATACTGTACATTTTACAGGAAATGTTTTACAATGTACAGATCAAAAGTCAGAAAATGCATATTTACTGTGAAACTTCAATTAATAGCCCAGGCTTTTATTTCCTGAAAATACTGAACACAACAGGCACTTATTATAGAAATATTTTTATTCAGTACATGAAAATTAATAGAACCTAATGTTTCCATCGCATTTTCAACTCTATGGATAGTTTGTCAAACTGTTGCGTTAAATAGCAAATGTCTCTACTCTAGTCTTGGCACGTGCGCTGTAGCCAACAGCTGGCAGTTAGTGCTGGTAGGCTAGACTACATGATGAGATTATAGATACGAGTGAGAATGTTTTTATTTGTCAAAACGGCAGTCAAGCATTGATCATCATGTCACCAGAATAAGACCCTGGAAATGCATCAGAAAGGAGCATCATCAAGCTAACACCATGCACTTTCACCAACCTGTGAAGTTCATCATAATTTATTTAATCTGGAGTGTAATTTAAACTGCATGGTTTCCCGAGTTGTTGTGGGAGAACCACACACGTCATCGCCTGGCTTCAAGTTTACTTCGATATAAAGGTGTTTCCATCGTCATTGCTCGCATAATTCATTTTAAAGACACAAAAAATCCCATCATGTCGAATGAACAAATGATTTGTCGGCATTTATGAGATTGTACCGAAACTTCCTGTTTCCATCAGAGCTGTCATTTTTTAAAGATATGGTATGGCTTTACTCACATAAAAACTGTCGATGGAAACGTGGTAACATACAGAAAAATTATTCTCCTCTATGACTGTGCGTTTTTGGC
The DNA here is from genome assembly GCF_057628025.1 of Oncorhynchus mykiss. Taxonomy (NCBI): domain Eukaryota; kingdom Metazoa; phylum Chordata; class Actinopteri; order Salmoniformes; family Salmonidae; genus Oncorhynchus; species Oncorhynchus mykiss. The sequence goes on along the minus strand of NC_143035.1, from coordinate 26,916,702 downwards.
AGTTCTGACTTTCGCCACTAGAGGGCAATCAGTCCATTTCTGGGGGTCTGTACTCCCAAAGTTGTTGACTGTTTTTGTGCTTGTCAGTTAGCTAGCAGTTCTCAGCTGTTACCAGCACTGAAGTAAAATAAGAACTGTAGACTGTGTCGAAGATTTTCGTCTGTTGTTTTCAAGGTAATTATCATGCTGAAACATGAGGTGGGCCAACATGGCAGATGAGGGGCACAACAATGGGCTTCAGGATCTCGTCTCGGTATCTCTGTGCATTCAAATTGCTGTAAATAAAATGCAATTGTATTTGTTGTCCGTAGTTTATGCCTGCCCATACCATAACCCTACCACCACGGGCCACTCTGTTCACAACGTTGACATCAGCAAACGGCTTACCCACACAACGCCATACACGTGGTCTGTAGTTGTGAGGGCGGTTGGATGTACTGGCAAATTCTCTAAAATAACGTTGGAGGCGGGTTATGGTAGAGAAATTAACATTAAATTATCTGGCAACAGCTCTGGTGGACATTCCTGCAGTCAGCATACCAATTGCATGCTCCCTTAAAACTTGAGACATCTGTGCAATTGTGTTGTATCCACATTTTAGAGTGGCCTATAATTGTCCATGCACGAGGTGCACCTGTGTAATGATCATGCTGTTTAATCAGTTTCTTGATATGCCACACCTGACAGGGGGATGGATTATTTTGGCAAAGGGAAAATACTCACTAACAGGGATAGAAACACATTTGAGCACAACATTTGAGAGAAATAAGCTTTTTGTGTATATGACATTTTGGGGGGTATTTTTTATTTCAGAACACTTTACATCTTCCGTTTATATTTTTGTTCAGTGTAAAATGTGTATATCTTATGCTGTGAGTGATGGGGGTCAAAAAAAAATCGAGCAGTGGAAACCGTGCTTCAAGACAGGAACCCTAATCCCTTGGTTAGCAGCCAATGCCTAGCAGTTTCTTACAGGCGATAAAAACAGATTGCCATCATTTTTTAAACAACACTCAAACATTAAACCTCTTAAACAATTCATGGTAATTCACGGTAACCTCGTAAATAATTTATTTAGACCCCACATTTATTTGAAACGTGTTTATTTTCTGAAATCAATGTGTGCATTTGGTTCACTGTTTGCTGAAATGTGTGCCCTTGCCCGGCTATTAAAAGGGGCAGGCAGCTATTTGAGACTGCGTTTAATTAAAGTTAAGGTATGCAGAAAGGATTTTCACCTTACAGAAGACCAGGTTTTCCTCTAACTTTGTAATAAAGGTCTAAAAACAACACTATTACTCAAGTTCCGTTTTTTTAAACGCTATTATGGAAGCATACTAGGCCTATATGTAATGGATTTCGTAGCGAGAAGGATCGGACGACCAATTTGCAGCGTGGTAAGTGTCCATAATGTTTATTTAAATACATAAACGGAACACTACGAAATACAAAACAATAAACGTGAAATGAACGAAACAGTCCCGTGTGGTACAAACACCCATAACTCAAAAGTGAAACCAGGCTACCTAAGTATGATTCTCAATCAGGGACAATGATTGACAGCTGCCTCTGATTGAGAACCATACTAGGCCGAACACAGAAATCCCAAATGATAGAAAAACGAACATAGACAACCCACCCAACTCACGCCCTGACCATACTAAAACAAAGATATAATAACAGAACTAAGGTCAGAACGTGACACTATAGGACAGGTCCGGGGTAAAAGGCCTATTCTCTGTGCTGTTTTTAAACCATGAATATATGCGCACGTAGCCTATTAGTGTATCACAACACAAGAAATGTGGCTAGACTAAACGCCTCTTCTTATTTTAAGATGTGGAAAGATTAGCCTACTATGGTAGGTTTACATTGCCATGGCGATTAGAATTGGCATCTTAGACATTGGTTTTAAACATAACAATACTTCTCTAGCAGGACCGACTGCCACAACTGCCCCAATATATTGCCTGGCATTTAGCCCCACATAACCCGCTATGAAATCTGATATCGCGGCACTGCTGGGCCAACATGCGTTCTGGAGCTCTGCGCACGCACGTAAACAGAGAAAGGCGATTTACTGGTTGGAATCTACAAATGTACTATGGTCAACAAAATGGCAGATAGCATAGAGCCACATTTATGTACATAATTAGGCTTATGAAAACAATCCGAGTTTGTCAAGGATTTGGAGAGCAAGAACTGTTGAGCACAGGCTACAGCGGCTTAGCTGCCGAAGTAATGGCCACACACAAAACACCTGACAGACTAGCGAGGTGCACTAGGCTGACTGGTGGTAAGGTTGTCCTAACCTAAATTGATTGGTGAATGTCCACTGTCCTGATCAACAACCTGCTACGCAACGGACTACATTTATGGCTTCTCTCAAATGGTTGCTTTCAAGTATCATTGGGTGCAGTGGGCTAATGATTGTAGTAAACAGGGTAAATGTCCTTATATTTAGGCTACATAACTTGTGCTTACAGGGACTGGAGCTGTGCCTAAATACGGCAAGTGTTTTGAATAGATCAACTGTTCATTATTAATAGACAGACTATTCACATGGTGTATTCATAAAGTTCACTTAGGCAGCCGTTAACTTAGAGAACTATAAAAGCAATTGCTTTACCTTTAGATATCTGGAATCCATGACTCTCGATTACTACTGGGCTTGACATTGGCAACGATGGAATTGGAGGTAACGGTAAACCTTGGATTGTCAGCCTGTCGGTTGGTCGGTGTTATGTTTAGGTCTTGCGCACCAAGGTCAATCAGAATAAATCTGAACCCTGTCCTTTCTGACCGACTGTACCAGCCCAGACTGAACGACGTCACTGGTGTTATGACCAATAGGACCGGCCAATCAATCCCATTATTAAAATGGTTACAAGCTAACTGTAGGTCAGGATTCGCCAACTAACCGCCCGCGGCCCATTTATTTTGGCCTCAACTTTTCTGAGCACATAAACATATTTAATAATCTTCATTGTTGGACACAAAAAACGGTTAAACACGAGCAAATAAGCTACATGTGATTGTAATTTGTGAAATCTGTTTCACAGTATTCCCGTGCATAAGAGATATGTGATTTTAATTTGTGAAATCTGTTTCACAGTATTCCCGTGCATAAGAGATATGTGATTGTAATTTGTGAAATCTGTTTCACAGTATTCCCGTGCATAAGAGATATGTGATTTTATACAAATTAAATTGTTTTAGTCAAATATATCGGTATGCAGAAAAAAATTGTTTTGCTCGCGCTGTATATATCGGTCCCCTAATGCAGCATTAGTATAGCCCAACTTTGTGATTTTTTTAATTTACTAAATATATTTGAGTGTTTACCAGCGTTTGTAACTAGAGCCTGACAATTATCTGTACAAAACAGTAATTTTGATAATACTTGTGGAATATAAAAAAATACTTGCTTGATATGCTTTCCAGTTTCTTGAAATACTTTGCAAATGCAATTTATTTCTGTGAAAACTGAAATGGTCCATTCATTCCTTTTACATTTTTGTACTGTGTATGCTCTTATCCAGAGCAATTTACAGTAATGAGTGCATACTCGTTCGTACTGGTCCCCCGTGAGAATTGAAACCACAACCCTAGCATTGCAAAAACCATGCTCTACCAACTGAGCCACATCACAAACCATTTGCTGTCGCAATGAACTCAATTACTGTATTGTGCATTGTTATTCTTCATGGTGATGGGAAGTCAACAGGTACAAAGGTGTGACTAGCCTATGGACAATACATTAATGTACATTGACGTTGTGGTTTGAAAGGATGGTCAATTAATACTGCACAAAAAGTTATCTCCCCATGTTATTTGATCAAGAAAAATATTTAATTTGATGTGGATGTTTTGTGTCTTTGCCCATAACTTCATGTTTGAGGACAGGGTTTTGTGCTTTCTGGAGTCCAATAGAATGACAACCGCAGAGAAAGTTACAGGGAAACAACTCTTACAATTCCAACTATTGAATCCTGCAAGACACTGTTCTAAATTACACAACTACCTTTTTGGCAAAGCAGAAAAAATGTTTTTGCCTGTGCTACATATGTAAACTCAGCAAAAAAATAAACATCCCCTTTTCAAGACCCTATCGTTCAAAGATAATTCGTAAAAATCCAAATAACTTCACAGATCTTCATTGTAAAGGGTTTAAACACTGTTTCCCATGCTTGTTCAATGAACCATAAACAATTAATGAACATGCACTTGTGGAACGGTCGTTAAGACACTGACAGCTTAGACGGTAGGCAATTACGGTCACAGTTATGAAAACTTAGGACACTAGAGGCCTTTCTACTGACTCTGAAAAACACCAAAAGAAAGATGCCCAGGGTCCTTGCTCATCTACGTGGATGTGCCATAGGCATGCTGCAAGGAGGCATGAGGACTGCAGATGTGGCCAGGGCAATAAATTGCCATGTCTGTTCTGTGAGACGCCTAAGACAGTGCTACAGGGAGACAGGACGGAGAGCAGATCGTCCTCGCAGTGGCAGACAACGTGTAACACCTACACAGGATCGGTACATCCGAACATCACACCTGCAGGACAGGTACAGAATGGCAAAAAAACTGCACGAGTTACACCAAGAACGCACAATCCCTCCATCAGTGCTCAGACTGTCCGCAATAGGCTGAGAGAGGCTGTACTGAGGGTTTGTTGGCCTGTTGTAAGGCAGGTCCTCACCAGACATCACCGGCAACAACGTCACCTATGGGCACACACCCACGTTGCTGGACCAGGCAGGACTGGCAAAAATACTTCTTCACAGCAGAGTCGCAAATTTGTCTCATCAGGGATGATGGTCGGATTTGCGTTTATTTATTTATATTTATTTACACGAGGCCTGTTCTCTGGAGCGATTTGGTTCCGTCGTGGTCTGGGGCGGTGTGTCACAGCATCATCGGACTGAGCTTGTTGTCAGGCAATCAACGCTGTGCGTTACAGGGAAGACATCCTCCTCCCTCATGTGGTACCCTTCCTGCAGGCTCATACTGACATGACCCTCCAGCTTGACAATGCCACCAGCCATACTGCTCGTTCTGTGCGTGATTTCCTGCAAGACAGGAATGTCTGTTCTGCCATGGCCAGCGAAGAGCCCCGATCTCAATCCCACTGAGCAGGTCTGGGACCTGTTGGATCGGAGGGTGAGGGCTAGGGCCATTCCCCCAGAAATGTTTGGGAACTTGCAGGTGCCTTGGTGGAAGAGTGGGGTAACATCTCACAGTAAGAACTGGCAAATCTGGTGCAGTCCATGAGGAAGAGATGCACTGCAGTACTTAATGCAACTGGTGGCCACATCAGATACTGACTGTTACTTTAGATTTTGATCCCCCCTTTGTTCAGGGACACATTCAATTTCTGTTAGTTACATGTCTGTGGAACTTGTTCAGTTTATCAAAGTTGTTGAATCTTATGTTAATGTAAATATTTACGTAAAATGTTCTGAAAATAAACAGTTGCCAGTGAGAGGACGTTTCTTTTTTTGCTGAGTTTATATCGCCCGCTAATGCTAGTAAAAGGCCCAGTGCACTACTTGTGATTTTTTAAATTATATATTTTTTTATTCAGATTTTTCAGGGGGTGGTTCCCCCAGCTGAATATAGTTGATGAACTCTGCTGTAGGTTGTCAATAATCAGACAACTTATTTAGATGTTTTGGGAGAAAAAAAACATAAGCTACTACATAAACATTATGAAATATTGGTAAAACAAAAATGAAGCAGTTTTGTGTCACGTTTTCAGTCTAATGTGCAACATATTATTTCTGTAAGATGTGATAAAATGTATTGACAGGCAGATTTTTGTAAGGCAAGTGGTATAAAGTCACAGCATTTCAGAGCAATTCCTCAGAGAAAAATGTATTTACATATTAGGAACACATTAGCCATGGTACCCCTTAATATGCATTTTCCCCCTTTTAATTTAGCAGGGAAAAAAATATTGAAAGACATGAAGCAAAACCAGTAGCGGTCTTCCATCCTTCTCTCTAGCAAGTGATGTTTGAAACTCAGTGGAAGCTTGAGTCATGGTTTTTATTACACAGTTTAATCAACACACAAAGCTCAAAGAGCCTCTCAGGTAATTTAATATACAGAGTTTGTTTGTGTGAGGAGCATTTTGTCCTCGCACCCAGAGCCCAAGCCTGAAGATGTTAGCCTCGAATTTCAACAATAACAAAAATGCAACCTATGAGTTATAGGGAAATAAAACAGGTTAAACTAAGAAAACATTCTTTAAATACCTGGTCCAAAACCTCCAGTTTGTGAATGTAACGAAGGTGGTGGTCTTGGAGAAACTGAGTTTGGGTGTGTGTGTGTGTGCGTGCAAGGAACAATCTAGGCTTATGGCAATAGTGGGGGAGAGTGGATAAATTCAAGTCCTTTCATATAATTCAAGAGAAACAGACGAAAAGGCCATAACAGTTTTCCATTTTATAGCCTGCTATGATTAAAATAATTCCTTACTAGATTTTATACAAAACACACGAGTGTCCCCGGCTCAACATGTGAAACGCTTTCCTGAAATCATGCCTATATAGCTGGGAGATCAGGAAAGAAAACAAGGTAGAGTAAAAAAAAAAATCCCCCAATTTCAGACCCCCCCCCAAAAAAGAAAGGAACAGTCCCCAAGTCATACAGATAAGGAATGCTTTAAGAATGAAGAACATTTGAAGTGAGGGTGTAGGTAGGACCCTAGACAGCCCAGCCTGCATCAGGAATATGACCAGGAATAAGGAGGGGAGCGTGGGGTGGGTATGACAGGAGGGCAAGGGGGGTACGACTGCAGTTTGAGAATATGTACACCATGGCTGCCAGGTTAAGTTGGGTGGAGAGGCCGAGGTGGGTGGATTGGTCGTGAAGGGGGTGGGGGGGGGGCAGGAAAGAGGGAGTTTACAGGTGCTCTGGTTAAGGGGAGATGTGGCTCAAAGAAAGCACTCCAATGGAAACCAACAAGATATTTTTCATTTTTTTCTCTTTACTTTTAAAGCTCCGTTAACATTAGCTGTAGAGGTGGTTGGTCATGATTCTACTCCAACACTACATTGCATACTTTTGTGTCCATTCCCGAGCTATTCTGTTGTACCTGAAAGCAGAGAAAAATAGTGAATTTCTGCTTCTTGAATACAGTAGGAGTCCAGATTACTATCTGTTCAACAGTTTTAGCATACAGACCAATAACCAGAGGATTATCTAAAGGATCTAACGAGATCCTGCTATGTTAACCACATGGACTCAAGAGGTTATAGGTCATCCTAAAGAACACCATTTTCTGAAGCTATATACTCACTTTTCCCTGTCCGTCTTGTAGATGCGGGCGATCTCAGGTACTAAGGGGTCGTCTGGGTTTGGGTCGCACAGCAGAGAGCAGATTGACAGGAGAACTAAAAGGAGGAGGTCAAGGTCCTGTTATTGGTTTAGGACTGAAGGAGAGCTGAACTTAAGAGTTACAAAAACAGACACAGGAATCCCCCCCCCCAAAAAAAGAGGACATTCATACTTCACGACGTTAAAGTGAAATAAAAACAAAACGGTTTTATTCACATCTTCCATCTACTGAATTGTACGGTGTACCTTTGGAGATGGTGAGGGCGGGAGACCACTGTGATCGCAGGATGTCCAGACAGATGCTGCCGTTGCTGTTGATATTTGGGTGGTAGATTCTCGTGGTAAACGCAACCTGCACACACAGAGAAACAAACAGAATGGACGTGGTTGAGTTAAGAGGAGGAAGAAATAACTCAAATGGATGAAGGGTACAGAAAGGGAGCATCACGAAACCACGCAGTTACAGCCATCACATAAAACACACGTTCAAACAAATGCATGTGTGTATGATTGACTACGACAAGTGGATGTCGTCTGTAAATTCAGTGTGTGTGTGTGTGTACACTTATTTCTGGCTCACCTTTGGCGGTTTAAAGGGGTAGTCTGTGGGAAAGTGAATAGTCAGGAAGAATACCCCACCCTGATAAGGACTGTCGTTCTGTTAGAGTAGAAGATTCAGCACCATTAGTATCAATTCAATCTTAGAGATTCACAGGTCATTAGGAGAATGTCATCATGCTGAGATACACTGTACTATAGAAAGTAATAAAAGCTCATTGATGATAATGACTGATTGTCGTCACAGTACTTACAGGTCCCATTATCGTGGCTTGCCAGTGAAACACTGAAAGAGAGAGCAGTGAAACCGTCAGACGTAGTCGGTGTAGCGAGAGTGTTGAATGCTGTGAAGTCAGGATGAGGCAAAGCCCAGGGTGGGGCTGGATATTCATTCTATACAACTTATAATACCATTCCAGCAGTATCATTTTTTTTGATTGACATCATGAATGATGTCAGTGCAGTAGTTAAGCAAATGGATATTTGTATTAAAGCAATTGTTATATTGCTGACGTAATCCGTCCTAAAAAACACAGGGGAGTGGCCAAATGCCATCTAAAGATAAGAATGAATGTAAAGCGCTCAACTAAAAATAACTAGAACTTCAGAACACTTTAAACAAATGCACCAATACCATCCTGAAGTAAAAATGGGGAAATGTGAGAAAATATATAAGGAATAAAAGAGTTTAGGACCATTATACAACCATTTTATTTGAAAGACCCAGGTTGCTACTCTAGCCTATCTGGGATGTTAGAAGCCCAAAACAAGTTTTGGACAAGGGTGACAAAAGCTCAAAATATGTCACATTTTCCTTTCAAAACAACAACTAGTCTACCTTGTACAACATAGATGGCACAGGGCAGGCCTAGTGTATACCAGATCAGATGGTTGCCAGAGAGTGGTTAACAGCTAGTGATTCTAAGCAGGCAGACAAACAGTGGAATCACTTAGTTTTCTAGAGACAACACTAGTACGATAAGCCAATGCACTTCATCACCATATTCTCTGATAAGAGTAATATCAATATCGTTTATCAGAAAGATATCAGATGGCCTTTGACACTTGTCTGAGTGAACCACTCAGTTTGTTATTGGCTTTGAACTTCATATCTTATTATGATCAATAAAAGGAATTTGAGTAAACACTGCGTAATCTCAGACGTTAGCCTATTTGACGACAAGAGGTCTCAGAACAGCTAAAGTATGTTATATTGTGCTTGCGCACGGCTTGCTACAGAGGATTACAGCTAGTGGTTGTGTTCATGTGGTATTTTATTAGGATCCCATTAGCTGTTGCCGAAAGCTGCAGCTACTCTTCCTGGGTTCTACACAAAACATGAAACACAGAACATTGATAGACAATAACAGAACTACATAAAATGCTGAAACGGCACACAGCCTACATAATACATACACACAAAATATTTAGGTCAAATAGAGGAGAGGCGTTGTGCCGTCGTGCTGCTTCATCTTTCTTTTTTTAAAAAACAGGTTTGCTGTTCACTTGAGTAATATGAGAAGGGAGTTCCATGCAATAATGGCTCTATATAATACTGTACGTTTTCTTGAATTTGTTCTGGATTTGGGGACTGTGAAAAGACACCTGGTGGCATGTCTGGTGGGTGTGTGCGTAAGTTGACTATTTTTAAGACGTTTCTTTTAAAAAGAAGACGTGATGTAGTCAGTCTCTCCTCAACTCTTAGCCAAGAGACTGGCATGGATGGTATTTATAGAAGCCCTCGAATTACAATGAAGAGGAAGACATGGCGCTCTGTTCTGGGCCTACTGCAGCTTAACTAGGTATTTCTTTACAGCACTTGACCATATGACTGGACAATCATCAAGATAAGATAAAACTAGAGCCTGCAGTACTTGCTTCTTGGAGTGCGGTGTCAAAAAAGCAGAGCATCTCTTTATTATGGACAGACCTCTCACCCTCTTTACAAGCATTGAATTTTATATATATATATATATATATACATACAATCTAAGGTAACACCAAGTAATTTAGTCTCAACTTGTTCAAGTCTCACACCATTCATTACCAGATTCAGCTGAGGTCTAGATTTGTACCAAATACAGTGCTCTTTATTTTAGAGATGTTCAGGAGCAGTTTATTACTGGCCACCCATTCCAAAACTGACTGCAACTGCTTGTTAAGGGTTTCAGTGACTTCATTAGCTGTGGTTGCTGACACATATGGTTGAATCAGCATACATGGACACAGGTTTTGTTTAATTCCAGTGGCAGGTCATTGGTAGAAATATTTAAAAAAATAAGAGTGGAGGGCCTAGAGAGCTGCCCTGCAGTACACCACACCCTACATGTTTGACATGAAAGAAAACCCTCAGTTATATTAGATGAATAGCTCTGAATGATATGGCACAGGTTGTTAAAAGTTCCCAACAGCAGGTTATTGTCAAAAAAGGCTTCTCAACCATTTTTACTCCCAAGCCATAAGACTCCTGAACAGGTAATCAAATGGCTACCCAGACTATTTGCATTGTGTGCCCCCCAACCCCTCTTTGGGGGGCACACAAAATGCTTGTGCTTCTAGTTCTGACAATGCAGTAGTAACCAACGAGTAATCTAACCTAACAATTCCACAACAACTACCATATACACACACAAGTGTAAAGGGTTGAAGAATATGTACAGAAAAATATATGAATGAGTGATGGTACAGAACGGCATAGGCAAGATGCAGTAGATGGTATAGAGTACAGTATATACACATATGAGATGAGTAATGTAGGTTATGTAAACATTATATTAAGTGGCATTGTTTAAAGTGGCTAGTGATACATTTTTTACATACATTTTTCCATTATTAAAGTGGCTGGAGTTGAGTCAGTGTGTTGGCAGCAGCCACTCAATGTTAGTGGTTGCTGTTTAACTGTCTGATGGCCTTGAGATAGAAGCTGTTTTTCAGTCTCTCGGTCCCAGCTTTGATGCACCTGTACTGACCTCGCCTTCTGGATGATAGCGGGGTGAACAGGCAGTGGCTCGGGTGGTTGTTGTCCTTGATGATCTTTATGGACTTCCTGTGACATCGGGTGGGGTAGGTGTCCTGGAGGGCAGGTAGTTTGCCCCCGGTGATGCGTTGTGCAGACCTCACTACCCTCTGGAGAGCCTTACGGTTGTGGGTGGAGCAGTTGCCGTACCAGGTGGTGATACAGCCGACAGGATGCTCTCGATTGTGCATCTGTAAAAGTTTGTAAGTGCTTTTGGTGACAAGTCAAATTTCTTCAGCCTCCTGAAGTTGAAAAGGAGCTGCTGCGCCTTCTTCACCACACTGTCTGTGTGGTTGGACCATTTCAGTTTGTCCGTGATGTGTACGCTGAGGAACTTAAAACTTTCTACCCTCTCCACTACTGTCCCATCGATGTGGATAAGGGGGTGCTCCCTCTACTGTTTCCTGAAGTCCACGATCATCTCCTTTGTTTTGTTGACGTTGAGTGTGAGGTTATTTTCCTGACACCACACTCCGAGGGCCTTCACCTCCTCCCTGTAGGCCGTCTCGTCGTTGTTGGTAATCAAGCCTACCACTGTAGTGTTGTCTGCAAACTTGATGATTGAGTCGGAGGCGTGCATGGCCACGCAGTCGTGGGTGAACAGGGAGTACAGGAGAGGGCTCAGAACGCACCCTTGTGGGGCCCCAGAGTTGAGGATCAGAGGGGTGGAGATGTTATCTACCCTCACCACCTGGGGGCGGCCCGTCAGGAAGTCCAGTACCCAGTTGCACAGGGCGGGGTCAAGACCCAGGGTCTTCGAGCTTGATGATGAGTTTGGAGGGTACTATGTTGTTAAATGCTGAGCTGTAGTCAATGAACAGCATTCGCACATAGGTATTCCTCTTGTCCAGATGTGTTAGGGCAGTGTGCAGTGTGATTGCGTCGTCTGTGGACCTATTGGGGCAGTAAGCAAATTGGAGTGGGTCTAGGGTGTCAGGTAGGATGGAGGTGATATGGTCCTTGACTAGTCTCTCAAAGCACTTCATGATGACGGAAGTGAGTGCTACGGGGTAGTCGTTTAGCTCAGTCAGCCAGTCAGATGTGATTACTACATCCAATGGGTAAAGATTTGGGCTGTCCCCTAAAATCTTTGTTCTTTCGACAAATCAATTGGTAGAATTTATTTTGTGTGTATTTTTCCATACAGACATATCCTATGTGTTTTATCAAATCAACTATATGCACCAAGCTAGTCTGATGCTTTAAGCGCACTATTTGATGAAATAACTGAGACACAAATGACTAAAAAAGTGTCAGACAGCAATTGATTTTATTGTGACGGGCTCAGACTTGCTGCGCTGTTTAATAAAAATATATTTTAAAAAATAAATAAAAGACAGCGAGTGACTGACCCATTGTTTCGTTCTCCTCCCTGCTGCAGCGACCACCACAGAACATCAACAGTGTTCATCGGGCTGTCCGCATTGCTGAAGCTATAACATAATTACAGCCATTCGTGACTGGAAAGGTCTGTTAACGAAATCGCTCATTTGTTTAGGGAAAAACCATTCCCTGTTCCTTCAACCCTTGCTCTCTTTATGTGACACATGTATGCATTGCATGCACGTGACCAATAGGGCCTGACCTATATCAAATCAATCAAATGTATTTATAAACCCCTTTTTACATCAGCTGATGTCACAAAGTGCAATACAGAAACCCAGCCTAAAACCCCAAACAGCAAGCAATGCAGAATTTTTATTTGCCACGTGTCTAATATAACAGGCGTAGACGCTACAGTGAAATGCTTACTTACAAGCCCTTAACCAACAATGCAGTGAAGGAAAATAAGTAAAAAAAATATTAATTTACTGCTGCTCTATAATAGTAGTGAGGCTATATACAGGGGTTACCGGTACAGAGTCAATGTGAGGAGGCTATATACTGGGGGTACCGGCACAGAGTCAATGTGAGGAGGCTATATACAGGGGGTACCGGTACAGAGTCAATGTGGGGAGGCTTTATACAGGGGGTACCGGTACAGAGTCAATGTGAGGAGGCTATATACAGGGGGTACCGGTACAGAGTCAATGTGGGGAGGCTTTATACAGGGGGTACCGGTACAGAGTCAATGTGAGGAGGCTATATACTGGGGGTACTGGCACAGAGTCAATGTGAGGAGGCTTTATACAGGGGGTACCGGTACAGAGTCAATGTGGAGGCTTTATACAGGGGGTACCGGTACAGAGTCAATGTGGAGGCTATATTACAGGGGGTACCGGTACAGAGTCAATGTGGAGGCTATATTACAGGGGGTACCGGTACAGAGTCAATGTGGAGGCTATATTACAGGGGTTACCAGTACAGAGTCAATGTGAGGAGGCTATATACAGGGGGTACCGGTACAGAGTCAATGTGCAGGAGCACCGGTTAGTCCAGGTAATATGTAGGTAGAGTTAAAGTGACTATGCATAGATAATAAACAGAGTAGCAGCAGCGTAAAAGAGGGGGTGGGGGGAACAATTAAAATAGTCTGGGTAGCCATTTGATTTGCTGTTCAGGAGTCTTATGGGTTGGGGGTAGAAACTTTTAAGAAGCCTTTTGTACCGAGACTTGGTGCTCCGGTACCGCTTGCCGTGCGGTAGCAGAAAGGACAGTCTATGACTAGGGAGGCTGGAGTCTGCCAATTTTTAGGGTCTTCCTCTGACACCGCCTGGTATAGAGGTCCTATCATAATCACAAATTCCGAACACACAACAGTCAAATGGATGCAGAGGACGTCACAAATAAACTTGAATGTGGTGGAAATGTTTACTGGTTGCTCAGGAGGAAAAAGGGGAAGTCAGAAGTGTGGAATAAATTTGACTAGTTGTGGAAAATACTGGAGATCAAAAAGGTAAAGGTAAGAGCTGTGTGTATATTATGTGTGCAAAACAGGTGCTGTTAGACTACAATATCATCTTTGACCGTTTGGAACAATGTTAACACTAAAACAAAATGTGGAAAAAGTCAAGGGGTCTGAATACTTTCCGAATGCACCATAAGTATTAAAATATAGGCCTAAATAAGTTACATTCGATGGTGGTTATACAAGGCTGCTGTACTAAGCCTACTAATGATAATGACATTTCTTCTTATTATAATGATCATAATAACAATAAGGTCAAGAGAAAGGAGGGTTATCATGTTTTGACCATTTGGAACAGCATGAACACTAAATAAATTAGAAGTAATACCAGAGAGGCTGTTCTAATGAAAAAAGTGTAACGCCTTCATTACAGCATAGCAAATATGAAAAACATTGTTTATCCAACATGTGGTTGCGTGAGGCTTGGTGCTCACGGAATCAGTAGGCTATTAAACAAACACTCAAACAGGCAACACAAGTAGAATGTCTTTATAAAGCCAGGCACATTTAACAGTTAGGCTATTTATTTTCATTTTATAAAAAACAATTTAGGGGGTAGTTAGGCTATTGATTATAGACCTAATTAAGTTGGGGTTCCCTCCTCACTTTTCTTAAAAAATGAAGGCAAGGGCTGTTGTCTCGTCTCCCAACTCTGCTGCTGCCAGCACCGCATTGTTCTCAACACCAATATGCTGGATAACTTTGCTGTTGTGCAGCAACATGGTCTAGGAAAAGGCGGCGGTTTAGGAGTGCACTGATGAGTTTCAGAACCGTGGACAGCGACCGCTATACAACGCGGGAGAAAGCACATGTTATAAAATAATATTTTTTATTAGTGTTGCGCCATTGTTCTTACGTAATACAACCATATACAATTTCAGTAGCACGTCAGAGTGATGGACTATGCCATCCCCATGGCCTCCACAATGGATTAGTCCACTCAGATTGGCGTGAATCAGACAGGTGTCTTCTAAACCATCAAAAAGTTTTTTGCTACTGCTCGACTAAAGAAATCTTGGTCGACCAACTGCCTATCGATCAACCAATCGACTAAATAATACAGTATTAGTAAAAATGTGATCAACGCATGTGGATGATCTTGTTCCTGTAGTGTATGTAAACACCCTGGTAAATTGATTAATAACCTGAACCAGATTAGAGTGAGAAGCTTTCTCTGGAGCGGACAGCTTGATGAAAACCAGTCATTCCATACAAATGAATTCCTTTCCTGTTAAAATGACTTGGTTTTTGGTCATTTGTCAGATACAGGGAAACATGTGCAATCTGATCAATTAATTGACAATATACTGTTTATGGTGGTCACTGGTCTGGTCCAATATGGCAAGGCAGTGACAGAGTTTCATGCTGCTGCTGGCTATGATGGACATCTCACCAACCCTACTGGAGCCATAAATAATTATTAGATTGCGAAGACTTCCTGGTACCTGGCCCAACACCAAAAGTGAAACCTAATTTGCTCCAGGTGCCATACTAGTATAACTGACCCTGTAAAACAACACATTTCACTGCACCTATCCAGTGTATGTGACAACAACAACAAAAACATTTATGATTTATTTTTATATGCAGTCCAGATTTTCTGTGATTCTGGTTGACTGAGAGATTCCTAATAAACCAGGGTACACCAGACTCACCACCGTTTAGAAAAACTATCTGCATCTAGCCTACTTGTTTGTTTGCTTGTTACAAGACCCTTGGAAGCCTGAAATGTCATAGTATTGTTGTTTTATTATTATTGTTGTGTTGCCTAATGAGGAGCTACTTACTGTCATCTCCTACTGGTCCTGCTGAACACTGGGCTGGTGGGTCCCGTGCCAAGTCATTCAACTCCTGAGAGACAGGAGTAAGTGGTTAGCAATGACAATACTATTTGAACGTATGCACCTATAGACCAATACATACAATGAGTATACAAAACCTGCTCTTTCCATAACAGACTGGCCAGGTAAATCCAAGTGAAAGCTATGATGCCTTGATGTAATCTGTTAAATCCAGGTTAAAGAAGGATTTTTTAGCCTTGAGTAGATAGTAGGTGCCAGTGACACCGGTTTGAGTGTGTTAAGAACTGCAACGCTGCTGGATTTTTCACACTGAATAGTTTTCCGTGTGTATCATGAATGGCCCACCACCCAAAGGACATCCAGACAATTTGACACAACTGTGGGAGGCATTGGCGTCAACATGGCACCTTGTAGAGTCCATGCCCCAACAAATTGAGGTTGTTCTGAGGGCACAGGGGGTATACTCCTCATATTTGGTATACAACAACTTGATTATTCACAATGTTAAGGGGCAGCCAGTTGTCCATATCAATCAAGTTCTATTGAACAGCTCAAATTGACTGTTCATCAATAAACCACACATACACCCACCCACCAAGAATGCCCTCTATACATCATGCCCTCACTAGTAATGTGACACCAGAGTTAACAACAGAACACCTAAAAACTGGAAAATGTTGTTAGATAACGGCCTGATCTCACAATTTCATTCTACTGAGCTTTTGGTAATCGAAAATGAACGAATTAAACAAAACAAAAAAACAACTAAACAAAAAAAACATTTCCCAGGTCACACCTGAGATATCCATGGTATTTAGTCAACATCATGGCAGCTATTACTGGGATTGCCTGGTACCTACTAACGTTAGCTGGCCATATTTTGTCAACATGACTACCAAAAGTAATGAATCCATAAGTTTAGCTTGTTAACAATGCCCCAATGTTAGCTAGCTAACTGTCACGCATTGTATCTAGATTAAAAGTATGAGTGATGACTGACAATTACATGGAATAAAAAAAGCCCATCGGGTGATCTACCCATCTAGTAAACATCCAACTAACTGGTTAGCTAGCTAGCTGCATTATGTAGCTAACTAATGTGCGAATAAAACTAGAACTCATCTTGTTAACTAGACAGTTAACGTTAGCTCACTACCGTTTCTCGGGGCCCCATTTAAATCTGTGAAGTTAGTGGAGTGGAAGGCTGATATATGGAGTTAGGCGCTAGCTAGCAGCATTTGTCATGTTTTATCTAGTTAGCTAAGTGATTACTGGATTTGTTGGACATAAAACATTAAAATATATTTTAATGGCTAGCATAACTACCGTTAGCTAGAAATCTGACTGGATAGCTAACAGACAACTAACGTTAGCCGCCGACTGAATTAGCCATAGCTAGCTACGTAACTAGTTACCTAAATAATGTTGTTAGCCAGCTAACTACCAATCAAACGACCATCATGTAAACCAGTTCGTTTGAATGATGCGATTATAGATATGTAAAGTACACTGATCTTCTCTTGATAAAGGTACATTCCTAATCTAACGAGCTAACGTTAGATGGCAAACTAGTAACGTTATCAAAAAGGTGGAGGGCCCAAAAATGTGGATCGAACACCGACCGAGGCGCATTGCTTCACGGCCGTGAGCCCATTTGCCGTACTGTGGGTGACAAGCTTTTAAACACACCACATTTAACCCCGACATCATTCAGATGACACATCTAATAGAACACATCTTAGAATATATCGCTTTGTTTATTATAACTGCGAAACATTGGGCCTTTTCGTTGACTTCCTTCTTACCTTGTGAATTCTTTTCAGAGCCATTGTTGTGCTAGCGCTGTCACCGAAAATGTGTTATACTCGATTAAAATGGCGGTTGCTGTCTCTATCCGGGGGGTAACTATTCGAAATATTTATATCTCAAATAATACCCTAGTATAATACTAAAATCACCGATTGCTATCAGAACGGGCACACTGATATATTGTTTTATGGCGAAACTGAAAGAGACTAACTAGGGGTAGAACCGCGTTCCTTCCTCCTACTGCAGCGGCTACGAAACCATTCACTCACCCTGCTTTTACTATTGGGCGCGTTCCTCAGCCAATGCGTTATTGACGCCTGCCAGATCTTACAATGCCTGGATAAGTATTTGAAGTATCAGCTGACCAAATTGTATGTTATAGCAATCTGGCAATCGATGACGCAGTCGATGACGTTGCACGCAACCATTGTTTTAACGCATGCAACGTCTGAGCAGGGGAACGCGACCTCAGCACTTCATGCCGCGTTCAAGTACTAGTAGGAACTACAAAACTCGGAAATGTCATACCTCCTGATTCGTTGAACGCGGCACGTGTATAAACTACAACCAGTTAGTAAGTCAAATGTCCAAGTTTCTTAGTTTCGACTAGCACATGAATGCAGCAAAAGATTGCGCGCGGACAACATACAACATAGCGGTGCAATTGACGTCATTTTGGCTCTCAACAGGCGACAGGATATGAATGGGCTCGTTTGAGTAGTACCGATTGTAGACGACAGTCCAAGAGTGAAGAGGCGGAAGTGCATCTCGATAGCCGAACGTCAGTCATTGATGAGGTTTTTCAACATCGAGGCTCAGTCAACATGAAAGTGTTGCCATTGTTTATAAAAGTTTTTCTTTGTAATATCGAAATAAGCATGTCTCACATTCTCACAAACTGTATTGTAAATATAGGTGTGTATTGTACTATCAATTGGTGAAAAGAGCCTCAAATATCACATTAAATTATAGCCTACACATGAATCAGTCCAAAGCTAAGTTGGTCACGTTTATGTGGGTCAAACAAAACACCCTAATGATTGGTCACATGTCTTTTGTAAAGTTTATGCAGTCCTCATGTAGGCGCAAGTCGAACATTTTTTATCCCCACAATGCGACACTTTGGAAGGCTGACTAAAGTGATCTGATCGAACGCGCCCAACAGTGAACGATTCGAGCCAAAATGGCTTTCATGCATATATTTTGCACTGCTGCAAGCTCATGAGAGATCCTTGCAAATGGTTTACTAACACATCTCACAGCAAATGAGTTGCAATAGAAATGGTTTGAACACACCACAATCAGGTAAATAATGATGATTCCTCTTTATGAATATTACATTTCTATGGGACAGTTAATTAAACAATAAAATACAAATCCCAAGGGTGAATTTTATTAAGGGATAAGGACTGGGTGACGTTCTTATCGCGAGAATATAGCACTAAAGGAAGTGTCACTGTGCAGAACGATGACTGTATGGTACAGAACAAAGTATAGCAGAGCATTCCAGTCCACTACCTCACCCTAAACACAATTTTACAGAATGTCATTTTTTATTGGATGTCAAATATTCCGCATGAACTCTTTACTAATGCATGATCTGTTTTGACTTCACTTGAATTACTTTTCACATGAAACATAATAGACCTTGGTCTATTTGGAAAGCAGACTAATAATGACGGTAATTAAAATAAGATTATGCTGCTCTTATTCATGTTTATACTGTGTACTTACTCACGTGCATTATATGCTGTTAATTGATTGCGCTTCAGTTGATATTGCGTCTCTACACCCCACTATCCTAAACCAGGTTTAAAGAAGAATACAGGGTGTGCACTACCAGGCACTACCGCTTGCGCCATAAATGTTCATATAGAGGACGAGTGTAGTGCACTTATGTCGCCCAGGGGACAGAGAGGCTATTACTATTTGTGCTGGATCTTCACCTAATGTTATGGAAAGAAAATATCTGCCGCTGTATACAGAGGGCTGCTTGCAGTAACCTGTACCCAGTGTGCATTCTCACAAAAAAGAAATCAGACATACCACTGCAGGTGGGCATTGTATTTGTGTATTTATTGGTAGGCATATGTAGCCTATACCCTAAACGTGATGGCCTTTATAGATGTGTGATGCTTCCACAATAATGAATATGCTCTCCTCTGAGCTCTGAGGCAGATCCCCAATAGAGACAGATCCCCTATAATAAAATAAATATATAAGTATTAGCCTATTGTTATGAACACACACGCACACTCACACACACATTCATACATTCACACACCGGTAATAACATAATATCAGGGGGTTGGTTCGTAGGACGAAAGGGGGAAACCCCGCATTAGAACCTCCACCGGATGGCGGTATGAGGCAGTCCCTATATGAGGCAGAGTGTGTGCGTGGGAGTTCCTCCTTTCGCCATTCCGGGGTGTCGCCGCACCACAGAGCGCACTGAGGGAGTCCTGCGAAGAGAGGCAGCCCAGTACGCTCCAGGCCTCTTCACACCTTCATCCAGGCCACACGGTTCCCCAGCATGCCCCAGAAGACAGGTATCCGCTCATTATTTCCCCAGAGACCCGCCGCAGACCTCCCCAGCAGCCCCGTTTGAAAGATTACGGCGACACCGAGGGATGCTACTGCAGCAAACGCACCCCGCAACTGCAAACATTCTCGACGTCTGCCCGAGGACCAGATACATTTGGTTGGCCCCTGACAGAAGCCCCCGAGGATGTCCGACAGCGGTGCGAGCATGAACTCCGACGATCGGCCGGTTAAAAGTATGCACAATTATATAATGATGCTTATGCGTTATTGTTTTGGATCATTGGCTTTGCATTGGCTGCAAACATGGCTGCAATAATGTCGATATGTGATTGCATGTGTGTGTGTATCCCCCTTTCACCACCCTTTTAATTTATCCCCCAATAATAAAACAAAACACTCTTAAGGATATTGGCTGTTGAGTCACTGATGAAACAGCAACATAGTCGAGCTATCGATGCCAGTGTTTGATGATTGACACGGCCACCCCTTTGAGTCCTTAGCAAATATGTTTTAGGTTCTGAATGCCGAGAAGGTGCTACGACCTGTGCACTGTGAGGAAATACCCCTTTATTTCTTATTATGGGGAATGTCTCTCCGCGCGCACTGAGTGACATGGTGATGCTGCATGAGCTCGCTTTATTCGCCCGGTGCCTTGTGGTATTCTGAAGTAGGCCTACATGTACCCACCAGCGAGAGAGAGCGCGCGCGAGAGAGAGAGATAGAGAGAGAGAGAGAGAGAGAGTGTGTGTGTGTGTGTGTGAGAGATAGAGAGAGAGCGAGATAGAGAGAGAGAGAGAGAGAGAGAGAGCGAGAGAGAGAGAGAATAGCATCTCTTTCCAATGAAACATTTCTGGCAGTTTGACGATGACAGCGAAAGGAAGACTCAAAGGTAATATTATAATTGGTTACATTGTCTGTTTTGCTTAATTTACGGGTCTAAGGCCTGTATGTAGGCTATTAGATGTTGATGAAATGGGTAGGTGTCACGAGTTAATACATGGATCCGGGGAAGTGACGATGTGAATAGAGGATATGTTTTGGAACTTGCCATTTATCCATCCCTGAACCATTTTTAGTGAGGTCCCTTGCGTAGGCGTTATCGGAGTGTTCATAGCCATGACGTTAACTGCTGTGAGAGCTCTACAGCTTGGTCTACGTTGTCGATGTCTAGATGTATTTTTATGCAAATTTGACTCACACCGCCAGGCAATTTATTCATTTAATTGTTTTTAGGATACATCTTGCGAGGTAGAAGAGACTAGATTCGGTTCCATATATGCATTTAGTATGGTAGCTCATAATGTCATTCATCCTGCACCTATGGTTGTGTTCTTATTTTTGTGGGTTTGAAACGTAATATACTGCATATGTCGCGTTATTAACGTTTCTCCCTCATGCTACATTATGCCTAAAGAAATTATGTGTTGTGCGCGTAAGGTCTCACTTTCCTCACTATTCTATTTGTATTGGCCTCCCCGGATCATTCTGTCTCACTGAGAGCCAAATGAGAGACAAAATGGAGTTTCGGAATGCTTAGTTGCGTATCAGCATATTGTATGTAGCCTATTGCGTTCATTAAAGCAGTATATCATGCTTTTATTGCATCATTAGATTATGGAATATTTAATGTGTTTATGAAGAGCGGTTTTTACGCGTTGGCGGCATCTGACGAGGTTCAGCCAGCCTTAGTACACAGTATCTGCACAGATTGTCATGTTTATCGGGTTCACAACAACCCTGGCAGTGTGTGGACTGTGTGCACGTAGTCACATGCGACG